>NC_061863.1:65463363-66118204 GCF_907164915.1 Impatiens glandulifera
CCTCCTTCTCCTCTTCTTCTTCTTCCTCCTCTTCTCCTCCTTTTTCTCCTTCTCCTTCTCCTTCTCCTTCTCATTCCCATTCTTCTTTAACCTCATACTTTAAATTAAATTAATCTCCACTGATTACCAATGAATTGCTTTTATTGAACAAATTGACAAACCAACTTTAAAATATAAAAGTAAAATGTCATTACCTATTAAAATATTTTTAGCAAAAAATTAAAAACCTACCGTGTATGCTTGATTTTTTAAATCTACTCAAAAACAATTCATATGCACATCACATTTCCATATTATATGCAATAATTTCAATTACCTAATATTTCAATTTCCCATTTATCATTAGTTCTTTTTCATAAACATATCATTTCCTAATGTCTGTTCAAACAAATTGAACTCCTGGTTTACTTCATCATCTGACTTTGGTCATTATCCACAAGGAGAAGAAGAAGTTGGTATGTTATAATCTATTTTATTGCATGCATTGTTATGATCAAGTTGTTTGATTTCTTACTACATTGTTACATGCATACTTGTCAAAATAATATATATAAATAATATATATAATTAGCTCAACCCATCATTTAATTTTTCTTCTTTTTATCCTTCTCCTCCTCCTCTTCTTCTCCTTCTTCTTCTTCTCTTCCTTCTCCTTCTCCTTCTCCTTCTCCTTCTCCTTCTCCTTCTCCTTCTCCTTCTCCTTCTCCTTCTCCTTCTCCTTCTCCTTCTCCTTCTCCTCATACTTTAAATTAAATTAATCTCCCTGATTACCAATGAATTGCTTTTATTGAAAAAACTGACAAACCAACTTTAAAATAAAAAAGTAAAATGTCATTACCTATTAAAACATTTTTAGAAAAAAATTAAAAACCTATCATGTGTGCTTGATCTTTTAAATCTACTAAAAAACAATTCATATGCACATCACATTTCCATATTATATGCAATAATTTCAATTACCTAATATTTCAATTTCCCATTTATCATTAGTTCTTTTTCATAAACATATAATTTCCTAATGTCTGTTCAAACAAATTGAACTTCTGATTTACTTCATCATCTGACTCTGATCATTATCCACCAGGAGAAGAAGAAGTTTGGTATGTTATAATTTATTTTATTGAATGCATTGTTATGATCAAGTTGTTTGATTTTTACTACATTGTTACATGCATACTTGTTAAAATAATATATATAATTAGTTCAACCCATCATTTAATTTTTCTTCTTTTTCTCCTCCTACTCCTCTTTTTCCTCTTCTCCTCTTTCTTCTTCTCCTTCTTCTTCTCCTCTTCTTCTCTTCTCCACCAGGAGAAGAAGAAGTTTGGTATGTTATAATCTATTTTATTGCATGCATTGTTATGATCAAGTTGTTTGATTTCTTACTACATTGTTACATGCATACTTGTCAAAATAATATATATATAATTAGCTCAACCATCATTTAATTTTTCTTCTTCATCATCATCTTCTTCTTCTCCTTCTTCCTCTTCTTTCTCTTCTCCATCCTCCTCTCATTCTTCTTCTGATTCTTCCTCTTCCTCTTTTTCCTCTTCTTCCTCATTCTTCTTCCTCCTCTTCCTCCTTCCTCCTCCTTCCTCCTCCTCTTCTTCTTCCTCCTCTTCCTCCTCCTCCTCCTCTTCCTCTTCCTCTTCCTCTTCCTCTTCCTCTTCCTCCTCTTCCTCTTCCTCTTCCTCTTCCTCTTCCTCTTCCTCTTCCTCTTCCTCTTCCTCTTCTTCTTCTTCGTCCTCTTCTTCTTCTTCCTCTCATCCTTTTCTCCTTCTCCTAATTCTCCTTCTTCTACTTCTCATTCTTCTTCTTCTCCTTCTCCATCATCTTCTTATTTTTCTTCTACTTCTACTTCTTCGTCATCATCATAATCTTTATCATCTTTTTCCTACAAATCCTAAAGAGAAATAGAGAATATATTGATGTAAATGTGAAGTATCTTCTGGTTGAGAAAATAATAAGAACTTATGAGTGAGATAATGAGACAAAGCTAGAAGATGTCACTGGAGAAAAGTTAGAATAATACAAGTTAGACTGAGGAAGATAGATGAAGGAAGAAGAAGATATTCATAAAAAAAAATTTAGAAGAAGAAAAAGTTGGCTTCAATTTTTTGGTTAAGTTATGATATTTTTTCCGATAATTTATATATTTAGTTAATTGTAATCTTTTTTTAACATCATTATGGTGTGAACTTCCATTTAGGAGAGTCGATTGTATATTTTTATTTGAAAAATAATTAGTATAAAAAAATAATCAAATTCTTTTAAACTTTAAATGTGGGAAATGTTTAACATAAGAATATTAAAATTATTACCTATATATTGAATTGCTTCAGGTATTCTCACAAGTATCACTGCACACTCTTGTGCACAAATTTCCAAACATTTAAGAAGTCTTCCTGTTGCTTAGTTAAAATAAACTTCAAAATAGTGTAAAAAGTTGTAACTTTGCATCATAAGATTGACAAAGTCATAATCATGTGGTGGTGATGTCAAATTGAAGTAAACATATTTCTCACCACAAATTACAGGCAAAGAACTACAAGGAACTTCAAACCCTTAATGCATCTTTCTTACCAGAAATTTATTAACTTTGCTGTGGATGAGACCAAACGCAGAACCCAGTTGGCTCCTTCTCCCTTGCAGCCTTGCAGGTATATATACATATACCTCCCTCTCTCTGTCTCTAGTTCCTGGGTAATTAATTTGTATATATGTTCTTTATATGTATTATCAGCATAAATACAATTCATTGATTGCCATGGATGAGAAAACCGAGATTCAAATGTTGTCATTTCAAGCTCTCAAGATCAGGCTGTTACGCAGCTTAAGTGTCCAAAACAATGAAATGATGCAGGTATTTTTTCCACTTAAATTATACCCTTTTGAATGCTTTTTCAAGTTTCCATTTCATCATTCTCACTTCTGAATTGCAATTTCAATTATATTGATCCAAACATAGCCAAAACAGATAATGATCTTTGATGTTATCTTCAGGTTTTGGATTTTGGTGTGTTTCCAACACTTGAGTTTGATCTACCAATATTGTGCGCCAATTTCTTCTCTTCTCCTAACATTAGCATCATTGTGTTGTGAGTTAGTTTCTTCTTCTTCTTATTATCTGAATTCAAATTGTATTATATTTTCTGAAAGTTGATGAATGGTTTGGAACAGAGACCTCAACCCTTTGCAGGATGTGGTCAATCAGACGGATTACAAGGACAAGTACTATAAAAACATAATGCATCTTGGCGTTAAACATTCCGAGGTAATGAATTGTTTTCCACACTTGTTGGAACTACTACCAAGTCTGTGAAAATCAAAGTTTGTCAACTTAACACAAATTCCCTGCAGCTTTTGCCTTGGGGAGGAAAGCTTACCAGTGAATCGTTGATGTTATTCTCTCCGATTGTGATATGGTCCAAGTTTTCACCAACCGATCAGAAATACGATGCCTTGTATTCCGCATTTGTGGATTATTATATGGTCTTGGCTTCTTCTACTAACCATTGTTTCAATCTACACTAAGTTATTGGCTTCTAGATTGCTGATCGATCACTTGTTCTTACTTATTACAGACTTGGCTTGACCTGATGGATGAGGTAGCAGATAACAATGATCCTTCTCAAATTATTATCAACCGCGAGGCACAACATCGGTATCTCACCTGGAGATCCGAGAAGGTTGGTAATTTAAGTTGTTTCTTGTGTCTGATACTTGAAACTCCTCAGATTTTATGTTGTTTTATGGGGAATATAGGATCCAGGGCATGCGCTTATGAGGAAGCTAGTTGGTGAAGATCGGGCAAAGGTAACCCATTATAAATGAAAATATCTTTACCTAAGAGACCGAGTTGAAATGTTTTTGATGATCATATGCAGGACTTGATAAGGAATTTCCCTTTCAATGGACTTGATGAACTTGGAAACAGGACGTTTCTGGACTACTTCCCAGATTATCGGTGTGACGATGGCTCTGTAAACAACAAGCGCAGCATGATCGGAAAATCATTTGAAAGTCGCCCTTGGAATGAAAGAGGAGAATTCATTGGTAATAACTTTGAATAGGTTGTATCATCTTTGATGCTTTAGCTATTAGAACGGGCTTATGTACTTTAATTTTGGAGCATTCTGTTGATAAATAAAACCTTATTTAATGCTATGTTTATAACTTATATCGATATTCATTCAACCCAGCAAACAACATAAATAAAGAGACGCGAGTAAAAAATCACATACCCTAAACTGCTTAAATTATCTACTATAATATAAATATCATTTATAATAGGTAATATAATGTTCTCATAAAATAAGTTTTCAATAATGTAATTTAGTCATATTAAACCTCTTTATCAACATTTTCATTTGGATTAACATTACTAGTCAGTGTAATTTCATCCTTAGCGATATCATCGCTATCATTTGACACATCTCTCCCATGATTAGAATGCGCTGTATGAGTAGGAATTGGATTTAACTCAATAGAATCATCGTTATTCTTCTCAGTTGTTTTTATTTTATCAATATCTGTTATATTTTGGTTTCGATAAACACAACATTTCGACTTCTAATGAGATTTTTCCAAATTGGATCATAGAATCTGTAACCAAACTCATTCAACCCATAATCGATGAATAAACTATGTCTTGCCTTCACATCAAGCTTAAATCGTTTATCTTTTAGAATATGAACAAAAACCTTTTATCATCATAAAAACTTCATTTCCCGATCATATCTTGTATGACACCTCAAATTCAAAAGATACTGTGTGAGATTCAAAACATGTTACTTAAATTTTTAAGAAGAATTTTAAAGTAGAACTATATTTATATACTAGTTTTTACATTCACGAAAATATCTAAAATATGAAATAGATGGTTCATTATTGAACAAGGAAATGAAAGAAAAATAATAATTCTATAGTCATTTAAAATATGCTAGTGTTAGACTAGTTTTATTACCATGTCTCTCTCATTATCTTTTATTTTAAGTTCGATGATGCTATATATTCTTTGGAACTAATTGAACTACTAAATTTATTAGAATTCAATAAACAATAAAGAAAGATAAATTAATATAAATAGATAAATTATTTTTCTTCACCCACCACAAAAAAAAAATGATAAATATGTGAAAATAAGCTTATTAAACAATATACATTTTCAAATAAAAGCTATTACGGTTAAAAAAAAAAAAAATAGAATAATCAAAATCTTAACTTAAGAGTGAAAGAAAACAAAATAGAATGGAAATTATATAGTAGAGTTAATTAAGTGTCCAACATATAAATAAAACAAATTTATTTAATATTTTTATTGACATTATCACCATAAAATTACAATTTAAGCAAAAGTTTATGAAATAATAAAATAATTTTATTTTTTTGATTCATGATGTAACAAAACAAATGTATTTTTTTAAGTTATATTTTTCTCTTGAAAAGTGTAACAATTTAATTACTTGACACAAAAAAACTCAATTAATTTATTCATGATGAAACAACAAACCCAATATAAAACATAATTTATTTGTGAGTTAAATAAAACAATATACATAATGAAAAATAAAATTCATTCCACAGCTAAACAGGCAACCTCATACTTTAAATTAAATTAATCTCCCCTGGTTACCAATGAATTGCTTTTATTGAACAAATTGACAAACCAATTTTAAAATAAAAAAGTAAAATGTCATTACCTATTAAAACATCTTTAGCAAAAAATTAAAAACCTACCGTGTATACTTGATCTTTTAAATCTACTCAAGAACAATTCATATGCACATCACATTTCCATATTATATGCAATAATTTCAATTACCTAATATTTCAATTTCCCATTTAACATTAGTTCTTTTTCATAAACATATCATTTCCTAATGTCTGTTCAAACAAATTGAACTTCTGATTTACTTCATCATTTGCCTTTGATCATTATCCACCAAGAGAAGAAGAAGTTTGGTATGTTATAATCTATTTTATTGCATGCATTGTTATGATCAAGTTGTTTGATTTATTACTACATTGTTAAGATTAATTTGTTACATGCATACTTGTCAAAATAATATATATTATTAATTTAATTTTTCATCATCATCTTCTTACAAATCCTAAAGAGAATTAGAGAATATATTGATATAAATGAGAAGTATCTTTTGGTTGAGAGAATAATAAGAAGTTAGAGGTGAGATAATGAGACAAAGCTAGAAGATGTCATTGGAGGGAAGTTAGAATTTATACAAGTTAGACTGAGTGAGATAGATGAAGGAAAAAGAAGAAATTCATAAAAATAAAAATAAAAATTAGAAGAAGAAAAACTTTGCTTCAATTTTTTGTTTATTTATTAAGCTTTATTGTAATCATGAGAAATAAAATATTTATAATAGAAGATTTGTATTAATGAGAAAAATGGTAGATTTGCAATAATGAAGAAAATAAAATATTTATAATGAGGAAAATTGAATATTTGCACTAAATTGTATTAAATTAGAAATAAGATTTTTTTTTTCCAGTATAAATAAAATGTATGCTTCTCTTATTAGATAAGAAAAATAAGAGATAATAACTTGTAATTATTTTTAAGATATTAAAAATTTTATAAAAAAATTCTTCAAATCTTGTTAGTATTCTCCTCCTCAACCAACAAACTTCAGTTAAACGGTAAAAAATAAATTTGACATCATTTTATAGGTAGATATATGAGACTAGTTTTTAAAATTATGATATTTTTTTCAATAATTTATATATTTAGATTTAGTTGATTGTAATTTTTTTTAACATCATTGTAAATTGAGCATATATATATATATATATATATATATATATATATATATATATATATATATATATATATATTTGTCCCATATTTTGTATTGAAGAATTAATAAATAAATAAAAAGTATCTAATCTGTGCATTAGGTAACGTCTCTTAAACTTTGTAGAATTAATGGATATAAACTTCACATTAGACAATAACTAATTGACATTTTCCTTGAAATTTTTTCATATATTTGAATAAAATATTGAAATGTCATGTTGGATTAAGATGTTTTCTTTACATATAGTAAATATTTCCAGAAAAAAAAACTTTTTAGTACATTTTGTGATTTCTAATACACTCATATTCATTTATTCATGTTGACTTTCTTTGTTTTAACTGTCTGTTACATGTTAATAAGAGGACTCTGTTTTTGTTGAGGTCTTTTTTTATTTATTTATTATTATTTATTTTTTTTTATTTTTTTTAGGTATCTGTTTTTTTCTTTGATTTCCACATCTTTGTCTTAAATGGTCATGATTCTCAGTTCATTAAGGTTTTATATTTGTATTATTTTATACTATTTGTTTTTTAATTGTAATGATTATTTGGGAGTCATTTAAATATATATTTGTCGTCCTATCCAAACACTTGAAAAACTAATTGATCAAATTATCATTGGACATTGGCACATAATTGAAGTAAGTTTGAATGCACATAACATGATAGTTCACATATAGTTAGAGCTATGTAATAATGATCATATCAATAACTAAATAAACTCACAATGTGTTGTTATATATACAGGTGACATCTAGAATGAAGACTACACAATTAGACATCATTTTTGCCATCATTTTGTCACTCTCTGTTTGTGGAACTTACCTTCCACAAATTATTTACGTTGCCAAAGATGGTACAGGCCAATACAACACAATTGGAGCTGCTATTGCAGCCTCTCCCAACTACAGTACTTCCCGAACATACATAAAGGTAAAACCCGGGATTTATAGAGAAAACATCGTGGTTCCCGAAATAAAGACCATGCTAACCCTCATAGGGTATGGCATGTACAAAACCATAGTGTCTGGGGATAGAAGTAATGGAAGTGGATTCCATACGGACAAGACAGCTACTGCAGGTGCATTTAATTCTGAAATATTTTTCTAACTAAATTAAAAGATGATTATAGATTGATATAAGACTTCCAAATTTTGTTTTTGTAGACATATATGGGCAAAATTTTCTTGCAGTCGACATCACAATTGAAAACACAGCTGGAGCAGCCAACCAGCAGGCCGTGGCACTAAAAAGTGAAGCACAGTCTACTTTCTATCGGTGTAGGTTCTTGGGATACCAAGATACCTTGTATGCAAAAGCTGGAATGCAATTTTACAGAGACTGTGAAATATTTGGGACTGTGGACTTCATTTTTGGAAACGCAGCAGTAGTTTTTCAAAACTGTAGGATTTTCGCTCTTGAACCACTTCCTGGACAGCTAAACACAATTACAGCTCAAGGAAGAGATAATTCCAAAGAAGAAGTAGGGACAATCTTTCATAACTGCACCATTCTAGGTGCTGTTGACTTACAAGGGTCTGTAAAGACTTACTTTGGAAGACCATGGAGATTCTACTCAAGGGTTGTTATTATGCAGTCAGAGATTCATCCACTTATTGATCCACAAGGGTGGATGAAGTGGGATGACACTAGTCCTCTGGATAAACTGTTTTATGCAGAGTATGATAATAGAGGCACTGGTGCAGATACCTCTAGGAGAGTCACATGGCCAGGACGAGTATTGTTGAATACTACTGCTCAGGCTAATTATTATACCGTTAGAAATTTTATCAGCGGAGAAAAATGGATTCCTGCTACAGTTCCACGTTTTCTAGATTTAATATGAACTGTTGTTGTTACAATTAGTATAAATATTTGTAAGGCTATTTCATATGTCATTTTGTCTTCAATCGTATATATTGTGAAACATTCATCCCATTGAACATTGGTCATGTGTAAAAAATGAAGGGGAATATTGACATTACCAAGTATCATCTAGTTTAACATAGAAAATAAAGTGACATTTGAAGAATAAGAATCAAACCTCATCTGAAAAATAGAGTGGCATTTTTGTGGTATCTCAAAAGACAATATGTGATAATACCAAGTTGAGATCCTCCTCCTAGGTTGCCACTAAAAACACCAGACTCTCTTAACATCATTTCATCCTCCCGCTCCTAACTTCTTCCTGTAATTCCTTATAAAAGTCCTTGCAGTCAATCAATGTATAATATTTTAAAATATTTACTTACAAAATATCTACTCAATAAATAAAAAGATGATCAAATTCTTCTTAACTAGAAATATTGTGTTTTTGAATTTGAGTCGCCAAACAATATGTATTTATGTTTATAGTGTGTTTTCATTGCTAATCGTATGAAAGATAATTTATAAATTCTTTTCACGATAGTAAATCACTGACTATACCCAAAAAAAGACTTTTACCGACACATAAATAAGGTTTAGCGGCGTATAATTATAATAGTGTCATCAAAATCTACCGACGCATAATTAGTGTCAGTAAAAATGACAAATCGAATAACAAGTTTGTGTGATTAATCAAGTAACAGATCTTCAAGATTATAAATAACAATGATAGAATTTCAGATAACAGATTTCAAGATAAAGTCAAAACAAAACTTCAAAACAAAATCTTAATTTTTAATATTTGACTTCTTCTTAGTTGATACACAAATGTAATAAAGAAGTTCAATAGCTAGAAAATGTTATTAATAATGTTTAACATACATCAAGTTTAACCGTGATTTATGTATAAAGCGACGAGTGCTAAATTTGATAACATAGTATTCCTTGCAATAAATGATGTGCTAATAGGTTGGCCACTGCATGAATCTTCACAACTTCCGACAGCAGTATAAATTGAATCAATGTTACTTCCAGCAAAAAAATTGTCTTTGTTATCTATATCTTGAATTGCTTCAGGTATTCTCACAAGTATCACTGCATACTCTTGTGCACAAATCTCCAAACATTGTTTAAGAAGTCTTCCTTTTGCTTTGTTAAGAAGATCATTTATTTGATCCTTAGTGATAGAAGAATAGCTCAAAGCAACTTTTAATATGATTACCGTAAACTCATTCACATCAGTTTTACCACTAGCACCGTTTGATCTTAGAGTAGTTATGCAAAGATCAGGTAAAGAAGTTTTCTTACAAGTATCGTCAATCAAATCAGCATAAGTATAATTCTTTAAAATGAAGAGACAGAAAAAAATGATGACCAAAGCTTTATTAACTGCCTCCATTGGTTCTTCCTGCAAAACTTCAAATCAGAGTGGGTAAGAATGTTTGCTTATATTGATGATTTGGTATGATATATATAAATAAATATATATATATATATAAGATTGCAATACAAAGTTATATATAGAAAAGAGGAATTATATGTATATTTTATAATATTTACTTCAGATTATCTATATCTACAAATTAAAATAAGGGATCACAAATATGTTTATTTGTAATAGGAATAGAATAAATAGAGAAAATTAGTTAATTAGACCAAGATATACATGATATATCCATACTAGCATAATTAAATAAAAAATCAATTTATAGTATATGTAGGTCAGTGATTTTTTTTTTTTTTAACTTTTTAAAATAATAAATGAGGACTACATCATCATAAGAAAAATAAGGAAAACATTCAATATCTTAATAATCAAATCAGGTTTTACCAAGACTGTGGACATCAATTTAAGGGGCGAGCAGTCAATTTACAAATTTTGATTGAGAAATAAAAATATAAAAATATAATCAAATTCCTTTAAACTTTAAATGTGGGAAATGTTTAACATAAGAAATAAAGAAATTATTAGTCGAATTGTTTCTTTTATTATTCAACGCTATAGAGCTGCTCATTCGGCTTCTCTCCAAACCATTACAGTCTCTTAATCTCTTTTAGAAAATGGCTTCCTCAGCTATTTCAAGGATGTCCAACCTGCGAAGTCAAGTTCAATTCACAGTCTCACAGAGTAAGGTATGAATCGTAGATCGCAGAGTAAAATATATTAAGACTTTTATCCCCTTGTTCTAACAAAGCTTAAGCAATATCACGAGTTTTCTGTCTAGAACATTGATTAAGGATATGACGGCGAAGATTACCTGTTCCCATGCTACTATCAGCTTTGTATGTAATTTCACATGCTTTACATTTACATCGCAAATCTTCTCCCTCTATTTTAGGAAGAATATCAAAATACTGCCACCATTTTGATTTTAATGGTCTCTTTCGTTTACCAATACCAGTTTTGGAGGCTTGATCTTGGAAATCAATGCACGTTTCTTTATTTGCATCTAAATTTGTCATAAGTGAACCCTCCACACTATCCTCCTCAAGATCAAGATTAATTTGTGAACTCATTTTATTGCTGGATACTAGCGGAGTTCATGAGATTAAAAAAGATTAAATTAGAGAAGAAATGTATATTGAAGAGAAGTGAGAAAGATGGAAGAAAATGAATAGTGAGAAAGACGGAAAGAAGAAAAGTAATAGAAATTAAGGATATGGGTTAGGCCCGTTAGAGTTAGGATTTTTTTGTAAGGTAGGCAAGTTATTTTTTTATTAATATATTAGGTGGTTCGGGTTGGGTAGGTGTGTTCGGGTTGATGAGTGACCTGATTTTTTAATTCAGGTCAACTCGGGTTTACCCGAACCCAACCCAACCCAATTTTCTTTTTCAGGTTATATTTTGGGTCTGACTCGAAATGATTCAAACCCGAAAACCCCCCACCCTAACCCAATATTCTTCGGGTCGACTCGTGTCGGGTTGGCGGGTCGAGTTCATTTTTGACACCTCTAACCAAACTCATTCAACCCATAATCGATGAATAAATTATGTCTTGCCTTCACATCAAGCTTAGATTGTTTATTTTTTAGAATATGAACAAAAATCTTTTATTATCATAAAAACTTCATTTTCCGACCTTATCTTGTATGACACCTCAAAATTCAAAAGATACCGCGTGAGATTCAAAACATGTATCACTGTATTCAAACCTTATCTTTATATGTTACTTAAATTTTTAGAAAAATTTTAACGTAAAACTATAAAACTGAATTATTTAATATTTAAAAATACATGATCATCTTTATATACTAGTTTTTACATTCACGAAAATATCTAAAATATGAAATAGATTGTTCATTATTGAACAAGGAAATGAAAGAAAAATAATAATCCTATAGTCATTTAAAATATGTTAGTTTTAGACTAGTTTTATTACCATGTCTCTCTCATTATCTTTTATTTTAAGTTTGATGATGTCATATATTTATTGGAAATGATTGAACTACTAAATTTATTAGAAATTAATAAACAATAAAGAAAGATAAATTAATATAAATAGATAAATTATTTTTCTTCCCCCACCACAAAAAAATTATAAATATGTGAAAATAAGCTTATTAAACAATATTATACATTTTCAAATAAAAACTATTACCGTTCCAAAAAAATTAGAATAATCAAAATCTTAACTTAAGAGTGAAAGAAAACAAAATAGAATGAAAATTACATAGTAGAGTTAATTAAGTGCCCAACATATAAAGAAAACAAATTTATTTAATATTTTTATTGACATTATCACAATAAAATTACAATTTAAGCAAAAGTTTATGAAATAATAAAATAATTTTATCTTTTGATTCATGATGTAGCAAAACAAATGTATTTTTTTAAGTTATATTTTTCTTTTCAAAAGTGTAACAATTAAATTACTCCACACAAAAAAACTCAATTAATTTATTCATGATGAAACAACAAACCCAATATAAAACATAATTTATTTGTGAATTAATTAAAAACAATATACAACATGAAAAATAAAATTCGTTCTACAGCCAAACAGGCCTTAACCTCATACTTTAAATTAAATTAATCTCCCCTGATTACCAATGAATTGCTTTTATTAAACAAATTGACAACCCAACTTTAAAATAAAAAGTAAAATGTCATTACCTATTAAAACATTTTTAGTAAAAAATTAAAAACCTACTGTGTGTGCTTGATCTATTAAATCTACTCAAAAACAATTCATATACACATCACATTTCCATATTATATGCAATAATTTCAATTACCTAATATTTCAATTTCCCATTTATCATTAGTTCTTTTTTATAAACATATCATTTCCTAATGTCTGTTCAAACAAATTGAACTTCTGTTTACTTCATCATCTGACTTTGATCATTATCTACTAGGAGAATAAGAAGTTTGGAATGTTATAATCTATTTTATTGCATTCATTGTTATGATCAAGTTGTTTGATTTCTTACTACATTGTTACATGCATACTTGTCAAAATAATATATATAATTAACTCAACCCATCATTTAATTTTTCTTCTTCTCCTTCTCCTTCTCCTTCTCCTTCTCCTTCTCCTTCTCCTCCTCCTCCTCTTCCTCCTCCTCCTCCTCTTCCTCTTCCTCTTCCTCTTCCTCTTCCTCTTCCTCTTCCTCTTCCTCTTCCTCTTCCTCTTCCTCTTCCTCTTCTTCTTCTCCTGCTTCTTTTTCTTTTTCTCCTTCTTCTTCTCCTTCTCTTTCTTCTTCTTTAACCTCATACTTTAAATTAAATTAATCTCCCCTGATTACCAATGAATTGTTTTTATTGAACAAATTGACAAACCAACTTTAAAATAAAAAAGTAAAATGACATTACTTATTAAAACATTTTTAGCAAAAAACTAAAACCTACAGTGTGTGCTTGATCTTTTAAATCTACTCAAAAACAATTCATATGCACATCACATTTCCATATTATATGCAATAATTTCAACTACCTAATATTTCAATTTCCCATTTCCCATTAGTTCTTTTTCATAAACATATCATTTTCTAATGTCCGTTCTAACAAATTGAACTTCTGATTTACTTCATCATCTGACTTTGATCATTATCCACCAGGAGAAGAAGAAGTTTGGTATGTTATAATCTATTTTATTGCATGCATTGTTATGATCAAGTTGTTTGATTTCTTACTACATTGTTACATGTATACTTGTCAAAATAATTTATATAATTAGCTCAACTTATCATTTAATTTTTCTTTTTCTTCTCCTTCTCCTCATCCTTCTCCTCATCCTCATCCTCATCCTTCTCCTCCTCCTCCTCCTCCTCCTCCTCCTCCTCCTCCTCCTCCTCCTCCTCTTCCTCTTCCTCTTCCTCTTCCTCTTCCTCTTCCTCTTCCTCTTCCTCTTCCTCTTCCTCTTCCTCTTCCTCTTCCTCTTCCTCTTCCTCTTCCTCTTCCTCTTCCTCTTCCTCCTCTTCCTCTTCCTCTTCATCCTCTTCCTCTTCCTCTTAATCCTCATCCTCATCCTCATCCTCATCCTCATCCTCATCCTCTTCCTCTTCCTCATCCTCTTCCTCTTCCTCTTCCTCTTCCTCTTCCTCTTCCTCTTCCTCTTCCTCTTCCTCTTCCTCTTCCTCTTCTTCTTCTCCTTCTTCTTATTCTTCTTCTTTTCCTTCTCCTTCTTCTTCTTTAACCTCATACTTTAAATTAAATTAATCTCCCCTGATTACCAATGAATTGCTTTTATTGAACAAATTGACAAACAAACTTTAAAATAAAAAAGTAAAATGTTATTACCTATTAAAACATTTTTAGCATAAAATTAAAAACCTACAGTGTGTGCTTACAGTGTGTGCTTGATCTTTTAAATCTACTCAAACACAATTATATGCATATCAAATTTCCATATTATATGCAATAATTTCAATTTCCCATTTATCATTAGTTCTTTTTCATAAACATATCATTTTCTAATGTTTGTTCAAACAAATTGAACTTCTGGTTTAATTCATCATCTGACTTTGATCATTATCCACCAGGAGAAGAAGAAGTTTGGTATATTATAATCTATTTTATTGCATGCATTGTTATGATCAAGTTGTTTGATTTCTTACTACATTGTTACTTGTATACTTGTCAAAATAATTTATATAATTAGCTCAACCTATCATTTAATTTTTCTTTTTCTTCTCCTTCTCCTCATCCTCATCCTCATCCTTCTCCTCCTCCTCCTCCTCCTCCTCTTCCTCTTCCTCTTCCTCTTCCTCTTCCTCTTCCTCTTCCTCTTCCTCTTCCTCTTCCTCTTCCTCTTCCTCTTCCTCTTCCTCTTCCTCTTCCTCTTCCTCTTCCTCTTCCTCTTCCTCTTCCTCTTCCTCTTCCTCTTCCTCTTCCTCTTCCTCTTCCTCTTCCTCCTCGTCCTCATCCTCATCCTCATCCTCATCCTCCTCATTCTCATCCTCATCCTCATCCTCATCCTCATCCTCATCCTCATCCTCATCCTCATCCTCATCCTCATCCTCATCATCCTCATCCTCATCCTCATCCTCATCCTCATCCTCATCCTCATCCTCATCCTCATCCTCTTCCTCTTCCTCTTCCTCTTCCTCTTCTCCTTCTTCTTATACTTCTTCTTTTCCTTCTCCTTCTTCTTCTTTAACCTCATACTTTAAATTAAATTAATCTCCCCTGATTACCAATGAATTGCTTTTATTGAAAAAATTGACAAACCAATTTTAAAATAAAAAAGTAAAATGTTATTACCTATTAAAACATTTTTAGCAAAAAATTAAAAACCTACAGTGTGTGCTTGATCTTTTAAATCTACCCAAACACAATTATACGCACATCAAATTTCCATATTATATGCAATAATTTCAATTTCCCATTTATCATTAGTTCTTTTTCATAAACATATCATTTTCTAATGTTTGTTCAAACAAATTGAACTTCTGGTTTACTTCATCATCTGACTTTGATCATTATCCACCAGGAGAAGAAGAAGTTTGGTATGTTATAATCTATTTTATTGCATGCATTGTTATGATCAAGTTGTTTGATTTCTTACTACATTGTTACATGTATACTTGTCAAAATAATTTATATAATTAACTCAACCTATCATTTAATTTTTCTTTTTCTTCTCCTTTTCTTCATCCTTCTCCTCATCCTCATCCTTCTCCTCCTCCTCCTCCTCCTCCTCCTCCTCCTCTTCCTCTTCCTCCTCCTCTTCCTCTTTCTCTTCCTCTTCCTCTTCCTCTTCCTCTTCCTCTTCCTCTTCCTCTTCCTCTTCCTCTTCCTCTTCCTCTTCCTCTTCCTCTTCCTCTTCCTCTCCCTCTTCATCCTCATCCTCATCCTCATCCTCATCCTCATCCTCATCCTCATCCTCATCCTCATCCTCATCCTCATCCTCATCCTCATCCTCATCCTCATCCTCATCCTCATCCTCATCCTCATCCTCATCCTCCTCCTCCTCCTCCTCCTCCTCCTCTTCCTCTTCCTCCTCATCCTCATCCTCTTCCTCTTCCTCTTCCTCTTCTTCTTTTCCTTCTTCTTCTTCTTTAACCTCATACTTTAAATTAAATTAATCTCCCCTGATTACCAATGAATTGCTTTTATTGAAAAAATTGACAAACCAACTTTAAAATAAAAAAGTAAAATGTTATTACCTATTAAAACATTTTTAGCAAAAAATTAAAAACCTACAGTGTGTGCTTGATCTTTTAAATCTACTCAAACACAATTATATGCACATCAAATTTCCATATTATATGCAATAATTTCAAT
This sequence comes from Impatiens glandulifera, assembly GCF_907164915.1. Classification (NCBI taxonomy): domain Eukaryota; kingdom Viridiplantae; phylum Streptophyta; class Magnoliopsida; order Ericales; family Balsaminaceae; genus Impatiens; species Impatiens glandulifera. The sequence goes on from NC_061863.1 coordinate 65,479,782, forward strand.
TTCCCATTTATCATTAGTTCTTTTTCATAAACATATCATTTTCTAATGTTTGTTCAAGCAAATTGAACTTCTGGTTTACTTCATTTTCTGACTTTGATCATTATCCACCAGGAGAAGAAGAAGTTTGGTATGTTATAATCTATTTTATTGCATGCATTGTTATGATTAAGTTGTTTGATTTCTTACTACATTGTTACATGCATACTTGTCAAAATAATATATATAATTAACTCAACCCATCATTTAATTTTTCTTCTTCTTCTCCTTCTCCTCATCCTTCTCCTCCTCTTCCTCTTCCTCTTCCTCTTCCTCCTCCTCCTCCTCCTCCCCCTCCTCCTCCTCCTCATCTTCCTCCTCCTCCTCCTCCTCATCCTCATCCTCATCCTCCTCCTCATCCTCTTCCTCTTCCTCTTCCTCATCCTCATCCTCATCCTCATCCTCATCCTCATCCTACATTGTCATCCTTCCTCTTTCTTACTACATTGTTACATGCATACTTGTCAAAATAATATATATAATTAGCTCAACCCATCATTTAATTTTTTTCTTCTTCTTCACCATCATCTTCTTCTCCTTCTTCCTCCTCTTCTTCCTCTTCTTCCTCCTCTTCTTTCTTTCTTCATTCTTCTTCTTCTTCTCTTCTTCCTCTTCCTCGTTTTCTTTCTTCTTCCTCGTCCTCTTCCTCGTTTTCTTTCTTCTTCTTCGTCCTCTTCCTTTTCCTTTTCCTCTCCCTCTTCCTCTTCCTCTTCCTCTTCCTCTTCCTCTTCCTCTTCCTCTTCCTCTTTTCTCCTTCTTCTCATCCTTTTCTCCTTCTCCTCCTTCTTCTCCTCCTAAATCTTCTTCTTCTACTTCTTCTATTTCTTCTATTTCTCCTCCTTCTTCTTCTCCTTTCCTCCTCCTTCTCCATCATCTTCTTCTACTTCTACTTATTCATCATCATAATCTTTATCATCTTCTTCCTACAAATCCTAAAGAGAAATAAAGAATATATTGATGTAAATGTGAAGTATTTTCTGGTTGAGAAAATAATAAGAACTTAGGGGTGAGATAATGAGACACTGTAGGAAAGTTAGAATAATACAAGTTAGACTGAGGGAGATAGATGAAAGAAGAAGATATTTATAAAAAAAAAATTTAGAAGAAGAAAAAGTTGGCTTCAATTTTTTGGTTAAGTTATGATATTTTTTCCGATAATTTATATATTTAGTTAATTGTAATCTTTTTTTAATATCATTGCAAATTAAGCAATCCTTTAAGAAAGTAAAGTATTCTATATACTAGAATTTAGGGGTGAGATAATGAGACAAAGCTAGAAAATGTCATTGAAGGGAAGTTAGAATAATACAAGTTAGACTGAGGGAGATAGATGAAGAAGAAGATATTCATAAAAAAAAATTTAGAAGAATTTTTTTTTGGTTAAGTTATAATATGATTGTAAATTAAGCAATCCTTTGATAAAGTAAATGATTCTTATACTATCATAGTTACAAAGACTGTGAACTTCCATTTAGGAGAGTCGATTGTATATTTTTAGTTGAAAAATAATTAGTATAAAAAAACAATCAAATTCTTTTAAACTTGAAATGTGGGAAGTGTTTAACATAAGAATATTATATATTGAATTGCTTCAGGTATTCTCACAAGTATCACTGCACACTCTTGTGCACAAATTTCCAAACATTTAAGAAGTCTTCCTGTTGCTTAGTTAAAATAAACTTCAAAATAGTGTAAAAAGTTGTAACTTTGCATCATAAGATTGACAAAGTCATAATCATGTGGTGGTGATGTCAAATTGAAGTAAACATATTTCTCACCACAAATTACAGGCAAAGAACTACAAGGAACTTCAAACCCTTAATGCATCTTTCTTACCAGAAATTTATTAACTTTGCTGTGGATGAGACCAAACGCAGAACCCAGTTGGCTCCTTCTCCCTTGCAGCCTTGCAGGTATATATACATATACCTCCCTCTATCTGTCTCTAGTTCCTGGGTAATTTATATGTATATATGTTCTTTATATGTATTATCAGCATAAATACAATTCATTGATTGCCATGGATGAGAAAACCGAGATTCAAATGTTGTCATTTCAAGCTCCCAAGATCAGGCTGTTACGCAGCTTAAGTGTCCAAAACAATGAAATGATGCAGGTATTTTTTCCACTTAAATTATACCCTTTTGAATGCTTTTTCAAGTTTCCATTTCATCATTCTCACTTCTGAATTGCAATTTCAATTATATTGATCTAAACATAGCCAAAACAGATAATGATCTTTGATGTTATCTTCAGGTTTTGGATTTTGGTGTGTTTCCAACACTTGAGTTTGATCTACCAATATTTTGTGTCAATTTCTTCTCTTCTCCTAACATTAGCATCATTGTGTTGTGAGTTAGTTTCTTCTTCTTCTTCTTCTTCTTATTATTATCTGAATTCAAATTGTATTATATTTTCTGAAAGTTGATGAATGGTTTGGAACAGAGACCTCAACCCTTTGCAAGATGTGATCAATCAGACGGATTACAAGGACAAGTACTATAAATACATAATGCATCTTGGCGTTAAACATTCCGAGGTAATGAATTGTTTTCCACAAGTTGTTGGAACTACTACCAAGTCTGTGAAAATCAAAGTTCGTCAACTTAACACAAATTCCCTGCAGCTTTTGCCTTGGGGAGGAAAGCTTACCAGTGAATCGTTGATGTTATTCTCTTCGATTGTGATATGGTCCAAGTTTTCACCAACTGATCAGAAATACGATGCCTTGTATTCCGCATTTGTGGATTATTATATGGTCTTGGCTTCTTCTACTAACCATCGTTTCAATCTACACTAAGTTATTGGCTTCTATATTGCTGATCGATCACTTGTTCTTACCTATTACAGACTTGGCTCGACCTGATGGATGAGGTAGCAGATAACAATGATCCTTCTCAAATTATTATCAACCGCGAGGCTCAACATCGGTATCTCACCTGGAGATCCGAGAAGGCTGGTAATTTAAGTTGTTTCTTGTGTCTGATACTTGAAACTCCTCAGATTTTATGTTGTTTTAAGGGGAATATAGGATCCAGGGCATGCGCTTATGAGGAAGCTAGTTGGTGAAGATCGGGCAAAGGTAACAACCCATTATAAATGACAATATTTTTACCAAAAAGACCGAGTTGAAATGTTTTTGATGATCACATGCAGGACTTGATAAGGAATTTTCTTTTCAATGGACTTGATGAACTTGGAAACAGGACGTTTCTGAACCACTTCCCAGATTATAGGCGCGACGATGGCTCTGTAAACAACAAGCGCAGCATGATCGGAAAATCATTCGAAAGTCGCCCTTGGAATGAAAGAGGAGAATTCATTGGTAATAACTTTGAACAGAGTTGTATCATCTTTGAAACTTTAGCTATTAGAATGGGGCTTATGTATTTTAATTTTTGTGTCATATTTATGTGTAGTGAACTATAGTATAATTTACTGCCTAATTATTTAATATTTTAAAGTTATTTATTATATACTAGTTTTTACATTAAGGAAAATATCTAATAAATATGAACAAGGAAGTGAAAGAAAAACAATAATCTTATAGTTATTTAAAATATGTGAGATTTTATAGTGTTAAACTAATTTTATTATCATGTCTGAATCTTATCTTTAATTTTAAGTTTGATGAAGCCATATCTTCCTTGGAAAAATGATTGAACTACCAAGTTATTAGAAATCAAATTAAAGAAAGATGAATTAATATAAATAGATAAATTATATTTCTTTCCCACCCAAAAGAATGATAAATACGTTTAACTTGAAAATGAGCTTATTAAACAAAAACAATATACATTTTCAATTAAAAGTCAGTTAAAAATATTTAGAATAATCAAAATTCTAACTTAGTGAAAAAAAATAGAATGAAAACTCCATAGTATATATAGTTAATTAAGTGTCCAAAATATAAGAAAATAAAATTATTTGATATTTTTTATTGAAATTATCACCATAAATTTACAATCTAAGCAAATATATGAAATAATAAAATGAGTTTATCTTTTGATTATATCAAAACAAATGTAATTTTAATTCTATTTTTCTATCATTTATTTACTATGAAACAACAAACCCAATATAAGACATGATTTATCGTGAGTTAATTAAAAAAATATACAACATAAAAAATAAAATCCATCTCACAACCATACAGGCATTAACCTCATATTTTAACTTAAATTAATCTCCACAATCTCCACTGTACATTTCTTTTACGGTGAAGTGCTTTTATTGAACAAATTTAGAAAACAAACTTTAATATAAAAAAGTAAAATGCATTGCCTATTAAAAACATCTTTACCAAAAAACTAAACACCAAAAAAACAAACACCTTAATAGTTATTTTTCAAAAACTTATCATTTGCTAATATTTGTTCAAGCTTGACTTCATCATCTCTATCTATGATTATTGATTCATTATCCGTTAATCTTCTCCACAATCTCTTTAGATTTAGATTACTGCATTCATTTTTATGCTCAATTTGTTTGATTTCTTACAACATGGTTAAAGATTAATTTGTTAGTCAAAATAATATAATTTGAACTTCTAAATTAAAAGATCACGACACGATTATAAATTTACACGATCATGAGCGGGCACGTTACGAATACAACACAACACGAGTCTAGAAATGAATCGAAATGAACACAACAAGTTACATTATCTAAACATGAAATGTCAACTCTAAATTTATTCATTTTATACCCATCTTACCGTTTCATTTCTCAAACTATCCACTTTTACAAGGCATGACATGACACAAATGAAAACGGGTCTCGATCTGACACAATTGTGTCGACACGATAATAAGCTCTAGTCGACACAACACTACACATGAGTTTGCACGACACAAATAAGCATATTGAAACGAGTTAGCACAACATTAAAGAACTTAGTACTTAAGGCTCTCCACGGAATGAGAGAGTAGGCATTGGAAATGTATGAATCTTGCCTACAACTTTCACATGTTTTGAGTTTAGACAACCAGGGTTTGTGTTGACCAAGAAAACAACTATACAAAGACGGGTCACCACATGTACCCATCTCATTACGGGCGACCTAAGGTGAGATACATAACAAACCAGGAGGTGTACTTGGTACCATTGGAAATCTTACTCAAAGGGATTTACAATTATAGTTCATTGACCCAAAATGACAAAGTGAATTGAAATATATGAATTTTTAAAGCTTCCAGTTAGCCCCTAACTCAAATTTGAAGCATGGGTTCACTTGCATCGATTGGGCAAGTTCTCTAAACGTCGAGCCATGGTTCAGGACCGGTGTCATTCGAAAGGTGTGTGGGTTAGCTTCTTAACCCAAGTTGAATTACTCAATTCCATCAACTACAACTCGAGTTATGAATTTATGAGTGGAGGAGTGTCCAGATTTAACTTCATTTAAATACATTCCATTCACATCGATATTTCGTCTATATAGGAGACCCCAACGTGAAATCTAGCAAAAATAGTCCTTGTAGAGAACTCATTCTCCTTTCCAAAACACTCAAAATGATCGAATTTCGTCGAATATTGAGTCCAGGATGAAATTTTGAAGTTTCAAATTTATTCTAGGCATAATGAAACTCCAAAGGTTCAATTTCATCTCTTTTGAATAAGCCTTTTCAAATAATTCATCAATTTTGCGAAATTCAAATTTCAAATGGGCGGTTAAAACCCGCGTTTGACTCTCCTTTGATCCGAGTTGACTAGTCGGTTTGTGAGTTGCCTCGTTGGTTTGACTCGTTTATTCGGTTTCTCCTCTTTTGAACATCATCTGCACACAATTGTAAACAACAATATTATACTCAACGTACACGATTTTTCGTGCCAATCATTTTGAAGATATGAGGGCGCTCACGACTCGAGTGTTTTTGGAATTTATTGTTTAGATCATTGTTTTGAGGTGTTTCTGAATCGTTTTTAAAAGATTTTTTAATGTTTTTTTTTTGTTTTCTCGGTCCAATAAACAAACATAAGTGTTATTTTAGGCCATTAAATAACTAGGGGTAGAAATTGGATGTCTACATCATGTTTTATCAACATTTACACTACTGTATTTATTTTTTGTTCACTTTTTAAAACATAAATTAACTTTGATTATTATGAAAATCAATACCTTATGGACAATACAAACACTATTTTATTAAGAGTATACAACCAATTAGATTTAGAGCACGAAGTTTAATAAGATTGTCTTCTACATAAACCAACCTAACTGGTTACTCTCTAGCCTAGTCAAATTAAAATCAAAGTTAAACATAAGATCAACTAAGAAATGAATGTCCAAAATAAATTTTCTAATATATCATCGACATCTATTATTTTTATGAACAAAATTTAATCTTCAAATTTGAATTAAATTCAAAAACAACATTACATAAATCCAATTTCACCGTAAAGATAATAACATCAACAATTGTTATTGTTCTAAAAAAGAGGTGGAGTATAATTCCAAAATTTTGACATTGGCCCAATATAATGTTTCTCAGGTCAGGTACGTGTAACACAAGCAACAAAAACTTCTTTACAGGTGGGTGAATGACAAAATCGCAATTCAATTTAATTCTTTTGTTCGGTGTTTTTTTAAAATTGATAAAACTTTGTTTTTATTGTTTGAATTTACATTTTAAAGTGAGGAATGGTTGAGAATTTGATTCAAAATATTAAAATTAATGTAAGTTAGATGGTATAAAATATTTGTACAATGGGGAAATATAAAAAAGAAGAAGTATATATTTTGTTTTATAATATTGACATTAAAAAAATATATTTACACAAAAATGAAATATTTTGTTATAATAATATAATTAGAAAAATACAATAATAATATTTTTGAAAGATTTTAAAGAATTTTGGACATAATTTTGTTGTTGACATAATTGAGACTTATTTAAAAATGTACACAAATACTTAAAGGTCAAGTTTTAAAATAAACTAATTATAATTTTAAAAAAATAATAAAAATAATTAAACAATTAAACAATTATTATAATTTAATTCAATCAAATCTTTAGATAATGGGGAAATATAAAAAAAAAATATTTGTGTGGTATAATATTAACACAAAAAGAAATAAAATGTTTTGTTATGATAATATAATTTACAAAAATATGGTAACAATATTTTTGAAAGATTTTTATATAATTTTGTATAAAAATATTGATATTAACCTAATTGAACTTTATTTAATAATGCGTTTGAAAACTTTAAAAGGTTAAGTTATTTATTAATAAATGAGTTGTAATTTTAATAAGATAACAAAATAAGTAAACATAAAATATGTTGTTATAATGTCATCCAATTAACCTTATTTAACAAAATTATAAACAGTGATGTATATTTTTTTAAAATTTGAATCTATTTTCATACACTAAACAATTATAGATCTCCTATACTCATTTTGAATATTTTGCACAAATTGTAATTAAGGTGTTCAAACAAAGAATAAGATTATAATAACAAAATCATGTTAATAATATATTGACCAAATAACATGCCAATCTAATTAGTGTGCTTTTCAGGAAGATACATCTTTTACTTCACTACAACATTTTGTATCAACCATGGATAGTTATCAACCTTACTTTTACTACTAAAGTTATTAGAAATCAATAAACAATAAAGAAAGATGAATGGATATAAATAGATAAATTATTTTTCTTCCCCCACCACAGAAAAAAAAGGATAAATATGTGAAAATAAGCTTATTAAACAATATACATTTTCAAATAAAAGCTATTACTGATAAAAAAAAATTAAAAAAAAATAGAATAATCAAAATCTTAACTTAAAAGTGAAAGAAAACAAAATAGAATGGAAATTACATAGTAGAGTTAATTAAGTGTCCAACATATAAGGAAAATAAATTTATTTAATATTTTTATTGACATTATCACCATAAAATTACAATTTAAGCAAAAGTTTATGAAATAATAAAATAATTTTATCTTTTGATTCATAATGTAACAAAACAAATGTATTTTTTTAAGTTATATTTTTCTTTTAAAAAGTGTAACAATTTAATTACTTCACACAAAAAACTCAATTAATTTATTCACGATAAAACAACAAACCCAATATAAAACATAATTTATTTGTGAGTTAATTAAAAACAATATACAACATGAAAAATAAAATTCATTCCACAGCCAAACAGGCCTTAACCTCATACTTTAAATTAAATTAATCTCCCCTGGTTACCAATGAATTGCTTTTATTGAACAAATTGACAAACCAACTTTAAAATAATTAAATAAAATGTCATTACATATTAAAACAAAAAATTAAAAACCTACCTTGGGTTATAGCTGGGCATCGTGTATAAACGTTTGTATTCGACTCGGGTAAATTGTGTTAGACTCTTAATCGTGTCGTGTTGTGTCGTATCGTGTCTTGACCCACTTAATATATTATGATTTAAAAACTTTTTCGTGTCGTATTATTCGTGTCTACAAGTTTATTCATGTCGTGCTAACTCGTGTTTAAATTTGTGTTTCGTGTTATTCCGACTAAATTGTGTCATCGTGTCAACCGAATCGTGGTTTGACACACTCATGTTATTATTTATTTATATATATTAAATTATATTGTTAGTAAAAATTATAAAATATTATTATTAATTTATTTTAATTTAGAAAATTTAAATTAATTTAATAAGTTGAATGTATTTAATATGTAAAATGTGTAAATATAAATTTTAATATGTCAATTATTTAAAATATGTTTTAAAATATACGAATAATTATCCAAGTAAAATTAGTTAAATTTGTTGTTATAAAGTTATTAATTTATTTAAAAAATATATATTATATATATTAAGTTAGTTAAATATTATAAATGTGAAATTTTATAACTTTTAAAATATTAGATAAGAAATTATACCTAATTATTTAATTAGGTATATGATATTTATTATTATATATAATTAAAATTAATGGAGATTTTTTTTATAATAAAATAAAGTTTTTTTTTTAATTTTTTATTAACTTTTTAAATTTTAGAATGATTTAAGATTTTTTTTTATAAAATAATTTAGTGATATACAAATATTAATCAATTATCACTGCAATAAAATATTTTTTTTAGGAAAACATTATTAGAATTGATATATTATTAAATTTTTATTTAATATAATTAAAAGTACTTTGAGATTTTTTAGGTTAAAATATATTTTTATAACTATCACTATTACATTTTTTTTGAATTAATATTAATTTTATAAATTAATTTTTTATTTAATTAATAAATTTAATTTAATCTTTTTATTTTATAAATTGATTTTTTTTCTTAGTTAAAATTTCTTATTAAATTATAAAATTTTGGAGTGATTTAAGATTTTAGATACTTTAAATATTTTATGATAAATAATTAAATATATGATCCATTACTAAAGAGACTGATTAATTTGGTAATGTTAATGTAAAAGTGGGTAGTTTGAGTAAGAATATGGGAAATAAAGTGGGAAATGTGGATAGAAATTATAAATATATATTATTATATTATTAAAATTAAAATTATTATTATATATTTATTATTTTATGTATTAAAAATAATTGAAATTATAAATAATTATAAAATTAAAAAATTAAAAAGTAATTAATAAATGTAATATGGAAGAGAATTATTAATAGAATAAATTTATATTATTTAAGTTAATATTTTTAATATTGTATTTTAGTATGTTTAATTTTAATTATAAATATTACATTTATGAAATTAAATAATTTATTAATTGAATAAAAATGTAATAGGTTTAGAGAATGTTAATGTGAGTAGTTTAGGTCATGTGAATAATTGTGTGTATGTCGTTTCGTGCGTATACTCGTGTTCGTGTCGTGTCTATACTTGTGTCGTGTTTATACTTGTGTTGTGTCTGTGTCGACTCGTAACCGTGTTACGATCGTATAAACTCATAATCGTGTCATGATCGTGTCGTCTCGTGCTTGTATTGTGTCAACCCAAGACCCGTGTGAGATAATATCGTATCGTGTCGTTCTGTATAAATATCGTGTTGAATCGTGTCGGTTCGTATTTATCAAACTCATTGCCCAACTCTACCGTGTGTACTTGATCTTTTAAATCTACTCAAAAACAATTCATATGCACATCACATTTCCATATTACATGCAATAATTTCAATTACCTAATATTTCAATGTCCCATTTATCATTAGTTCTTTTTCATAAACATATCATTTCCTAATGTCTATTCAAACAAATTGAACTTCTGGTTTACTTCATCATCTGCCTTTTATCATTATCCACCGGGAGAAGAAGAAGTTTGGTATGTTATAATCTATTTTATTGCATGCATTGTTATGAATTATGATAAGTTGTTTGATTTCTTACTACATTGTTAAGATTAATTTGTTACATGCATACTTGTCAAAATAATATATATATATATATTATTAGTTCAACCTAGAGCAGAGCAATGAGTTAGCTAAATACGAATCGACACGATCCAACACGATATTTGTACGGAACGACACGATACAATATTATCTCACTCGGGTCTTGAGTTGACACGATATAAGCACGAGACGACACGGTCACGAGACGATTATGAGTTTATACGATCGAAACACGGTTACGAGTCGACACGGACACGACACGAGTATAGACACGACACAAGTATAGACACGACACGAGCACGAGTATACACACGAAACGACATAAACACAATTAGTCAAATGACCTATTACATTTTTATTCAATTAATAAATTATTTAATTTCATAAATGTGATATTTATAATTAAAATTAAAAACACTCAAAAATAATATTAAAATAAAATACTAACTTAAATAATATAAATTAAATTAAAAAATAAATAAAAAATAAATTATATTAATAAAAATGTGAGTCTATTATTATTTTATTTATTTTTTAATTATTTATAATTTTAATTATTATCAATACATTAAATAATAAATATATGATAATAATTTTAATTTTAATAATATAATAATATATATTTATAAATTTTACCCAACTTTCTCACTTTCTCTCTCATTTTTTTTCTTAAACTACCCAATTTTATATTAACATTATCAAATGGTCACGTCTCTAAATATATTTAATTTTCATTAAATTTATAAATTATTTAATTTTATAAATGTAATATATATGATTAAAATTAAATATACTAAAATATTAAAATAAAATATAAATATTAAATAAATTATATGAATAGAAATTTGAGTCTCATAATAATTATAAGACCTATTACTTTTATTAATTTACATATTATTTTTAAAATTTTAAATTATTTTAAAATTTTAATTATTATTAAAACATTGAAACAAAGTATATGATAATAATTTAATTTTGATAATATAATAATATTTTATAAGTTTTACTAACAATATAATTTAATATATATAAATAAATAAATAATTAACATGAGTGTCAAGACACGATTGTGTTGACACGATAACAAAATCTAGTCGGAATAACATGAAATACGAATTTAAACACGAGTTAGTACGACACGAATAAACTCGTGTACACGAATAACACGACATGAAAGAGTCCGTGAATCATAATATTTTGAATGGGTTAAGACACGATACGACACACATAAGATTTAGTCACGACACAACACGATACGATTGAGAGTCTAACACGACTTGCCCGAGTCGAATACGAACGTTTATTTACGATGCCCGGCTCTAGTTCAACCCATTATTTAATTTAACATCATCATCTTCCTACAAATCCTAAAGAGAATTAGAGAATATATATTGATGTAAATGAGAAATATCTTCTAGTTGAGAGAATAATAAGAATTTAGGGGTGAGATAATGAGACAAAGCTAGAAGATGTCACTGGAGGGAAGTTAGAATTTATACAATTTAGACTGAGGGAGATAACTGAAGGAAGAAGAAGAAATTCATAAAAAAAATTAGAAGAAGAAAATGTTGGCTTCAATTTTTTGTTTATTTATTAAGCTTTATTACAATCATGAGGAAATAAAATATTTAGAATGGAAGATATGCATTAATGAAAAAAATGGTAGATTTGCAATAATGAAGAAAATAAAATATCTGTAATGAGGAAAATGGAATATTTGCAATAAATTAGAAAGAAGTTTTTTTTTCATATAAATAAAATGTATGTTTCTCTAATTAGATAAGAAAATTAAGAGAGATAATAACTTGTAATTGTGTTTAAGATATTAAAGATTTTATAAAAAAAAAATCTCCAAATCTTGTTAGTGATTCTCTTTCTCGACCAACAAGCTTCAGTTAAACGGTAAAAAACAAATTTGACATCATTTTATAGGTAGATATGTGAGACAAGTTTTAAAGTTATGATATTTTTTCCGATAATTTACATATTTAGATTTTAGTTGATTGTAATCTTTTTTTAATATCATTTGTAAATTGAGCATATATATATATACAAGGTATCTTGGTATCCCAAGAACCTACACCGATAGAAAGTAGACCGTGTTTCACTTTTTAGTGTCACGGCCTGCTGGTTGGCTGCTCCTGCTGTGTTTTCAAATGTGATGTCGACTGCAAGAAAATCTTGTCCATATATGTCTACAAAACAAAATTTGGAAGTCTTATATTATATAAATCTATAATCATCTTTTAATTTAGTTGGAAAAATATTTCAGAATTAAATGCACCTGTAGTAGCTGTCTTGTCCGTATGAAATCCACTTCCATTACTTCTATCCCCATACACTATGGTTTTGTACATGCCATACCCTACGAGGGTTAGCATGGTCTTCATTTCGGAAACCACGATGTTTTCTCTATAAATCCCGGGTTTTACCTTTATGTATGTTTGGGAAGTACTGTAATTGGGAGAGGCTGCAATAGTAGCTCCAATTGTGCTGTATCGGCCTGTTCCATCTTTGGAAACGTAAATAATTTGTGGAAGGCAAGTTCCACAAGCAAAGACAAAATATGGCAACGTTGCCAAAGATGGAACAAGCCGATACAGCACAATTGGAGCTGCTATTGCACATCTCCCAACTACGGTCTACAGTATTTCCCGAACATACATAAAGGTAAAACCCGGGATTTATAGAGAAAACATTATGGTTCCCGAAATAAAGACCATGCTAACCCTCATAGGGTATGGCAGGTACAAAACCATTGTGTCCGGGGATAGAAGTAATGGAAGTGGATTCCATACGGACAAGACAGCTACTGCAGGTGCATTTAATTCTAAAATATTTTTCTATCTAAATTAAAAGATGATTATAGATTGATATAATATAAGACTTCCATATTTTGTTTTGTAGACATATATGGGAAAGATTTTCTTGCAGTCGACATCATATTTGAAAACACAGCAGGAGCAGCCAACCAGCAGGCCGTGGCACTAAAAAGTGAAGCACGGTCTATATTCTATCGGTGTAGGTTCTTGGGATACCAAGATACCTTGTATGCAAAAGCTGGAATGCAATTTTATAGAGACTGTGGACTTCATTTTTGGAAAAGCAGCAGTAGTTTTTCAAAACTGTAGGATTTTCGCTTGTGAACCACTTCTTGCACAGTCAAACACAATTATAGCTCAAGGAAGAGAAAGTTCCGATGAAGGAGGAGGGACAATCTTTCATAACTGCACCATTCTAGCTGCCGGTGGCTTACAAGGGTCTGTAAAGACTTACTTTGGAAGACCATGGAGATTCTACTCCAGGGTCGTTATTATGCAGTCAGAGATTCATCCACTTATCGATCCACAAGGGTGGATGAAGTGTGATGACGCTAGTCCCCTGGATAAACTGTTTTATGCAGAGTATGATAATAGAGGCGCTAGTGCAGACACCTCTAGGAGAGTCACATGGCCAGGACGGGTATTGTTGAATACTACTGCTCAGGCTAATTATTATACCGTTAGGAATTTTATCAGCGGAGAAAAATGGATTCCTGTTACAGTTCCACGTTTTCTAGATCTAATATGAACTGTTGTTGTTACAATTAGTATAAATATTTGTAAGGCTATTTCATAAATGTCATTTTGTCTCCAATCGTATATAATGTGAAACATTCATCCCATTGAACATTGGTCATGTGTAAAAAATGAAGGGAATATTGACATTACCAAGTATCATCTAGTTTAACATAGAAAACAAAGTGGAATTTGAAGAATAAGAATCAAACTCATCTGAAAAATAGAGTGGCATTTTTGTGGTATCTCAAAAGACAATATGTGATAATACCAAGTTGAGATCCTCCTCCTAGGTTGCCACTGAAAACACCAGACTCTTTTAACATCATCTCATCCTCCTGCTCGTAACTTCTTCATGTAATTCCTTATAAAACTCCTTGCAGTCAATCAATGTATAATATTTTAAAATATTTACTTACAGAATATCTACTCAATAAAAAGATGATCAAATTCTTCTTAACTAGAAATATTGTGTTTTTGAATTTGAGTCGCCAAACAATATGTATTTATGTTTATAGTGTGTTTTCATTGCTAATCGTATGAAAGATAATTTATAAAATCTTTTCACGATAGTAAATCACTGACTACACCCAAAAAAAGACTTTTACCGACACATAAATAAGGTTTAGCGGCGTATATTAGTGCCATCAAAATCTCACCGACACATAAATTAGTGTCAGTAAAAGTGGCAAATCGAATAACAAGTTTGCGTGATTAATCAAGTAATATATCTTCAAGATTAGAAATAACAATGATAGAATTTCAGGTAACATATTTCAAGATAAAGTCTAAACAAAACTTCAAAGCAAAATCTTAAATTTAATATTTGACTTCTTCTGAGTTGATACACAAGTTGATACACAAGTGCATTAAAGAAGTTCAATAGCTAGAAAATGTTATTAGTAATATTTATCAAGTACATAAAGTTTAACCGTGATTTATATGTAAAGCAACGAGTGCTAAATTTGATAACATTGTATTCCTTGCACTAAATGATGTGCTAATAAGTTGGCCACTGCATGAATCTTTACAACTTTGGGCATCGATATAAATTGAATCAATGTTACTTCTAGCATTAAATTTGTCTTTGTTACCTATATTCTTGAATTGCTTCAGGTATTGTCACAAGTATCACTGCATACTCTTGTGCACAAATCTCCCAACATTGTTTAAGAAGTCTTCCTTTTGCTTTGTTAAGAAGATCATTTATTTGATCCTGAGTGATAAAAGAATAGCTCAAAGCAACTTTTAATATGATTACCGTAAACTCATTCACATCAGTTTTACCACTAGCACCGTTCGATCTTAGAGTAGTTATGCAAAGATCGGGAAAAGAAGTTTTCTTACAAGTATTAATTGTTTAAAACAAAGAGACAGATAAAAATGATGACCAAAGCTTTATTAACTGTGTCCATTGGTTCTTCATGCAAAACTTCAAATCAGAGTGGGTAAGAATGTTTGCTTATATTGATGATATATATATATATATGATCAAAGATAGATTGCAATACAAAGTTATATATAGAAAAGAGGAATTATATGTATATTTTATAATATTTATATCAGATTATCTATATCTACAAATTAAATTAAGGGATCACAAACATGTTTATTTATAATAGGAATAGAATAAATAGAGAAAATTAGTTAATTAGACCAAGATATACATGATATATGTAGGTCAGTGAATTTTTTTTTTTTTAACTTTTTAAAATAATAAATGAGGACACATTCAATATCTTAATCATCAAATCAGGTTTTACCAAGACTGTGGACATCAATTTAAGGGGCGAGCAGTCAATTTACAAATTTTGATTGAGAAATAAAAATTTAAAAATATAATCAAATTCATTTAAACTTTAAATGTGGGAAATGTTTAACATAAGAAATAAAGAAATTATTAGTTGAATTGTTTCTTTTATTATTCAACGCTATAGAGCTGCTCATTCGGCTTCCCTCCAAACCATTACAGTCTCTTAATCTGTTTCAGAAAATGGCTTCCTCAGCTATTTCAAGGACGTCCAACCTGCGAAGTCACGTTCAATTCACAGTCTCACAGAGTAAGGTATGAATCGTATAATCGTAGATCGAAGAGATATATAGCATAGGTATATAATTTTCTACTCGATGACATTGATCTGATTGCTTGAACAGATTCATGCATTTCTTCCGCAGTTTTAGATCTTTTCATCTATTTAGATTGTTTAGTGATTCTCTCTCCTGTAATAAGTTAGGAAGTGTTAGGGGCTTTTGGAGTTGACTGAACTTGTTGTTAATCAAGTTGTAGTATCCAGTTGTAGTATCCAGTTGCAGACGTAAATCAACAGTAGTGAAAATGCTAGGTTTTGTTTACTAATCTAGCAATTTGTCTGTTTGTGATGATGGAAAACATACTGACTCTCTTCCTAGTTTTTTGTTTGTTTTCCTATGTCAAAAAGGAGATTAGTAGGCAACTGGATTATGTGTTTGTAATGCACATTTCATAGTTTTTATTGCAAAAGATTCGGATACATGCATATGTTTTGTCTTTTGAGAACGATATTTCAGAAGTGATCATACTCACATGTTCTGGCAAGTCTCCTTTTCCATCTGTTATTTAGTTTATGAAACAACTGTAGTTATGAGGCATTGTTCCATTTAAACATATATGGACAGGCTTCTTTTTCACCAAATTTGGTTTTACTTACAGTTGCTTATTTTTTGTTTTTCTCTCTTGCAGGGTAATGTTCATGAATCTTCTTTAGGTTTGATAAAGTTATCCCCAGAGGTTTCCGACGCCTTATCACATAGGAAGCCAGTTGTTGCACTCGAGTCCACCATTATATCTCATGGTATGTTTTGAACCTTCTGTTGTGCTCCTGATATTTTTTTGCATAAATATTTGTAGTCAATTTCACGTTTTAGTTCTATACGGTGTTCCCAGCTCAACGAAGCCTTGTTCTCTGCTCTAATTGAATATATTAGAGACCTTGTGTGGTTAGTCTACTGCAGTTACCATCACTTTGGGAGATGGATGAGATGATTTACCTCTATCCAACATTTGATTTACAATATCCAGTGTTACAAATGAAAAAATCACACTGTGTGTGGTTCTAGCCAAATGCAAGGTTAAAATCTTCAGTTTTGGTTTTAGTGGAAACAGTGACATAATCGTTTAATTGCTTTGGGAAACTGTGTGACTAATAACTTCAGTGTGAGTCTGGTATCGTTAGCTCTTCTATGAGTTCTACCATGGCTTTTTTTGTAGTTCTTTTTGATGTGTTGATTTTAGACAGACCGGATCTTTTTGTTTAGTATGCATCTTTGTCTTTCCATTCTTTCTAACCCATTCTATTTCTAAATAGAGTTGGGAGAAATAAGAGTTTATGTTGATAGAACCAATTTGAAGATGAAAATCAAACACAGCACGTGAAGTTCCAATGGTATGATTAACTATCATTTCAGTATTAAAATCTTGACCAGTCAGCACAATATGAGAAATAGTCAATGTACAGAAAACTAACAAAGATTGTTTAGATGTGTTAGTATGTTTAGTTTGTCTTTATGAATGAGAACTGTAATACTACTGAAGCATGTACACTTTTCAACATTAGATGTTATTTGTTGGAACAACAATTTATTTTACCTAGCTATATTTTCCTGTGTTGCTATTGATGACAAATTCTAATAACGGTTTGATATTTTAAGAGATTCATAATCATATGTTCAAAATAATTGCTGATATCTCGTCACCACATTGACTGTTTTTGTTAGTTTTCTATACCTTCAGTATCCCAATTTCTTTATTCTTCCTCTTACTGTAAGCATTATTGCAAATTTTCTTCAATTGAATGTCATTAATTCTCTCTAATAGGCATATGTATGTGGCGTGATAGAAATAAATAATTTTACATTGCTATGCGGTGTGAATATCTCCAGAAGGCATATGATTCTTGATCTGTTATGTGTATTATGCAAGTTTTCTTATATATTATATGTCTACAGTCATCATAAACTGTTGATTTGATGTTGAGGATTTTTCCCTTTTTCTTTTTTCCTTTTACCCTTTCTTTTTCTTTGAAACCTTGTTTATATAGTAATTAGTAAGAAGTCGTGGCACTCTACATGTCGCAATTCACAACACTTGATTAATACAAACTTTAATTTATAAGAAAATGTATGCAATTAGACAATCTACTGAACATGTTAGTCATATTAATCTAAATTATTTGCGAGGAGACTTGTTTTTTCATAATACTTCTTTCATCCTCAGGAATGCCTTACCCTCAAAATTTTGAGACTGCCAAGAACGTAGAGCAAATTGTCCGTGACAATGGAGCTGTACCTGCAACTGTTGCTATTTTAGATGGCATACCATGTATAGGTGTTTATTCTGTCCTGTGTTTTCCCTCTTTACTGTTTTCTTGTTCATGAAAAGGCAAAAAAAATATCCAATGAAAATAGAAATTAACAGTCTGGCTTTCTTCAGATTTAAATGGCTGGGACTCTATTGCTTATAAAATTGCTGTTACCTTCAGCTGCGGACATAATGTTACCAGACATTTTTGTCATTGTGCCCTAATTTTTGACATGAAAAATCCTAATCCTAGCTGGGTAAAGATACATGCTATACAAATTGAAAAACTAGATGTTTGATCTTACTAAAACCAGCAACAATCAACTGATTTATGACCAGCATCAGGACATTACAAGCTGTCTTGATGTCACATGCTAATCTTTGATTCTGTAATAAATTTAATAATGAATGACTGTGTGAATTAAACGGGGTTATTCACACACATACACTAATTTCTATCCAATGGTTTTGTATGTGAACATTATAGTGTTCTCTCATTTAATTTCAAGTGTTAAAAATAATCTTATTCTGTGTCATTCTCATTTGGTTCCACACTTGGAAAAAGCTAAATAGAAAGAAGCGCTTATATTCCAAACTTTTCAGGTTTGAGTGTGGATGAATTACAAAGGTTGGCTATTGTGGGGCCTAAAGCTAGGAAAACGGCACGTAGAGATATTGCTCATGTTGTAAGTATATTCTTATGGAGTGTATCTTTGTACTCTTTAGTGCTTTCATTTTGTTATCATCTTTAAATTTGAAACAACTTTTGATATCCTTGAATTATCTAGGTAACTGTTATTATGAATTGTTCCACAACGTAAAACATACCAAATGCTTACACAAGTTTTTCCAAAAGAAGAAATACATACATGAACTAATTCAAGAATAATATTGTGTATGATTTAAAGACTAATAAACCCTTGAAAGGAATGGCTGATGTTGAGTCTGGATAAACAATATATAACCATGGAATGGAAGGCTGAGAAAGATAAGAAGCTCATGCGGTAGCTGCAGAGTTCTTGAAGATTCTTGTGCAAAATATTTAAGTGGTTGTTGAAGTCTTAGTTAATTAGAGATGTGCTATTAGCACGGTGACTATGTGCTATGACTTCTCACCTCTCCTAGCAAAAAACAAGTGCATGTAAGTTTAATTACAATGGTTTGCGAATCACAACTCAAAAGCTAGTTTAGTTGTTAAGCTTGGAGAACCTTAAGGGTTATTAAACCCACACTGGAATCCCATCATTCCAATGTGGGTTCCAAGTCTCGTACCTTAACCGATCGAGTAATAGGCTAACACTGCAATTTGGGTGGGTGAATGCTCTAGACCGGCTTTGATACCAACCCTAAATTCCCTTTGGGGATCCACACCTCAAAAGCTAGAGGCTGGAGAGCCTAAGGGTTATTAAACCCCACACTAGTTTCCCATAATTCCAATGTGGGATCAAAGGCTTGTACCTTAATCAATTGGATCATATTGTCCTTGAATATTAGATAGATGATATAAATTATGACTGCAGTGACCCTTATCACACTCGAACTTGCATTAAGAAAAAATAAGAGCCTAGACAGTTTACTATGCCAAATGTTTTATGGAAAGTTTGGATTTTCTTTGACGGAGGTCGTTAATTTGTTCAATTTATTACAAGTGTAATGCCAATTGTTCATTTTTTTTCGTACCTTATTTGCATTGATATTTTTTTTGCTTTGGAAATTTTAATTATTACCAACACTCCCTTGGTTGCATTTTTCTTGCTTTACTTTTGCATGTGATTTTTTTCCCCGAGAAAATACATTTGCATATGATTTGATATATGTATAAAATTATTTTCATTTCATAAATATATGTTTAGTTAAACTTATATTAATATTCTGATGAAAGATCAAATGTCTGACATCTCTCTTCTTTGGATGCATCAGTAGGCATTTTCTTGTGATGCCTTTATTTCAAGCAAGAAAAGTACATTTTCTTTGTGAATTCCTGAACTGCAAATATGTTATTATTCATGTTAATCCCCTGGAATGAGAATGTATCATTTTTAGGTGGCTACTCGAGGGATTGGTTCTACTACCGTTTCTGCTACCATGATCTTTGCTTCTATGGTAGTAACCCCTTCATTTTTTCCCCATCCACATGTTGCAATTTTATATTTTCCCAAGTAAAACACCTTGAGATCGTTAAAATATAAATTTCAGGTTGGCATTCATGTATTTGTTACTGGGGGAATCGGTGGAGTGCATAGACATGGAGAGAAGTGTAAGAACAGCAATCTATATAGTTTTCTAATGAACAAGTTTTGTTTTCTGCTTGATTCCACTTGTTTTTTGCTGACATAGTTCTCACACTGTGATTCCCTTATTGGCGAATTTTAATCGTTTTACTTAAGCTGTAAAAGTATTTCATTTAGACTTCAGTTGACATAACATCTCTGGTATCATGAGCCTCGTGGCTGAAAGTTAGTCACCTCATTAGATTATGATTTAAAAGATGAAATATTTATGATGTTTAGTAGATCTTTTTTTATTTCACTGAGATGTAGCTTGAGTGAATTGCACATGTGAGGAAAAGTATCTTGTGGGTTTTGATTAGGTGCTTCTAGAAATTGAGTTTAAATGCCATTCAAGGAGCTGTTTCTTCAAATTATGCTTATTAAACCTCTAGCATTTTGGAGCAATGGGCTGATATGGAGATTTAATGGGATGAATAGCTAGTCTTTGTGGTTTCTGCTTTTGACTGATACATACTCTGTTCATTCCTCGTACATGCAGCAATGGACATATCATCTGATCTAACTGAACTTGGAAGGACACCTGTAACAGTTATCTCAGCTGGTGTTAAATCAATATTAGATATTCCCAGAACCTTGGAGTATTTAGTATGGGCAATACTTATCTTTGAATATATTTGGTTTGTCTATTTGCCTGGTAACTCGATCTTACCATGCTTTTTGCAATTTACAGGAAACACAAGGAGTATGTGTTGCTGCCTATGGGACTAATGAATTTCCAGCATTTTTCACTGAAATAAGTGGCTGCAAGGTATGTGGTAGGCATGGGTGATTTCATTTTACCCTTTGAGCAATGATTGCCTTTGGGTTCCAAACTCCATATGTGGAAGGAGCATTGTTGTTTGTGAGGTCTCCATTTTCTCGTTATATATTTAATTCTTATGTCAGACTCAATCTTGACAGAAAGTTTATGATAGAGATAGAGAAAAAAGGAAAGCAAACATTTAATGTTGTATAGATTTGATTACATTTTTCAATAAAGAATGAAAGAGAAGTATGTGCGACACATGTGACATAAGGGTGAATTGATACATCTGAGAGACATTTAAATTGGGTAGGGTAAAAAATGTGAACATAGTTTGGCAGAAAATGTCTACTTTGTTAAAAGATATTTATATGATAAGTGGGTGTCAAAACAACTTACGTTCTTAACCTCCCATTTTTTGGGGGGAGACAATTACAGACACCTTGTCGTTTGGATACAGCAGAAGAATGTGCTCGTTTAATAGGTAATGGTCATCAAGATACATGGATATATCTTTATATTCTACTTGTGCTTGACTTTTTGTGGTTTTCAAATGCAGATGCAAACATGAAACTGAATCTTGGAACTGGTATTTTGATAGCTGTTCCTATTCCGAAGGAACATTCTGCCTCAGGAGGTGTGATAGAAGCTGCCGTACAAAGAGCTCTAAAAGAAGCAAAGTAAAATAAATACATTTTCCTAGTTAATTACCAGACAAGCAATTTACCACAGTTTCTTTTTCCAATGTCATGTTTTTAATCTGTGTACGAACAGGGACAAGGGCATAACAGGCAGTGCTGAAACTCCTTTCTTGCTTGCTAGAGTAAGTGAATTAACTGGTGGAGCTTCCCTGTCTTCAAGTAAGCATTTCCTTGTTCAAATAATAATAAAAAAAAACATAAAATAAAATCTCATGCATTTTTTAGATGTGATATATTCTCTCAATTTCTTTTATGATCCTCAGACATTGCTCTAGTGAAAAACAATGCGCGTGTTGGTGCTCAGATTGCCGTCGCACTTGCTCACCGCCGAAAGTTTGATGTTGGAGGTCAGTTCTCGTCAACTTGGTACATTTTATTGGTTTTATAGAAACATCTGCAATGCTAATTCATAGATGAGAGTGGCACATCAAAGTGAAACATAATATACAGGGACCACTTCATCACTCCATAACATATACAATCATGTTTAAATGTGATTGGATGCATCTTGGCTTCAAGACCTTTGTAAGTTAAAAAGATCCGTATCATGGTTAGGGGCTTCATTTGTTTGTTTAGTTTGAAATGGAAAATGTCTTTGAAGTTTTGGTGGCCGTGGGTTCAAACCTGCTTGCAGTTATAGTTCACAATTTTCAGCTTATTGTGAGTGAAGGTCTTTGCCCCAGTTGGTGGTGCTATGGTCATATCTGCCTTTCTTTTTTGTTGATTGTAGCTATGGCTCAGTTCTCTGAATCTCTTCTATGTTAATGAATATAAAAATAAAAATGTCTTCATCCTTTGTTTCTTCTTTATTGATTTTGTTATATTTACCTCTTGGCAAATGTTGAATTGGTATATCAATGTTATAGCTTGGGCTGTTCTCATTGGAAAATGTTGAATTGGGCAGGTACTTCTAAGTTGTAGAATACTGGAGGTGGATCTCATGTTGATTTTTGGCTCAAAAAAGCTAGTTGGTTGTATTGAAGGAAGATTTGTTCATGCACAGAATCAAGCAAATGATGAGTCAAAATACTTCTTTCTAGTGTCAGGTACTGAATCATGTAAAACAAAACATTTTACTTCTAATGTAATTTTTTTGAAGTAGTGAAACTAGTTGATTTTCATAATCAGAGCTTCTTACTCAGCAAATGCAATTTAGATTTGTCTCTCAAAATGGGAATTTTTATGCCTCATAGATTTTGGTTGTAGTACGCGAATATAAGGCTTGCATCTCGACATGACCCATTGATCTAAATGGAATCACATTTAAAAACTGGGTATTTAAATTTATATGAGGAGATTTAGCGATTCATGTGGTTTATCAGTCAGATCCAGAAATTGGAGAATCATAAGAGTTTCCAAATTGGGGTCAATTGTCAAATGGTTAGCTCATTTGTATTTTGTCAAGTGCAGAAAGTATATATTATAGGACATCCACACAAGTTTAGATTCTTAGAAGCAGAGAATCTTTCTTACAGAAGGAAGAGTAAACACACACAAGAAAAAAGGAAGTTATTTCTAAACAGAAGTAAGTTCATCTTCTACACCTCCAAGCAGATACAGAGAAAAGGGATCTATCCTGCCAGCAAGCAACCACACATCCATTCTCTTCCTTAATCTTATAGCCATCACATCCATAGCTCTGAAGTAGCCTCCTTGCATGCAACATTCCATAATAACTTAACGGCACATTACTAAAACCTCCATAATCCATCCTTTGAAACCATTTCTGTAACTTCTCATGTCTTTCCTTCCTCTCCGATCCTTGGCATGCTATAATATTCTTAATCTCTTCCCCTAACAACATCTTCTCCACCCTCAACCTCTCCACAGATGTTCTCGGCACAGTCGACTCCAAACAATCAAATAATGCTGCATAGAAATACAATGATTCCATCATTCTCTCCATTAGAGTGGAACCGTTATGGTTCGAATCTTGCTCTGTCACCACCATTATCTTTGGTGACAGCCCCCATAATGATCTTAGGAACGCGTCACATTTCGTCGACGTAACCGACCCGGATCCGGGTCCGGATCCTGACCCGTTGTCTTCCTTCATCAACTCCCGTAAAGTACCTTGGCTTACTTGCTGCATCAACGGGGAGGTAGATTTCTGTTCAATCTCGTCTTCTCCGGCGAGAAGGGTGTGGAGTTGTAGAACCGAGCTAATGGCTAGGGCTTCCCCTGTTTTAACACGGAGCTTCTCGAAATCTAGATCTTCCAGAGTGGTGAGAATGGGATTGAACTGAAAGGGGATGTCTAACTTCTCTGCTTCAGTCATCAAAATATGAGCCATTTGATCTAAAACATCCTTGTATTGATGAATCGCCGTTATTCTCAAGTGAGGCGGGCCTTCAGGACGAGCACTCAAGTCCTGGAGAAGCGCACGCCACTGTGCAGGCTCGGCCGCGTTGAGATCGATGACATGAACCACTTTCTCCCCTTCCATAGCCTCAACAATGGCTTGATTGGTGACGACAAAAGCCGCCTTTAAAAACGGGAACAATTCAACAAAGAGTTTATGGGCATGTATTTGGTCTGAAGCGATGGTCATTCTGGTTGAATGGAGTGCCTTGTAGATTCCAGGCCATGATTTAAGGATCCTTTGAGCCAAAGCCTCGGTGAAATAAGAAGCGATTCGCTGCATGGTATCTCCGTTTAGGGTCGCGAGTTGGGAGATTTGATCGAGGACGATATTAGCATTCTCGAAGCTACCTGAAGCGACGTGATTTGCACAGGCGACTAAAAGATGGACGAGATATAGGCCTCGTTCTTCTGATTTGAGCTCTTTGAGCCATGGATATGGCGACGAAGACGACGACGATGATGATAATAGTAAAGTGGGTGAAGCTGTTGTTGTTGTAGACATGGTCGTAAATCCTTGGAGAGACGATGAAGTTACCGACGATGATCCATCATCCTGAAACATCGTAGCCATCAACAAACAACAACAACAACAACAGTTGGAAAAGAGAGAGAAAGAATTTGGTGGAATTAAAGATGTTGTCTTGTTTTGAAAGAGTTATTGTAATGGACGAAGTGTGGGGTTCTTCGTAGTTTGTCTTTTATCAATAAGAAGAAGAATATGGAATTTGTGGGAACGCGATCCTCTCTGGAGGTTAGTTTTGTCTTGGAGTGGCTAAGTAGGGAATCAATGATGGCAGGCAAGGCAGGCTTATTATATATATTTATTGTTATTCCCTTGTGAAATCCAAACAGGTCCTAACAAAAAAGCCTTCTTCTCCCACCTTTTTATTTTTTGTTTTTTTGTCTCTAGTGGTGGGGGGTGGGGGTGGGAGGAGCCTAAGTCTAAACTAGAATCCAAAGCTCCTTTCTTGTTCATACACACCTCCTCTCCTCTCCTAAAAAAGCCAAAGACCTCCAAATTGGTATTATCTTCTTATGTTCCGACAAAGTCTCAAAGAAAATTCAGGAAACTTCCAAAACATTTATTTTTAAATAATATTAATATTTATGGTTTCATTACTCCATATTGGGGGTGAGTCCTAGGAAAACCACTTAGCAACAAAATTAAAATATTAACTCATTGTCAAATATAATTGAGATGATAGAATAAGAAATGTCCCTTTAACAATTTATTTTGAGATTTATACAATATCTTCCCAATCCTTTTTAGTTTATATTAACATATTAAAGGATTTCGCGATCTCGATTCTCATTAAAAATATCTTAACTTAGTGGATTTGTGCTAATTTCAAATAATAAAATATAAAATTGCTTTTTTTTTTTACAAGTCCTATCTTTATGACATAGTTTAGTTGAAAATACATTTATTTATATTTGAAGAAACAAAAATATCTTTTATTTATTTAGTATATTTAAATTCTGACTCGGTGGTCCACATTCTGATCTTGAAAAAGAAAAGAAAAGAAAGTGTCAAAAAGGCCCCCAAACATAATAAAGCTACTTAAAAAGCAAAGCAATAATTTTTCTTTTCAATTTTGGAAGTGGCTAAGTTTGTCATTTTACTGGTCGTTACTACATTATCTGTCTTGACATGAATGAGTCTGATGCCATCCGACCGCCTTTTCATTTACCAATTTCCCACCCACAAACTTTAACTTGGAGGTCAAAGCATTTTTCATATATATATATATATATATATATATATATATATATATATATATTAATTTATTTTCTAAATAGGGCTCACTCTTATCTTAAAACATAATGGGTCACAAATCAAGTGAAATAACTTTGTACATTTTGTAAACTATATCTAAATACAACAAGCACTAAACTAAAGATAAGCAACTTAAGACAGGACAAATTGACATAGAAAGCACTTATAAGAAATATCAAGTGAAATAACCTTTTAGATTTTGTAACTATATCTAGTCTACATTTTTTATTTACATTTCATTGTTTAATTTTAATATCTTCCATAATTTTAAAATTAATAATTGTTAAACTTACTTTTAATACACAACGTATAAACATAGTTAATTAATAAGAGTGTTATGAGAATTAGTATATTTGATTTTAATATTAATTATTTAATTAGATGACTAAAATTTTAAATTTTATTTTTATAAATTTTACTTATTAGTTTTATTTAAAATCACACAATAATTGGATGGGTTCATTAATCAAACCCACAATAATGTTTAGCCCAAAAGAATAAAATCAAATCATGTCATTTTATTAATGGGCTTAGACTATTTTGATAAATAGGCCCAGTCAGTAAAGGATCAACTTTTTCTTTCCTTTTTTTCGTTTTCACGTCTCTAATGCATTTTTATTTAGGGCTGTGATAGGGAGGCCGATGCTGGGCCTCCGACCATACAGCGAATCCTCCGTGGCTGCCATGTATGTTTTGCCAGGCTGTAAAAAAAATGCCACATAGATTCGTTTTATGATCTGAGAAAGAAATATAAACGCACGGAACTACTTTCTCTTTTTTCTCTATCCTCTCCCAGACAACCTTTCTTGTAAACCCTAGAATAGATTCAGTTCTTCCGGAGAAACTTATCGACGGCGGCCGGGATATAACTCGATATAAATACATTTCGACCGGTGGCTGCTCCGGAGAACCATATCGACGGTGGTCAGGTAACTCCATATGACTACTATGTTTTGATACTGTGTTTTTTCATCGTTATCTTTAATCGTTATCATCACTTTATCTTTAGATCAATACAACTTTATATTGACATTGTTCGGGTAACTCCATATGACTACTATGTTTTGATATTGTGTTTTTTCATCGTTATCTTTAATCGTTATCCTCCATTTATCTTCAGATCAATACAACTTTATATTGACATTGTTATATTGAGCTCAATACATCATTATATTGAGCTCAATACACGGATATATTGAGCTAAATACACGGTTATATTGAGCTCAATACACATATATATTGATCTAAATACACTAAGGTTAGAGTGAGGGCTCGAGGTAGGCCACCAACGAAACGAAAATCATTTGCCGTAGAAAAAGTAATTAACAGGTCCAAACATTCAACAAAGGTTAGTTTTACCTCATTGAGTCGTTATATTGTGTTAGTTGCTTTGTTATATTGAGCTCATTTACTCGTTATATAGAGCTCATTGCCTAGTTATATTGATGTAATATATTTAACTAATTGCCTTGTTAAATTTTGTTATAGAAAAAAATGCGGGATGAACCAACAGATGCGCAACAATTCAATGACCCAGCTACTATACCACAAACAATAGTCTCCTCTCAATTCTCTTTTACCACATTATTGTAGTTATATTGTACTTGTTGCTTTGTTATATTGAGATCATTGACTCGTTATATTGTACTTGTTGCTTCATTATATTGAGATCATTGACTCGTTATATTGTACTTGTTGCTTCGTTATATTGAGATCACTGACTCGTTATATTGTACTTGTTGCTTCGTTATATTGTACTTATTGCTTCGTTAAATTGAGATCATTTACTCGTTATATTGTACTTGTTGCTTCGTTATATTGAGCTGATTGCCTCATTATATAGATCTCAAATAAGTTATTTGACTATGATACCACAAACAATAAACTATAGAGCATAATTCAGCATTATATTAAGTTTTTTTTAGCTTTACTCGTCAATAACCATATTTTGATGGTTGCTCAGACTCAGGGAACACGTTAGTTTATCGAAGTGTTCAAACAAATACATTGCAATTGAGGATGGCAATTTGGAGACACGTAAGGAAAGGAGAGAGCCGAAGCCGATGTCCTTGACAGCTTGCTTTTGGAGGTCCGACAGTCCATTCACGAGTTTACATAGGCCCTGAGGAGAAGTGCGGATGTTTGGAATCGTTGTTTTCGGCAATCTTCTTTTTTTTGACAATTTCGAACTGAAAAAATGACAAAGGTGAACGCTCCATATAACTATTTATTACGATCCATATATCTACCTATTATGCTCCATATAATTACATATTATACTCCATACAACCACTTATTATGCTTCATATAACTACTAATTACGCTTCATATAACTACTTAGTACGCTTCATATAACTATATTTTACGCTCAATATAATTAGTTATTACGAAATATAACACGCAAAAGATAACTTACCTTCCAAAATCTTGGTTGTCAACATCGTTGGTCTTCCTCTTTCGTGTCTTCGGGATGGTCTTCCTCTTTTGTGCACTCGGAGTCGTTACAATGTCGGAATTAGGGGGGACGGTAGATGGGATGTTGATATCGGTAGCAGAATCCATTGATTTTAGAGAATAGATAACAAGAAGCGATTGGATATTGGAGAATACGTACGGCGAGAATATAAGAGGAGGCGAGGGGCTTCCACAGCGAGACGGATAACAAGTGGCGGCAAGAAGAGATTGATGGAAATGGTTGAGCGCTTCCACGGCGAGACAGAAAATACATCACGGCTCAACTAGGGTTTACACAGGAGGGAGCGAGAAGAGAGAGTAATGAGAGAGAATCAATGGCTAGACTACGGCTCGACTAGGGTTTACACAGGAGGGAGCGAGAAGAGAGAGTAATGAGAGAGAAGGGCAGGCGAATTAAAGCTATTTAATTTTTTTTTAATTCAAAAAATCCAGCGTGGCAATGCCACATAGATTCGCTTTATGATCTGAGCCCCACCATCGGCCCCCAAATCATTATTCTTTTATTTATTCATATTTAATGATGCCTTCTAAACTTATAAAATTGAGGATTTATAATTTAAAAAATATTCATTATATATTATTATTTATATGTATAATTGCATATAATAATAATAAATAAATGACACTAAAAATAAATTGAATTTATTTATTTATAAATAATAAAAATTTAATTTGTAAATAGAAACTCATATTTTATATAAAATTATAAAGTCAAAATTATTTATAAACTCATAAAAAAATTTACAGTTATAAATTGAAGTTTATAGAAGTTTACTTATTTTAAAATTTTATTTAAATTAAATTTGGCAATTTTAAGTAATTAAATTAGTAAACAGGTCCTATCCTAATTGTCTACATTTGACAAACATTTACTAAATTTATTTCTAAAAGAAAGAATAATGTTAAACCGATTGTCTTTTATTGTTTCATATAAAAAAAAAAAGCAAAAATGTCGTGAAAATAAGGAATATCTTAAACGTCTTAGGTAAAATTGAATTGGTCGATTTTTAAGATAAATTTAAATATAATCTTATAGTTATCAGTTTTGTTTAGACTTTATGTTTAATTATACGGCGGATTAGATGTATAAGATATTATAGATTGATTTGATAAATTTCTGAATATCCAGCCTATATATAATAATAATTTATGGTTAATAGTTTGTTTGTAAACTAAATTTAATTAATTTTAATATTAGTTAAATAAAATTAACTAAAAAAACACTAACATATAAACAATTTCAAATAAAGACGGAAAGAGCAGGTTGTTATATCTCTAAAATTAAATTGTAATTAATATATTTTGTTCAAATTATATTGGTTCTGCTATTTAGAATAAAAATAAAATGTATATCCGATTATAATATATTATTTTTTACTGTATCAACATTTTATAACCATTTCAGATATGATTGGTATAACATTAATGGGTTTGAATATTCACCCCCATATACAAAAGTATAATTGACTTCTATAAACTTTTTCCAAAGAAGTTAGGCCATTTGAAGATTAAGGTCTAATGTTCCTTTTATATATAATAATATAATTTATGTGTTTAGCAAACAAAACAAAAATAAAGTAGTGAATAAAAGGCAGGACTGTAATAAAAAATTAATAAATTCAATTAGAAGTCAATTATGGGACATTCGAATTTAAATGCGACAAATTAATTATTATATCCCCAAGTCCCATCACTATCTAGTAATAATATATATATATATATATATATATGTTTGTATTCTATTTTCACTACCCCACAATTTAATTTGCACATGAAAACTCTGTGAAAAATATTGAAGATTGTCAATTTTCAACACTAACACTACTTTGTTATTATTATTTTTAAAAGTAAAATTTGTATTAGATAGGAATATCTTGAATTACAAAGATTATTTAATTTTTTTATTTCTAATATAAATTCATATCAAAATAAGTCTATTAATTATGTAATTTATATATATTTTTGATTTATTTCAAACATAAAGTTTAAATCTCCATGTCTATATTATAAACTGATAACACTGCATACAAAAATATTTGAAAATTTGAAACGAAAAGAATACTAATAGCATTAGTTGAAATTCAATTCAAAATCTTTATTCTTTCAGGTAAAAATATTATTATCTTACTACATTTAAAAAATCAAATACTACTAAAACAAAACAAAATGAAATATTATAAAGTCACAAATATAATTGTTAAATATATTAACAAAGTTATATAAATTTAATGAATACCATGAAATTATTAATTAAGAAAAAGATCTAAAGATAAGTTTAGACTTTAGAGTCAAACATAAGTATATTAAATTAAAGAGAGGATAACATCCAAATATATAAAAAGTAGTCAATAAAA
The DNA here is from genome assembly GCF_907164915.1 of Impatiens glandulifera. Taxonomy (NCBI): domain Eukaryota; kingdom Viridiplantae; phylum Streptophyta; class Magnoliopsida; order Ericales; family Balsaminaceae; genus Impatiens; species Impatiens glandulifera. The sequence goes on from NC_061863.1 coordinate 65,510,769, forward strand.
TTAAATGCCAAAAGAAAAAGAAAAAACATAAAGAGATTAATGCAATCTAAGGAAATATTAATTTTGAGTAGAATAAGTTTCCATTAATGTTGTCTTTAAATAAAGTACATAATAATATAATATATATATATTCAAGTCAATTTTCTAACCAACTAATTATAAAAAGGTTATATTATTAGTGTTTGTAAATATTTTTTTTTATTAATTTGTTAATGTAAATTTTATTATTATTGATACTTGAGTCTACCTTTCTTCCTCCTATTTATACCAGACTCCCCCAAACTGTACATTTATCGATCTCCTTCTTTCTTTCTTTCTCTAAATTAGGTTAAAAAATGGAAGAAAACGCTCCCCCCGCCGAAGTCCATGATCGTGAAGAAGAAGAAGATGAAGATGATGCGCTATCTCTCTCCGATCTTCCTATGATGAGTAATGATCCATTAATCGACGAAGTTAATCCTTCAACCTGCAGAAAAATCCTTCCGCGCCGATCATCGTCTGAACCGGCCGACTTTTTCGAGTTCTTACACACAGAAGATTCAAATTCAACCATGATGTCGCACGCAGAAGACATCTTCTTCTGCGGCAAGCTTGTACCATTCGATCCGTATCATGAACATGATCACTTGAAGAAACGGCAAAGCTTCTACCGACGAAGATCCGAATCACTTCCGGATCCAATCATAAACAAACCTAGAGTCAGAGGAGGTGTTAGAACAACAGAGATTAGAACAGAGGAAGAGGTGATTCCTCTGATTCGCCGTAAGAAATTGAGAAGGAATTTCAGTTCGTTATCATCATCGGAGAAATCATCATCGTTGATTATTCGTAGTAATAACTCGTCGACTAAGAGTAAGAGCTCGGTTAAATCGGAGATTTCAACAAGGAGTTCGATAAATTCTTCGACGTCGAAGCCAATTACTACTACATCGAGATGGTTGTTTCTGATATTTGGATTTGTGAAACCCTTGCCGGAGATGGAACTGAGTGACATTAAGAGCCGGCAAGTCCGGCGTGGTCCGACTTCAATATTTCCTCATTTTGTCGACGGGAAGAGAAAGAGAGCGGCGGAGGGAAAGCGGAGAAGCTCGTCTTCTTCGTCATGGGGATTGCTCAGTGTGTTGAGTTGCAGAAACCATGCCAGCGTTGCTGTAACGACGCCGTTTGGCTGCCTTCCTTCCTAAAATTTAAACTTATATTCTCTATCATTCCAGTTTGCTTTTACTTTTTAACATTAAGTAAATATACTTATAAACTAATTAGTTAAACTAAACAGCACTATTAATTACTCTTTCAGTTGGTTGAGGTAAACTTATTTTAATTTAAGATGTTTTTAAGTGAAAATTGAATATTGAGATATTAGTTGGGTGAGTGTTTAATTATGAGAATCTTATAGCCCCACTGAAAAAAATATCTAAAAATTTGATATAGCTAGCAAAGTACAAAAATTGAGAAAATTTAATTAATATATATTTTTAATGGATAAAGTTGAAAATGGTTGCTTTAACTATTTATTTTATAAATTTGAAAATGAATTGTGACAAATTAAGAAATGATTGTATATATTGGGTAGAGGAGGAAATAAATGATAGTAATGTAAATCACGAGGGACCCAAGAATGACATAAATATATATGGGGTAGAAAGAATGAAATAATAATAATACTAATAATAATAAAGGCATGCATCCATATTTCATTCAGTTTTTGAAATGGTTGTGTTTATCAGTTTGCTCAAATTTAGTGGATTCTTTCTTTCTTTCATCTATTATGATCCACCCAGTCCAGATGCCTTAGCTATCTAGCTAGGTTGCGTTTGTTTTTATATTTATATATATTGGTAGTGTATAAATATTATTATTAATAAAAATAATAATAATAATAATGGGTAATGGTAATTGGAATGGAATGAGAATAATAAATAATAATAATGTTGTTTGTGAATTGTGAGCATGCACGTTTTGTCTGAAAAAACCTAGCTATCTAATAAGTAATAATAATATTATTTGAAAACTGAAAAGTGGTGGGATCCGTCTCCTTATCATGTAATCTTCATGGCCAAGTGAAACTCCATTATTTTTTTTTTTCTATCTCTTTTGTTTTTCAAGAGTATAATCGATTACATTTTACCAACAACCACAACACACAGACCATGAGTATATATGCATTTCCTTATTTAAAAAAAAAAATACTCAAATAATATAAATCCATGTAACCCTCTTAGAGCCTGTTTGATCTTTTTTTTTTTTAAGTAAAATATTTCAGATTAAAAGAAAAACTAGTTTCATGTTTGTTTTTTTAATTTATTTACTAAATATTCATAGAATTTAATAAATTAAAATTATATATATATAATAGTTAAATAAAAAATATTTTGATTAATGAATTAAGTGAATTGGTAGTTTAAAATAAAGATAAATAAGATGTGATGTAATTTTATTTTAGATCCTAGCTAGAAATTAAGATACACAATCTCTTAGGTTTTCTAAGTTTTTACAAAAGAAAAATAAAATCAATTATATTTTTTTCTTTCAAATGTCAAATAATTCAATTAAAATATTTTTGCTTTATATTATTAAATTCTATAAGTATTTTTGTAAAATAATTTAAAAGGCTATTTTTTTTTTTATTAAAAACATAAAATTATAAGTTTTAAAAAAGACAGAATTTTATCTTTAAAAATCCTACATCAAACAGTTAATTAAAAGGTTCTTCACTTAAAAGCTAACTTTAGCTTTATAAAAAAGAAAAATGAAAAGAAATATGGGGCATCGAATTAGAGAGCTTAAATATGTTAAACTGACGTGGATGATGATATTTATTCCTTTATTTTTGGATAGAAATATTACTTTCAAAATATCTCCAAAAGATTGCAGCTCCTACGTCATTTATACTATCCAATAATACTTTCTTTATTTTTTACATATATTTTTTTGTAACTATTTTTTGAAAGATTAATGAAAAACTCGAGCAGATAGATTAACTAAAACAAAATAAATATATATCACCTTTGAAGTCTAGTGTCTTATTTATGTCACTTAACAAAGTTGAAGGACCTGTTTATCCTTTTTTTAATCTAAGCCAGTCAGTCAACTCATAAATTGCTTACTGCTCCGAACGTGCCTTTTGCCCAAGCCTAAGGCTTGTTTGGTTTATAATAGGTGATTCGGGAGGAGTTTTAATTATTTTTTAATTTAGAGACAAACTCTATCATATTAATCATTACATTTATCTTTATTTTACTATTAATAAATTAAATGAAAAATACTTTAAAAAAAACAAAAAATCATAACTACCAGTCTACCATACTTGGATTATTAATCCAAACATATATTAACCATTAATGATGATTAAGTAATTAGTACCGGTAAATAATTAACCTTAATGGTTGGATCAAATTATAAATCTAACTTTTATAAAAAAAAAATATATTATTTAAAATGTTACATGTGTATCTTAATTCTTAACCCTAAATCTTAGATTAGATTAGAAGCCGAATAATGAGATAAGATTGTGCCCGACAAAATAGTTAATTTGGAAAGACTGATGGAAAATTATAAAGTAGTTGGAAAAGAGGATTGTTAACCTTGCAAATTTATACAGAGTTTGGTTTAAAATTTGGAATTATTCAATTTATGTAAATTTGTGAGTATATATATATATAGAGAGAAATGATAATAAGAGTTAATGGAAAGATGAGTCAGCACGGGCATGGCATTCATTTGAAATGGGGAGAAGGTATATATATATATATAGCTTCAAGATCACGATGGATGAAATGAATTTAGCATGCAATTTGTAATCTATACAAATTGATAATTTCTTGCATGCCATTTAAAGTAAAAATCACAACCAAATAGATCAATTCCTCTAATAATAGAGTAGTAACATTTTCTCCTTAATCTATACAAAACATCACACAATTTTCTCAAAAAAATATCACAATTTACCATTTTGTATCTTAGAGTCAATTGTTTGATGTTAGTTATTTGAGAGATTTTATAAAATAAAATAAAAACTGTGATGAAAAAAATATATGTATGAGTATTTAATTATTGAATTACTATAAAAAAAAATTTAATTTAAAATTTAAAATTTTAAAAATTAACTATATTTATTATGTGTAATTTTAAATGACTCAGTACCTATTTCCTTGGAAAGATATTTGGAAATTAAAAATTTCATAAATTTTTTTTTTTTTTGAAAGTTATCAATTGAGTCTTAATATATATCAAACTAAAAAAATGATTTTATCTCGTTAATCGATGCAACATTTGTTTGAAGAGTGAAAAATGTATTAATCATAATTCTTCATTTTGATATTGCCAAGAGAATGTGAGATATTATACGGAAACTCCTTCATTTTCAATGAGATACACCAATAAATGTCGTCGACTACTGGGTCAAATAGATTGAATGAAGTTTTAGCAATAACATCGCGGACGACTGTAAATCAATTTTCTTAATCATGTGATGAACGATCTGAAAATAAATAAATAGAAGAGTCTTCGAATGAAAAAGTTATGAGTCCGATCTTCTCAAATGATTCATGTTAACGCGTTCGTTTCAATCCTAAAAAGGAGGCTAGTACGGAATGATATTTTTTCGATTGTAGTGACATTTAAAATTCTTACGTTATCTTCTTATTTATGTTTTATTTTTTCGCTCCACCTTTATAATGTTTAAACGCATCTTAGGTTCTTTTCAATAAAAGTTTACCTCTTTTAAAAAAATATTTAAAATTTATAAAATAAAGTAAGAGTATTATAATTTTTAAAACAAGTGATTTGATAGAAACAAAATTTCTATAAAAAAAAATTGGTGGAATCCCAAAACCTCATATCAAACAAGCTCTTAAATTTTTTATATTAACATGAATATAGTCAAATTACAGAAAATCAGACACCTTTTCTATTCTACTTATCAATTTATTCATCTCAATTATTATAGACAGCTTATTTAAAATGAAAGTAACAGGAATCCCACTTAAAACTTAGTTAGTTTTTTAAATAGATAATAAAAGTCTCTCTCATTCAATTATCATCAAATATCTAATCAAAAAGAAAAAGTAAAAAAATATCAAAATTTTGCCTTATCTAAAATGATTTTGTTTGGTCTGATTCCTGAACCTAAAATAAAGATTGATGTATCATAGGCAAAAGTTAAAGAAAAAAAAGAAAAAAAAAAAGTAAGAAAGATGGATGGACTCAATCCAAAGTTTTACAAATAGATTCATAATCAAGGCCCATATATTGGAAGAAGTTAAGAAGCAAGGCCCATCAAACGAACTAATACAATTATGTCCTATATTATTTATTAAGTCCACTTGATTATATATTTTATCATTTCATTTAAAGTCAATTCAAAGTGGACCAAAATTATAAGATGGACCTCATTTTAATTCCAATCTATTAAATCGTTTAAAAACACTATATTAAAAAAATAAGATATAAAAGAGAATCCACTACACCATAAACTATAAATACCACTATTTCTTTTTATAATAATTATTTTATGTTTAATTTATTTGATTTGACATTTATTTTTTATTTAACTCAATAAACAATGTTAATTTAATTATATCTAGTTTGGTAGAAATATCTAAAATATGAAATATAAATAGATAAAGATGTAGATGGAAGTTAACCGTTACCGCCACAACTATGCATGATAGAGCATAAATGGAATTCATTTAATGGCAATTTTAAAGGCTATCTTCAAGGACTATTTTCCCATTATATTATGGAAAAATAGAAAAATAAAACTATAGACATTTAGGCACATTACTCATAAATGACATGAAAAAATTAAAATATTTGCCTCTTCTTCCGTAATGCTCTCAGCATGATAAATTAGCCCCTACTCAGTATTACATTGTTCTTCCTTTCGTCTTACTAGCAATTTTATTTTAAATAAAAATGATAAAATAGTAAACACTAACCATATAAGTTGGCATTGATCTACCTTTTTTTTCTTAAGACCTTATAACATTTCATTGTTTTCTTCTCCATGTTATTTAAAACATGTTATTTAAAAGTCAAATAATTTATTATGGAGTATAAAATAGGGATGACAATATGTACGAATGCCTGTACTCGTGGATACCTGATAGTCGGACTCAAGTATTTTAAACCGGATTTAGGGACCCAATAGTCAAATTCATGTATTTTAAATTGGGTTTAGAGAGGGAGAGAATGAGAATGTAACCGATTGGGAATAGAGAGTATGCGAAACTCAAACTCTATATCCTACTATATTAATATTAAAATTAAATTATTTTTATTAAAATTTAATGGGTGACTTTTCAAATGCTTCATCATTACAAATATATCATAAATATATCATTTAATTTGGTTTTATCACACTCCATTCTAAACATCGTCATAAATGCACTACACTCCAACTATAAAAAAAAAATTATATTCCCCAAAAAATATTTCTCTACATAAATGTTCAACTTAAGTAACAAAATATTAATTCTTTCCCATCTTTCTTCATATTTAATCTTTATTTTTTCTTTTCAATTTTCATTATATTTTTTCTCCATACTAATTTATCTTCTTCAAGATCTACAATAATAAGTACGTAAATAAGTAATATTTTTATTGGTAACATTTTGATATTATTAATTTTAAAATTATTTATTAAAATTGTGTTTTTTTTTTCTCTAATTTTTATAATCTTATAAGTTTTTAATCGGGTAATAGGATACCCATCGGGAATCGGGTATCCGAAGAATCGAGAATGTGATAGGAGTAGAGATACCTGTTGGGTTGTTGGGTTCGGGGTTGGAGTCGGGTAGTGAAATAAAATCGAGTTCGGGAATAAGTAATTCACTACCCGTCGGGTAAGGTACCCGTTGTCATCCTTAGTATGAACGTATTATTAATTTTATTATTTTGTTAACTTAAATCAAATAATTATTCAAACATTATAAATTTTAATGAAAACAAAAATCGTAATTTGATAGAATAAATATCCAATACTTTTATTTTATTTTAAAAAAATATATAAAAAAATAAAATTGTTTGAGCACAATAGTAAAAACATGATATGAATAGAAAATAAAATAAAATAAAATAAAAAACTAAAAACTAAAAAATGAATGTTATTTCAGAAATCTTAAATTTTTAGATTACATATATTATCTAAATATTTATTATTTCTCACCCTAAATGATTTTAGTTATTAATAGAATAATAATTTGAATAAAATTTTAAGTTTATATATATATATATATATATATATATATATATATATATATATATATATTATAAAACATTAGGAATTCAATATAAATCCTCAAAATAACTATACAAAATAGAGGATGACCCTGTCTATGTATCAAAAATGAAAAGCCGAAATCCTCAAATGGAAAGCAAAATTTAGTATAATCTATTTAAATAATATAAAATATATATCAGTTTTATTGTATAATTTTTGAAATGAGTATTTATATCTGTAGATAAATATTTATATATTAATATAAATAATAATTTGTAATATACATATAATAATAATATTTTTTACAAATTTTAAATTTATATTTTATAAAATTGAAGTGCACCAAATTGTATTGTTTTTTTACTTACATATATATAGAAGAAATGATTTAATTTGAAGAAAATAGAAATGGATTAATATTTGAAATATAAAAGAGATTGATTGGATTTTACAAGTATGAATCCATTTGGGCAGTCAAATTTGGTCAGCTTCGATCTCTACTTTACTTTCTAATAAGAAAGAAAGACAACCAATTCTAGAGAGAGAAAGAGAAAGAGAAGACTCACGCTGTTTGCTGCTGCTGCGGCTTCCACCTTCCTTACATATCGGCAGTTACAAAATGCAATCTTAGAGAGAGAAAACTTGATTTTGGAATTGGAAGGATATCCTCTCTCCTCCTTCTCTACAGGGATCATTTCATTTGTGGGAGAGAGAGAGAGAAAGAGAAGGCGGGGGGGAAGGTCTTTATGCTCAGATCAAATCAGTCTTCAGCGATCTTTTCTTCTATCTTCAAGCCCTAGCTTTTGGGAGAAATGGAGTTCGTTGGTAGAATGTTGAAGAAGCAGTTCGTAGGGCGGCCTATTGCTGTTACAGGAGTTGTAAACTTGTACGATCAGTCAACTGGTCTCTTCGATGTTTCATATGAAGATGGCTGCACGGAGCAATTGAACTTATCCGAGGTTACATCGCTTACGGGACAAATGTTACTGAATGATCAATCTGCTTCTGGCGAGATTACCAAGAAAAAAAGCAAGGTAGGTCGGAAACCTAAGAAACGTCGTCGCCTTCAGGTTCTGAATCCTGATTCAGGTAAGAGTTCTGATACTTTGATTAGCAGTAGTTGTAAGGAGGAGGATGGTGAGAGCTCTGCTGTGAAACAAAAAGGGTTTTTGGAAAATCTTGGAAATGAATGTTTGAATGATAATTCTTCTGCTGATCGGGATTTGGTATGTGTTAGATATCATATGGATGGTTCAGATAATGGTTTTAATATGAATAATAATGGCTTGGATTTGAATGCTGCTTTGGATTTGAACAATGATCAAAATATGCAGCTCAAGTTTGATTGTGGAGGTGAGGTAAAAAGAAATGGTTGCATTGACCTCAACCTGGATGCGAGCTGTGACGATGAGGAAAGTGTAAGAGAAGATGATGCTGGAGTTTCTGCCATGCTAGTCCAGGGAAACAAACTTTGTTTTGATTTGAATTTGGGCTTGGATGAGGAAACTAAAAATTTAGATGTTTTTGAGAATGAAGGAATAGAAGATAGTAAAGAAAACGATAAAGTAGTTTGTTTGGAAGCTAATGGAGTAAATCATTCTCAGATAGACATATGCAGGTCCCCTGAGCATCTAGTGGAAGATTCATTAACGGGGTTGACTGGAAATACTCAAAGGGAAAGTACTGCTTCAAGCCCAGGACTTAAAGGATCCGTTTCTCCTGCAAATTTCGAAACCAAGGTTTTTTTGTCTCCAGAGGTGCTGATGAAGGAGGCATTTTCCGACACTGGGACTCCAATAGATTCCTCTTTGCAAGCTGATTCATTGAACGATTCCCAAAGAACCAGAGGAAGGAGGAGGAAGCGGTATGATAAAGCAAACCCTCCGGCAGCAACTGTTTTGCGGAGAAGTAGTCGTAAACTTGCTACCACTCTTTCTGCCCAAAATCACATTTCAAGTGGGGCAATTACCCTCGCGGATAGTGAAGTGAAATTATCTATCTTGACGAGCGTAGAAGAGGATGGGAAACCTGAAACTTCTGATCATGAAGAATCTGAAGACTGTGGTGGTGTTTCTACAAAACCTCAGTTACCTCCATCTTCAAAAAAGTTAAATCTAGATGAAATGCCTTTATTTGATTTGTTCTCAATCTATGCCTTTTTGAGGTCATTTAGCACACTATTGTTTTTGAGTCCCTTCGAGTTTGAGGGATTAGTGTTGGCAGTAAAATCCAAGACCCCTAACCTACTAATTGATTCAATTCATGTTTCTCTGCTTCAAACTCTAAGGAAACATTTGGAGCTCCTTTCAAGTGAAAATTCGCTTTCTGCTTCAAATTGTCTCAGGTGATACTTTTTTCCTTCTTTTCCCTTTATATAAAATAGGTTATTTGGATATTCATAAATTTTCTTCAATATAGGAGTCTCAACTGGGATCTATTGGACTTAGTCACATGGCCTATTTTTATGGCCGAGTACTTGCTAATGCATGTCTCTGCAGTGAATCCTGGCTATGATATTCGTGAGTTGAAGCTTTTTGAAAATGAATACTACAAACAACCAGATCGAGTGAAGATTGAGATACTTCGGTGTCTATGTGATGATGCGATGGAAGCAGAAAGCATAATATCCGAGCTTAACAAAAGAGCCCTGCTTATTGATTCTAACATGGATGGTGAACGCAAATTGAAAGTTGAACGTTCTAAGAGGCAGAGGATTGATGTTTCTGGAAATTCGTACTTGAGTGAGGAAGTTGATGAAACAGAAGATCAGAACAGTGACGAATGCTGCCTTTGTAAGATGGATGGAAGCTTAATATGCTGTGATGGTTGTCCCGCAGCATATCATTTGAAATGCTTAGGAGTTGCTAACAGTGATCTACCAGAAGGTGATTGGTATTGTCCTGAGTGCTTGATTGACAAAAGGAACCCTTGGGCAAAATTAGGAAAATCAATTCGTGGGGCAGAATTCTTAGGCATCGATCCTCATGGTCGGAAGTATTATAGCAGTTGTGGCTTCCTGTTGGTGTAAGTTTCCCTCAATCCATAGTAACATGTCTGTGGGTAGGCCTGTCCATTCCCCAAAGCAAAAACAGAAGTTATTTTGATGATTGCCTTGGATATGTTATTCTTATAATCTTTTGTGTTTTACAGGTGTGATCCAAACGGTGTTGAACCTACAGATCGTTATTATGACCAAAACGATATTATTCTTGTCATACATGTACTAAAGAAATTAAAGAGGCCTTACAATGAGATTATGCATGCTATCGCTAAGGAGTGGAACATTAACATTGGCTCCATTGGATCTATCCAGCCATATAATTTTCAAAATTCAGAGGCGGATGGTTCTTTGGGATCTATGGCTTTAGTTGGCAAGGAGGGTAGGGAAATCCAATCTATAAATTGCAATGACAAATCGGACCTGATTGATACAAGAAATGGTGGTAGGTTACAAGATCAGTTGGGACCAGGCTATGTGAACTTCTATAGTTTTGCTTTTAGTGTCTCATCGGTTTTGGAAGAGTTAACACATAAAAAATCTTCAGATAAAGCTGGTGAGGCATCTCTAAAATCGATAGAGGACATCATTTCGGCCCAGTTAAAGACCATATCTAAAAAATCTAACAAGTTTAACTGGCCAAATATTCAGAATTTAAGTGTTGGTGCTAGGAAAGAAAAGTGTGGCTGGTGCGTCTCTTGCAGATCTCCTGATTATGGTGGAGACTGTTTCTTTAACCTGAATGATTCTGGCCCATCTTTGGAAAACTTTACCTGTGAGGCAGTTGGTCTTTGTTCTAAACAGCTTGGAGGGAAAGGACATTTAGCTGATGTAGCGTGCTATATTCTCTGCATGGAAGATCGTTTGCGTGGGCTCCTATCAGGTCCGTGGTCAAAGCCACATTATAGCAGTTTATGGCGTCAAAGTCTCCTAAAGTCAACCAGCATGGCTGATATAAAACATTTATTTCTTATGGTTAGTTTTTCTCCCTCTATAACCTCTATCATTGGATCATGCCTACTGCAAGTGTTCTTTTCAATTTCCTAAGAGTGTTAGTAATAGCCAAAAAACATGGAACATATTTGATACATCACCAAATTATAATAGATAGAATTGACATAAAGCCATTCATGAAAAGATAGAATTTCCCAGAGGACTAGATGAAGAGAAACCGAACTATTCAAGTTCATTCAATAATAGTTCGACATACCATTACACATATTAAATTTACTTATAACACTAACTAGCAACTACTAATGAGTTCCTCTCCCTTCATTATTTAGAGGGGGAAACCACATTACAATACAGGCTGCCTAACATAAACTGTATGTATATTAAATAGATACTTAGTATTTCGTTGTTAGTTATAAGTGGTTAAAAGTAGTTGGAGGTCGTTATGTTGGTAGTTACTAGTTAAATGGTTAGTTATATTCAGTTATCAATCCAGTACTTTAAATATTATGCATCTATCATGCAATATATATGTTGAATGAACTTGAATAGTTCGGTTTCTCTTCTCATCTAGGCCTTTGGACTGTTCTTTGGAATGTATTCTCTTGGTAAGAAAATAGTTCATAGTGAAATATGAAGAAGCAACCCTCAAAAGTCAAAGCTCATGCATATTACAAATAGGATTCGGACTAGGTGGTACTGAAGGTGGCTACATATGAGCTGTCAAATTTGGTGCCACAACTTTTCATCATGTCACTGCAGTGTTAAAAAATCTATTAAATTCCATAATTTAGAGCATATTTGCAGTCAGTTTGCACATTTGAAGCTCATCTAGGAAATCCATGTTTACTTTCTTTATGCTTTACCTTAGGGTTTGTTTGAGTTTAGAGACTAATTGTAATCTCTTGTTATTAATTGACTATGACGCTGGTAATTATGCAGTTAGAGCTTAATTTGCACCATCGGGCACTTTCAGCAGAGTGGCTGAAACAAGTTGATACTGTTTCAACATTGGGTTCTGCTTGTCATATTGTGATCAACACAGCACGTGCATCTTCAAAACATGGGATTATCAGAAAAAGAGGACAGCCTTCACATGTGGAAACTACTAAAATTTCCTTAAATGCTTCTGGTGGCTTGTGTTTACTTTGGTGGAGAGGTGGTAGTGTGTCACGTCATTTGTTTAATTGGAAGGTTTTGCCCCGCTCCATGGCGTCTAAGGCTGCTCGGCAAGGTCAGAAATAGTCTGTGTTACATCTTTTTCAACTGTGTCTATCATCAATCCTTGTTTGTCTAATGTTTAATTTCTGCAGGTGGTTGTACAAGGATACCTGATGTATCATGTTCCGATGGTCCTGAATTTTCGAAGAGAATCAAACGTGTTGCTTGGAAAGCTTCCGTAGAGTCATCGAGAAGTGTGGAACATCTGGCTCTCCAGGTATGTTCTCTTCGTGCTGGGTCTTAGGTACATGTGGCATATGTTTCTGGATCTCGATCTGAATTCGGACCAAGATGATGAGAAATCATCATTTTTTTTACTGCCAGACTAAGTTCTCCAAACGTGATTTCATATGCATCCAAATATAGATTAAGTTTTGTTTCCAAATATGATCTCAGAGGGATCCATATCCAGATGAGATATCTTACAAAAAAATGTGTTTCCAAATGGGGCCAAGATTAGGTGTATTGACCTTGCACTTCCATTTTGTTGTCTAATCAGAATGTTCATGGGTTTAAAGTTAAAACAGCCATTCATTTATTCGGTGACCTACTTTTGTTGCATATTTTATACTTTTATTTTTATTTGAAAATGGTCATGAAGGCTAAAACTCACAACCCTTTTTTTTCATTTTGTATACTGCAATTTAGTAACTTCATGTGTTCCAAATGTTAAACAGGTTAGAGAGCTTGATGCAAACATCAAATGGGATGAGATTGAGAACACCTGTCTTCTCTCAAAGGCGGATCACCTCAGAAAATCAATAAGGCCATTCAAGAAAGTTATAGTTCGTCGGAAGTGCTTAGAAGGAAATGTGGCGAAGTATCTGCTTGATTTTGGAAAGAGAAGAATTATACCTGAGATTGTTCGAAGTCATGGTGTCATTGTTAAAGAATCATCAAGTGATAGAAAGAAATATTGGCTTGAAGAATCACATGTTCCTCTGCATCTGCTGAAAAATTTTGAAGAGAAAAGAATCACCCGCAAGTCCAATGATATTAGTTCAAGAGAACATCGGGATTTTGCTGGAATAGGAAATAAGCAGCGGAGGAAGGATATATTCTCATATCTTTCTTCTAAGGCAGAGAGGTCTGGGAAATATCAGTGTGGCCAATGTAGCAAAGAGGTTCTAATGAGGTACAAAATGATGATTGCTTGCTCTCACAATGAAATCTAACTGGTCTTGTCATTTATTCTACTTATTGTTTGATGTATAAATGTCTTTTATTTATAAGTGATGTATGTATAGTAGACTTGAGATCAATTTACGTTTCTCTCCCTACGAAATCTTACTCTTTATCTGGTTGGTTCTTTTCCTTGGCAGGGAAGCTGTGAGCTGCCAGCAGTGCAAAGGTACGAGTTATTTGATTAGAAATAAATACAAAGACCATAATATATTATTTTTAAGCTACTTTTGTAGTGAATATTTGCCAATACTTTTGCCCTTGAAGGCTTGAATGCAGAAAAAACTTTTTAAAACTAAATCTGTTGATACTTTTAGCTTATCGTTGCAATGACATAATTGATTAAAACCGTTATAAATTCCTGTCATTTGGTTATGAAACCACTGCATCTCAAGGTCAAATTGGATTTCTGTGTGAAGATCATTCATGTTTTCATGTAATAATTAGATATACACGTTCTCTGTGTTTGCTTTTCATATAGGCTTCTTCCATATGAAGCACGCGGGGATATCTGATGGAGCCTATGCTGCCAAGTGCAACTTTACCTGTAAGAAATGCAATAAGCAGGCAGGAAATGGTAAAAAAGACATTGTTGGCAAAAAGAAGACCTCCAAAGTCAATAAAATGTTGAAATCTCGTAAAAAGAAACATGTTGTAGTTGTGTCTCTTAGACGTTCTTCTAGGATTAAAACTGTGACAGAGCAAAATAAGAAGAAGTTTGGCGGACGGAAGAGAGGAAGACCACCAAAATCCAAGAAAGCGACTTCAACAGAGAAACAGGATAGTGGACGAAAGAGAGGAAGGCCACCGAAATCCAAGGAAGTGACACCAACAATTAAACATGATAATGGAGGACGGAAGAGAGGAAGACCTCCAAAATCCAATAAAGTGACAACGACAGAGAAACAGAAAGCTAGTTGCAAGGGGAAAAGGACACGGTTCTCACGTATTTATTGGATTAACGGTCTTAAGTTGTCTGAAGTAAAAGATGACGAACGGGTTACAAACTTCAGGAGCAAGAAGCTTCTTATCCCTTCTGGATGTACAATTCCAATCCCAAACCCAAACCCAAACTGTGGCCTTTGTGGGGAACCAGAATTCACATCTTCATTGAATTATCTAGCTTGCGAAGCATGTGGAGGTAAGATTTCTTGTTTTCTTGAATTTTGTGTCTTTCTATTGGAGTAACTGGCGGGAGTTACCAGTATTAGAGCTTGTTTGATGGAAAAGTATATTATTTAGGTTAAATGACTAAAATATCATTTGTATTTGGTATCATTTTTATAAAAAAGAAGTGAGGGTAATTTGGTATTTTTGTATATGTACGTGTACAGATTGGTTTCATGGGGATGCATTTGGACTTGATGAAGATAACATTGGCAGTGTTATTGGTTTCAAGTGCCACAAGTGCCGAAACACTGAGCCTGTTGTTTGTCCCCATCTGGACAACGATGCATCAGCAGCAGTCAAACTCAGTGAGAATGAGCAACAGAAGTCAGCAGCAGAAGAAGAGGAAACGCCAGCATGCAAACTCAGTGAGAATGAGCAACAGAAGTCAGCAACTGCAGCAGCAGAAGAAGAAACGCGCAGTCTTCTTCCTTGTGTGAATGGTTTTAGTCATGAGGAGGAGCAGTTATCGGAAGCTGCTACAGACAAAGGGACATTAGAAGAATTGGGAACAACATATGGCTTACAGGAAACTACTACTACTACTACTAATGGTGTTTCTATTGACTGCCTACCGCCACCTGCTAAATCTGATTTTAATGGTTCTACAGACGCCGAAATGGATGAAAAACTTAGCGATTAATTCTGAAAGTTATAGGCTCCAAGTTAAAATAGGAAAATGTAGGTTAATTTTTCTTCCATGTACAATGTCAGTTGATAATCATCCCATATCAATTTTCTGATTTTATTTGATTGGAAGTAGCAGTTAGTCAGTCAGTCAATGGATTCCTTCATACTAAAGATTCTCATTGAAGTAGGAATTTGATCTTTTTTTTTTTCTTTTTTTTTATTCTAACAGTCCCTTATTTTCATGTACAAAAGCTACTTATAGTTTGAGTTACAGAGGATTCAGCATGTTTTTATTTTATATGTTGTGTAATTTAGTGAATTTTTGTGCTTAATTACTAAGTTTAGTTTGAGGAAGTTAATCTCTTCCAAATTTATGGTTATATTGTCATGATACTTGCCAACATTACCCGAGTAAGGATATGTTTGGAAAAAATCAACCCATCAAAAAGATTACCAATTGATATGGTTCAATCCTGTTTGGGAAGCCATTGAACTTGTTTGATGTAGGGTTATTTGAAAATAATAAGGATGTTGTTTGGAAAATATATTGATTATTAAAAATGAATTATTTTAACTAATTAATTAAAATACTTTTTTTTTTATGTAATTTGAGTTAAAAAAATGATTATGACATCACAATTGCTATGGTTCAACCTCTATAGGAAGTCCACTGGCTTGTTTGATGTATTCTTTTATCAAAACTCTATATCTTGATTATAAATAAAGCTAGCAAGATATTGTGTAGGTTTGATAAATTTTTAGATGTCTTTCTCTTATACATCAAATCATTAATATTTCTAATTTTGTGGACTAGTTTAATAAAAACATCAAACACAATTAAGTAAGAAAAAACTATTATAATAACAAAATCTTAGGGTTTGAATTATTAGGGTTATTTCCAAATAATATGAGCTATTTGAAAAATATATATATGTACTTGGAAATAATTTGAGTTATTTGAGAAGTATATTGAAACTAGTTGTTCATAGAGAACTCTCTTATATGTATTTTTTATTTTTTTTAATAATTTTATGTAACTCTCATGATAATTATTTCTTTATAATATTTTTTTTTAAATATATTTATTTAATTTTAGGGAAATCGCAACTCGCATTATAAAAAAGACTTAGCCTATCAAGGTCGCTATTTTCATAATCGCAATATGTATCATTCCTTTTAATTTTATTAGTAATGTTTTTATCGACAAATATAACGATAAGTTTTGATCCTTTAATATTATGCTATTTTAGAAAGAAAAAGAGAAAAAGTAAACAAGGCCCACTTCTCGGGCTTAGTATTATTTGAATAGTTTTCTAACTCTTTTAGAGAGAGAGAGAGAGAGGCCATTCACGACGTCGTCACGGCTAGAATTCCATTTCCCGCCCCTCCTTGCATTCGATTCGGAATAATCAGAACTCTGGAGATTGGATCTTAATATTTTCTTCTTCTTCTTTTCGCCTGATCTACCAATATCATCTACATCTAGGTTAGGTTTACTTTCATTTTTCTTCTCTTCTTTTGCTGTGCTTACACTGACTTAGGGTTTCATAATTCTAGCTGCTGGATCTTTTGTTTTCATGCTTAAACTTACTCAGTTATGCATTATTTATTTTCAGTTTCCTTTCTTTGTTCTCCGCCTCCAATCTATGGAAGCTCTTTATTCCAAGCTTTACGATAAATACTCCAAACTTAAGGTACTAATAATCTTTTTATGTTAATCCTCTCCTGTCTTTTGTTTGTTGCTAATTTTCATTTTTCTTTTGATGCCAGGTGAAAAAGGAGTGCGAAATAGAAAAGATCGTCCGTGATCAAGATGTTAAATTTATGAAATATATATCTGGTATTTACTCTTTATCTATCTATCTATCTATCTGGCTCATCATCTACAGTCTTACAAATTTCTTTTTCTGTTTAACATTGAAGCTTCCTTTCTTCATATTAATATTTGAGATCCTACTGGAAATGCTTTATGAGTTATAACAGAGGGTTTTATCTTACTTCCAGAGTAGTGTGCACATAGCTTGTGCGATAAACATTTACTACTCCTTTGTCAAAAGAGTGTTCTGTTCCCCTGCTAGAGAGCAAGACAACTTATATCTCATATTAACATGTGAGAAATATAACAAAAAGTAGTTTAAAGCTATATATAGATGCACACATTTTTCTTCTATGCATTCAGTTGCTAACTTTATTATATAATATCTAAGGATTAACTCTCTGCAATTGAATAATGAATTCATACAAACAATTAATTAATTTTATTCAGAAATCTCACAGTTATGCATGTAGGTTTAGAATAGATGGTGGCTAAATGTTTTGTGGCACTGATTGCATATAAGACGCTGCAAGTATAATCAATAAGATTGTTGTTGGTTTTATTATCATGTTCAAATACAAGATTACTTGGTATGAAAATTGTCATTTACTCGAGCTTCAGGCAATGGTCTCATTTGCATCTCCCTTAGTCTTTCAACATGTTTCAACAATGATTTAAAACCTTCATTGTCTGTAATTATTGGCCTATTGCATTCTTAAAAGTAATCTATTCAATAGTATTCTGTCTGAATGCTATATGAAGTCTCTTATTCAAGATCTTTTGATGAATGTCTAAAAACTAAAACTAAAGATTTTGACCAAATTGAACAAATGATAAGTCAAGATCATGTTGTTCATTGGGAATTGAAGAGGGGAGACCCACATGGAACGAGTAATTTATTATTTTATTTCATTCTTATGTTAGAACTGGTAATTTATATTTTGAACTTGCAATCTTTTCAACTCTTCAACTAATAAAAGTTTTAACTTAAAAAGAACAAAATAGAAGAAGATTTGCTGCCCAGATTAAATTAAAATGCTCGTATACAAGTGTATCCAGTTAAACACTGTATAATTTGAACTAACAAATGTTTGCAAATGGGCTCATTCAAACCTTCTTTTTGTACAGACGGAGATGAGTTGATAGAACACTTGAGGAAAGAAAATGAAGAACTACATGCACAGGTAGTGGAATTGAGGAATGAACTTGCTTCCATTAGGTGTGACTTGTTTTCCTTCGTTCGATTGCATTCAAACGTTATAGGGAGGAGTCTGAAACATATATTGTGCTTGATTGCAGATCATCAAATGATGAGCAATATGCTGAGCATCAAAAGATTATAATGGAAGAGAATCAGAAGAGTAAGTAATATCTGTGAAAATTCTTATATTTGAATAATATTAATAGCTGTGTTTGGATGAGGGAACTTGAAATTAGAGTTCTAATTTCAATTTGATAAGAATTGACATTTAATACACTTTTGATTGAATAAATTTCATCAAATTTCAGGTAAGAAGCTTTCTGAAGAGATTGAAAAGCTGCAGAAATTTCAACTCATGGCTGTCAACAGTGCAAGCCAGGACATTGTGAACACAGAGCAATCAAATAAACGTAAAATATCTCTAGTTGAATCAGACGGTTTAACGATACATGAGACAAGTAAGCGTAGCAGGCATGATAGCATTGACCAATTGATAGAGAACGAAAATGATTTTGCTAACCAAACAACACCTTGTCATACGGAAGACAAATGCCTATTCAGAAACCTTCTTGAGTTGTTGGTTGGGATGAAATTATCCAATGTTGATCGAACAGATGAAATGAGTATGTCAGTGACTCATCAATCAAGTGGTAATTCTTCTGAACTTTGTTTGGCATATCATAATGATACTAAAAAAATGCCAATGACATCGATTTTGTTTTTGGATTTGACAGGTTACTCGTTCAGGCTGACATGGATAGATGACGAGACAGACGGAGAAGTGAAGTTATTGTACGAGGCATTATCGCTTGGAACCTTCGAGAGAGTCGCACCAGAATGGATGAGGGAAATCATAGTTTTCAGTACAAGAATGTGTCCCGTCTTCTTTGAGAGGTTATCTCGCGTTATCAAGCTCTATGTCTAATTGTCAAATATTAGAATTATGCTTCTTCTCTTTAATGTAATCTTATTAGAGGACGTTGTTATTTAACTTCAATTCAAGTTTGTATCATATTTATATTAAACAAGGATGTGTCCTTCCATATTTAAAGGTTGTGTTGACAAACAAATTTAAAATAAAAAGAAATGTCATTTTTTTATTTTTTTATTTAGTAAATTTAGCACAATCTTTGTCTTACTTTTTTACAACTAAGTTTTTTAGACACTATATTTTTTAGGTTAGCAAAGAATTAACTCGATGCCTTTTAATATTTTTTTGGTAGGATTTGGTAACACTTATTTGTCTATATAATGTTATTTTTTTTTTTAGATTTAAGAATAGTTGAAAAAACAATAAATTATTTAATTTCACATTCTCAAAATCTTGATGATATTTATGTAATTAAATATATTTCTAAAATATTACAGAACAAAAATATTTAGATTTTAATAAAATCAAATTAAATATTTGTACACTATTAAAATAAAAAATATCTAAGTTAAAAATAATATTTTAAATATATTTAAAGGAATCACATCCTTGGGACAATCAAATAATTATTCACAGAACAATGAATTGATGAATATACTAAGCTTGAAAATAAACACGGATCATATTATGTGACCACACATTAGGCTAAAAAGAAAAAGAAATAATAAATGTTTTGAATTGATTAACTCTGCATCCTTATTATATTTTGACTATTTTTATTATGTTAGTTTAATCTGAATTTGGACTATTATTTTTGTATGAGTCTAAAATAATTTAAAAAATTATATATATATATATATATAATTAAAATATCTTTATTTCCTTTATTAATATAATATAATAATAAAATAAAAAAAATCTTTTGTCTGATTTGTTCCCTTTTTAAGAACCCTAGCTAGATTGCATAGATAGAAAAAGGGGGTTGAAAAGACTAGCCGTTGAGAGGAGGAGGAGATAACGTTCGAAAAAGAAAAGGCGGTATTTTGAATTCCGATTTTAGAAAAAAGAAACGCTTCTTGGTAGGTTTCGTTTAAAATCAAGCGCTCCACACACAAAGCATCGTCTCTCTGAACTAACGAAACTTCTTCTTCTTCTTCTTCTTGTTGGGAAAGACATACATACAGACAAGGGGAGAAGAGGAAAGGAAGAAAGGAACCGTCTTCAAATTCTCTTAATAATAACTATTTCTCTCCTTCATCTTCTTCTTCCCATCGAATTTGTTTTCCGAATCAAGAAGAAAAAGATGGACTCGATCAATCGCCGACATCAAGATCAAAGCAACACTCCTGCAATTGTTGCGTCATCCAAACAGCCTCTCTCTACAGCCAAACCCGTTGATACTCAGTCCGTTCTCAAGAGGTATCTCTGCCGACACACCCACTTTATATATATTATCCCTCCTCTAGGGTTTGTTTTGTTTCTATGATTTCTCCAAAATGAATTCAACCCTTGAGACCTAGATTAAACAATATCATTTTGTTGGTCAAGATCTGATATTGTGGTCAAGATCATGACAAGTAGTTATCTTAACTTTTTTGATGTTTGAATGAACAGGTTGCAATCTGAGCTGATGGCCCTAATGGTAAGAATAATAATAATAAAGAAAATGGTTTAATTAAGAATCTTGGATCTGATAAAAATGGGTTTTTGAATAGATTGATTGATTGATTGTTTGTTTGGTTTGGTGGGTAATGAAGATGAATGGTGATCCGGACATATCTGCATTCCCAGAGGAGGACAACATATTTCTGTGGAAAGGGACGATAAAGGGAAGCAAAGAGACTGTGTTTGAAGGGACTGAATACAAGCTTACTCTCTTATTCCCAAATGAATATCCATTTAAGGCTCCAAAGGTTCAGTTCGATACACCTTGCTTCCATCCTAATGTCGATATCCATGGAAACATATGCTTGGACATCCTTCAGGTATCCTCCTAGTAATTAATACTAGTAGTAGTAGTTTTAATGTGGTGATTCTTTGTTTGTTTGTTTGTTAATAAAATGAATGGTACTGATGATGATGGCAGGATAAATGGTCATCGGCTTATGATGTTAGAACTATTCTCATCTCTATCCAGAGCCTATTGGGAGGTATAACTTATTAAACCAATACCATAAATCAAGATTTTATTTAAAACAACCTTTTTGGTGTCTTGATGATTGATTCATTGATTGATTGATTGCAGAGCCCAACACAAGTTCACCTCTGAATATTCAAGCTGCAAATCTCTGGCCCAATCAAGAAGGTATAAACAAACTCCTCCAAGTTCTTTATCTTTTTTAATATAGTTTGGTGGATTATCTTATATATTACCAATTGAATATTGCAGAATACAGGAAGATGGTAGAGAAGTTATACAAGCCTGTTGTTTCTGCTTAGAAAGTGATATGAGTGAAGAAGAAGAAGAAGATACTACCAGTCAATTTCTCTATGTGTTAGTTCTCCACAATTTCATGCAAAAAGAAGAAGAAGATATGAAATTTACCTACTCTATTATTTTAATTCAATTCTCAGCTATTTGAATATCATTCATTGTTCAATTTGGTTGGTTTTTGCTATTTTGAGTATTGTTGAGATCTTCTTTAAATCACAGAATTTACAATATACAATCCCAACTTGCAAATTCTAGCAAAACTCACTTACTATACAAGAATCGTCTAGATAAAATATTGTAAAAAGATAGTCAAAATATCATTCAAACCCGATGCTGAAAAGAAAACGTCTTCCAAATTGAAATTGAAAGTGGCATTCTACTAAAACTCAATGGCCATCATCAATTCAACAAATTCATCAGTACAATTATAAAAACAACCCTCAATAAAACAACAATCCTTGAATACATCAAAAGAAGAAGAGTGAAATGGGACATAATAAAACAAAAATGGAGAAAGATTTGGAATGTTATATATTTCACAATTATGAATTAAAATTGAACTATATATATAAAATAAAATGCATCTTCTAAACTTATGGACAATAATAATAACAATGGAATGGATTCTACAATTTACAGAAGCTATATATATATTTATGTTAACAGCTAGCAGAAGAAGAAGCAGCAGCAGCAGCAAGAAGGGCAGACCCAATACCTGAACCATCTTCCATGACTTTTAGAACTACATGGCTGGCAATATCTTCCCCTAAAATCTCAGTCATTGCTTCATGAAGATATTTCCTAAACATTGAATAACTCGTGTATAAACCGCCCTCTATTGCAACTACCGTTCTTCTCATCTCTGTTTTCATTCTTCCACCACCACTACTACTTCCATCTCGACCAATCTTCTTCAAGATTCCCACTATGCCAGCTGCTGCCAACCTGGCACCCCGACGTGTCACCACATCACACACCTTCACTACAAGTTTTCTCACCTTTAGTGGAACTTCCCCAATCTGAATGGGATGTACCGACAACAAAATTATTAACCAAATTATTTATTAAGATAAATATTAGATGAGGAAACATTATGTCTGTTACAGACCTCGAGAACATCATTCAATATTCGAGACACCTCCATTAAGTCAGAAGAATCATCTTGATGCATTGCAGCTATCAGGGGTGTTCTGAAATAATGTTTACTACCATTATCATATGTTTTAATGTTGAAAAGCATTGTTGAATCGAGAAAGAGGAAAATGTACCTCAAAATGAAAGGCACAGATAATTTTGGAGATAAAGGTCCGAAAACATCAGATTCTTGAGACATTCTGAGAAGAACTCTCCTCACTATATCTCCTAAATACATTCCTGATATCATCTTCTCAAATATCTGCACCAACCATCCATCTCTAAGCCACTTTATTTATTTCCAGAATATCACAAGGAAGTGAAAGGAAAGGAACTAGAACTAGAACTAGAACTAGAACTAGAACTAGGAGCTTGTTTCATGCAGGGTTATTTGAAAATAATCTGGGTTATTGGGAAAGAAAAACCTTGGCCTTGTTCATTTATGGATTATGATAAGTAAGTCATTCGGGGTTATTTTGGTGAAAAGACTTGAGGGTATATATATAATGATCTTTTTTTAAATAGAGGGTATGATGGTTGATGATTTGCATTATTTGATTGATGAATGTGTGTAGGATTGGGTTATTTGGAATTAATCTCAAATAACCCTTATTTATTTATCTTTTTGCATGACTGACCTCAAACAAGGCAATAGAAAATAATAAAGTAATTTGGTCGATGATTTGATTAATTAATGAAGTGAGTGATGATTATCCGTCATCAAACAAGGCCTAGCCATCTAAGTTTAACAGGATAGCAAATATGACCTGATCATTCGGGTTAGGGCTTTCAGAATCTAACTCGATATCATAAGGCGTCCTTGGCAAATGCGATGACCAGAAGTTTCCCCATTCCATATTAATCACCTAACCATATAAATTAACAACAGCTTCATCATAAAAAAACAACCATCTACAACTTAGTTAATAAAAAGAGGCCAAAAGAAAAGATACCATACCATGCCACCTGAAGTAGTGAAAAGCCCTTGGCACTTAATAATGGCATCTGCTCGCTCAAAATAGCAAGCGTTTGTACCCGTACCAATTACGACTGCAACAACCGTGTCTGAATCGTGATAGTGTCCAACTGCCAACGTACCCACAGTATCATTTATCTGATAATGAAATAAGAAGAATATTCTAACCATTATAAATTATCTACTCCAAGCTACTTAAGACAGACATACATGAAGCTTTCATTCAATTAGTAGAGCTTACAAGAGCTGCAACCCGCATATCAAGACCTTGCTTAGCCATTGACCGCTGCAGACACATTGAAACATCTCCTTGAACCTGACAAAGACAGATTTTCTTTAACCAAACAGTACCCAACAATTGATAATCTTCTTTTTTTGAGACCAACATAAAATCCTACTGCCATAACCTCCCACTTCAATCAAAGGTGATTTGAGTGAAAATTGAACCTCAAACTGAGAACAAATACAGCACTCAAACTGTATCAATGATGACTAACCATGTCTTGAATATTAAATCCTTTTGTCCATTTGATAAGTAAGCCTGAAGAAACAGAAGTCTGTTTTACAGGAAATGAGAATGTTAACCCAAGCTGCTTTCTTTCAACCACAGACACATCAGAACCACTTTTTTCTTCCTTATCAACAAATTCCTTGAGTGATGAAGTAATATAATCACATAGATCCTGCCAACAATAGAAGAAATCAATCCCAACCCTTTGAACTTATCAATTAGATACCATGAAGGTGATATATACTCTTAGGCCACCTCACTAGTACTGGTCATTAGATCCACGGGAATTGGTTGTCGTTGAACATCATGTTTAATGTAAGGTGATCGATTTCCTTCCAGCTCAACTCTTAATACTCTAAAATTAGTACCTCCAAGATCTAGACCATAATATGTTCCTTTCTCATTCCTGCAACAGAACAATAGATTTAGATAAAACATCCATCCATTTCTACATGATCAATGTCATCCCGATCACATTCATTGCAACCGAAGGGAACCAATTTTGAAAATCAATAGCAAAGGAAACAACAGAAGAGATAGAGCATTCATACAACCGTTAAAGAACGTCAATACAGAAGAAACGGAGAGAAACCCAAAACCTAAAAACAAAGTTTTTGAACTCCCGTACAATAGTACGCCAAGATGGATATGAAGAAGAAGAAGAAAGATAATGCAAAATTTAAATATCTTAAAAGAGAAAACCCATGTAGTGAATATTGATCCCCATTATTGTAAGTAATCAAAGGAACTGAAAAGGGCATATAAAATGATCGATAAATTTTCCGGCGAGAGAAAGGGAATGTTATATATATATTATACCCATTTGGAAGAGTATCAACAAAGGTGAGTAGCATCTTAAGCTTACTGCCCCCTTCAGAAGCCAAACCAGCATGCATCTCCACCGCCATAGCATCAACAACCTGCCTAAGTCGTCCCACCGACGTTGAGCAAACGTCTTCTAACTCCGTCATCACAGCCACCACTCTCCTCCACTTACGGCGGCTCCTAACCCTCCTTCCCATCATCACCGCCGCGATCACACATGTCGCCGTTGCGCATCCCAACGCAAGTCCGAATCCCACCTTCCCCATTCTCTCTTCAAAATCAACCGTTCAAACCCATACAAAAAAACGTTTAATACTACTCTCGATTCAACCACTTATTCCTCTCTCTCTCTCTCACCTCCAGCAGAAGCTTCCCCTCTCCCGACTATTCCCACCGCCGACGCCGGCGACTCACCGGCTAATATTCCGGCAGAGAGCAAGGAAGGGAGGGAGGGAGAGAGAAACGAGTCGGAGTGTTAGTAATGTTGGAAAAGCAAACCGCTGGATACTTATAAATTTGACTGAAAAGACGAAACTACCCTTAACTAATTTGGTAATGCCGGATCCGTGCCCCAATTTTATTTTCCATATATTTTTCTTGCTGTCATCAAAATCATTCAAATTATAAAATGGGGCAGCGTTCACACTGTGAGTTTGACACTGTAAAAGTATCAAATTACGGTCTTGCCATTAAACGCATACGGATTAATTCATATTAAACACGTGAAGCGACTAATGCGCCCTCTTGTCTAAAAAAAATAAATTAAATTATTATTTTTTATTAGTAAAAGACTAAAAGTTAATTACCCAAATTGTAATATTAATATTATTACCTAATTAAATATATTTAGGTATTTTGTTTTATTGAAATTGTGAGTTACATGATTATGTAATATTTTTATTAAGCAAATTGGTATGTTATATTTTTGGCCTAATTTATTTCATTAAATAATAATCATCAATAATTTTACTTTTGTTTGGTATAAGATATTTTTTTTATCAGTATAAAAAAATATATAGTAGGATTGTTTTATTTTATATAAAGGCTATTTTTTTATGATAATATAATTTTTTGTTTTAATATTATTTTTTATCACAAAATTTTGACAAAAATAATGAATAATAATAAAATTAGCCATTAACATATCTAATTTGTAAAAAAAAAAAAAAACTGTGAAAATCATGGGGTTTTATTTATTTTATTTATTTTATTTTTTTCTTAATTTTTTTTATTATATTTAGTATGTGATTATTTTGTTTAAGTTTATGATATCAAGTTATCAACTAAGATACAATTTAGTCTTGCATCCTTTAAAGGAATAAACATATGAGTAAACTGTAAATATCCCTTTATTGCAGCTATTTTTTGTTTTTAAATCGAATTATAAAGTAGTTAGTTACCCATATATATTATATTTGAACATTAAAAATAGGATAAAGTTTGACATTGAAATTTGAATCAATAAATACAGAAAATCTTTTAGTACCTAAGTTAAGGATTTTATTGTAGCTTGTATGTTATTTTAATGTATATATTCTATTAATTTATTGTTTGTTTTCTATTAAAAAATTCCCCTCAATAATACGCCAATACAGAAATTAAAAAATCCCCAGTATCATAATTGATTAGTATGATATAAAATACTAGTTATATTCAAAATGTGCTAATTAGAAGTAGTAGCCAAAATGAGAAGCTCCCTAAAAAGGCCAAATAGATTGTGTAGTTCTGTTTATATTAGTGATATCTACATATTTTAGAGATTTTTAAAACTATATATACTACTTAGTAAATTTTATTGGAATGGTATAATTTTGTCGAATTTTATCCATAATATTTGTGTTTCAACTTTAAATATTAATAAAAACAAAAAAATATATTATATCATCGATATATTTATTTTAAATTTATTTCCGGTCTTAACATGTCGTATTCTCTCTAGAAAAAAAAATAGTCATTTAGAGAATAAAATAAAATTATAACAAGATTAATGTCAACATTTTATTTAAAAATTATTTTTATTGTTAAATGAAATGAAGAATGAGGTGAAAGACACATCACAATTCTTAAATTTAGAAATTATTAAAATAATCAAAATGCATTATTTCTACTAATAATAAAGTGTAGAAGTTACAAGATTTAATAAAGTTATTTATATTTTTATCTAAATTTGGTAAGGAGAAAGAGAGTGGGGGTGTTTTATAATAAGAGCTATATATACATACATGTTAGCATAGTGAATAAAATTAAACAAAATGATTATAAGATTAAACATTATGGAAAACAGAGGCTGTTTTGTATAAAATAATGGAAACAAAATAATTTGCAAATATCTTTTCTTAAATTAAGTGGTCTGTAAATTTAACTACACTACACATTCCCTATCATCATAAGGGCAAGGCCATTTCAGTAACTTCCATTCAACCCCTACCCCTCAATCAATGGTTACCCTTTTCACTAACACCCGGGTTAAGAGTTTTTATTTTATATTTTATCTTTTTAAGTATTAAGATTTTATATTATTTAATAATTTTAAATTAATTAAAAAAATATTATTATATTATTAGTAAAGGGTAAAATCGGCATTAAGTGAGAAATGCAGGGTAGGGGCAGGCGTGCTCTTGGACCTTGGCGCCCTTTACAAAAATGTGAGTAAAAAAATAAAAAGAAAAATAAAAAAAGAAAATGAATAGTATGTGTAAATGTGTGAGAGAGAAAAATGGGGGACGAACGGCGACGGTCTTGCTGCGTATCCAACCGACTTGCCAGCTGTCTTCCGCTAATACCAGCTAAGCTTTGCAGGATCGTACTTTTTTTTCTCTCTTTCCCCAATAAATTATATATTTATTTTATATATTTAAAGCCCTACTAGATTTTTGTTCTTGCTTTTCATTATTTTTATTTTTTTATTACTTTTTTCCTATTATTTTTTTAATAATATACAAAAACAGAGGTCACACAAAATATTCCGAATAAGGAGATATTTATTGAGTTTATTTTAAATTGTTTCAGGTAATATTTATTTAATAGTAAGTCTTAAAAAAAAATGACTACTAATGTTTGAAATTTATAAATATATTTAGTTACAAATTACAACATTATTTTTATTATTTGAATGAATTTTATGTACATAATATCATTAAAAAATCACTTGATAAAAAAAAAGTTTAATTAAGTTCTTTCAATTCATTATAAAAAAGATATAAAAAAAATAATGGACATATTGATAATTTAATAATTTGATTTTTTTAGCCAGTTTGGGACATAATAAGAATATGTATACACATGTTCCAACTTGCAAAGATAACTAATAATGAGTTTTATTTAAAAAATGATTTTATTTTATACAATCACAGTTTCAGTTAAGAAATTTTTGATAAAGTAAAATTGATTGTGATTTTTTTCTTAATTTGTTACTAGATTTGATTTGTTTTAGATTAATACTTAGATTATAGTGTATTTTTTATTAAAATATATTAACTAGAATGGAAAATCATAATTAGTAATGAGATGTTTTATATTAGTATTTTTTTAAGATTAAACCCTAGTTTACAAAATGTATAAAATTATTTTTTTAATCATAATCTAATTAATTGAGTAATTTTGTTTTTATTATAATTTAAATAATTGTATTTCTTTTTCTTAACCGTCTTTTTTTTTTAAGTCTTTTTTACATATTAATTTGAATCAGAACAACAAAATATCTATTTTGCCCTAATACTAATAGGATATTTGATTGAAAAGGTTAATCATTTAAAAATCTTTTAAAATTGACAAGCACTATACAATCAATTCTTATTGTATATTTTCAAATTATAAAATCGAGAATACCTGAATTCAGCTTCAATGATAAAGATTTATTAGAATCTGGGTGTAGAACACATAATAAAAGAGTGTTGACCAAAAATAAGTTTTATTTGTCAATTACTAGCCCAAATAATTAAAGTAAAAAATTTCATGTTTAGTTTTCAATAAAGACTATCTATATATATAAAATATATAAAATGATGTTTAATTTTCAAAAGTCCGGATTATCGGATCGAGAGCTGTAATTAATTTGAATATATATGTGAGAGTAAATGAATATTTTGGGTCAAATTGTGAGTTAACTCACCCATAAACTTCAAACGGTTAAAAATAAAATAAAAAATGTTATAGGTATGTTTCGAACTTGTAACATAACCAAACAAATATAATCATTTAACTAACTAGGCGACTAATAAGACTTTATATTATAATTTTAACACCAAATTTGATGAACGTGAGACATTTTAACAATATAGGTTCAACTTTTTAACTAACTAATCTATATTGCTTAGATCGCGGATAAATGTAAATTTTATTGATAAGACATTTTCAATTGTAGCAAATATCTTATTACGAACAATTCCAACAATTTTGGGAGAAAAAAAGGCATTTACGTATTACAGAGATGGTGTGATTTGATTATTTTCTCAGTTTTACGAGAAAGACACATGATTCATGATAAAAATACATTTTTGAAAAAAAAAGTCTACGATTCTTGAAGGTGAGGTTTAAAAAGAAAACAATATCTTTTGTCGTGTATTCTCGAATAATACAGCTTCAAACGGTTAAAAAGAAAATTAAAAATCCTATAAGTATGTTTCGAACTTTCCGCCTAACAAAAACAAGTTATCTTACCAATCAAAAAGTTGAGATCTATAAAATAATAAATCATTATTTAAAAAATTAATGAAAGCTACAAAATTTATGAGGTGGAATATAAAAATAAACCTAAATGGGAGTTAAGATCTTGTGTTCTCAATACGATCTCTTTATTGTAATTATTTTATTAAACTAATTAATTTGATTAACATTAAATAGAAAAGTTCAAAGAAATGAGAATAGATAAAAATGTTATATTTTTTCTCAAATAGATAATTTATTGAATTAGACTAATATACTCGTTTTACTTGAAGAATCTGTTCACAATTATCGAATTTTGGGGACAATAATTTCTTCTATATTACATAATTTTTTTCATTTACACTTAAAAACTAGTTTGACTATAAATTAGTTGATGATCTCAAATTATCCAAGACATTTCATTGCAATTAAGCTCAGGGTTAGGGGCACAATAGAGGCTAGCTAGGGCTTTATCAATGCATTTAATAATATGATTAATTAGTTGTTATTATCTCTATATATATATATATCTCTATATATATATAATATAAATGTATTTAATAAATAATTATTAAATATAAAATACATGCACACAATAAATTGTTTATGAACGTTACATATTTCAAATAAGTCAAACAAGAACTTCACACGTTTGAATAATATTATTATGAAATTTGAGGACATATAAAAAAAATCCTCCTTGTCGGTCTTAAAATAACATTATTATAATGTGTCGTAAAAGACTTTAACTTACCGTTATAAATCTTGACTTTTTTCTAAGTGGGTCAACATAATTTTTATAATTATTACTATTAACGTGGAGGATACACAGTAATAATTATTGATGGAATTATTCTCATCTTTACAATCAATTTTATTTTCTAAGTGGTCCATTTGATGAGATAACACATTACAATTACTAAATAAAAAAGATTATACTTAAACAAGTTTAAAACTCTCATATTCAATTTTCATTAAAAAGAAAAGTCTTAATTTAAATATAGAGTGGTAGTAGACTAATTTAAAAAAAATACTCTTAACATAGTTTGTAATTAACGTTAATGAGTTATTTAAGTTGTTTTATTTAATTATGGGATATTGTTAAAATATAAAAAATGTATTGGGTGTCTTAAACGAAAATAAAATTTATTTTTATTTTTAAATTAATTAGTTTTAATAAATAAATATAATAAATTTATATTATTTTTTTAAAAAAATAACATAATTTAGTTAGTTAGATGCTATTTTAACACATTTCAACTAGGAATTAAATATTATTGGTGTTAATTATTAATTATATTTTTGTGCCATTGTGGGAGAGTTCTAGGTAGTCCGTCTAACTGACCTTACCCTATAACGAAGCTGATTATTAATATGATTTAATTGTGATAAATAACCTAAAAATAGTAGGTAGAAAATCTATTTATGTCATGTGTATAAAATAAAGTTTTTTTTCACAATCCTTAAAATTGAAAGAAAAAACAAAAAAAATGTAAAAAAAGGAAGTTTCATGAGCATGTCACATAAGAGTACTAGTAGTAATATGTTACTAAAAGAAGCATTTTTAGTATACACTTTTTCCTAAGTTTGGAATCTTCTCACAAAAGTAAGAAAGGAAATGAAGATAAAAAAGGCCATTGTCAAAGCTCATGGTCTGAAAAGTTAGAGCTGCCTAGCAAAAAGTAAAAGCACTCTTTTTTTTTTTTTTATCTTGTTTTTTTGCTAAATATTGGAATCCAATATTTTTAATGGAGTCAAGATGTATGGATAATTGGAATGTTGGTCTATAGTGAAAAATTAACTTAATAGGGTTGGTCAATTACTAAATTTTCTGAGTTCAATTCACATTTTGAATCTTGATAGTGAAAGTATTTCAAATTATCTTCAAAAAATTAAAGAAAAGAACATGGTTTGACTTTATAATTAGCTCATTGTTAATGTCATTGCAAAAAACACATCCCATGTTTCTATTGGGCCTAATGTAATTTTCCCTCTACTTTATTCTTATAATGGGCCCATTTTGTAAAGTCATTTTAAATTATACTCATTAAGTCATCAACTAACTAAACTTTTGTATTATATGGTTTTGTATTTATTTCTTAAATATTAATTGTCAACTAGTCATAAGACACAACTTTATACTAATTGACTTATATTACTCTTTCAAATATAAATTGATCATTTCTAAATAAGATTCAAATGCATGTAAAATTAAGTAAAAGTTATTTTAAAACCAGCTATTTTATATCAGCTACAATAACTCACTAATCTTCTACTCTTTCAATTTTTTTTTAAATTCAAGAGTAAAAGTGGAAGTGATTATAATACTACAAGTAGCAAATAAAAAAAAAAAAAATATATCGTAATTAAATGCCAACAACATACATGAATATTATTCTATTTAACCATATGGGAATAATTAATTAATTTTTAATGACAATATAGTTATTAAAATAGGGAATAAATAGGAGTGTTATTGTCCACTTAATTAGGACTATTAGTTGTTTGCTTTTTGTTTGAATAGTCACACTAGCTAGTCCATTCTATACAATGAATTAAAAATAGTGGTTTAAAGACTATATAGCCGCCATGACCATCATCTCTCTCTATATATTAACATTATTATGTTAATTTAATTTGTACCAAATATGATTGTAAATACAAATAAGCTAAGTTGTGAATGAAATCCATTTGAATACATGATCAAAATCAAGTTTAAAACAAGATGTCATTGTCCTTGACCAAAAGAAAATGATGCAACCTCCCATAAAATAGGAACAATTAACACCCAACATCAATATCCAACATGGGTTTAAACTAAAAATCATTATAAATTTATTTTAAAATATTTTTTTATTAATTATCTTATTCAAATATTAATTTAGATTATATATTATTCTGAAAAATAACATAATTATATATATTTTTATTACTCTCTGCCCATAATCCAAATAGTTGGGATTGTATTTCAAAACAATTAACAATTTTTTTGTTTTTTTCAAAGAAAAGTATAATATTTTTTTATCCTAAATTCAAACACTTATATATTTATTTTTATTAAAGGGGTTGAGTAATTCTAGATAATGGGTATCTAACTCTTTAAATTAGTTCAAGTAATAAAAATAATTTTAAGAGATTAAAGGTCTCTGGTACGATTTTCACTCAAGTTAAAATAGAAATCATACTTATTATAATAAGTTAATTTTCAACCTTAAAAAAAAAATATAGATATCTCCACTAGAAGAATTGACATTCATATCAGTGTATTTTAAAAAATGAATTTTATTTATTAAAAGATGACATGCCAATATTAGTAAAAGAAATCCATATATTTATATATAGTTTGTGGTTGATAGCTATGTTTAGTTTAGTTAAGAAAAAATAGAGTGTCGTGCCAACTTGTGAAACTTTCCATATATATATATATAAATTAAAATAATATGAAGATTGTGCGGGTCATTGCTTACGTATGCAAAATCTTGGTGGGTCCTACGACACACCTCCATTTATGAATGTGTGTCGCTTTCACATTCTCATTTAATTTAACAGACTGTGATTTATTTATCATAGACCATTCCCCATCCTTTTATTATTATTATTATTATTATTATTATTATTATTATTATTATTATTATTATTATTCAATTTATTTACTTTTTACAATAAAAAAAAGAGAAAAAAAGCACTATACCGTACTTAGAAAATAAATAGCATTTGGATAAAATCGATCACAAAAGTTACATAATTTAAAATATATTTTGATTAATATTTTTGTACTATAGAATGTCAAAAACTATACAATAGTTTGGATTATTATCTGTAAAATAATTTTATATATCAAATAAATTTTAAAACATAATAGCTAGTCTAAATCTTATTCTAAAAAATAATTACTATTTTAGATCAAACAAAATAATAAAATACAGATTTTCTAAATAGGCTTATTATGTCCCTAACATTTCTATGTTTTAAATTCTCAAATATGTTATAATTAAAGTTAAAATCTACACAAAAATATTTACGTAGACCCATATATCATATGGGCTGAACTTATCTGTATAAGTGCCATGAGGCCCAATCATATGATTTGGGCAAAAACTCAAAAGTATACAGTCACCCACAATAAATTTAATATTGGATATGTTGTGATACTTTTCGAATTCTCTCCCACTCTTCTCAGAATTAGAATAGGTTAGATAATCGAATTTAGTTTGGATATGTTTTTTAAATGGAGGTCATATGTTGTTTTTGGATGTTCTTAAACTTTACATATAGAAGTCTCTCTATCTCACAGTTTGTCCTAGGATTCAAATGAGATCACGTTTGAAAACAAAACTTAGGTAAGTTTTTGCTAGTTGCTGGCAAAATTGTATTATGATCTGCAACTTTTTTGTAACAGATATACAGATCAATGAATGGAGGAATGTTTCCAACTGTTTCTGCTGCTAAGGGTGAGGTTGGAGGCAACTATTATGTAGTTAGACAGTTTCTTCAAGAGATTGTACACAACTATAAAACATCTTCCACAAATTTAAAGAATGTAAAGCTAGTTGAATCATAAAATCTTTTAACAATAGCAGAGGAGAGGTACCAGGCAAAATCGAGGAGCATTCAGTAGTTTAAGATGTTCATATTGGTCACTCTACTAAGCAGAATGTTAGAGATTTTCCGAGTCAAAGTCCCATGCTGAATCGAGAAGCTGAAGGAGTTACACATCAACATCCTCAAATAAACAAGCAGAGAAGGAAAATAAACCATTCCTGAATGATACAAATGTAGATGGTAAAAATCAAAAGGATTTTCTGAATCCAAGATTTATATGGGGTTGTGGTAATTGTTATTCACAAGGATATGTGTAAGAAGCAGGATGAAGAAGGCCAAATGCATACAACAACAGAGAAATCATTGTCATTTTGGGAAAGTGTAAAGTCCCTAGCTAATGGAGTCATTAAAATATGGAGTAAATGGTAAATCTACATCTATAATGGAATCAGATTAGTAATGGGTTTTTGATTCATGTCATCAATTTGAGAGTACAATATGGCTATGTTGTTTCATAACATCTAGTTTGCAATTCAGTTCTTGTCCTCCTTACTAGTTGTTCTATTTGTTCCTTCCAATGTTAGTGTTAGTTAAATAGGGCAAAAAGTTTGTAGTAAAATTAGCAGCAAAACAACAACAAAAAAGAGGATCCTGATCCAGATATCATATTTTAGCGGCTAAGCAAAGCAAAATATGAGAGAGTCCAGGTGCATGTTAGTGTCGGTGTGGCCTCCCTCTGTCTAGTACACATGGCTATGGGGGGGTCCCCCCCTTTATGCCAATAGCCTTACCTGTGAGGGTGAAAGGCTACAAGTCCAATCAATGCTCTGTATATATAAAAAAAGGGATTTGGATTAATAGAACATTGATTGATTCAAGTGCATGAAAAAGGGACCAATCATTTTGCCTAATTAATTATAAGCATGCATGTACTACTGAATAAACACCAACAATAAAAGACCATGATAGTTAATTAGTTAGGGGATAATAGATCCATGTAATAAGGGTCATTTAATTTAGTGAGTCTAACCACTTAGGACCCACACACTCACCAACCTAGACATAAACTTTTTGGGTTGATAATGACATTTATTTTAGTCCGCTCAACCCACCCACCATCCAGAGACTTTTGCTTATTTCAAATCATAATTAACTAATTCCCATTTTTAGTGGGCTCAAGGCTCAAGATTATCATGGTAAAAAACCAATGCCTTCCAATTTGGTGTATTTCAGAACTCTGCAAATGGGGGAGGTACATAGTTGACAATGAAGCAGGATTGAGGGATTGTTCAACAAGACAGGTTAAAGAGAAGGAAGGAGATGTGGACCAAAGCTAGCTAGGTAAAGGAGAGTTAACACAGAGACCGGCTTTAACTGCGCAGGGGAGTAAAGGAGGAGGTTTGATCAGTACCAATATAATCCAACTGCCAAATTCAGGGATTCCTTGGAGTAGCATTTAAGGCTTTCTCTCTGTATTTCCTTCTTCCCATCTTTACTCCCACCACCATCCATTTACTCTCACCAGCACCCTTACCTGGCCTTTCTCATTTATAGATAATCCCCCAATCCCCAAAAAAAGGTAAAAGAAAAGAGATCGATCCATCAATGGCCCATCATCATCATCAGCAGCAGCATCATCATCTTCACATCAAGAAGATAAGGAGATTCATCATCTGTTGTTGATCATTATTATTATTATTATTTTCAGCCTGGAAGAAGAAGAAGAAACAAACAATCATGGCTTCTTCACCTTCTTCTAGTACTGCATACCACATTCTCTTCTTCTTCTCCTTCTCCTTCGTCCTCATCTTCCTTCTCTTCGCGATATCACTACAGCAAAGAATCCACATTTTTTATGACCATCATCACTCCATTAATGCCTATCAACATGAAGAAGCCCTTATCATGAGAAAGTTCCCAACTTTACTCTCTCCATTGCAAGCCCCAGCTCCGGCTCCATCTCTGATCCTCCACCCTCGCCCCCACCACCGTCCCCCTCACCACCATCTGGTTCGTCGAGCTCCAATTCCGATACCAGAAAGAGAGGTGAGAAGGAATGGTGGTGTTACTAGAGCTAAGAAAATAATGGTGGCAAGTTTAGTCTCTTCAGGATTCATCTTTATCTTAACAGTCCTTGTCATCATTGTCTTTGTTTGCCATTATAAGTTTAACAAAGGAAGGAACAGGAACCCATCATCAACAAAACATAGTAGTGCTGATCAAGGGACAGCCGTCATTAAAAGCAATAATGGACCAGATTGGTTAATAAGCCGCACCTCTCAGAATACAACAAGAAAGGTTACAAGTCATGATGAACCTGATCACCCATTTCCTCTAGAAACTTTCCCAAAAGAATCTGACGAAGATCAACTAATGCACCTAACAAACCAAGACCCGATATTAAGATCCGACTCCAACACTGCCTCAGTCGCTGCTGCCGAGATCATCTCAATTCACGATGATAGCATGGACTCCAACGACAAGTACTACGAATCCGACGCAGCAATGTCATCGTCATCCTCGTCATCACCTGTTGATCAGAAGTTGGAGCTGCCTCATGATGATTTGTCCGAGGAATTAGACGAAGATGAGTCCTTCCACTCCCTGTGTGACTCGCGCTCCTCTAGCATCAAACTTACCAATCTCGACTCAGCTTCTACTACTTTTATTAATGAAGAATTAGCTTTTCAACTATCCCCAAAGACTCCTCCTCCTGCACCACCACCACCACCACCGCCACCTCCACCACGATTAACCATATCTAGTTCAACTCAGAAAGCGTTGTCAAAAGCTGATTTCTCCACTTCCAAATCACCGCCAGTTTTGTCAAACTCAGAAATCAAAACCATTTCTTCTTCTTCAGCAGCAACACCCCCACCGCCATGTCCTCCACCGTCTAAGGGAAATGTCGACCAAAACCAAAGCAAAAGCCGCTTGCCAAAGCTGAAACCTCTTCACTGGGACAAAGTCAGAGCAGCACCACATCGCTCCACTGTCTGGGACAACCTCAGGTGCAGCTCATTCGAGTAAGACATTCTATTGAATCTATCTATCTATCTATCCATCCATCCAATTCCTTCCTTCCTTCCATTCTTTTTCAAATAAATTTGACCCCAGCTTTTTAACAGGTTGGACGAGGAAATGATAGAATCACTTTTCGGTTATCACCTCAAAGATCCAACAAAGGCTGACGAACCAAGAGGTTCTAGTCCTAACACGAACAAGCACGTTCTCGAAGCCAAGAGATTACAGAACATAACAATACTCTCCAAGTCCGTGAATGCAACTGCCCATCAAGTCTGTCATTCACTGGAGAAAGGTAATAATATATTCACCGAAAGAATATGAGCTCATCTTCAATTAATTAAACAACCCATTTCCACACATGCATGCATGCAGGGGAAGGTTTGTGCCTGCAGCAGCTAGAAGTATTGGCTAAGATGACACTCACCAAGGAAGAAGAGGAGAAGCTTTCCGGTTACAAAGGCGATGTAGAAGAGCTCGGTTCGGCCGAGAAGTTTGTGAAGACAATGCTTAACGTCCCCTTTGCTTTTCAAAGGATCGAATCTATGCTATACAGAGAAACGTTTGACGACGAGGTCATCCATCTCCGCAAGTCTCTCTCGATGTTACAGGTTCGATTCCACACTTAAGTTATAAATAGCCTTCCCAAATTTGTAATCTTTTTCTTGTATCAGGAAGCATGCCAGGAATTGAGATCAAGTCGGCTGTTTCTGAAATTACTGGAAGCAGTCCTGAAAACAGGGAATAGGATGAACGACGGGACGATAAGAGGTGGGGCAAAAGCGTTCAAGCTGGACGCACTCCTGAAGCTGGCCGACGTGAAGGGGACAGACGGGAAGACGACGCTGCTCCATTTCGTGGTACAAGAGATAATGAGATCAGAAGGGATGAGAGCATCGGAGAGCATAATGGGGAAGATATTATCATCAGGAAAGAAGGCTGCGGCGGAGGAAGAGAAGGAAGAAGATTACAAGAGAATGGGACTGGAGCTGGTTTCAAGCCTGAGCGTTGAACTACAGAACGTGAAGAAGACGGCTACGATTGACTTGGACGTGGTGTCGAGCTCCATGCGCAACCTGTTCGAGGGAATGTGTAGGGTGAAGAATCTTGTACATGAGCGACTGGGGGGGAAGGAGGAAGATGGTAGCTTTGTGCAGGTGATGAGGGCGTTTGTATCTGATGCGGATAAGAAAATAAAGGAACTTCGGAATGAGGAAAGCGAAATCCTGTTGCGTGTGAGAGAAATTACAGAGTACTTCCATGGCGACGTCGTGAATATGAAGAAGGAGGCAAACCCCCTTAGGATCTTTGTGATAGTGAGGGATTTTCTGGGTATGTTGGATCATGTTTGCAGAGAGCTTAGAAGTTCTAGAATCCCTAACTCCTCTCCTAATCCTCTTTCTCCCTTCCGCTGATCTTTCTGATGATAGAGACGAACGACCACTGCCATTGAAATCTTTCTGCATATATATATATATATATATATATGACAAAATTTTATCTTTGGATTTTCACCATTAATGTTTTTAAATTTAGAACAAGAGATTTTTTTTACACTAGTAAATAACAATAATGTAACCCTAAATAAGATCAATCAAAATATAGATAGTTGTAAAATAAAAATAAAAATAATACTTAGGCTTCAATATAATATATATTGCGTGGGCGGTTGTAGTAGCCCATGGGCTTACTGCAGTTATAATATATAATAAAAGCCCCAAATACCAATACGAGCTTTCTTACTATCATTTCATTTCTAATTAGTTTTAAACAAAACATCTTATCATCATATTATATCTATTTATATTAGAAATATAAATTAAATACAAGCTAGGGCATCTTTAATATTTTATTTATTCTTCTAATATATTACTATTTTTATTAATTTAGTTTGTGGATGGTTTAATCAATATTCAAAAGTATAAAATAAGTATGCAAATCTGATCAAAGAGGTTTTATAAACAAAACAAAAAAAATACAATTCTGGTTTTATATATAATTGTAAGGGTTGCATCATTTCCAATGTTTTGGAGAAGAAAATTATAAAAGAGATTAAAACAGTATAAAAATATGGATATCTGCTCAAAATAAGATTGAAGTGTTAAAAGAAAGAACAATATTTATTTATTTTTTATACAACTCAAAATAATTATAAAAAAGAAAAAATTAATTAGAAGTATGTAATAACTAGCTTATTTAGACGGTAAATATTAATTTTAATCATACTTATTATCAAAATTTTGTTAATTTAACCTCTTTTAGAAACAAAAATTAATTTTTATATATTAACTTTTATATTTATTAATTAAATATTAATATATATTCTCTCATTCTTTTTTCATTAATTAAACCAATTAAATTTATTTAATTCTTAAATTTTGTTTATTTTTATATTAGTTTATCTTTTTTTTTATTAGCTTTTATATCTCAAATTTTTTAAATTTTCATTTTTTTAAAAACTTTTAAAACTTATTTATGAATTTTATTTTACTGAAATATTTGTTTAAAGAGTTGTTTAATTATTTAATTTAATATTAATAAAAATAAAATTAATAATTTTTTATTTAATTTTTTTTATTCATGACTTATATGAGTAGTAGTAAGGAAAAATATTTTGTCTAATATTTGATTATTATTTTTTTGTTGGTTGATGAATGAACTGTTATTATTATTCAATTCTTAATTCTTAATTAATTTATTTTTGTGTTGAAAGATTTTTATTATTAAAAAGATAAGTCATTTTTATATAAAAAAACATTAGAATCAAACAATTTTAAAATAATTAATAATCAAGTAAGAAAAAAATATAAAATTAAAATAATTAATGATAAATGCTTTTTTTTTATATATATATATATATATATATATATATATATATATATATATATAATAATTAATTACAAATACAAAAATATAAAAATAATAAAAAATTTATAAAAAAATAATAATAGAGAATTCATTTATTAAAAAAAGAAGAGAGATAATATATTAATAATTAATTAATAAAGATATAAATTAAAAAATAAAAAATAATTATGATTTATTAAAATAGGCTAGCAATTTTTTATAGTATCTAAGTTTTTAAATGTCTGGACCCGGTAAACAAAGATTGAACTGTGAGAGATTGTTTTAAATTGGATTTATTTTTTAATAAAAAAACTTTTATATATATATATATATATATATAAAAGTAGAATAGAAATATTTTAAATTCGAATTGAATAATATGTTCATGAGAACATGCCCATGGAGAGAAAAGCTGGGAAAATAAAAAAAAGAAAAGAAGTAAAATCTAAATTTGAGAAGAAATCAGAGAAAATTAGAACTTAAAATGATTGTTTGTTCATGAATCTATACTTAATTAATTGATAAATGTGTTAAATTAAAATATATATTTTAGTTGATTTTATTATTAACTAGGAATATATATGTGCAGTGCAATGCAAATGGATTATATTTTATAAATAAAATATAATAAAATAATAATAATAATAATAATATGTATTTAATATTTAAAATATTTACTTCGCTAAAATAATTTATTTTCTCAAAGATTTCCTTACATATTTCATCGTATATTTTTTTTTGAATGAACATTCCATAACGTGACCTTGTACTTTCATTTTGGTTAATCAAATATTTGATTCATATTTTTTAATATTTAATACCGTGACCTCACACTTTAGTCAATCAAATATTTGATTTTTATACTTTTTTAACCACTTTCAATTGATACGACTTAATCTGCATCGGCAAATCACATCTCAATCCCACTTGGTTAAAATATTGTACTTGTTTTTGTTAGGTTGCAAGTTCGAAACATACCTATAGCATTTTTAATTTCATTTTAAACAATTTTAAGTTTATAGGTGGATCAACTCATAATCCGACCCAATTATTAATTTATTCACACGTATATATCCAAATTAACCACAGTTCTCGACCCGGCAATCCGGACACTTTAAAAATTAAACATCATTTTATATATATATATATATATATTAGTTAGTTAAAAATGTCACGCGTTCATCAAATTTTGTGTTGAATTAAAAATATAAAGTGTTATTAGCCTAGTTGGTTAAAGGGTTGTACTTTTTGGTTATGTTGCAAGTTCTAAACATATATATAACATTTTTAATTTTATTTTTAACCGTTTTAAGTTTATTATCGGGTCAACCCACAATCCGACTCAAATATCCATTACTCTCACATATATATTCAAATTAACCACAGCTCTCGACCCAATAATTCGGACATTTTGAAAATAAATATATATATATATATATATATTTATTTATTTGGGAAGGTAACCCATTAATTGGGTGGGGATTTTGGAGTCGGTAAAGAAAGACCGAACTGGGCTTGTCTACTTCCTCTTCGCCTAGGCCCACAACTTGAGTCTAGTCTTTATTCATTAAATACTTAATAGAGATACATAACTGAATTTTACAAGGATTTTCAACGCAAATCCTGGTCAAGTGTGTTATATAATAAAACAAGACCTTCAAATGATTTTTTTCTACAATTTCTTTTTTTTGTGTGTAAAAGAATGTAAGTGTTAATTAAATAATATGATATATTTATAATAATTAAAGTATAATGACGAAGATCGAAAAATCTTATAATTTCTTAGGGTGACATACATAATGAAGTAGAGAAAACTGAACAAATCAATCAAACGGTGTCAGAAGAATCTCTACTAAATAAACTACGTCGGAAAAGATTATGACAAATGATAAGTGATCATTTACAATATATGATAATAAAAAAATGAGAAACCCATAAAAATAATTAAAGGATGCGCCTATAAGAGCGTCTCCAACTAAAAAATCTGTTTTAGTGACTCTTTATTGAATAAATAAAAAATAACTTTAGATTTGGTAACTTTATCTCATTTACTGCTAAAAATGAGATATACACAGACTTCATAAATGACAATTGAAGGGTATGACTATATGATCAACAAACGATCACCAACCATTAAGAATATTATTTAAATTATTAAATCGGGATCAAAATTTTAACCTGACTAAACAAGATCCCGAATCGAAGAAAATACAACAACACCAACTCAAATGAAATTTTGAAAATAAGTCGTCATCAGATGCGCTAAGAAGAAAAAGTAATTTAACTTTTGTAAATTTACTATTTTCAATAAAAAAAAACAAATATAAAAATATATTTTTATATATATTTGCACTAAAATGTTAAAAATTAATTTGAATGTAATGATAACCATAACCACTATCGTTTTTGACCCATTAAACAAATTAAGATTTAGAGTCTGATATAATTTGTTCGAGTTAGTTCTTGTTTTCTTCAATATCACACATTGAGACTTAAAAGACAAACCTATAGTTTGAATTTGACTCCATTAATATTAATGGGGATGATGGTGAGTGGGTTTTTGGATTGGTTCCATTTCTTCTTCTTCCTCACCCCCAACAAACAAACAAACAAGAATTTTGAAAATATTTTACTTAATATTAATTTGTCACTATCTTTTGCTCAATTTTTATCAAAATTTAATTTACATGTCCTTGGAAAACGCGTGAGTCTAGGTCTAGGTCTATATACATAGATAAATAGATTACAAGACAGAAGAATACACCCACAATTCACGCCAATAATTCCATATATACCCAAAATGCCTAACAGCAAACTTAACATTCATACCATTTCTTATATATTTATTTTAGTACATTCATTACAACATTTAATTTAAAACTCGTTTGTGTAGTGAAAAATAAATCTGAATAGAAAAAATAATATTTACAGTGATTAATACAATCATTATAAATATTACAATTAATGTATGCACTCATTAAGGTTGGTTAAGTGAAACAAATATATGATATATCTAATTAAGACAAAAAAAATAAAAAATTAAGTGATCAAACATCACAAATTCGATTCTATCGTGATGTACCCCCACTAAGGTTAGTTCAAGTGAAACAAATACATATATGAGACCAAATATCATGGATAATTAATGTCAAAGTCATCTCTAATATTTTTTGGTAAACTATATGAATGTGGAATGTGGAGAGAAATCGTCGAATTTTGAATTTCAATGATGACTGTATTCGTCTAATTCGTATCATTTATAAAATACTTTATTAGAATGTTTTCTGAGATTTGTTCAGGAAAGTCAGTAAAGTCTGTCGGAGAGTTAATCGTTATTCTTTTAGAATTTACGAACTCGATAACTTATTAAGTATTTTTTTAATGTCATTATTTGTCGTTATGTTTAAACCAAAAAAAATAATTTTTAATATGCATGGAGCTTTTAAAAAAAATGAGATGCATGATTGGGGGCTTATCATGTTAACTTTTTAAGTTTTTAAAAACTAAAACAATAAATTATGTCGTAAGATTATTTGTGTTTTTAGTTTCTTAAAAAATATTTATTTTATTATAGTTACATTTACATTTAAAAATAATCACAAATAAATATTAAGAATGGTTTTTTTTATTTAATATACAAAATATGATTTAATCTTATAAAAAAATTAAAAATTAAAATTGTGAATAAAATGTTTTTTAACGAAATTCTAAAACTTATTAAAATTGATGATATTTAAAAAAAGTGATTTTTTTTTATTAAACAACTACCTCATAAAGATTAGATTACATAGTTCAAACTAATTTTATCATTATAAGTTGAATATGACACATATTGTGATATTATTCTCACAGTTTAATTAAAAAAGTACATAAAGGATAGAATATCAAAACTTCAAGTCATAATCACTAAAATTAATATTAATTTTGATATAAGAGGAAAACGTAATTTCACAGGGTAGAATATACTATTAATAAAATAAAAGAAAGTTGAATATAGTATATATTTGAAATTTCATAGTAGAATATACTAGATTTAAAATATTTTTAATATTTGTTCATAATAAATAATTTTAAAATGTTTTAGATGAGAATTAAATTTAAATTCTTGACATTTTGTCTCTTAAATATTATTTTTGTCACTTGAGTTATAGTTATTTTATTGTTAATTATATTTAATTAAGAATAAGATAAATAAATTATAGATATTTTTATTTTATTTTAATGTAAAATACTAGCATCACATTTCATACCATGACTTTTACATACAATATTAATATGAACTTCTAATAAATAAATTGTAATTATTTATATC
Organism: Impatiens glandulifera; assembly: GCF_907164915.1. Classification (NCBI taxonomy): domain Eukaryota; kingdom Viridiplantae; phylum Streptophyta; class Magnoliopsida; order Ericales; family Balsaminaceae; genus Impatiens; species Impatiens glandulifera. The sequence goes on from NC_061863.1 coordinate 65,555,277, forward strand.
TGAAATGTCATTAGTGAATTCTAAAATATTAAACTGGATGCAATGGTCCAATTGCTGAGAACATTGTAAATATATTCTACAAAATAAAATGATTGTTTGTTCATGAATCTATACTTAATTAATTGATAAATGTGTACAAAATTAAAAAATATATATTTTACTTGATTTTATTATTAATTATTAACCTATTAATTTTCTTATTGTAATTTGATTTTAATTTAGTTTGATTTTTTATGGCGGGATTCATAATTAAGTCATTCCTTAAATCTTAAAAAAATCTTTAATTTGTTTCAATATAATATATATCTAAACCGAGCATAACAATTATGTTAAATTATCAAAGTGTATCTGAATCCAAAATGAATTACACGTTATTCAATTTTTTATTGATCTTTTCTCTCCCAGTTTTGAATATGTAATGAGTCAAGTGTTTTAAATTTTTTTTATTGGAAGTGAAAAAATATTTACTTTAGTATACAATGAGTTGAACTTAATAGATAATTTATTTATTATTTATATTTTAGTAGTTAGTTCATACAATTATTATATAAGCTGAAATGTTAGAAATAAATTTGAATGCATTTATAATAAGCTTAACCAGTACAATTAATCGTTTTGGACCCGGTCAGCAAATTGAGATATAATTTGAGACCAAACAATACTTACTATAGTTTGAATTTGAGTCCATCCATTAATATTAATGGAGAGTGGCTTTTGGGTTGGTTCCATTTCTTCTTCTTCTTCGATGCTGAGTGGGTTCAAAACAAACAAGAATAAATTGAAAATAATATATATTTGTCACTATCTTAATTTGCTCAATTTTATTATAATTAAATATACAAGTCCTTGGAAAACGCGTCAGTCTTGGTCTACGTCTATATGGATAGATAGATAGATATCTTAAATTTAGTAAATTCATCGCATTATTTAAATTTAATTGGTTTTTAATGAAAACAATATGAATAAGTTATCATAATGTCCGGTAAGATTGTTAGACTAAAAATATTACAATTAATGTATATACATTCACTAAGTAAGCTTACGGTTGCCAGACATTTTATTGTAAGTAAAATTAATATATGTAAATGTTATGATAGATTCTTACTTTATAATAATAATAATAATAATAATGATAATAATAATAATTCTTAACATTTTAAATTAATTAAATTATGCCACGTATTATCACAAGTATAAAAAATCGCATTAAAATTAATATTGGTACAAGGAAATCTTATTTCACACTATATATTATTAATAAAATAAAAACGAAGCATGTTTATCACTTGTTTTATATATTAATTTAAGATGGTAGTTAGAATCAAAATAAATATAAGATATAGCATATTTACATGCACAAACAAATTTAAGACTTTTCTTTCAAGAGAGTTGAATAGTCTAAGTTTTTTTTATTAAGCCTATCATGGTTTTCTAATCAAGGATGTTATCTTGCTTTTTGTTCGTCGATCAATTTAAGTTGTGTTTTATTTCGTTACAACATTATATTTAGTTTAATCGGATTTATCGTATCAGGGTTTTATAATCTGAACAATAGTTTCAATTTGTGGTGGGTTATTTTTTTTTTGTTCAAACCTTTCAATCGTGTTGGTATGAAAATAAAGAAGATGATATTGTCAAATTTAATTTTTTTTTATCTTTCTAATAAAAGAATTTTGGAATTCATTTTTTATATGGCGGTCATTTTATAGGTATTTTCTTATAATTTATTATAGTTCTGTTATTATTTTGATAATATTTGTAGATGATAATTTATTATTCTAAATAATTTTTTCAAATATTCTTTATCAACCACTTTCGAGTAAAGTTAAATTTTAGAAAATTTTCTAACACTACTATTTCCTTGATTTGTTTTGTTGATTCTTTTTTATCATTTAATATTATGAAATTTAAATGAATTTGTTTTTGAAGTGATTTATAAAACAAAAAAAAAAATTTGATTGTTAGGATATTTTTATTAAAATTTTAATATTTGTAAATTAATATTATTTAACATATAAAATATTATTTAGTTCATTTAGTTTTTTAATATTATTTTTTATTATTTATAAATTAAAGTTTTATATATAATTTTTTTTATTCAATGAGAATTATTTCTTCTTTTTTTTATTAAAAAAAAACAATTATTTAATTATTAATTAAGGTGAAAAGATAAAAGAAATTATAGAGATTTTTTTGTTATTTTTATTATTATTATTAATATTTTTATTCATTATTCATTATTCATTATACAATTAAAGAAGTGGGTCGTGAGAATTCTCTCTCATCGTATCGTCAACAGTCAACCGTCAACCTATATATGTTAATATATACCAATTAAAAAATAAAAACATATATACTAATTAAAAAAATAAAAACGAATTAATGCTCCATCTCTTTCTCTATTCTATATATATAGAGAGGGTGTTATGATAGTTCTTATAAGTTGCAACCACTCTAATAATATTAATTCCTTCTTCATTCGATTATATATGGCTCTTCTTCTTGTGGTGTTAATGTTAGCTCTATTCATAGCTGCAGGTAATTAATTAATTATTATATATTTAATATCTTATAATGTATAATTAATTAAATTAATATTCTCCAAAACATGCATGCAGGTGCACAATCTAATAATAATATAGGAGTGTGCAATGGAGGACTTGGAAATAATTTGCCCTCCGAGCAAGAAGTTGTAGGACTCTACAATGCCAATGGCATAAAAAAGATGCGAATTTATTCCCCTAAACGAGAAACCCTAGAAGCCCTAAGAGGATCCAACATCGAACTCATTCTCGACGCCCCAAACGTTAAAGACCTCGGGTCCGATCCTTCCTTCGCGTCTCAATGGGTCCAAGCCAACGTGATTGCTTACTCCTCCGACGTCTACTTCCGTTACATAGCCGTAGGGAACGAAGTCAATCCAGGTACCGAAGCGTCTCGATTCGTTTACCCCGCCATGCAGAATGTTTACAAGGCTCTCGTGTCCGCCGGTTTGGAAGACCAGATTAAGGTCTCAACCGCGACATACTCGGCGCTATTGGGAGTCACGTATCCTCCGTCGCAAGGTTCGTTTAGGAATGACGCGAGATCTTTTATCGATCCAATCATAGGATTCTTGTCCGAAACCAATTCGCCACTTCTCGTCAACATATACCCTTATTTTAGTTATAAAGGTGATCCTCAAAATATTCCGCTTTCTTATGCCTTGTTTACTTCCACGGGGGATGTGGTAACCGATGGTCAAGATCTTCGATACGATAATCTTTTCGACGCCATGTTGGATTCAACATACGCCGCCCTAGAGAAGGCTGGCGGGTCTGATTTGAAAATTATCGTGTCGGAGAGCGGATGGCCGTCCGATGGGGGGTTTGGGGCAAGTATGGATAACGCGGGGACTTATTATAGGAACTTAATAAGCCATGTAAACAGTGGAAATGGAACTCCGAGGAGGCCTGGAAATGCTATGCAAGTATATCTGTTTGCTATGTTTGATGAGAACCAGAAGACTGGAGAAGAATCTGAAAAACATTTTGGTCTTTTTACTCCTGCTAAACAATCAAAGTACAACATTAATTCCTTCTAAAAAGATCGATCGATGCATGCATGGATTACTATATTTTATATTTGGAATAATTATTTCTTTACAACTTGTCATAATTATGTACTACATTTTGAAGCTTTATTTATATATATTATGGGTCGATTTATCATGTTTATTTTCAATTTTCTATAATTTTAATCTTTTAAATAAGAGAAAGAACTTAACTTATGATAGTGAAATGTCATCTAATTGATCTAGCTGGTAGATAAATTTAAATTCTGTTATACTATTTTGTTATATATTTATATATTACTCAAATCTAATCTTATCTATTAGATTAACGATATTGGATCCTTTTTGGATATAAAATATTATATATATTAAATAATTCATAATCAGATTATTATAAATTAATCATAAAAATATTAACAATTTTTTTTATTAAAAATCAAAACTGCAAGTAGTGGTTATATATAAGGATGTAGTCAATCGTACCCATTTAGAAGAGACCAGCAATTATGTGTGGATAAGGAAATGGTGGTAATTGTATTTCTGTCGGAACATTAAAAATTATATAATTAAACATATAATATTATTAATATATTTATTTTTATATTTTATAAAAATTTAAATTTATTTATTTATAATAATATGAATTTTTAATATATATATTATAATATTTATTATTTAAAAACATCATTTTTTTTATTTATAAAATATAGAATAAACGGTATCACAAGAGAATCTTTTTAACGGTACCAAATACGTAATAAATATATCTGAAGAAGTAAGGGGATGGATTATCAATGCACTACCCACCCTCATCCATCTCATTTTCATCTTTAGTTCAAAATAATATTTTTTTTAATATTTGTTTAACTAAATAAATGTACAAATAAATAAACATGAACTAAAATAAACTTAAGGCTTTCAATTTAAATAAAATAAATTAAATTACTTAACAAATGTAAAACTCACCGACCTTAACTTTATTTTTTCTTATAAATTACTTCTTCACATATTTAAATAGAAAAATAGAGCACCTCTTCTTTGCGAACAGATCGAGCCTTTTGTTTTGTCATTTTTTAATAGGCCTTTATGGGCCAATTACAAGAACTATGTGCTTATTTGGGCTTCATTTTTCACAGTCTAGGCTTATTTTTAAAGTCCAACCCATCTACAAAAATAATAAATAAAACACAAATCAAAACCCACACAATTCAAATTTGATTTATGTTAATAAATATTTTGGGTAAAAATTCATAATTTTATATTATATATTTTTTTTAATCAGTTAGTTTCGTTTTATTAGACTAGACAAACTCTAACATTGGTTAAAAAAAAACAAAGAAAATATTACCCAAGTCAGAAAAAAATAATTTAATTTAGTGGGTTAGATAGTATAATAGAAAAGATTTTAGGTTTAAACCATACTAAGATTTTTTTATATAATTATTTTTGGGGTTTTTTTGTGACGACATGAATTGTCTCACCCTAGAATATGTCTTAGCGTAATGGACACTCGTATATACGATATTTGTGGTTTACCCGAAAGTCGGAGATATGAAGTGTGAGAACTCAAACCTGAAATCCTATATTCAACCATATTAATATTATAAGTATTATTTTATTAAGTTTTAATGTGGCCTTTCATGACAAATTATTATAAATACAATCAATAAATAATTTATTTTTGCTTTTATTCACACTCTAACCTTTTTTTTATAAATTTCAAAAAATGTTATTTTTCTTTAATTAATCATTACCCTTCAACTTTTTTTAATAATAAAATATTATTTTAATTTTGTTAGAAAAAAGATATTCATGTATATTAAAAATGAAACTTTTTGTTTAAGCATATAACGACAAAACATTAAAGAAAAAGAAAAAACGGTACCTAATAAATTATCGAGCTCGTAAATATTCGAGAATAACAATTAACTCTCCGACAGACATTATTGGCTTTCCTGAACGAATCTGAGTAAACGTCGTAATAATTGTATTATAAATGATACGTATCAAACGATTACAATCATTAAAAATTCGACTCAAACTAAATAGTCCACTAAAAAAAATTGGGATGTTAACAAAGTATGTAAGTCTGCCATATATTCAAATTTTTTAGCACCTACCAAAGATTCGGAAATCACCCAATGAATTTCAGTAGTACTTCACAAACTACACAAACATTAGTCACTCTCGACAAAATAAAAGTAAATGAGTTGGCAATTTAATTTTTAAGTTACACGTACGATAATACAACATTTTTTCATACACATATCTTCGTTTGAATTCCGCAGTGAATAATATTCAATCCAAATAACGAGATATTAGATATAATCTTTAACTACAAAATTTAAAAAAATATATATATGAAATCATCTTAAAACTAATTTATAGAAAAAAAATATTATTTATTTTCTTTTTCTTAATCTTCAATCTTTAAATTTTTAATTTTTAAACTTTTATTTTAACTTTTTATTAAATTATAATAACATCAAAATTAATTTTTTTAACTTCTATAAGTATTTATGTGATTATGCTATTATATGTTTTTTAAATTTGATAATACTAATTTTAAAGTTATTTATTAATATAATACGAACCCGATAAATAATCTTCAACAACTTAGAGGCGCCCAAACTTTTCTCCTTGATTAAAATTAATCCTCTAGCTTCGCGTGCACTTGTTTTGAGCAATAGACTTTTTGTTTTTGTTTTTTTATTAAGAAGAAAGTAATTAATAATATTAAAATTGGAAGACAGTATCATGAGCAAAGATATCCTCTCTGGGTTTTGTTGAATAAAATAATGCAGTATTGTGTCAGTTCACTGTCACAATAATTAAAAGGCATTGCACATTTTCACAATAAATTATTAATAATAATGCTCTGTTTGGATGACACTGCAATCTTTTATTTTAATAAGTACATGAACAACAAACACTTTTCAAATAACCCGTACGTGTAATTATTATCCCTCCATTTTTTACGACTGTTTCTTTTTTATTATTATTATTTACCATGCAAAATCTATGTAACTTTCAAACACTACCTCACATTATTATTATTAAGTTAGATTTGAATGAATGAAAAGTAACTTATTTAAGATTTTTGGGATAAGATGCTATCAAGTATATAATTATCTTTTTAAAATAATATAAATATTTTTAATATATTTTATTTTAATTTAGAATCATAACATTTTATTCAATTTAAAATATTTTTATGAAATGGAATCCAATGTTTTTATTATAACAAAATAATATATAATTGAATGATAATTTATTTAAAACTAATTCTAACCTAATAAAACAATGCTAACAATAGATCACAATATTAATTATTTTTTATTATATAGTTAGACATTCAAAATATTTAAAAAATAATAATTTAAAGTAACTCATTTTTTGATACATCTAAGTAACCTAACAAAAATATTTTTCAATAACATCAAATAACTCATAAGTCATAACTGATGTGAAGTTTTTACAAATAGAAATGCTAACAAAACCATGATCAAACAAGCTATGGATCTTCTTCTCTAAAATCATTGAAGGAGGAAGATATGATTGATGGAATTGTTGGGCATAAGATTTGAAGAAAAAAAGAGTGGGGGCAGCAACAGGCACATGTATGTACGAGTGGGTATTATTGAAAGAAGGGATTAGCTAGCCTAAAGAGACGACATTAGCAGAACATACCCCCCAAAAAAGAAGAAAAAGTCCAAATAAAAAACCATAGTCAATATAGTATTATATGAGAGAAGGATTGATTGTCCGTGTGGAGAAAAAGAAAAGGGCATTCATTCATTCATTCAAATAAGGGTAAGTAATCTCACCAGCACCACCCCCATGTGACTGACCTGTCTGTGTGGGGTCGTGGGTCCCCAACCCCCCTTTCATGTCCATCTCAAAAAGAAAAAACCCATAAATGAGACAAAAGAGTCCCTCCCTCTTAAAGTAGTATACCCTTTAATCACGCCAAAATATCACACCCACCACTTTTTCTCCTCAATTTCTCTCTTTTCCACTTCCCACCACCACCACCTGTTTTTTATGAGTAGTAGTAAATAGCAAATTAAGAACATTAAAAGTTTGAAACAAAAAACAATAGTAAATAAAAAGGAGTTCAACATTAAAGAGTTACAAAGAAGAGTACTAATTATAAAAGAGTTTTTTTTTATCTCATAACTAGGCATTTTGTTATGCTTATATAGAGTTCTGCAATTGTGTGGTGGTCCAGCAGCAAAAGCAAGAAGCCACACAACTAGCTACTACTTAAAAGAAAGCAAAGAAAAGCATCTATCTGTCTTCTGTCCTTTTAGGTATGAGTTATGTATTGTTAACTAGTATGGTATTTTGATGGTGACAATAATCTTCAGAAGATCTTTCCTTACAGATCCTCTTTTCATACATCAATCCACCCCTTCTCCCCCCTTCCCTATACATCCATCCATCAGATTCAGCAAACTTTTCTTCATCTCCTAACTGCAAAACCCACAAAAAAAATCAAGCAATTAATGGTCTTTTTCTTAATCAAAATGAGTATTAATAATAAAGTGATTTTAGTCATACACACAACAACACACCATGTTAACTTCACCCATCCCCTCCCCCTCCCCCCCCCTGTGACCATGGTCATCCCCTATGACCTACATTCATTTCAATGGCTTCTCGCCCAGAGGAAAACCTTGTCAGAACAAACAAAACAAAACAAAATTCAATTTCAGTCATATTTTTCCCCCCCATCCGTGTGCAAGAAAACATCTATCTATTATCTATGTTGAGATATATTACCTTGGCATTTGAAAGTAACATGAGTTAATAGAAGACATGTTATTCAGAGGTGAAGTGGCTGGCATTATGGAGACATTACTAGTTTCTCTACTACCAACCGAGAATACAGAATTTTCACCTGCTGCTTTTGTAGGAGAAGCAAACAGATTCTCAGGAAGGTTGTGCTCCAAGCTGTTTTTTTATCAACCAACCAATCAACTCTATATTCTAAATTCTATAATCAAATGAATTATTATTATTATTATTACTATACCTTTCAGGAAGAAGGTTATCATTTTCACCATCATCAATATAATTTTCAACAACTTCACCACTTCCCATTTGCTTTTGCTGATCTGCAGTCAATGGTGATCTTCCATTGTTCCCTGTGCACATAATAAACAAACAGCTTCAAATTTACAACACATAAAAAGCATGATGAACCAATAAGAACTAAATAATAATAATAATAAAAAAAACCTTCTGAGTTGTTGTCTTCAATAGCTGCATCTTCGAACTGAAAAGCATGATGATTAGGGATGGAAGAAGGACTAGGCAGCCCATGTGGGAAGTTGGGATGAAATGCACGGCTATGAAGGTGGTGATGATGGTTCCTTAAATCCATAAGTTGCAAACTCCTTAGCCTTCTACTTTGAAGCTCAATAACCTGCTGCAACTCAGCCTGCTCCTCTAATTTCCTTCTCAGCAAGAGTTCTTGAGGATCACAGAGCATCCTCGGTCCTGTATATGAGGAAGCAAATTGAAATCAAGTTACTATTTGCTATAGAGGAAATTTGTATATTTCTGTATATATCATTTAGTTACCAATGGGAAGATCATAGGGCTCCCTAGGATCGATTCCAGAAGGAAACTCTCCCCTTTCAAGTGAATGTTGATATTGCTTCCTAAGACAACAGCAGAGAAAAAGAAGAAAAAAGTTTAAAGAATGAGAGAAGGAAGAAGATGAGTATATGGTTTAGGGTTCATACTTGTCTGGAACTTTTCCCTTCTCCTTGTAAGGCTTTACAAGCACACGGGAATCACAAACAAAATGGGGATTTCCTTTTGCTAGAATCATCTTCACAGTTTCTGGGTAAATAAACGTAACAAACCCAAACATTCTCTTCTGCTGATAAGGAATCCTAACATCCTGAACTGGTCCAAACTTGCTTTAAACAAAAATTAAAAGTAACCAAATCAATAAAAATAAAAATTGGAACTTTCTGAAGAGGGAATCTAACCAACACAGAGCAAAAGATATAATTACCTAAAATAAGCAGAGACGTCTTCTTCCTTAAAGGTGCTATCAGCTGGAAATGTCAAGTAAATCTGCCTGGAACTGGAATTAGCATTTGCAATGGCTAAAAAATCAGATCTTTCTCCACGGAATCTACCAAACTTGTAAATATCATCCCCCATCATCAATGCTGCGGCAGCTGCTGCGGCAGATCTACAAACAATGCAGTTCCATTTCAATATCAAAATCAAAACAATGAAAATGAGCTAATTTTTAACAAAGCAGCGCTAATGTCTAACAGAAATGCATTTTTTAGTACCTTGGAGAATCATTCATGAAGCTCATGCATTTGTTGTAAGGGAAAGGCCCACCAGCCATTAACTGAGAGGTTGCAGCGAATCTCTGCTGTTGAATGGCTTTCATCCTCAGAAACTCTTCGAAGCCATCCATTTTTCCCGGCGAGCCAACATCAGAGTCGTCTGGAGAATCGGCAAAAGGGCCGCCTCCGTGTATGAATTTGCAAGTGCTACCATTTTTACAGAAACCTCTTGCAAAATACATACAAGGCCTCCAACCAATCCCAGCGCCGCCATCATCAGAAACTCCTCCTCCTCCTCCGCCAAGGAACGCGTCACTCACAGAACAGCTACGACGGTGGGCGTGGTGGTGGTGGTTCTCGCCAGAATTTCCGAACGGGAACGCAACCGAATCGCTCCGACCGCTAGGACTCATTATTGGATCTGCAAAATCAACGTTTCCGGAAGAGGAATCGTCGATGAAGGAGAGTTGCTCTTGCACATGAGCGGCGTTGTAGTCGCCACTAGGGTCACCGCCGCCGCTGCCGTTGTTGTAAAACGGCGGCGGAAATGAAGTAGCGGCGGGAGGAGAAAACGATCCAGAAACACCGTTACTGCCGCTTCCATTAACGACAGCAGCGTAAGAAAGAGAAGAACCCGGTCTAGGACTGATGTGACTGTTAGGGCTCCGGTGATCGGAAAACCCAGAAATCGACCAAGGCGAAGAAGGAGAAGATGGGTTCACATGGAAGCCATTGTTAGGAATCACGATTCTGGGTGAAGATTGATGCAAATGAGAGGTGGGTCTTGTCGGATTCGCCAAAGGATTGAAAGGGGATGGAGAAGTAGGAGTTGAAGGTGTAGGGGGAAATGCCCCGGACGGAAGACCCAGATGAGATTTGGCTTGAGTAATGAATGAAATCAAAAGGGTTTCCGGCCCGAAGGCCAGACGAATCATTTCCTTCTCCCCTAGGTCTTGCCATAGAATGTAGCCCATGGCCTTTGAAGCATTTTCAGGATCCAAAGACTGGATTCTGGAGAAGACAATCTTAGTTGCCTCATAGGAATCCATATCAACAACACCACCACCACCGTCAACAACGTTAATTACCCAGTTTCAGAAAACCCCTTTTTTTTAAAGAGAAAGGGAAGGCCAGTAGAGGATTGATTACTGACGAATTAGGGTTTTAAATAGTAGCAGTGTAGTGTGTCTGTCGCAGCAAAAAGCTCTTTTGACCGAGAGAGGAGAGAGAGTGTGTAGAGAGAGAGTAATGAGAGAGAGTGTGTAGAGAGAGAGTAGTGAGAGAGAGTGGATGGGGGAAGAAGAAGAGAGACTACTGGCTCATTATTTATTTAGTGCCATCAGATTTTAATCATACCATACAAGGAAAACAGGTATGCGTTTTTATTATTATTATTATTTATTTAAATTAAATTAATTATTTATTAATCTAAAGCAATAATCATGACTTTGGGTTTATTATACAAGTATTATATGCTCATTATTTCTCTCGTCTACTTTAAGAAATTAAATAATGCTTGTGTGTCTTTTTTTGGCAAAATAAAAAAATAAAATAAAAACCGGTCCTAGTCAAAAATTTTAAAAATATCTATCCTTTTTTTTTTACAAATAATCTAGACCTACTATTTAGCCTATTGGGTCTCTCTATATTTGCTCATACAAGAAATTATTTTATGATAAAAAATTGATTAGATCATCACTCCACTTTAATCATACATTTCTTCTATGATAAGAAATTATTTAAATTAAATATAAATAAATAACCACCTTAACTCTAATTTAAATTATTTAAAATTTATTTTAAAATAACTTTTTGTTTAGTTATATATCTGATAAATAATTCATGGATTTTTCGGTTGTAAATTTTTTAAAAAATAAGAGAGAGAAAATTTAAATAATTTAAATAATGAGTGATAATTTTGAAAAGATAATAATTATTTTTAGTAAAAAGACTTAAAGGGTATTTATATATATAAATAAAATATAAAATAATAATTTAAAATAGATGGTATTTTAATATTTTGATTAATGATTTGAGTGATAAAAAGGATAAAAGGGGAGTGAAGTGATATTTAATTTTGAATTAGTTTTTTTAATAACCCATAACGAACTATGTCTATATCTTTAATCTAAGAATATTAATAAGGTAGATTATAAATATATATTATAATTATATCAAATAATTCACTTTTAATATTTTTATATAAATAAGGATTTTATAAAAAGAATTGTTTTTTTTTAATTGTTTTATATTTATAAATCTTTTTTCAGCAACTCACTAGAAACAGCATACTTAGTAAATAATATTATTATATATTGATATAAATACTTAACAAGGTATATATAGTTGTATATTTTTTTAATTTGTGGCTTACTTAAATATTTTGTAAATCTTAAAGTTCACATTCAAATTTTATGGTATATTGATTAATTTTTTCATAAAATCTCAATTTTAACAATCTCAAAACTAATTAAATTTCTAATATTATTTTTTTAATTAAATAATATTTTATATAGACATTAAATTATATCGTCCACGTTGCATCGTCTGCGTTGGAAAAATATCGTATTAATTTTAATTATTAATGGTGTTTGGTGTTAGATTTATTAACATAAAAGACTCTATATGAAAATGAAATTTGAAAAGAATGGAGATATTAAGAATTTATTTTATACTAGCACAAATTTATTTTATATTATTTCTATAGTTGATCATTGAGTAAATAATTTAAATATTTACAATAATCTCTAGTTAGTTACACATATATGAATATTTTAATAGTACAATATTATAAAGTATACTGAGATATTGAAAATATTATCATCAAGTACTATAATCTATTATTTGTGTTTTAAAAGAATATTTAATTTTAATTTTTTAATTTATGACAGACTATCAATTAATAAACTGTAAACAGTGACTAAATACTACCTTGTACCTCCAAGTCTTTTTAGTGTTCTTTTTATGATTGTTTCTTTTTCGTTTTCTCATTAATTTTGTGTGATTGGTTATTTACTATTTTAAGTTTTAATTTTAAAAAATTAATTAATTATGACATTACGACCCGAAATAATAATAATAAAATTATTGAAAGTTGAATTCTACTTAATTTTGACATTATGACATGAAATAATAAAGTTAATTTTTTTATTAAAATTTGATTACAAATTGCCTAAATCAAAGTTGTAGATAACTTTCAATAAATTTATTCCTTATTATTTCGTGTCATAACAATACAATTTGGGCATTTTTATTGATTTTGCAAGAAAAATTGCATTAGTGTCTTTTTATTGCATAAATAAATTTGTTATAAATTTTTGGATGTGTTGAACTTTTTTTTTCTTATTTATCTTTAAAAATGGTTTAATATACACAATTTTTTTACATTTTACAGTATTTTAATTAATTTTGTTTATTCATATTTTGCACTTAAACAATTAATTTTTACACAATTTAAATAACTAAAAAAAATCTTGATTCATAAAGAAACAAATATTTTAATCATTTGATCTAAGTTCAATAAATCAAATAACATTTGATAAGATGCTTAGGAATGGCAATGGACAAATTGGAACCAAGATTGGGTACTTGAACCATTTATTTTTATTTAAATTGTGGTCAAATTAATTAATGACTTGACATAATAACAAATGTATGTATATTTTGGTTAATAGTTATAATATAATTTTAAACAAAATAAATAAATAAACATAGTGTGCTTAGTATATATATTCATTAATTAAATACTTTATTTTTTGAAATAGCCTCTCTCTAAATTTTGTTTATGACATTGTAAACAATTATTTATGTTAAATTTGTCTAAAATATCTTAAAAGAATGTTATAAAAGTTCAAAATATATGTTAAACTAATAAATAAAGTTAAAACTATAAAAAAAATGTTAAACAAGTGAAACAAAATGTTAAATTGATTAAAATATGTTTAACAAATCAAAATGTATTAAACAAATTGAAATTATATTTAATAGCATTAAAATTTTGTCAAACACTTTAAAAATATATTAAACAATCCAAAAAATATTGAATGAGTGATTTGAAACTTGGACGAGTTAAGAAAAGAGTGGAAAAATTGAGTACTCAAAAAACCTTTGAGTCGGTATACCTCATCTACCACTGAACGAGTACACTGTACACCCAACAATCCTAGATTTTGACATCCCTAATTATATGTGAAGAGACAACTAGCACTAAAACCATACAAATCCTTCAATATCATTTACTAGGAACCCTAATATGTAATAAAAATTCAAACATAAATGACATATTTATCTTGAACAAGACAATCCAAAAGATTATATTGGAGCATCACGATTAGGTAATATTCTGAATAGTTAAGTGTTTTTTAACTAGTTCTAATATGATTCAATTTGATGAGAGAAAAACGAAAGATTGATCCTATAACACTAATATTCATTTTTAAATTTATTTCAATTTTGAGTAAGAAAATAGATATATAGAAATATCATATTCGGCTAAGTATAATTTAAGATAGTATTTGTAGTTACAAAATTAAAATTTTTAATAAATTCATTTCTATTATTCAAATAATAAAATGTTTAACTAGAATTAGAGCATCTCCAGCGCATGTGCTGTGCCCGCAGGACAGCGCTATGCCCGCGACTTGAAAAAAGGCAGGTCATTGTTTTTTTTTAATTTTAATTTATGCACGGTATGTAAAAGCAAAGAGAGGGCAATGCCCTCTATGCCTCACATGTCTTCTGATATTTTCATTATTATATAATATCTATAATATTGGAATATTAGTTATATATTTAATTATACTATTTTTTTTTATTTTTTTTAAGGAACATTATAATAACATTAAATAAATATATATTCTAAAATTTTTCTATAATATATGAATATTAGTTATATATTTAATTATAAAAATATTATAATATATTTTAAATTATAAAAATATTTTATATTTTATTATAATATAAAAATATTAGATATATTCTCAAATTTTCCTATAATTTAGGAAAATTAGTTATATATTCTCAAATTTATTCGGTAATGTTTTTAATATTATAATATATTTTAAATTATAAAAATATTTTATATTTTAATTTATTTAATATTAGTTATATATATTTAATTAATAAATATATATTTTAAATAAATTAATATATTTTTCTATTAATTATATTAACATGTTTTATATCCGTTATAAATTATGTCCCTTATAAAATATATCCGTTATAGATTGTAACGGTAATATAATTTAGTACTATAAATATTGAATAAAATTTGTTCATTCTACATTTTCAATTTTATTTTTTTTACAAATGAATTCCAATTAATTTTCGAACTTACAAAATTCCAATTTCAATTCTAAGCTTCCAATTTTCCATTTCCATTTTCAAATAATTTATTTCCGTATCCTTAACATTTCCTATAATATATATAATATAGGAATATTAGTTATAATAGTATAAATTAGTTATTTATTTAAAATAGTATAAATTAGTTATTTATTTAAAATAGTATAAATAAAATTCACATTTAAATTATTTAGAGAAAAAGGGCTAGCGGAAACATTGGAATGTTTTTGTTCAAATACATGTGTCCGTTGAGGTGGAAGATTGATTTTACAAAATAAGAAGGAAGAGGTCTTGTGCACTAGAGATGCTCTTTGATAAAATTGTAAACATAATAATTGAATTTTATTTAATTTCCAAGACTTGGTGAATTAAAACTATAATTATAATTATAATTTCATTTAAATCAATTCAAATTCTATAAGATAGTAATAATAATAGTGAATCCAAAGCCCACTTTTTTGCAGCTTTCTATCGAGGCCCCACTCCGGAGTAAAGTAGCAGCCATGTCTTATCTCCATTAGTGGACATGAAATTATATATAAATAATTTGTGTTTATATTTTTCAATTAATTTAAATTTTAAATATTACAATTAATTTTATAAGGAAAGACAATCAATATATTTCTAATTCATAGAATATCATAAAAATTTAAGACATATAATATTGTATAGAGTTTTTATCACAATTGCAATTTTGTGTTTCATTCAAACCTCTTCTCTGTTATATACATTTTCTTCAGGTCATTGGTGATGTTCACAAACATTTTAAGCACTAGTTTAAAATCTTACTCAAACATAACCTTATGGTTAAGGGGTTGAAAATGATCCCTTTGTAAATGAACCATTCCATTAACAAAAAATGAATTAAATATCAAAAAAGAAGCTTCGTGATTTGCAGTGAAATTAATTACATTAAGAATCTAATATAAGAATAGACTCTTCAATTTTCATTTAGAATAAAAAATAAAATTGAATGTTAATACTCAATTATTACTCAACTACCCACTTTTTCAATTTGGCAAATGTATATTAAAATATGTAAAGGACAAAAAGCTCTTGAAACAAATAAATATGAATAGATTTGTTAAACAGTGAGTTAGTGTAGTATAAAATAGAGCAAAAATATATTATTCCTTTCTTTACCAGATATTTTTAGTAAAAATATTTTTTAAATTTATTATTCAAAACTCTTCTCAACAAATGTATATGTTATACTATTAGGCCTTGTTCGGTAATGATTTTGAAAAAAAAAATGAAGAGAAAGAAAAATTGAATAATGTGTGATGATTTTAAATAAATAATGATTATTTTTAGTAAAAATAGTATTAGTATATATAAATAAAATAAAAAATAATAATTTAAAATAAAAAAATATTAAAATATTTTAGTTAATAAAATTAATGATATAATTGATTATAAATGATGGATTAAAAATTATTTTGTATAAATTAAAATAAAAAATTTCACGGAACAAGACTTTATAATAATAACAACAAATGTAAAAGCTACATTCTATAATAATATTGATAGTTTATTTTTTTTATTGTAATGTCTCATCAATTAAAATATCTCAAATTTATAGATAGTTTGATTTGAATAAAATCCAAAATTTAAATTCAAAATATTGTTTTATGAACTAAAAAATAGATTTTGAATTAAATTATATTTGTTTATATTGAATATTTTAAAATAAGAATAATTAAGTGTTTTAATTAATATATTTAATAACTTGTTAACTTCTTAAATTAAAAATAATGATATTACATAATATTATTTAAATTTATATTAAAAGGAGCCATATTATGAATTTTGGGTTTTATTTGTCAAAGTTATAAATAAGTCTATGATAAAAATAATACAATAGTTGAGATGGCAATGGACTTATAAAGGTTGTGATATTTGGTTTAGTTTAGGGCTAAAATAAGTTCTAATAAATTTTAAAATGAAAGTAAATGTACATGTATAAACAAACGGGACCTGAATCTAGTACATAGTGTGGTCATTCTCATGCATGATGCACCTGTCCCTCTTTGTTTGTGGGGCTGTCCTTTACGAATGGGACAAAAATCACCCTACAATTTGTGGAGGCAAATTCTCTCTCCTATTAAAAAAATACTAATCCTAATATATTTCAATGCCACCATTTATTATATCCTCCAAACTTGTTAATCTTACTCTATTTGAAAATAATTTATATTCAACCTCATCTACATATACTATAATGTCTTTGTTATTGCCTACTCAGTTATCACTCATATATCAATTTTAATAGGGTGTTTTTTTCACCGAATTGACTAATGGACTAAGATGGGCTACATGTTATTTGAATCACCGTCTAGAGTCAGCTCGATCGGTCTCACAAATTCTGCCCAGATAGTGATAAAGAAAATTAAATATATAACATTATTAATATTTATATTTTTTTTAAGAGTTTTAATTTTTTTATAATAATATAAATTTTTAATATATATAATATCAAAAAACATATATAAAATTTATAACTTTTTTTATTATAAAAAATATGGTATAACGGTGACACGTGAGAATTTTTAACCTAAATAAGACGAAAATAGTAGTAAAAAAAAAACACGATGAATGGGGCCGAGATAGTAACACATTCTTTGTCTCGATTCGTCCGATTATCATTCTAATTACCCCTCGTCTTGCTAAATGTAAGTTATGTAATTATAAAATAATTTAATTGAACTATACAAACACTTCTCTTCATTAAAAAAAATAGCAAACATAATATCTCAAAACCTAAAAAAAAAATGTTTATTAGAAACAAAATATTTCTATACTCTTACCATTTATTTAACATTTGAAACTTTCATCCATTAAGAATCACTTTAGTTATTTTAGTGAGTAACTAAATTTATTGACTATTTAATATAGTCCAAATTTAAGAGGAACTTACAAAATAAAATAAATATAAATGAACTCAATGAATAATATTAAAAATAATTAATTTAATTTTTGCAATTACTTAAGAAAGATAGTTTATTAACTAAATATACAATAGTATACAATTAGGGAGAATTAATTGTTACCTTAATTTAGGCATTGTTTGATCTTTAGGTTTTTTAGTTTTTTTAAGAGATTTTTACCTATAACTCAACCATCATTTCACTCATAACTTTATTCATTTAATCATTTTCTTTTTATCAATCAAAATATCAAATTTATTTTATTTAAATATTTAAAATTAATTTATCATTCAATATAGAGAGAAAAAAATAAGGGTATTTCTGTCAATAAATATTCAAAAACTTAATTTTTTTTTAAATGATCAAACATTATTTTTTGAGAAAAAACATAATAATAAAAAAACAAATGAGCTCTTAGATTGATTTGTCTTTTATAATATACTTAAAGGACATTTAGTTTAAATAAAGTAATTAGAGGTGAAAAATAATAATATGTATATGACTGATAAAAATGTAATATTTGGTTATAACTATATAATCTTTTCAGTATCGTGAATTTATTAGAAATAAATTGTAATTAAAAATATTATTATTATCTCAATCTTATTTTTTTATTATATTTTATTTAATTAAAATATAAAATATTATAATATTTACATTATTTTTTTAATATATAAACTATTTAAGTGTATCATAATTTAATAAAATATAAACACCTAATTGATCATACTAATTATATTTTTAATAATATTTACAATAAACAAAAAGAAGTATGTTTCAAAAAATTTACTAATTACAATTTTTTTTATTAATTAAACGTAAATAATATAATCTAAAAATTTAAATATTATATTCTAATAGTGAATAAAACACAAGTAAAATATATTTTACTTAATAACATATATTTTATAACATGTTATAATTTTTTTAATAATATTTTTTATTCAAATATTTCATTTTTCATTGTTTTAATATTTTGTAAATATTTCTTTTATAATTTTTTTTTTCTTTTCTTTAAGTTTTATATTTCTTATTTTAAATAATTTATTATAATTTTATTATTAATCTATAATATTTATTATATAAAATTACTATATTATTATTAAAAATTCATTTTATTAATTGTATTTATTTTAAATAATTATATATTATTTTAATAAATAAATAGTTTTTTAATTATTTTAATTATAAAATAATATATATAATCACTATAATTATGAGAAATAAAGTTAAAATAATATCAGATAAAATGGACTCTAATAGAATGTGATTCGTTACTCCCTATTTATAGTGAAATATAGGATACTTAGTATTTTTTTGAAAAAAAAAACAATTGTTTTTATACAAAAATAACAAACAATATAAACTATCAATAACTCTCACCCCTTTATTATCAATCTAATTATGAATTTTACTTGATACATCCATTTGTTTGTAAATGTTTGAATGCCAAAAATTGACATCAATCAAAAGTGGCATATAAACTAAAGTTGAGAAAAGTAATGAAAACCTAACCCTTGTTGCTCAACAACATTTTAGTTTCAATAGTATTATATTAAAATTAATATCCAAGTCTTTGTTTTGGATTTATTAATCCATTTAAATAATATTTTTATGACAGGTTGATTCGGCTTATAAATTTAAATAAGTCACAATTACTAACCTGAACAAATAAATAAAATATACTTAATCACTTAGAGAATAAGTTGAATTATCTGAAAGGATAAGAATCATTATGATCATAATGGTTAAAGATTAAATGTATCAAATATTTTAATATCACTTATTCTAATGAAAACAAAAGAAAGAACTCATAAAATATGAATATTAAACTGAATGAAACAAAGAAATTTAGATAAAAAAAAAAAATAGTTTAGAGATTCAAAACATATCCAAATAAAATTAATTGATATTAAAATGAAAGTTGTGATGACAGCACAAGCAGGATATAATCTGAACCGTTGATTCGATGAAGTAGTAATGGAATCAAGGACGGAGATTTGAAGAATGTGTGCAGTCTGCACCATAGTATGTATATATTATTTAGTTTTGGTCAAACTGAACAATAAAGTTTTACTTTCCCCAAAAAACTCTTCCCTCTCCTTTGTCAGAGTGTCGTCAATTCCAATGTAATTTAAAATATCTCTAGGCCTTGTTTGTTTTCTGTAAAATTCAGCTTAATTTTTACTCAATGCATGGCATTTAAAACAATTTTCAATTTCAATGCCAAACAACCACCAATTTCAAGGGTTAGTTTGTTTAAGCTTATTAGTTTATTAATTATTGAGATATGTTTTTGATAACATTCGAACATGTTCTTTTACTCGCTCCTTTGTATAAAGAAAGGAAAAATAACTTATTTTCAACATTTATTTTGGGTAGTTAGAGAGTTAGTTGAATAAATGCAGATTATTTATTAATTTTGAGATTGATTTTAATATATATATATATATATATATAATAATAATAATAATTATAATGGTCGAAAGACTTGGGCTTTCTTATAATTTGAATTATTTAAATAATTTTGTATGAAGTTATAAAAAATTGAGATATTTATACAAAATACTTAAATAATATTAATATATGTAAGAGGATAATAGTTTATTTGAATAACACACTGAGTTATTCAAATAATTTGTACTCATAATAAAATGATATGATTAATTGTTATTGGATTAAAAAAAATCATTTGATAATTTGATTAATAATTGAAATGAAATGCATATGCAGGAGCATATATATTTCTATTAGTTAATTATTTATTTCATATTTCTCCCTTTTCATTTTTATTTTAATGCGTTTAAATAAGAATTAAATATTAATTTAAAAAATTATGAGTTACCTAAGTTATAAATTTATCATTGATAATTAATTATGTTTTAGGCCAGAACAAATCAAAATCAATGTTATTATTTATGAACTTTTTCTATCTTAATATAATAAATTTAAATATTATTTTTTTAACAAGCAATGAAGTACATGTATGATGTAACTGAACTAAATTATATATATATATATATTTTAATTATTTAATATTAATTTCAACAATTTATTATTTTATCTTAATCTTTTATTTAAAAAATTAAGAGAGAAAATAATAATATTAGAAGATGATTTTGACTTTTGAAGTGTATTAATATATATTAAAAATATAATAGTTTAAAATAAAAAATATTTTAATATTTTTATTAATTAATCGTTACAATAAATAAGATAAATGAAATGATTAATTAGGCATGGGTCATTGATACATCATTTTATATTTTTATTTAATTATTAAAATATAAGTTAATGTCAGTAAAATAATTTTAAATTACATATTCTCCGAACATACTAGACTAAGTAGCTTTCTCGCTCCCGTTGAGTCAGTGACGATCTTACTACCAGAAACGAAATGTTATTGAAATTTTTTACTCCCGTTAGACCATTTATATCTATGAGGATCCCATTCATGGATCTCTTGATTCGAGAACTAAAACTATGATTAAATTATTTTTCTATAATTAAAATACAGAATATAATTAAAAAATTAAAATTACAATAGTGAAATAAAAGTAGTGCAATAATAAAAAACAAAAGAATAAATAATGACACTGTGAATGTATGAACAATAATAAAGAAAATAGTAATTGAACACAAATTTTACTATATTTGTTTATAATAATTCATTTAATCATAAAATTGTATTTAATTTGTTTATAATAATTCATTTAATCATAAAATTGTATTTAATTACAGTAATTTATCAGCTTAAATTTATTTTACATTTAGTTTATCCGCCTAATGTTGTTTGATTAAGTTTATTTGTAAACTCGATATTTATTTTAAGTTATAGTAATCATAAAAGTGAGGAGGAGCTAGATTATTAAATTAAAAAATAATAATAATAGTTGAAGTTGTAAAAAATATATATAGTAAAAGGAATAATATATATTTGTTTTATTATATTGATTATTAACCATGAATGGATCTCAAATGGTTTATTTTGAATAAATTTGAATTCACTACAATTAACTTATTTTATAAATACCTTATATCAGATTTTAAATTTTTATAATTTTTATTTGATATGTGTGTGAACTATTCTTAAAACAATTAATGAAAAGTAATGTATAAAGATATCAACAACATTTTATTATTAAACAATGACTTTAAAATTCTTTAAATACTAATAATAGATAATAATGATTTAAATAATTTTTTAATTAAATAAACATGATTAATAGACAATAAATACAGGTCAAATAAAGTATTTCAATGGAGCACAAATAATTAAAGTGTTTAACAAAAGTTGCAACCAACAACCCAATAACAATTCATGATACAAATCTAAATGTTTATTATTCACATGTATATTTGTTTTCATATTTGAAAAAAAAAATATTATTATAAAAAGTTAATATTGAAAAGTTAAATATTATGAATTTTAGTTACAAAAAATTATTTACATTCTTTAATATTGAAATTTTATTCTTTATAACAATATTAATAGATTTCAATTGCAACAATTTTTATAAAAAAAAAAACTAAAGATAATTATATTGTTTAAATAAACTATATATATATATATATATATATATCAATTTATCCTTAGCCCTAGTTAAGCTTTGATACAATAAGCAAAAATAGTGAAGTAAAATGAATTTGTATTTATATACAATAATAAAATTCACAATGATGGTTGTAAATTGGTGTATCACAGGTCCTAGGGAAAAGAGAAAGAAAAAGTAAAAGTTAGAAAAAAAGATTAATTTGCTTAAACTTTTGTAACGCCTTTACAGACTAACAAAGCATACACGAGAGTGATGATTACCTCACTTTATTTATTTTTATATTATGTTTTATTCATTGAATTTTTTAAACACTTTTAGTTTGATATGCTTTTTAAATATTTGAATTTTTTATTTTTTATATATTTTTTTTATTATAACACTATAATTATAATATTTAAATCACTAATTTTTCGTAATATAATAATTCAACAAATTAAAGTCATTTTTCATCAGACACATTTTTTTTTTACAAAATTTTAAATATTTTAAATAACTAATATCAAACAAATTTAAAGGGTTTCTTTGAATTTGAGTTATATTTTGATGGATATAAAAAATATGAGAAATAATTGGAGGAGAAAATTTGGGAGAGTAGATGAGAAAGATAATAATTTGTTAAAAAAATAAAATAATTTATTTTTTTTATTATTTTACCCATACTTTTTTATATTTTTTTTAACCAATAAAGTAATAACATGCTACATCAAATTTTTTTAGTGAAATAATGTCAAGTATTGGATTGTAGTAAAATTTTTAAAAAATAATAAACCAATTAATTAAAAATATTATGAAATATATATTTATATATAATTAATTTATATTTCAAAATATTTTTTCATATAAATGAAATACTTGATAAAGATATATTTTGAAATAAATATATATATATATATATTTATTTAATTGAAATCTATATTTAGCTCACTATGTATAAATATATTGTCTAGAAGACAATCACCAAAAAAACAAAATATGTTGTCTAGAAGATATGAAATGAACTTATACAAAATTATTTAAAAAGTGATCATAAACTAAATTTGGTAATGAATACAAATAATTAAATGAGATCACCTTTAAAAAATATTACATATCAAAAGGCATAAATAATTTATTTTGAAACATATTTTGTTTATGGTTTTAGTGTGTATTAAAATAAAAAAATCAACAATACATTTATTTATAGTTAAATTTTAAAATACAATTTCATTTTAATCCATGTTTGTATGAAAAACCTCAGAGAAAAAGTTTTCAAATGAAGTAGATAAGTTTAAACATTGATATGAATTGGTTGATATACATAAGTAATTTATTTATATAAATTGATTAGTTTATAAAGTTAATATATATTAAGTTAGAAGAAGATACATGTAAATTAAATCTTGTACATTTTTTTTTCCTTAAATGAGACTAATAAGCTTCACAATCATATAGACCTATAGGGATGGTTTAATTATAAGCTAGATAATATATAATTTTCATTTTTAACCAATATCTTAGAATATACTTAAAACAACTTTATTCATGTGGGCTTTCCAAATTAGAATGCTCCCTTTGTTTTTTCTATTGTTTATACCTATTTGATTCTACTTTTATTTAACAGGCCATTGTATTTGTGAGGCTAGGGGTGTGATTTTCAATTTTATTTTTCAAAATCATCATATGCTAGTCACAAGTGTGTGTTAATATGTTAGCAATAATGAAGAGAAACAAATATATGAAATAAAAAACATTCATTTACTATAAATTAAAATATATAATTTTCAAACTATCCAATTCTAAAAGTTGAATGAAGAATTAGAATAGTTTAATTCTAAAGTGTAATCCTATAAATGAACTTAAAGCCCATTTTAAATATTTCAATATACTTTAATTGTTGTTATGACTTGTGAGATATCTTTTCTCTTATAAATCTATAAGATTTGCTTACTCTCTTAAAATTCAATTTACTATAAATGGTTTATAATATAACACACTAATATGTTAATTTAGTCGTGGCCCAATAATAATAGTAGTTTTTCACATTAAAAAAATTTGGTTTATAGTATATAAAATATAAGTTAAATATTTAAACGTAATATTAAAAAAAAAGATAGCAAAGAAGGTCTTGAAGCAAATGCAGAAAACCTCCAGATTTTACAGGAAGTGATGGAGTTTTGAGAGAGAGAGAGAGAGAGAGAGAGAGTGGCAAACGCAGATGTAGAAGCTCTGGACTTCGAGCCGGAGGACGATGATCTTATGGACGAAGATGGCGCCGTCGATGTCGACTCGGGCTCGCCGAGGGCTCCCTTGCTGCCGAAGATCAAATCCGCAATTACTGGTGGCTCCTACGCCGCATCAGCTCCAAAGAAGATAAAAGGCCGTGGTTTTCGTCAAGAAGAAGCCGACCACCCAGATCGCGATAACCGCATGTCTGGTCGTTTTGATTCCCTTGATTCCGAAGGCGGTCTCGGTTCTGAACGATGTGAGTTTCTTTCTCATCTGTTTTTCTTTTGTGCTTTGTCTGGTCTGGTTCAGTAGCTTCTTCTTCTTCATGTAGCTATTGAAGGATGGATTATTCTTGTCACGGGCGTTCATGAAGAAGCACAAGAGGATGATCTACAAAATGCATTTGGTGAATTTGGGCAGATGAAGAATTTGCACTTAAACCTTGACCGACGAACTGGTTTTGTCAAGGTATGGTCCTATTGACTTAAGTTGGCTCTAGTTGTTCTAAAGCTTGTTTGGTGAACTGAATATCTGTTGTCCTCCGCAGGGATATGCGTTGATTGAATATGAAAATCGTGATGAAGCTCAAGCAGACATTAATGAAATGGCCGGAAAAGATTTACTCACACACGCCATCAATGTTGACTGGGCATTTAGCAGGGGGCCCTTCAGGAGAAGGAATACCAGGAAGAGGTATGTATGTTTTTTTTTTTATTTATTTAAGATTTGTGGGTTTGATGAATAACATTTGTGTGGTTTTTGTCAGGTCTCCTCGTAGGAACAGATCAAGAAGTCCAAGAGACAGATTCTAGATAATTCAGAGATGCATGCTTACAATGTTTTTTCTAAGACATCTATCCTAAAATGAACTATATATGTTTCTTGTTGTAATTTATTTGTTCTTTGTGAGAGTTGTGGGTTCTGCTGCTTTGTGATGGAAGAAGAACCTTGAAGTTGTTTATGAACTTTGTTAAACCCTAAAAGAACAAAAATTTGATAATACATTAAGAGAAGAAAAAGGTCACTATCCTTGAAAACTAACGTTATTAAGTAATACAAAACAGCAATTACTTCGAAGATGAAGTCTATAATATCGGAAAGTTCATCAAGGGTTGGACAAGTTTCTGAGGTCTTCATCCTTGGCATACCAGTTTGGTACAATCCTAGAAGCATATGGGTATATATCTTTATAAGAATTTCTTATAGTTCCTTCAGCAACTCCAGTAGCTAGTGAAATATCTGCACCCAACATTTATATATATGCTGAAATTTCATCTTCAAATTGTAACAAATTGTTTTGATGTACCTTTGAGGAATTTCTTTTCATCTGATAACTGGGTGATGATATAAATTACAGCTGCTGCTATGGAGATTGGGCTTCTCCTGAACAAAAACACATTATTATTATTATTATTATTACTATTACTATTAAGGAAGGAAAAACCACATGAATGTTGTGATCAATAATAATAATAATAATCAAAATGACACCTTATGTCAAGTTCTTCAGATTTGTGAACAGCCTCTTGTGCAGCCTTAACTGCTTGGTTAGTCATGCAAAGGTGGGAACAGAATCGTCTCTAAAGGACGATGTGGAGGACAGTTAATCAATGAATCAGAATCAGTCAAGAAATTCAAAAAGTGTAATGAGAAGATGAATGATTATTACTAGAAAATCTCCAGCATGAATAGTTCCCATTTCCATGGACTGACCCATCTCGATTTCCAACTGTTTGACAATAAACTCCTTGGCACGGCCTATCTCCTTCTTAGAAGCTCCATTGGCGACCAAACATATTTCTACAACAATCATTCATTTGTTTTTGTTTTTTACAACAATAAAAAAAATATGTAATCTGACTCACCTTTTACAGTGCGAGGCTTATCTTCTTGTCTACATGCAATGTAGATACAAGCTGCTAAAATGGCATCCTGATTCCTTCCCTTCAATGGTTTTGGTTTTTGATCTTCCACTTTTTTATATATCTCATTTGCTCTATCCTTTATTGTTGCAACAAGTCCCAACTTGTCGGACATTGTAGCGATGGCTTTGAAAGCCTGAATGAGAGATCGATCAGGATTGGAACCACGATTCTGCCAACGGCCGAGGGAGGAAGATAGATATTCGCCGCCGCCAGTAGGTTTGGAAATGACGGTGGAGAGGCCTCCATCGGTGAGCAGAGGATTAGTTGGTCCTCCGACTCGGACAGGGTCGTTGTCGCCGGTCTCGTTGGCGAATGTTCTCCATTCGGAGGTTTCGTCAATGTTATGAGCCTCCAGCACAAGACCACACTCGGAGCAGACTGTGTCTCCGGCGGAGTGATCAAACACAACCTCCGTCGGTCTCTTACATTCCGGGCAATACGAATCCGCCATTGTTGTTGATCCCAGAGACAAAACGATGATCTTTTTACAGAGAGATTAATGGCGGTTTGGAGCTTTGCGGTTTAAAGGAGTTCATGCGTTTGTACACTTCCTTTATTGGATCCTGACAACCAATTATATCTTGCCATGTAACATATTTTTGTTCAAATTTGACTTCCCAATATATATCTAAAACTTAATTCTCTTATTTATATAATGTATTCAAATCTGCACTCAAACTTCTGATTAATATATTTTATTAAAGTTGATTAGCAAATTTAAAAATCTAGCTATATATGGAACCCCATTTCTGTATAAATGCGTGAAAAAGTCTGTAACCTTTAAATTTTCAATTAATATTAAATCTATTCCTAAAGTTTTTGTTCAATTCAATTCAAATTTACAGCTTTTGATCCATGTTGTAAACATCATAATCAAAATTAATATTTTTGATTCAACATGTGCAAAATAGATGATTTAATAACATTTTTGTTTGGCCAAAATAAACAAATAATACTTCAATTATCTTTACATCAATAGCCTAAATAATAAAATAATTTTTAAGAGATTAAAAGTTATCGTGGAGTGGAGTGTAATTTTAATTTCTTATTAAAGTAATAATAATATATTATTATTAATAATAATAAATAATAAATAATTATAAAATTAATAATAATAAATCAATAACAATTAATATTTTAATAATAAATTATTAATAAAATATAATTATTATTTTTTAAATAAATAAATTGAAGCATTCTCATATATTTAAAATAAACAAAATAAAAAATAATTAAGGACAAATTTATAATAATAATAATAATAGTAATAAATTAATAATATTGTTAATAATAATAGTACTAAATTAATAATTATAAAAATAATAATTAATAATTATAAAATTAATAATAACAATCAATTAATGATAATAATAATACTAAATTAATAATAATATGAAATTATTAATAGTAATAATAATAATTAATATTTATTATAAAATTAATAATAATAATTAATAGTTATAAAATTAAAAATAATTTTAATAATTATAAAATTAATAATAATAAGTTAATATATCATTAGTAAAACTCAATTATTATGTCATATACAAATAAAAAATAATAATGATTATAAAATTTATAATGTTAATAATAAATTAATAATTATAAATTAATAATTATAAATTAATAATAATTTTAAAAAATAAGTATAAACTTGTTCTTAAAGGAGTTCAATAATAATAATTTAATTTATTAAGAATAAATTTTAATATCTTTTGTGATGTAATTATTATTTATAATTTTTTTGTTGAAGAATGATTAGGAATAAAATTTGTGAGAGAATAATTATGG
Source organism: Impatiens glandulifera (assembly GCF_907164915.1). NCBI lineage: Eukaryota > Viridiplantae > Streptophyta > Magnoliopsida > Ericales > Balsaminaceae > Impatiens > Impatiens glandulifera. The sequence goes on from NC_061863.1 coordinate 65,583,897, forward strand.
CATAATTTTATTAATTTAAAAATAATAAAATTTCTAATCTACCTATTTTCTTTTACTTTGTCATTTTTAGTCAATAATATAATAATATGTATTTTTTCTCATTTCCTTCCTTATCACACTTTATTTTTTTTAACACCAACACCATTTATTAGACCATAATTAATATATATTATCCTTTTTTTTTTATTTAGATTGGGACATAAACAGTAAGTTGAGAGAGATTTTGGAGCATTGTAAGATTTGGTTGTCACAATTTTTTTTTTTATTATAGAAATGTATGTAAGTTAAAAATGATAAAAAATTTAAAATACAATGACAAATATTGACATAAAAAACTTATCAATATGTTGTTGAGCAAATTTGATTTTTTTTTATTAAATTAGAATGAAATTATTATTATTATTCAATTCATAGAATAGAAGGCTTTTAAGACATGTGTAATCGGTTGGATGGTTTATTATTATAATAATAATAATTATTATTATTATTATTTATTTTTGTGTATATATAATTTATTTGTTAAAAATAAAATAAGGAGTGATATTGGATTGTGAGACCAATTTCAGTTACGTCTCAAAGTATCGAGTTCGGATCTGCACTCTCAAGTGAGACAGCTTTTTCATATTTTTACCGTGGCCATTCATGTTATGATTTCAATATTTTTTTTTACAGATAAAAAAAAATGGTTAATCGACAATAAATTATATTAAAAAATTGAACACAATTCAGGAGGAATTTGATTAAATAACCTCAAAGATGAGGTTATTTGATCTGGTGGTGGCTTGCTAATTTTTTTGCGCTCGTGGTCTTTTTATTTTTTTTTGAACGATATTGCCCTTGTTCGCTAAGTGGATTAGGTTAGTATAAATACTCTAATATTTTCATTTCCTTAGTTTTCTTTCTCTCTCTTCTCCTGTTCTCTCTTTCACGACGGCCGGCGGCGACGACGGCGACGGAGGTTGCAGGCGGCGGTTCAGTTCATACAGATCTATACAGATTTACAAGATCTAACCTAATCCATTTATGTTTTTATCTATACATATTTACAAGATCTATATAGAACTAACCCTAAATCTATTTTGCATGCATGTCTCCGATTCTAGGGTTTAGTGTATGCAGGTCTCCGATTCTAAGGATTTGAAGGTCGAGGAAGATGTTCATTTCAAAATCTAATTCGAGTTATGATCATGTTTACATTTTCTTCATTTCAAAAATCTTTTCATATTTCGTTCTGGTTCATATTTAGTCATATTTGTGGATTCTTATTTGTTATTTGGTTCATATTGGTTAATGTTTGAGCATTTCGTTAGGTTATTATTTGTTATTGGTTGATATTTGCAGAAAATCTCTGATTAGATCGTATGTGTTTCCGTTTCAGATCTGTTTAGCGTTTCGCTAAGTGCTTAGCGTTTCGCTAAGTGCGTTTCGCTAAGTGCATTTCGCTAAGTGCATTTCGCTAAGTGTATTTTGCTAAGTGCATTTCGTTAAGTGCATTTCGCTAAGTGCTTATTTATTTTAATTAATAAATAAGTAATGTAATGTTTATTTATTTCGCTAATGATGTTTGAAAGATGAATATTATGCTAATTTAAAATATATTTTAAATAATTTGGTGCAAAAATTTAGAAGAGATAAATCTAGAAAGTTATCTCTTCTAAATAATATAAAATAAGATATTTTGAGATAAATTAAATTATAATTTTAATCTTATTAAAAATTATATTGTTTAAAAATATTTTATTTGAATTTATTATAAATTTAGAAATTAGATTTATTAATTTTATTAAAAAAAATAAAAAATAATAGTTAATTCACAAGTGATTGAATCTCTTATTAATTAGTTGAGCCAACTTCAACTTTTTCCATTTTCTTCTCTCTTCTCTTCTCTTCCTGAACTTGAACTTGGAGTAGTACGTAGCTGTTTTTACATTAGGTATGGAGATAGAGGCCAACGGCAGCGACAACTGCGGCGGCGACGGAGGTAGAGATATGGAAATGTTTGAAGAATGTGATCAGGGAGGCCGGGGAGGGGCATATTTGGTATGGGAAGATCTGACGGTGGTGCTACCCAACTCCGGCGGCGGCTCATCTCCGAAAAGTCTGCTCAGAGGTATCAACGGCTACGCCGAACCGAGTCGGATAATGGCCATTATGGGTCCTTCCGGCTCCGGCAAGTCCACCCTTCTTGATTCCTTAGCAGGTTCAATTCTTCTTTACATTATTTAACTGTAATATTGTCTCTTTCTCCCCCATATTAAATCTTTAATTCACTTGTCAATTATTACATATAAAAAAGAAAATAAATTACTGAAATAATTAACTCTAAATTTATCATTTATGAGGAAGGAAAAAGAAGTAGCTACAATATTTCTAATATTGAAGATTATTTATTTTCAAAACTTGGAGATGTTGAAGATTTAAATATATATATTTTGCATTTTAATACAAGAATTTTGAATTAGATCATCCAGAGTTGAATCATATTAAATCAACTACTGATCAATTTTATTTTATATTAATTTGTTAAATTATACATAAATATTAAGCCTACATTTTTATTAATCATCCTAGTCTTATATACTTTCTCCATTATATAAATATTAAAGTTTGTATTAATATATAGAGTTGTGAGATAGTTTATATATTATATATATCCGGTGGATTGACAACGCTCTAAATACTTCTTGCATATATAATCATATAATTAAATAATACAAATTCTACATGTTTTTGTAAATTTATCATTTTTTATTGTTATTTTAATCAACTTTGTTATAATCAAACAAAATAATTATAATATAATAATAATTTAAAAGATATTTTTTTTATTAAATAAAGAATAATTTGATTGATATATTTATAAATTTCATTGTAATATTATAACTCTAACTAATTAATATATTTTGAGTGCGAATTATATTGGTTTAATTATTTTAATTATTTATTATATATATATTTTTTAATACATAACATTATTGCATTCACAATAAAAAATTGAAAATGGACCATATGGGATATAAAGTTAATTAATTTCCTCATTGATTGGTGTGGATAAAGACAGTTTGAGAATTGAGAGGATGAATATAACATAATTAATTAATAGCAAAACCCCAACCATATATATATATAAATATATAATAATAATATAACTGATATTTTTTTTTGGCTGGAAACCAATCTAACTAACGTCTATCATCTAGAATGGGTTGCATTAATTATTTTGTAATTAATACTATGAAAAAGTAAAAATGAGATTTTTTTATGGAACATTTCGTTATTGATTGGATAACCCACTTGTTAACACGTCTATTATGGGATTATAATTTGACTTATAAAAGTAAGTATTTGAAATGATGAAATCGTATAGATCCATATTTTGAAGATTGCAAAGTTAGGCTGAAAAAACTCAATTGAAGTTATAGTAAATTATGAATTAAAAAAAATCTAAGAAGTACATGATTATGTCATTGGGAATATTCAAGTGCTCCATACATTATATATCACAAATAAATCATTCCACGTGAATTTTGTATACTTTTAGTTTTATTTTCTTAATAACTTTTAAGTATTTATAATTAACTTTTTGTTATGAATACAAAATGATTGAGATTTTCACAGGTAGGCTGTCAAGGAACACTATAATGACTGGAAATATTCTTCTTAATGGGAAGAAAAGGAGACTTGATTATGGGGTTGTGGTATGATATTACTTTTTAGAAATAAGATTTTTAATCAAAACTGTATTAGATAATTCTATTTCATGCATGCAATTTAATTGATTGTTTTTAGGCTTATGCAACACAAGATGAAGTTTTATTAGGTACTCTTACTGTAAGGGAAACAATTACTTACTCGGCAAATTTAAGGCTCCCAACGTCTCTAAGAAAGGAAGAGGTAAACGATATTGTCGAGGGAACAATAATGGATATGGGTCTCGAAGAATGCGCTGATCGAGTGATCGGAAACTGGCATTCTCGGGGCATTAGTGGCGGGGAGAAGAAGAGGGTTAGCATTGCCCTTGAGATTCTCACTCGCCCTCCAATATTGTTCCTAGACGAGCCCACAAGTGGCCTTGACAGTGCATCGGCCTTCTTTGTGATCCAATCACTTAGAAGCATAGCCCAAGATGGTAGAATAGTTGTTTCATCCATTCATCAACCTAGCAGCGAAGTATTTGCACTATTTGATGACTTGTATTTGCTCTCTGGAGGCGAAACCGTCTACTTTGGTGAGGCAAAAATGGTCAATAAGGTATTATATATATAATTAATGATCTTCGAAAACATAACTAATTAAAGGAAACTAAAAAGATTTAACCTGCTCTAGAAAGAATATTAAATCTTTTATATAAGTTGTTCAAATTGTTCTTTTTAATTATTGCACGCAGTTTTTTGAAGAAGCGGGATTTCCATGCCCGAGTAGAAGGAATCCTTCCGATCATTTCTTACGTTGCATTAATTCAGACTTTGATGTAGTAACATCTACACTTAAAGGATCACAAAGACATCGTGTATTTATATATGAATCAACTTTTTGATTTTCCATTTCTCAAACATATATATATGGCGTTTTCTTATAGACTTTATTTGGTATATTTGCAAATGATAGGAATCTGGACAAACTTCCGATCCAATGATGGAAGTTCTGACATCGGATATCAAAAGAATTCTAGTTGATAAGTATAAATCATCGGAATACGCATTCAAAGCGCGACAAAGAATCAAAGAACTTTCTACCATTGTAAGAATGCATGCACCTCTAATGAAGTCTTGAAACAATTAACCGGCACTAATTAACTAAGCTTTGATGTAGAGAGGAGTGGACTTAGAGGTAAAATGTGGAAGCGAAGCGGGATGGTTGAAACAACTCTTGACATTGACAAGGAGATCATCTGTAAACATGTCAAGAGATTTTGGATACTATTGGTTACGACTAGCCATATACATAATCTTGTCAATTTGTGTTGGCACGGTCTTTTTTAACATTGGCACGGAATATACGTCGATCTTAGCTCGGGGAGCATGCAGTGGCTTCATATCGGGTTTCATGATATTTATGTCCATTGGAAGCTTCCCAAACTTTATAGAAGAGATGAAGGTATATATATTGTTCAAATTAACCAAGAATTGCAATAATTTCTTAGAAATATTGTTGACACATTTAATATCTCATGAATAATATTGAAATAGGTGTTTTACAAGGAACGACAAAACGGGTATTATGGAGTCACGGTTTTCATTCTCTCAAACTTCATTTCTTCCTTCCCATTCTTAATTTTGATATCGATGTCCACGGCAACTATAACTTATTTCATGGTGAAATCTCGGCCTGGATTCTCTTATTACGTGTTTTCTTGTCTCAACCTACTTTTCAACTTATCCGCCATAGAGAGCTGCATGATGGTGGTAGCTTCAATAGTTCCCAACTTCTTGATGGGAATCATAACCGGGGCTGGAACACTAGTAAGTTTGTCATCGTACGTTAATTCTCCAAATTGTTATAACAAGATCTATTTATAATTTCAATTCATGCAGGGAATAATATTGATGACATCGGGGTTCTTTCGGTTGCTAGACGATCTTCCAAAAGTATTCTGGCGCTATCCGATGTCGTACCTCAGTTTCTTGTCGTGGGCACTTCAGGTAAACACAGAAAATTAAACAAGAACATGTCGATCGATCTCTTTTTTTTAGGTTAAAGCCTTGGGGACCTCCTTATTTTAGTCAATTAGGTCCTTTAAGTGAATAAAATTGTATAATGTTGATTGCAGGGTGAATACAAGAATGATTTTCTTGGACTCGAGTTCGATAACCTAATCCCGGGGACTCCAAAGATAAAAGGAGCATATGTGTTAACGAAGATGTACAAGATCCCTCTAGACCATTCGAAATGGTGGGACTTGTTTGCAATTCTTATAATTCTCATATCATATCGAGTCATATTCTTCATTATTCTCAAGCTCAAAGAGAGTGTCTCACCGATTTTCAATTCGTGGTATGCAAGGGGAGTGGCTCACATATTTAACAAGAGGCCCGCGTTTAAAAACAAATCGACGTTCGGTTCTATGAGGCACATTCCTCCTCGTTCATTGTCTTCTCAAGAAGGACTTAGTTCTCCAATTCTCTAAAAACTACTTAGTTTGAACTATGTGGTTTTTGTAATATAAATGGTATAATTTTATTGGAATTATGATTCCAATAAAATGTTACTAATTATAATTAATGTTGCTTTCTTATTTATCTAAAAAATAAAGTGGACATTAAATAATTTGAAGCATGTAAAAAATAATATTAAATATTTTATTTCAATACCCTACACCTATAAATATGGTTCTCATTTAAAAAAAAATCAAGAGACTTCTCAGCTCCTCTTAATTACATGTGCATTATTGTTCTACATCTCAAAGATGAAATTATAATTATATATATATATATATATATATATATATATATATATATATATATATATATATATATAATGACCTATTGATACAAAATATTGTTATTGAAATTCATAGTTAGGATATTCTATACTATTTATTTAGTTTTAATTACTAAAAAAATATTCAACTTGAAAACTACTGCTGTTAGTTAATAATCAATTAAATAATTCATATTATTTATTTTTGTATCTCTTCGCTAATCAAATTAAAAAAAAATTTCACTCGACTTCTTTACCTAATAAAATATTGACTAACTTTTTATAACCCAAAATCAAACAAGTTATTGACTAACTTTTAATAAATTTGTATTTTATTTATATTTATTTATTTATTGCTACAATAATTTATTGAATTAATAAGGGTAGGTGGGTTATGTGTTATCGTTAGGCTAGAATAGGCGTGGGGAGTTATCAACTATTTAATTTAGTGCAATGCTTCTATCTTTAGCCCCATTAATAGATATAAGTCCCACAGTATTCCTAATTTCATAATTTACTTTGTATTATATCTATTTTGGACAATTTGAGTTCTAATTTTCCTTTAGTTTAAAATATTATTATATGATATCTTAATTATTTTTATTATGACTATAGCATTAATATTAAAAAATATATTGAGTAACTAAATGCATTATTTAAAATTTTATGTAGTTTTTCGGCTACAAGTATTTTAAGATATAACAAAAGTATCAAGATTAAACAAGGTTTTATTTTATGCTTATTTGTTAAATCCAATATTTGAATAAAATCATTTTTTTATTGTTTGGATCAATGATCAAAATATAAAAATATTTATATTTATATTTAATACTGTAAAATATTATAAACATACAAATAACAAAATTTTAAATCAAGTAAATAATTGGAGTTTTTTTTCTTTCTAAACAACCAAATTTATCTCTTCTCCTTTCATTCCCGTTTTCTTCTTTTACTATTCCCAAGTCAAACTCATCTTTCTTCTCATTATATTCTCAAAGGCCAAACCTATCTCTCTTCTCTTTTCATTTTCAATCGACCAAACTCTTCTATCTCTACACTTTCCTCCATCTTTCATATTCTTTCTCAATTAAAAGTAGGGATGACAATGAGGCGGTTCGGAGCGGGGAATGTATTTACCATTCTCGCCCCGTTTTAATTATGGAGATTTTTTTAATACTAACCCCGTCCCGTTCGGGTTTTTTCGGTTTCAGAGAATACCGCGGGACACGGTTAATAATTTTTTGAAAAAAGAATAAATAAAAATTATACAATAAAATTATATAAACGAAATTTTTAATATAATATATATTAAAATTTTATATTATTATAAAGAAATAATCTTACTACTCTTATAAAATATAGTAAATAAATAAATATATTGGTGATTTAATATATTTAATTATGTTTATGGTGTTCGGGGCAGAATCGGGGTGAAATCGGAGCGGGTCGGGGCGGGGGACACAAATACCATCCCCGCCCCATTTCCGTTCGGTTTCGGGGGAAAACCGTCCAAAACGGGACAATTCGGTTCGATTTTCGCGGGGCGGTTTCAAATTGTCATCCCTAATTAAAAGATATCGAAATATCTATTTTTTAAAATTTACTATTAATGGAACAATTTTTTCATTGCCTTACTATTTCATATTTTAATTCTTATAAATTTAAATATTCCTATTGACCGGTGTATCATATTGTCAAACTTTTAATATTTGTGATGAGTATTTTTTAAATATTTAATTTCGTTTGTAATTTTAAATGAGATGCTTGTGATTGAATGATTATCTTTAAATTATGTGAATGTATTTATTTTTCTTATTCTTAAATAATATTGTTGTGATTATATATATATATATGTAGTTTGTGATTATGTTTAAGATACTATTTAGCTTAAAATATAATTCTTAAAATATAATTTTAATTTATTTTTTAAGTAGCTTGAATTGTAATCGAGCTGAGTTCGAGTTCGAGTATTTACAATGTAATTTGAGTCGAGCTCGAGTAGTATGGTACTCGACTCGGCTCGTTTACACCTCTACTGTCCCCTACTTTAAATTGTTTTTTTTAGTGATAATTATATTTTAAAATTGTTTAATAGCTCATTTAACTTTTAGTAATCATGTCTATATACATAACTTTTAAAAAAAACATATTAGTCACTCTGAAAAATAAATTTTTAAAAAAAACATTAAAACTGTTTTCACTTTATTATATATTTTGATCAATTATAACTTTAAGCTTAAAACTCTTTCAAGTACTTGATCTATATATCTTACCAATGTATATATGTTAGAAGCTTAAAACTCTTTCAAAGTATTTTATAGATGTTTTAGCATGATAATTACACAAATCCCAATGTATTATACGAGAAAATGTTTCCTCAATTTAGGTCAATATAGTTATGAAATTATTAGAATAAAAATATTATTATTTTTACTAAATAAATCATATTTAATTTAAAAACTCTTTATCCAGCAAATTAAATGGTGGTTAATTTGGTTAAATTTTTTTAACAATCTTCAATAATAAGATAAGCAAAAGAATATAATACTTAAGCGCTACTTTATCTTAGTCAATATCAGATATTAAAAATGGGAGTTTGGTAAACTTTAAAATTGTTTGATTAAATTAGAATGAAATAAAAATGTGTTTAATTTTTTTTACTATCTAATTCCTTCTCACAAATACCACAAGTCTTCACACTTTGGTATTTTGATTTTGTGGCTTAATTAGTCATGTACCATGGTGTTCCGATCCATGATTTGAAATTAGAGTCTGCTTAAAAAAAATTATCGTTATAAAATAAATTGAAAAAATTAAGAAATATGAAAAAAAATTGATTTATTAGTGAACTTTAGCCACTTAAGCAGTGATTTCATTTGTTTGTAGATGTTTATGTTTGTTTTTTACTTAATTGTTTTTTTCCTTTAATTTTATTATTGTATATAATTTATTTTGTTAATAAGAAAATAATGAATGATTTAGTTTGTGAGACCAATAACTCAACTACTCAAGCACGCGGAAAAGACCAATTTGGAAGATTTTCCTTCTTTTTTTTTGTAATTTTTTTATTTCCTTATTGAATAGTAGTATAATTAACGTTAAGAGATATATCTTATAATTAATATTGAAAATACGATGTGTTATTAATCAAGTGATTAAAAGACTTGTTTAAGTTTTAAGAAACTGGTAAAACATTTATGGGTTATTTTAATTAGGTAATATATATATATATATATATATATATATATATATATATATATATATATATATATATATATATATATATATATATATTCTGACTGGCATAACATTCTTTGTTTGATGAAAGAGTTTTGGTATAAAATTCAAATATCTTATCAATTATTAAATCAAATAATTTTATTATTTAAATACCAAAATTATTCTCTAATTTTATCTTTCTCTAAATATCATTATCTCACCTACACCCTATCCTCTAAAGTTAAAGGAAAAATTAGTTTTCAAATTAAAAAAAATCTTTTTTTCTTACTTTTTATTAAACAAATAAAACCTAAAAAAACTTTTTCCTCAAACCAGCCTCACTTTCGGGAAATTATGTTATAATATGTGCATAGAGTCTTTCTCCTCCATGAAAGTTTAGGAGCTTAATTACTTGGGTTTATGAGATATTAATAAACCAAAAAACAATTAATAATCCTAATTAATTAAAAGAGGGTTTATTTAATATGTGTGGTTGTTTGGTGAGCGCAGTTATTAAGTTTTCAAATCATGAAGTTATTGATATCTCTGAAATCAGATATAGATAATAGAGCCAGCAGCAGCTTTCTTTCTTCCATTCTCTCTCTAATATCTATCTCTATCTCTCTTCTTCAGTTCTTCTTCTTCTTCTTCTTGAGCTTCAGTAGTACTAACTAAGTACCTGTTTACATTATAAGCTAGCTAGGTATAATATATGGAGATAGATGCCAGCGGTAGCGGCGGCGGAGATTTGGAGATGTTTGGAGGAGAATATGAGGGAGGAGGGGCATATTTGGTATGGGAAGATCTGACGGTGGTGCTACCCAACTCCGGCGGCGGCGGCATATCTCCGAGAAGGCTACTGAGAGGTCTCAATGGATACGCTGAGCCGAGTCGGATAATGGCCATTATGGGTCCTTCCGGCTCCGGCAAGTCCACCCTTCTTGACTCCCTAGCAGGTTCCAATCTTCTCTATCTCTCTCTCTCTCTGCAATAAATTGATATATATATATATATGACCTGTCTGTCTATCCTTAATTAATTAATTGACCAGCTTTTTTATTTCAAATAATTTATCTTCTAATACATCATACATGTCTGCCAATCATACATTTGAAAATAAATTACTGCAGGTTATTCAAATAATTCAAAATCAAACTTTATAAACTCTAAATTTATCATTCTATTCGTGTGTGAAAGAAAAAGAAATATGTAGATTCAACATTTTCAAAATTTTGAGATCGATGTCTATACTTTTTGTCAATAAATTTTATGGGTTATATTTTGCATTTTAATACAAGAATTCTCAATTTGAGTTTAAACATATTAAGTAAACTCAATTTTAGTTTTAACATTAATTTGTTAAATTATACATTTTTATTAATTATCCCAGTCCATTATATATATAAAATTGTTAGATATTAAAGTGTGTATTAATACATACATGTGAGATAATATATAGCTAGCGGTGATGGCCGCAAATTCTTAAATTCGGACCTACATACTAATCTATTAAAACCAACCTCTATTCTTTTTATATAAGACTAATTTGATGTATAAAATTATTGAAAGATTTGATTTTTTTTCTTATATATTTGTCCTTTTCAATGGACCATATTAGCTTTAAAGTTAATTAATTTCCTCATTGATGGGGTGTGGATAAAGACAGTTGAGAGTTGAGAGGATGAATATAACGTACATAAGTTAATAGCAGAACCCCACTGGCCAATCATATATTTATATATATATATATAATATTTTATTTATTTATTTTTTTTGGCTGGAAATCAATTTAATTGACTTCTGTCTAGAATGGGTTGATTATTGTATAATTATAATACTATGAGATTTTTTTTATTTTATTTTGGTGAAACATTGATGGCATAACCAATTTGTTGGCAGTAGTCTATTATGGATTTTGTTTGGCATGGACAGGGTGGTGCAATATCTCTATTATTGTTATTATTTTGTGCATCATTTCCTTAGAACTTATATAACAATTTTTAGCATGTTTGCTCTATTATGGTATAAAACTTATGGACCGGTTTTCTTTGGTGGGCCTTTCCTAGCTATTGGTATTTTATATTTTATAATAAATGTATTCATATGTCTCGATTTAATTTCCTAATATATTTTAGATTTTCTTTTACTAGAATTTTCAACAAATTAAGTCTTTATAGATTGTAAAAGGAAGTATTTAACTTTAGCTTCAATTTTTTTTATTAAATGATTATGAAAAAACATCTAAAAAAGAAACAAATGCTCCACAATACATTTATATCATATTTTGTATACTTGTAATAATATTTTCACAGGTAGACTATCAAGGAACACTGTAATGACTGGAAATATTTTTCTTAATGGGAAGAAAAGGAAACTTGATTATGGTGTTGTGGTAAGTTATTATTATTATTCTTTAGATATAACATTTTTTAATCAATCACTCAATTTAATGTCATTTGATCGATTATTTTCAGGCTTATGTAACTCAAGAGGACGTGTTATTAGGCACTCTTACCGTAAGGGAAACAATCGCTTACTCGGCAAATTTAAGGCTCCCAACATCTCTGAGAAAGGAAGAGGTGAATGATATTGTCGAGGGAACAATAATGGAAATGGGTCTCGAAGAATGCGCCGATCGAATGATCGGAAACTGGCATTCTCGGGGCATTAGTGGCGGGGAGAAGAAGAGGGTTAGCATTGCCCTTGAGATTCTCACTCGCCCTCCAATATTGTTCCTAGACGAGCCCACGAGTGGCCTTGACAGTGCCTCGGCCTTCTTTGTGATCCAATCACTTAGAAGCGTATCCCGTGATGGTAGAATCGTTGTTTCATCCATTCATCAACCTAGCAGCGAAGTGTTTGCACTATTTGATGACTTGTATTTGCTTTCTGGAGGCGAAACCGTCTACTTTGGTGAGGTGAAAATGGCCAATAAGGTAAGAGAAATTAAAATGAAAAAAGTTTAGACCTAGCTAGCTAGGGCTTATTAGTTAGATTCTCACTGAGAACAAAAGGGATGCCACCATGGTCATGTGACATGCTCAAAAGAATAAATCTTTATTGCAAAAAATAGAATGTAAATGTTCTTGCAATAATGGTTTCAACTTTCAAGCTCTTCTTTTGGTTCAAATTGTTTTTTTCACGCAGTTCTTTGAAGAAGCGGGATTTCCATGCCCGAGTAGAAGGAATCCTTCCGATCATTTCTTACGTTGCGTTAATTCAGACTTCGACGTAGTAACAGCAACACTCAAAGGATCACAAAGACATCGGGTATGTACACAAATTTTTAATTACATTTCTCAAACAAGTTCTTTTTAGTGTTAACTTTATTTGATATTTTTGCCAATCATAGGAAGCTAGACAAGATTCGGATCCCATTATGGAAGTTCAAACATCGGAGATTAAAAGGATGCTACTTGATAAGTATAAATCATCGGAATACGCATTCAAAGCGCGACAAAGAATCAAAGAACTTTCGGCTATTGTAAGCATTCATGCATGCATGCACCTCTAATATATATGAACTCTTGAAACATTTAACCGGCACTAATTAACTAAGATTTGATATAGAGAGGAGTGGAGGTCGAGGTAAAACGTGGAAGCCAAGCGGGATGGTTGAAACAACTCTCGACACTGACAAGGAGATCTTCCGTAAACATGTCAAGAGATTTCGGATATTATTGGTTACGACTAGCCATATACATAATCGTGTCTATTTGTGTTGGCACGATCTATTTTAACGTTGGCACCGGATATTCGTCGATCTTAGCCCGGGGAGCCTGTGGTGGCTTCATTTCGGGTTTCATGACATTTATGTCCATCGGAGGCTTTCCAAACTTTATAGAAGAGATGAAGGTATGTATATTATTCAAACCAAGTTGTATATCTAATTTCTAGGGTTGTTACAAGTTTCATTGTCTCAAATTAACTTGGTTTCTTCGTACGTAGGTGTTTTACAAGGAAAGACAGAACGGGTATTATGGAGTCACGGTTTTCATTGTCTCAAACTTCGTTTCTTCCTTCCCATTCCTATTTTTGATATCGATTTCCACGGGGACTATAACTTATTACTTGGTGAAATTTCGGCCTGAATTCTCTCATTACGTCTTCTTTTGTCTCAACCTCCTTTGCAACATATCCGCCATCGAGAGCTGCATGATGGTTGTAGCTTCAATAGTTCCCAACTTCTTGATGGGAATTTTAACCGGAGCTGGAATACTTGTAAGCTTCCCATTGTTAATCCTTCAAATTATTATAACAAGCTTTACCTTATAATTAAATGCATGCATGCAGGGAATAATGATGTTGACATCGGGCTTCTTCCGGTTGCTAGACGATATTCCAAAAATATTCTGGCGCTACCCGATCTCGTACATCAGTTTCCAGTCGTGGGCACTTCAAGTAAACACCGAAAACATGTCTCGTTTTTTTAAGTTAAAGTTTATTCTCTAAAGCATGCTAACACAATGTCTAATTATATATTTGTTTCAGGGTGCATACAAGAATGATTTGCTTGGACTCGAGTTCGATAACCTAATCCCAGGGACTCCAAAACTAAAAGGATCGTACGTGATAACCAAGATTTACAAGATCCCTCTAGACCATTCAAAATGGTGGGACTTGTTTGCGGTTATTCTAATCTTGATAGCTTATCGAATCATATTTTTCATCGTCCTCAAGCTCAAGGAGAGCGTCTCCCCCATTTTCAAGTCTTGGTATGCAAATAGAGCAACTAGCATACTCAACAAGAGGCCGTCTTTCAAAAAGAAACCTACTTTCGGTTCTAAGAGGTATATTCCTCCTCGCTCATTGTCTTCTCAAGAGGGACTTAGTTCTCCAATTCCTTAAATGTCTTTTTATAATGCATTTATTTGGGTATATACATGATAATTTTATTGGAATTATGATTCCAATAAAAAAATTAAATGTTTTTCTTTGTTATTTATTGGAATTAATGTTGCTTTTTGATTTGTTGTGACATTGGATATTGATATAAAATAATTTCAAGCATGTAATAGTATTTTTTTTAATACTTTATTTCATTTCCCTACCCAAAATAATTCTAATTAAAAGCAGGCCTAAAGCCCAACTAATCCTTGGACTGAGAAAGGTCCAATCAGATGCAGTCCAAATTCTAAACTCTAAATTCAATACAAATTAAAATCTCAATCAAACTTTCTAATTCTTTATTTCTTTTTATTCTTTAACAAATATATTACTAATTTATAAAATATTTAACTAATCTTCTCTAGTATTTTGTTATAAAAAAATATATGATTTGGTACATTTGCAAAATCATAAAAGAAAACTTTAGAATAATTATAGAAATATATTATTTATATTTTCTGGATTTTTGAAATAAAAAATTTACAAACTAATTATTTATTTAGTATTTATAAGAAATATATAGATTATCCAAGACTTTTTAAGTAAGAAGAAATATTAATATCTTATATATGTGAAAGAACTTATTAATGTGCCTCACTGTATTACTAATATTTTATAAAAACCATAACTTTTTGGAACTGATTTATAATTTGTATGATTTAAAAAGCTGTAAAAATGAATACTTAGATAAAGTTTCAGAAAAAAAAGTAAAAAAAAAAAAATTAATAATATCAAACACCTAAGTAAATAAATAGTAATGAACCTTACTTATAAATTAAGAAAATAATATTGTTAATACATAACAAAACTCTAGCTTGGTTTAATTTAGTGCACCTAATATATAATATAAAATTTAATGAAATTAAACATATAACCTCTTATAATTTACCCACCTACCCTAAAAAAAATAATTTTTGTAGGCAAATGTGAGGTGGTAATATAATTTTGGTACATAATTTGACAAGCCTTTTTCAAATAAATCTCAATTATGAACCCATGTTTGCATTACAATTGACATAATTCTTAGGAGTAGTTTATACTATATGTATAAACTATATAAGATATAAATTGTTAAGTAATTATAAGTTTTATAAATTATTATTGTTTGCTGATATAAATTGTGTACGTTTTTATAATTTTTATTTGGTAGTCTTATAAAAATGTAGTATAAAATACATTTTTATTCATAATTAATAGTTCTTTTGTTTAGTATTTATTTTACTTGATTTGTTTTAATATTTTAACTCATGTTTATTTTTTATTATTGATAAATAAATAAAAATAAGGAATGGGAAATATATACTGTCAGGTTAGAATGAGAAATATATAATTTGTTAATTATTCCTTATAAGTGGGGCTTGGGCTATATAAACGTTACCCCTTTAAAGTATATAACTTATACAAACTATATTACTGTTATTGGTATAAACATCATTTTCAAGCTAATACCCCTTACCAACGTTATCATTATTATTATTATTATTATATTCTTTAATATATATGAAGTTTATTATGACAATCTAAGTTTAACATGTGACATATGTTTTAATTACTATTGTCCCTTGAAATATTTACTAGATATAAATTTATTAATTCAATAAAAAATAATAATAATATACACAATATAAAGATAAGGGTAAGCAATACCAAATTCTATATCTTATTAAACAACTCAAAATATACTTAAATTATAATATAATAATCTAGCTAACCTTTTATTATACATTTTACTATTTAACATATACACAATCTAACTTGTATGTTAAGTCGAGTTTTGTTTGTTTTTTAATTTAATTAAGAATTAACACGGCTTTCACTTCATCACTATATAAATAAAAGAAGAAACTATTATAACTTGTATGTTAAGTTAAGATTTTGTTTGTTTTTTAATTTAAGAATTAATACGACTTCACTATATAAATAAAAGAATAAACGATTATAACTTTGAGAGTCAAATCACAAATCTTTATTTCTGGATCTACATCAAAATTAACCTATAACTTTTAAACCAATTGAAAGATAAAAGTTTTATTTATAATACTTTATTGTATGTTAAATAAAATTAAGTGTGTTTGTATAAAATTAATTTGAACAAATATATATCTAATAAATACAAGATAAAATAATATATAGAATTATAATTTGATGTTTTTTGTTAATATACTTAAATTAAAATTATATAAAAAAAATATTATAATATGCTAATTAGAAAAACTAAAATAAAATTATTGAAGCGTCTCAAACTTTCAATTCCAAATTGAGAATGAGTTAATTAAAAATTATTTAAGATGGCTAATTTAGCTTAATTGAAAGAAGGATGCTTTCACAACTCATGTTTTATTTTTCTAAATTTAATATAAATAAAATTTTAATTATGATAGCTTTCCAATTTCAGGAACTAAATCAAAACTTATAAATTATTCTACTAATAGATATGAATTAAATTATCTGAGAAACAATATTTTCTAAATTAATTTTAGGGGTGATTATTTTTTTCATTAAATTAATTTTAGGGTTGAGCTTTAAGCTCTTTTTCACTTAAAAAAATGAATTACTATACCTTTCAAAATAAATAAGAATTTTGTAAGATTTTTTTTTAAAAAATTAATAAACAGGATATAACATAATGATTTTAAAGTTTTTATTTCTTATAATAATTGGCATTGTTTCAACTTTATTTGAATGATCAATTTAATTAATTAAGTTTTTTTCATTTATTACATGATTAATATATAATTTCAATAGAATTTGTTTTAAAAAAAATTGAATTTATATATGATATTAATTAATGAAGTTTATTGTTTTTTATGTTTAGGATTCTTTTAAATTAATTTGGATTGACTTGAGTAAATTATTTTGTGAATGTGTTATTATTTTAGAAAATAAATCAAAATTTTAGCAATATTTTGTTAATCTAGTTAAGAATTTACCTGTTTATACATTTTAGCAATATTTGGAGTTGGTTTTCATAAATTCATAAATATTAGTTTGAATGTTTAAGAAATAAATGAATATTGAAATAAAATCTATGATAATCTTATTAAATTGATTTTGGGATAAATTTCTTATTTAAGATTTAAATATATGATATTCTCTGTTAAAAAATCAAGATTTCATATCTCAAATAAATATGAATATAAAATATATAATATAAGTAGTTTAATTAAATAAATAGGAGTTACAATGATATATAAATATATATTTTTATCTTACAAATAAAACTGGTTTCTCTTATGAATGAAGATACCATAAAAAGCCGTTTACACAAATATTATAAATTAATTTTATGCTATGCATTTTAATTTAATTATTATAAAATATAAAACATAACAATTAAATCATTTCAGAGATTAGTAACTTCATAAATTAGATATCCAAAATATGATAAAGTAAATATATATATATATATATATATATATATATATATATATATATATATATATATATATTATTATTATTTAATTTGTTAAGTTTATAAAAACAATGTCTTTATTTTATAGTATTTTGTAAAGTTAATATATATTTTTTTACTTTATCTGATTTTGGATATCTAATTTTAGGAAGTTATAATTAGTACTTCACAGATGACAAAAAATCTTATTCTTAAACTGTATTGATGAAATTTGAAGTGAATTTTTTTAGATTTGAATAATTGATCATCATAGTGTAGGTGATATAATAATATTTGTTTGTTGCGTCCACATTTCAAAATATGACCAGCTTTTATTTATTTTATTTTTTAAATATATATTGTTTTAGTTATAATAAAAAGTTTAAATTATTTATTATTTTAATCAATAATTATTATTATTACTTTTTCATTTATTATTATACTATATATGCCTGAGTTTGACTCTATTTATAATATTCGTCATTTAAGATCTAGTTTATTGTTAAAACAAATTTAGAAAAAAAAAATAGTTATCATTATATAATATATATATATATATATATATATTAAATTTATAAAATAATTAATTGTGGCAAAATCAACATTTTAGTATTAAACTCAATTAACTTTTTATAAGGATTATTAAAAAGAGAAGTTTGAGATTTGAGAAATAATAGTTAATAGTAGTTTTATTCTAAGGGTTTGTGATATAATTTTATTCCATGTAAATTTTTTTAGGACTAATTTATTTTATTTTTATAATATTTATTATTTTTAAACTTTTTTTTTTTCCTTTTTGCAACTATAGTCAGCTTTGTTTTATTATTTCTTTCTGTATATATAAATAATACATAAAATAAAAGGGAAAATTTCACCTAAAATTTATTTACATTATTATGTGTAATTTTTAATTTAATTAAGTTTAAAATATTTATAAAAATAAATTAATTTATAAGATAAATATGAACAAAATATTTGAAGGTTTATATATTTCCATTATAGGGAAGAGGGAAAGGAAAGTAGTTAAAATAAGATTTTCTTAAAAAAGAAAAAAGAAACATTATAATGGAAATAAGATATTTAGTTATTTAATAATGAAAAATAAGATATTTGAATTTAAGGGGATAGCCGAGATGAAAGGGTTCTCTTGAAGATGTTTGGGTTAAATTTAAGAAACAAATTTGCGTTTCATTTCATTTCATTTGTGATCATCTTCTTCTTCTTCTTCATAGCCGGATCATCTCTTCTGCTGTTAACGCCTGGTACGTCTTCTTCTCACTCATGTCAATGCGCTTCATAGCCGGATCATCACCATATTCTCCATTTTCATAACTGTTAAAAAGTGGAATCATCTCTCTCTGATCTTGTTTTTGCTTTCATGGGTAATTCATAAACGACCCTTTTGTTGACTATGATCGATTTTCTTATTTCGTTAGGTTAATGGGTTATCTGTAAATGAATGGAACAACCCAAGATGTCGAAGAATTGAATCCCTATTATTATTATTATTATTGATTCTGTGTTCTTCGAATTTTGCCTTTTTTTCGATCATCATATTCATTCCAATGCCTGTCAAATCCACTTTCTCGACACCTCAGACTATTATTGGATTGCCCTCTCAGGCATTCCTTTTGAGTCTATGCAAAATCTTGGCAGTTGCAGGATTAGTCCTGTCTTCAGTTTCCTTCTTCATAATCAACAACCCAACTTGCTCACAAGGCTCAACTATCGTAACTCCCTTGAGAAAGATTTTTGTTCCTCCACCCAGAGAATACAGCGTCGATCCTCCTCCTCCCACTGAACTCCACCATCTTGTCTTCGGTTTGGTTGGATCAGCCAAAGCCTGGCCTAGAAGAAGGCATTATATAGAATCATGGTGGATTGAGAATCTCACCAGAGGATATATGTTTCTAGACAATCCTCCCACGAAAGAACTTTTACCATGGCCTTCCACTTCCCCTCCGTTTAGAGTATCAGAAGACAATTCTGAAACCATACTACAATACACGAAACAGAACAACACCATGGTTCGGATTGCCCGTAGCTTGTTGGAGGTGTTTAGACAAGGGGATGAAGGTGTGAGATGGTTCGTTATGGGTGACGACGATTCCATCTTTTTTCTGGAGAATTGGATAGATGTCTTGAGGAATTACGATCACAATAAGTATGTTTACATTGGTGGCCATTCCGAGAGTGTGTTGCCCAATTTCATTCACTCATTTGAGATGGGTTTCGGTGGGGCTGGTGTGGCTTTCAGTTATCCTCTGGCTGCAGCTATTGTGCCAAGGTTAGATGAGTGTATTAAGAGATACCCACAGCTCTATGCTGCTGATCAAATGTGGCAATCATGTTGTGCTGATATTGGAGTTTATTTATCTGCTCAAAAGGGTATTCATCAGGTAATTATAATTGATTGATTGATTGATTTCTCATACTTTTTCGAAAAAAACAACAACAACAATATGATTATGAATGCATGCAGATTGATCTACACGGAGATATATCAGGGTTGTTATCAGCGCATCCACCAGCTCCCCTTCTTTCCCTCCACCACCCGGAGACGGTGGATCCATACTTCCCCACTATGAACCGAAGGGAATCAGTGAATCACCTAATGAAGGCATCAAGAGTAGACCAGTCGCGACTACTTCAACAAACCGTGTGTTACAACAGGCAAAACGGGTGGTCATTTTCAGTTTCTTGGGGCTACTCGGTTCACATCTACGAATCCATATACCCTAAGAGCATCCTACAGAAGCCACTGGAGACTTTCAAACCATGGGTGATAAAGAACATTGTACCACCTTTCTTCATATTCAACACTCGATGGCCGGTTCGTGATCCTTGTTTGGCTCCACATGTGTTCTACTTTGAGTCCATATCGGAAGGGGCAGATGATTTGATCGTCACCACTTACTCGAGACACAGACCGAGAGGCTTGCCGGCTTGTTTAGGGAGTGGGAACCATTCTGCAGAATATGTCTCTAATATAAGAGTATTCTCTTCTTCATCAAAGCTCAAAGGGGTAAGTTAAGTTCATTATATTCTTATTGTTTTATTAAACATTTTTAATGTTTTATAAATTTTATTACAGGAAAATAGAAGAGAATGTTGTGATATTTTAAGGTTGGATGAATCAAACTTAGTGGATATCAAATACAGACAATGCTTGAAGGATGAAGTCATTGGTTGAGATTATTATAGTTTAATTAATAGATTTTGTTTTTTTAAGTTAGAAATATCTTAAATTTTCGATATTATTTTTCCTTAGTCTATAGTTGGAAGCGAATATCGCATAGACTTTGTTGGCGAATATCGCATAGACTTTGTTGACGCAAACATATCGCAGACTTTGTTGATACAAACAAATAAAAATACATGTGCCATTACAAGTCTATACCAAATATTTGTCATTTATTTTCCATTATTTTGTTGAAAGAACCAAACAAAGAGTAAATTTATTAGGGTAATGAACCCTAATTTCAGTTTAAAATGAACCTATCAGGATGGGTTCGGGAAGAAGAAGAGTGTCTTGTTTCATGGTAGCCCGGAACCCACATAAACGGTCTATTTAGCAGAGCCAGTATGGCTAAAAAAAAAGTAGAAATTTGAGGCAATGGTCGTTTCTTAATTAAAAAGTAAAAAGTACAATATTAGGTAAATTTATTAAGACTCAAATTCAACCGTTAATACTTATTAATACAAACTTCTAACTTTCGAAAACAAAAACTATGAGGCGAGAAAATCGAGAGTAGCAAACCGTAAGAACCCTATTCGATTCAATCCTTCATCATTCCAGCTTTTCTATTTCATGCGCCTTTTGGATTCCTACCCATCGAGCATAATCAACCCACCTGTTGTCAAAAATCGATGTTTCAATCCAGTGGCCAACCAATCAACAACATATATAATAGAAAGTTCGAAAAAGTGATCTCACAGTAATGAACCCAAGAAAGTGTTGCCAGTTCTGAAAGCAAAGCACATCGCGCTTAACATAAGCTTGTGTTTATGAAATATTGGCTCCAAAAACCTCTGCTCTATAACCCCGGCCACAACTTGATACCTAAGATTTGCAGACACAGACATATAGACACCATAGGCAACACTAGTAGCCAAAACAGGCACATTCTCAATTTCATCTTCTGATGAATTGTTGTTAGCCGCCTTCTTTGCATTTATGAAGGCATTTGTTACAGTTGTCCCAATCTGCACATCAAAAATTGAAATCAGTACACCATTTCCATAAACATCTTGCAAATAAATGAACAAAAAGAGCATGATGCCATTTACCAGAGATGAAGTAGTACCAACTGCAAAAAGTTTTGCACCATTTCGCTGAACAACAAATCCAATAATAAGATGGTTGCCACAAACAAATTTGATTCATAACACAAGAATCGAGCAACCAAGCAATTGTTTGAATCTTACCATAATCGCACCAATCCTTTGTAGAGTGGAGTACGAATTACCACCTAGAGCAATCTGTACATATGCAGACTCAGTTTTCACAATCAAAATGGGGGATTTTAACTTTTAAGAGAAACCATAACTAACTGACCTGGAAGGCATTATCAGGACAGTGATGGAAGAAACTAGCTATGGAACCAGCACCAATACTGAGAGAGGGTTTGAGTGATACAGTTGGAGCAGGAAGATAAACAAGCATGAAATCAGCAATTATGGCCATCACCTTTTATCATGTTATTATGACAGAAAGAACAAATGTAAATGACAGGAATACCACAAAAACAAGTTCCAGATCCTTAAATGCGAGTTTTTTATTAGTAACAGGAGACATACCACATCACAAAGAACAATTTCAATCTCCTTAAAGAAGTTTTCTCTTCGCTTTTCATATTCTGCAGCTGTCTGAAACAGCAACATAAGAGAATCAACAATTCGTTCAATTGAGACATAGATTAGGGGTTTTCTCTTCAAATTCACCATGATAAAAGGAAGAAGGGAACCTTAGTGATTATCCCGACGCCGCATTCCATACCCAGTTTGGCAAAGAAGAGATCATCAGCGAGTAACCTCTCCCTAAACCCTCCGAACTGCATCAGCCACCGAAACAAAGGAGATTTCTCGAGCTCAGTGTACTTATGTACAATGGACGGCGGAATTCTCCCGGACTGGATCCCTGCAGCCAGGTCCTTCGGAATGCTGTCAAGAGACCGGCCAATCTCGGCTATCGCCAGGATCGCCTCCTCCTTGTTTCCTCTAAATCCCTCTCCATCTTCTTCTTCTTCTCCTCCTTTTCCATCATCATCATTTCCTCCGCCACTTCCGCCATTTTTCCCCCAGTTATCTCCGCCTATTCCGTTACCACCGGAGAAGGCCAAAACTAATCGATGGGTAGTCTGTTCTGGCCTTCGGGACACACATGCAGAAGGAGGTCCTGCGTTTGGAAGAGAAACGTTGAATGAAGGAGGCGAATAGAGTAGCGATTGACGGCGGAAATCGAGCCTGGAAAGGCCGGAAGACAGATTATTAGATGGTGCGAAGCCGGCGGAAATCGACATTATCGAGGTTTTGGCAATGCAGACAGGAAGACAGGCGGGCTTACTGATGAAAGCACAAGAAATTTCTCTTTCTCTCTCTTCTCTCTCACTAAAGATTGTCCCTTTTTCTTTCTTGTTTGTAACTTGTGACTGCGTGTATGCATATTCTCGCAGCATATGTTATATAAGTGAAAGAATATTAATGGGCCTTTATCAAAACTACCTCATTTTAAAAGGAGATTTTTAATGTAATTTCTCATCATTTAAATCTTCAATATTTTTAATAAATAGTCATGTAATTATAGAAGATTTTTTTTATTATTAATTAAAAATATTATTTATTCTAGTTTATTTTGAGTTTTTTTTTAATAATATGATAAGAAAATTAAAAGTGTGTATAAAGTAATTATAAGAGATTGTAGTTGATTTATTATTTAATACATATTATTCAAACCCAGATTTTAATTTATTTATTTCAAATTTTTTTAATAAATAATAAAAGAAGAAATTATGTCTACTTGGTTTGGATTTTTTTTGCTATTATTTTCACTTTTCTAAATACTTTTAAATATATTAAAGTCTCAATCTTAACAATTTTCATATAATTTTTAATTAAATTTATAAAAAAATTCAACTTAAATTAAAACCTAATATTGATGTAAAACATTATTTATTCAAAATTATTTAAAAAAATTAATACGTGTTAAAATAGTGGTTATATTTTGATTTTGTATTTTAAATATGTT
This sequence comes from Impatiens glandulifera, assembly GCF_907164915.1. NCBI lineage: Eukaryota > Viridiplantae > Streptophyta > Magnoliopsida > Ericales > Balsaminaceae > Impatiens > Impatiens glandulifera. The sequence goes on from NC_061863.1 coordinate 65,608,061, forward strand.
TTATTAAATTTATTTTTTAATTTTAACATTCTTAATAAAATTAACTGCACTACTAATAATATAAAAATCGTGCTAAAAAAGTTAGGATAAAAATTAAGTATCATTATAAATTTGAATTTGAAATATTTAATTTTAAGTAAAATTATTTGTAATTGAATTATGAGTGCTTAGTCTATCACTTATATATTAGATTTCTTAAATTTAAATTAAATGTTTAAATACATTTATACACTTCATTATCTCAATTACTGAACAATTGGACTGAATTTAGTAGTGTTATCATCCACGTGTTCAAACTTTATTTATTCCATGGACCATGTAAATATTATATTTCTTTGTAACGCTAACTTTCAAATCTAATGGTTGTGATTGTAGGAATATATTCTCTTTTATATACTTTCTGATTAAAAAGTAGATAAAATAATATATATATATATATATATATTTAAAATATTAATAAATTGTTGAATATTTTATATTAAAATTTATTTTATAAAATGCTTAGAAAAAAATCAAAGGTTACGTTAGATTTCTATCTCAATCTCTTAAGTTTGAAGTGAGTAATTGTGTCCAAACAAATGAATGACTATTTTACTAACTTTTATAAATATTTAAAATTTATTTTAAAAAAAAATGCTATTATTCTATTTTAATTTATAAATATTTATAATAATCATTATGATACCCTAGGTAGTTAGAGTATTTTCATATAAGATCATTTGTTTAATTTTAATAAAATATTAAACCTGCAGTTATTCTTATTTAATTTTATTTCTAAATTTTGTATTTCTCTTTTTATCTATACATTTTTTTCATATTTAAAAAAATAAAAAAAATAGGAAAACAATTTATCATTATGATGTAGTTTATTTGAAAATAATTTTCTGTTAAATTATTTTATAACAAAAAATAAATGCATTTTCTCTTCTCGAGAATGACCCAAACCACAAAACCTAATTAGTAAAACTATAAGAAGATGTTTTAACATTTTGTTTTGAAATTTTCTACCACTAAATCAAAACAAGTTGAAAGTCATAATATTTTTTGTTTAACTAAAATAATTTTGTGTAATTATTATATTATGGTTTCATGAGATATTTATCTAATAAAAAAATAAATAGTTGGTGCTTGGGAATTCAAAGATTTAAAACTATTCTATTGGGCAAGATTTAAAGTCACAAAACTTAAAAAAAAAAAAAAAACATTTCTAAAGCGATGGGCCCATAGAATGACATTTGTTTTGAGTTTTTTAGTCATAATTTTTTTAAATGAGTTTTTGTTAAATGCATTTTTATTGATGTTTGGGCACTTAGCTAAAACATTACACTAAAGGCCCATTAATGTACAATTAAGTTAAGTTCACAAATAGAACATACCCTAAACATTAAAAAAATAAGGAAAAAATAGTTATAATTAACAAGATTTAAAATCCCAAGACAAATATGAAATTAATAAAACTTATATGAACTTTTATACAAATCAACACTGAAGTTGAATTTGTGAACTTTGGAACTAAAACATAACTTCCTTAATAGAGTAACAAAGGAAACTTTACCAAATATGTTATAGGTAAAATTTTAAAATGATTTTGAAGATTAAACAAGTCTAACTGTCAACGCCGAAGTTATGATAATATTAATAATTAATTTACTTTAGGTGGTTACAAATTCAAATCTTAGGAATTTTTATTTATATTAAGTGGGCCTTTGAAATGAGTTGGTGGTCCTATGCAGATAGATATACATATATTGCATCAGCATTGAGCGGACTCTGAATCGACCAAGGCTGATAAATAAGTTATTTGAACATGTAAAATGTTTAATGGATAAAACATCACACACGTTATGTTTTCTTCTAGTTATTAAATTAAATCATTCTAATTATGTATCCAAATACCAAAATATAAAATAATAAAATTAAATGAAAATCATCCATTTCATTTGATATATTTTTCAGATAAAGTTATTTCCAGAATACTGCAAGACATGGCGTCAAGGATTGTTTTACTAATGGTGTTTGTCTTTGATGCAATTAAGCTCTGTTTTGCAGTTTACTTAATTAGATCACACTACTGTTATTAATTAGTTGTTTGTTAATTAAGTACTAAACTAGGTTTAATCCCAAATTATATTATAATATTGGTCCACTATTTATTTATATATTATAACTTTTTAGTCCCCTACTTATCTAAAAGTCACATTTATATCTATATTATTCTGTCTTAATCTTATTTTTTATTATAAAAAAAAAGTTGTTGTATATACCTTTCTATAATGGTTATTATAATTATATTTTGATTTGTTATGTATATATATATCCATTAGAAGTGTTGCTTTATAAATGTTCTAAGCATTCCTTACAAAAAAAAAAAAAAAATAATGTTCTAAGTAATAAAAAGACCAAGAAGGCCCTCGTGAAAGGAGCTTATTTTCCTATTCATTGAAATAATTGAATAAACGAATTCCAAATTTTATTTTATTTTTACTTGAGAAATAAATAAAGAAAGTACCATTTTTTTAGGATAAAGAAATTCCCACACACATAAATGCATTTAAGGGAACAACAATAATAATAATATGGTGGTGGTACATTACACTATGCAACATTTAGTAATGTTACTGTATCACAAATTGATCAGGGATCGCAAAAAAGATTTTGTCGTTAATCTTTTAACCATTTTACCAAATCATAAGAACTGTTATTTTATAAAATAAAATAAAACTAGTTATAATAACTCTGATCAGTTGTGCAATGGTGAGGAAAATTCAAGGGAAATTTGGTCTTGTTAATCTTCTTCTTCTGGCTCACTTTAGGCGGCGGGGGCGATAAAGAAGAGTTGGCTATATCGCGAAAAGGCAATCTTGATGGACCCGCCGCCGCCACCGCCGCGATTAAACCAACATTATTATTCCTCCGCCCGCTATTCGTATAATTATAAGTTGACGCTAGCTTCTCCTTCGCTATTTGTGCCCCTAACGTTAAGGTGGTGGCGGTGACGGTGGCGGCGGCGGCGGTGGCGGTGGCGATGGGGGCCTTTTCTTCCTTATGAAAATCTGCTCTCAGTGATGAGACCTCTCTTTCATACTCTTTCGCTTTTGTCTCATACCTCATAGCCTTTTGCCTCCATTCTTCAACCTTAAACAACAAAAGATGAGATTTTTATAAGAATCAATTCAGACCCAAATCCAAATGGTTGCTAATTAATTACCAATGAATGTAAGGAGCGGATTTCGAATTCAGAATTGTGGGCACGATCTTCCCAGAATTCACGAGATGTTTGAAGCTCTTCCATTTCCTGCCTAACCTGCCGGACCATCTCCTGCATCTGCGACCACTGCTCTGTCTCCGATCGCACTTGCTCCACGATCTTCCTCAAGATAGACTTACACCTCCCCGAGCATTTATTGTTCTCTTCTGAACAAGGAATAATATCATTCACGTCGATTCTATCTACCATTCCTCCTCCTCCTCTTGATAACCCTTCCATTTTCCTTCTTAAACTCTCCACCTGTTTGTTTGTTTGTTCAATTAACAGACAAATTCAATTTCTCTATATATATGGTTATATATCCAACGACAGTACTACTTCTTACATCAACAAACTTGGAGTCGGGTTTCTTGTTAATTGAGATGATATCTTCGTTGTCCGGTAAGGCGGTAACTAGATTCTCAAGCCTCCGCTGAAGAAGAGCTGATTTCTTGTCGAAATTACTGCATTTGTGGACTTCCACGTCCTTGGCTTCATTAGAGGTGTTCTTAAGCTCCGCAAGCTTTTCTTCAAGATCTTCAATTTCTTCTTCTAACACATTGTTCACGCTCTTTCCTTCGTAGATTTTCTTTCTTCCCTGATAAAATAATAATAATTATAAATCAAAAAAGAGTACGTACGTGATTATTGGAATTAGATAGACTAGACTAGACTAACCAAAACCAGAGCTTCAACGGACGATCTTAACGTCTTTTCCATCTGGGTTCGATTCCTTTCAAGCTTCTTCAACGCAAATTCTCTCTCCATCCTGAGAAAATTACACTCCGCTCTAAGAATATCAGCCTGAAACCTCCATTTCTCCTCCGTTAACCCACCTCCATTCTCTCTCTCATCATCCCCAGCGACTGGAACGGAATTATCGACGAATTTCCGCTCTCTATCAAACAAAGTTTCTAGCTTTTCCGTGTAATCTCTGTCGCTGCCGAGAATGACGACGGGTCTCTCACCACTGGATGATGCGGCGGTTCTTGTTCTTCTCCGGTACTGATGATGACGCCGGGGCAAGTTGAGTATCTTCGGACTGGGTGGAGGTGGCGGGGCTGGATGCCATTTAGCCTTTCTTGTAGCAGTTACAGACATCCTCTCTTCTCTCTCTATTTCTCTTTCTTTCTTAGTTCTTACACAAGAAAGATGAAACTGTTATAAAGGTGAAGAATTAGATGAACTGATCACATTCATTTGTGGTAAATTTTGAATTTAACGGTCTAATAGAGACAGGAGGAGAGAGAGAGATGGGCATTGCCCATATACTGTAAAAACCATGTTATACCCGATTCGAAAATGCAGAGAAAGATTTGTACTGGAGACGAGAGAGATTTCAAATTTAAAAATAATATCTTGTAATATAATATTGATATGGTATAACATTTAATTCAAATATTATTATTATTAGATATATTACAATGTAATAGTGTTTGATGAATATATAGTATTTATTTTTTATATATATATTTAGAGAGAGGAGAGAGAGAGAGAGAGGGAGTTGTTGTGAGGAGTATGACACCTCGTTTTCTGGAAGAACAGAAATATTTAAAATGAAAGCAATTTTGTCTACTGTTTTAAATTTCTGTGCTAATATTAGTCTTCGGGTCGGGTCTGTACTACTAACCCATTACCCACGGCCCCACTGTCGTTTTGTTATTAAATTTTCTAATGTTTTCAAATTTTAATTTTTTATTACTTTATATATTTTTACTTTCTTTTATATATATATATATATTATGCTAGTTTTTCTTCCTTTAGTAATTTGACAGTAATTAAATTAATTTATTAATTTGTATCTAGTTCGCATAAAAATTAAATATCTATAACCATTAAAATTACTTCATACATCATACATGCAAAGGAGTCAATTATTTTCTTTTTTGTCATCTATAAATTCAAGGTTGAAAACAAATTTCAAATTTACTTTCAACGTTAACAAATATTCACAAGTTCTTAATGAAGGGTCAACGGTCATATTAGCCATAAATTAGACTATCAAAATATTTATAATCAATGAGTTGGTATTCCATTTATATATAACTAATTATGATACCTCTAGGTATCAAATTCAAATGCTTATGATTTTTTTAGGGAAAATAATTTAAATATGCTGCAAGATTTTTTTGGGTAATTAATATTTTCAATTCAACGATTTTATTAGCTAATTGAGGTATTATGTTTGTGATTTTTTTTTTATATATTGATGGAGTAGATTCTGAATAATTTATGACAGTTCAGGATTTCATGTCATAACTTGAACCATTTAATTGTTTTTTAATAGATTTTCCGGATCTTTGTAATTTATTGGATTAACAAAAAAAAAATATTGTAAATTTTAATAAAAATGTATTTCTAATTAACTTAACAGGATAATTTAATTTAAAAAAATTAAGTAAGATTTTTTTATTAATAGTATATATATAAGACGAATTAGGGAGAATGTGAATCAATGGAATTCAAAATTTTAAACGATGAGATTAACAATACTATTTATAAATTATAAGTAATTGATCACATCAAACATTTCTTGATTAATATATGTATATATATTAATTGCATGTTGAAACTGTTCTTAATAATTGATTTCTATGAAATATTTATATATAGCCTATGTGTATGAATATTATTAAAATTGTTAATTTTGTAAAACAGTGATCTAACTTTCATTTAAATATGTTTACTATGAATTAAATTATAGACATTTTGTCTACTCTTATTATTACTTGACATATCCTAATAAATTGATGTATATATATCAAAATTTAAACTGAATTAATAAAAGTTTTGGGTAAAATCCGATCGAGACAAAATAAAGAATAATTCTAATAATAATATTGTTAGTGTTAGCTGATTGCTGAAGTTGTTTATTTAAAATTAAAATTTTTATTAACCACCCTGCAGAAAGTCATGTGGATTATATGCAGATGGTTTGAAGGAGCTAGCTAGCTAGTTAGAGTTAAACATGAATATGGAAACGACATTGATCGATACATTTATGATATAAATCTGCCTCTTTTAATGCAACATATATATAAATATATATTTATAATTACAGATTAATTAATTAATTAATTAATTAATATAGGTATGGTATATGGTGGTGAGGAATTAACTAACTACGTGCCGTGGAAGGAGTGTGACGGCAAGGGATTCGTTTATGTTTTAATTTTCTATCAATCATAAATGTGCATGCTGCTTTCATTTTTACTTTTTTTTTTTTTTAATGTATATACCCATTTTAATATATATATATATATATATATGTTTTAAATTAAATATTTAAATATTATAAATAAAAAGAAAGTGTTTTAAAAATAATTTATAGAGATTTAGACAAGCATATATGTATATATTATTGAGGTAATTAAAGAAAGTTGATTCAAATAATAATTAATAAAATAATGTTGTTTGGGATTGTGGTGTCTCCTTTTTTTATTAATATTTATTATTTTGCTGGCTCATTTCATTTCAGTTCAGTTCAATCAAGTCTGGTCTGAAGGTTTCCATTAATATTAAATAAATAATTAATTGCGAAAGAAGCATGCAGACAAGCATCAGGACATGCATTCGCTATTAATTGCTTCTCCTCTTTTACTTCACCATAACAAATATATTATATAATAATATATATATCCTCCATTTAATTTAAGAGGCTTGTTTGTTCTATTTTATTTATATATATATTAGTTAATTCCTTAATTTGATTTCTGTGTCTCCAAATTGTATGATTTGGTAATTGTAACTTTTTTTTATTTTGACCACTAATCTTTTGGACTTGAGAATGTATAGTTTTTTATTTAACTTTTCTTTTTATTTTTATTTATAAGAAAATGAAACTAACATTATTGCATACAAATTTATAATTATGACCAACAATAAAAAGGTGAACTATGTGTCATGACATATATAAATGAGCTCATATTATATAGTGCACTTAATTAGTTGACTTAGAAATAAATAATTTGTTCAATAATTTAATTTAGTATAATTATAAATATATATTCCACAAGAATTGAACAACAAGCCAATAGATTTATTGATAAGTCAAATGTCTACATGTGCCACGCATGGGACTTAGTAACACAATGAAAGGATGTTTATGTCTTTTACCTATGTTACATATATTTTTTTTTTTGAGAAAAATGGATTCTAATTTCCAAGTATTTGTCTCTACTTCTATGAGTGAGTTATATCTATATTTCCTTTTCCAAATTTCATTTTTATATTTTGCTTGAAAAAGAATCTTATTACATAATTATATGAAAATAATTAAAATTATTTGATGTCGTTCTAAACAAAATATATGCAGTTTATTTTATTGAAACAGTAACATATATAGGAGCTTGTTTGATCTTATTTTCTTTAATTATGCATTTTTTTAAAAATAAAATTGTTTGTTAAAATTGCAGGTTATTTGAAATTATTATATGATTAAATATTATATAAATAGTATTTTTATTTAAAATTTAAATTTAATAAAAATATTTTAATATTTTAATTAATAAATTATATAATTTGATGATTATAATGACATGAATTTGATCTTAATTTTTTAAAGAATTTTTTTCTAGAAAACTCGTTTATTATTATTTAAAAAAAAAAATAACTTTTTACTTTTAAGGACGAAAATACCCTTAATATTTTCTCTCTCTATCATGATAAATTAATTTTAAATAAAGGATAATTTTAGGGTTTTGATAGATAAAAAAGTAATTAGATGAAAGAAGTGAGGATTAATTTTTAGATAAAAATTCTTTAAAAAAAACAAAAATGAAACAAGGCAATAGATGTGAATGTGATAAGAGATTTTTAAAATACCTAAAATTAATCTTAAAAAAGTCTAAGATCAAATGAACTCTTAGAGCTTGTTTCTTCCTACCGTTGTGATCAAATGGGATAAAATGGAATATAAAAAAAAGATAATAAATTTAGCAAACAAATGATAACCAAACAAGCCTTCTTTTTTTGAAAAAAAAAAAAACTCCATGAAATAGTGACTATGCATCAACATATTTGTCAGTGCGTACTTCAGAAAACTGAAAGTTTTTATGTACTCTTTTCTTCACATTACTCTTTTCCCAATGAAATTCCTAGCTGTAAAACATTTTAAAACATTTTTATAAATTCATTGTTTTATATATAAACCTTACAATTTATAATTATAACCATCTTACATTCTAATTAAGAGAGAATCAAAATAAGCCAAAGACAGTGTGACAAAACATTAATAAAATATGTTAATTAGTTTGCATGCAAGTCAATATAAATATTAATTTGGTATGTTTCCCAAAATAAGATGCAAATGACAAAGCCAATGATTTGAGATTCAAATCAAATTCAAATGGAATTCCTTTGTCCCATATACCTTGTTTGTTTGCTTCACATTCATTCTCCCTCCAATCCAATACAACAATCACATGATATATAACCAACCTACTACAAAATTTAAATAAATGATATTTAATTTAAAATTCTTTGTTATATTTTAAATTTATTAGTTTCAAAAACTATTAGTGACCTCCAATAACACAAAATATTAGTTAGTATGATGTATTGTAAAAATCGTAATTGCTGTCACCAACTTGTTAATATAAGTTCTCTATATAAAATAATACTCAAATGTATTTTCAAATTATTCAAACTACACAACCAGACAAGAGTTAATAATATTTAATTTACCGTTGTGGGTCCTACGGAAATTGACCTCTAGATTTAAATAAGATCTCATCCATCCATCCATCGCTGACTACGTTTGTACTGTCATTTTGTTTTTTTATTGTCATTTGAATTATCAACCCATAGTCTCTTTTATTCATTAATATAAAATATTTAGTTGTCAATTTTTTTTTATCGTTTCAGACAAAATATATCTACAGTGTAAATGTGATTCATTCATTTTTCTGTAAATACTATTCATATTCTTAGAAAAAATATAATCATATTAAATCATAATCTCTTTTTTTAAATTTGTATCTTCAATGAGAAGTAATATTTAAGAGTGTAAGTAAAAGCTTCAAATCATTTTAGTTTTTCAGTTGTTAATAGCTTCAAATTAAGGTTCTTAATAAGAATATAATTTGAGCTTTAGTATATAAGACATTATTTTTACTAGTGAAGAGACTCCAATAATTAATGTTGTTAATGTTATGAGTTCGAGTCTTTTAACCGAAATATTAAAAAAAAAATCACAACTCTTGCCACTTAAAACATTAAATTGGGGCAAGAATTATTAAGAAAAATAGTGATCTAAACTTCAATTGATACACTTGACCTTACCTTTGTTAACATAATGTAAAATATGTGGTGTGGTGGAGGGAATTAGTTATTTGTTTGTCGTATTGTCTGGATTTTATATGTTTAATTCTTATGATCATATCTATATTCTACAATTTTGTATTCCTCCTCCTCAATTAATTAATTTATTAATTCATTGTTCATTATGTTTGCCTAACGGCTAATCTCATTTAAAATCTTCCCTAAAACACGTTTTTGAAATCTTGGATTATTAATTAAGTACACTTTGTCATTTTAAAATTACTACATCTAAGAGGCCCAGAACCCTAACTAATAGTAAACTTTATCTTTATTATCAATCTTTACAATTCAATCTCGTCTCATTTAATTGTGAGAGTAGATAGACATATATATATTAAGTGAGTACTATCCCACATATATTTTTTCTTTTTTTAATAAAAATGTCTTACAACAGGGTAACAATACAAACATATACTTACAGAAACTAGACAATTATATGGTACGACCTATTATATAATTGTACCTTCAAATTCGGACGTTATAATGAATAAAAGTTTAAAATGTGTATAACCTCCTTCTCTAAAGAAATGGTTCGGAGAGCTGAACTACCTTCTATCAAGCAGTTTGAATCTAAGACTTTATAGATTTCGTGTTATTTAAATAACTTAAAGAGAGAAAAAAATAATGATGGTCGATAATTTTGAGTATATGATACTTATTTTGTTAAAAAGACTTACAAATATTTATATATAGAAATGAAATAAAAAACAATAATTAAAAATAGAATGTATTTTAATATTTTGGTTAATAAATTGAATGATATGATTGATGATAGAAGAGTGAAATGATGTTTGATTTTGAGCTTGTTCGGGAGTGGGTTTCTTAAAAACCAAGAGAAAAAATATAATAACAAGTGATAATTTTGAAAAGATAATGATATATGTTAACATTAAATTTAAGATTAAACTTAATTTTTACCAACTAAAACTAATTTTAAATTTATTAGATTTGAATAATATTAATTTTATCTAAAATATTTATAGATAAATAATATTTTGTATATATTCTTATCCGTACAAATGTACGATGTTTATGTTAGTTAAAGATAATAATCCAAACTATTGTAGTTTTTGACATTATTTAGTATAAAAATAATAATCAAATAATAATTTAAATTATTCTATTTTTTTATTTATAAACAAATATATATTATTATCCGAATGCTGTTTATTTTCTAAGTATAGTTCTTTTTTTTATTCTTAAAAAACAAATAAATTAAATAAAAAATAATAATAATAAAAGGATGGGCGAATCATCTCTAATGTTTTAAATAAATTATGTGTTTTCCATAATGTTTAATCTTATAATGATTTTGTCAAGTAGAATAAAACCATTTCTCTCTTCAACCCAAATCATAAAATCTTCTATTCCTTTTGTTTCTTAATCTCTCTCACGAAACCCAGCCCATTAATATATATATATATATATTTTGTTCAAAGTAAAATGAAAAGCAAAAGAAAAGAAAGAATAATTGATTTATTTCTTAATGTATTTAGTAATTAAGAAAAGATTAAAAATACTTTCTTTATAAATAAGTACAAATACTTAATTGGTACAGTTACATAATTTTGACTCATCAAAATATTTTAGTGGTAGAAATTGATTTAAAAGATTAAAATGTTACGGATTCGATTTAATTTTAAAACGGTTGTTCATTTTAATTAAAATAAATAAATAATTAAAATAAACAATTTACATATATTTACATAAATTGAATAATTGATACCAACTTTATAATATAAAGTAAATATGATATATATCCAAATAATAAATTAAAGGCTCAAAGATTACTTTTAAATTTGACTGTGTGTAAAATAGAAAGACACTTTTTACTTTAATAAAATAAAAGGAAAAGGATTGACAAGAAATGATAGATTGAGGAAACATTTGGTCTTTATTCCCAGAGGAGAAAGAGACAAGTACCCGCCATTGAAGTATCCCATTTGCTCCCACTTTATTTATTCCATTTCCATTCGGTACTTACTTACTATAACAAGAACAAGATCAAGATCGTTGCTTTCTCTATCGCAATGGCGAGTTCAATCCTGCTATCGCCTTCTGTCACTTCCTCCATTTTATCCCCCAAATTAGCCGCCTTCAAATCGATCAGTCTCGCTAGGCTCAGACATGCCTCGCCTCTCTTCTCAGAATTTTCACACCGGGAGAAAAGCTGCGTTACTGGTAGGTTTCCGCTTCAGAAGTTCACGATTCTGCAAAAGATACGCGCCTCCTCTGATTTGGGAGAAACCCAAGAGAGTAAAGAACTTTTAGTAGGGGAGAATTCTGCAGAATTCGATTTGTCCAAGCAGAAGGTTTCGTCTTGGGTTTATTTCACCCTAATTCTGGGGGTTGTTCTCTTTGCTCTTGATGTTGTTTGGATTGATAACTCCACTGGATTCGGAAAGACTTTCATTGACGCTCTTTCTAGCGTCTCCGATAGCCCCGAGGTGAATGAATCACTGTACCCTCTCTTTTCTCTTGCTCAATTTATTATATATATAGCTTTAGTTCTGTATTTAAGATTCTAGATTTTATCTGAAGGAGAATCATGATACAGATTTTTGTTAAATTGGAATCAGATGTTTAAACATTGTAGACTAGAGCAAATAATCATTGATATGGTTCCATGTTTAATGATCTAATATCTTACAATTTTCTGCAAACATGTGATTAGTTTTTGTGTTCTTTTGCAGGTTGTGATGTTTATGCTTACCTTAATCTTTGGCATTGTTCATAGTGGCTTGGCTAGCCTTAGAGATGCTGGTGAAAAACTCATCGGGGAGCGTGCATACCGTGTTCTGTTTGCTGGAGTATCTCTTCCCTTAGCTGTTAGTACTATTGTGAGTACCTACACCAATGTTATTTAGAGTTGGAGATTCATTAGCTATGTTGAGATGTGTATAATTGTAATTAGAATTATGGTTCAAATTTTATAGGAATTTAAATTGTGATTCAAATTTTATAAAAATTTGAATTGAAAATCATGGAACTGCAGTTACCAAGTGAAAATGATGGAATTGAATATTATAATTCCAATTCTATTTCAAGTTCCACCCGAACCAAACATAATCTAGAATATATTTCAATGTTGTTGTTGTTGTTGTTGTGATTCAGGTGTACTTCATAAACCATAGATACGACGGGGTGCAGTTGTGGCAATTGCAAACCGTTGGTGGACTACATGAACTCCTGTGGTTGTCAAATTTCGTTTCATTCCTTTTCCTCTACCCTTCAACCTTTAATCTACTAGAGGTTGCAGCTGTAGACAAGCCTAAGATGCATCTTTGGGAAACTGGGATCATGAGAATTACCAGACACCCTCAGGTAAGGTATATAAAGGTCTCATTTGGAAACACTTTTTTCTTTTCTGAGTATGGAAATGTTCTCAAATACATAATAAACGTTTGTGATCGAAACAGAAATTTATTATGTTGTTTTGAGAAACAGAAACAGAAGTGTTTCCAAATGGGAATTTCGTTATTAGCATTTAAGAGAAAGTTAATGGATGATTTCTTTGTTCTTGCAGATGGCTGGGCAGGTGATATGGTGCTTGGCTCATACAATTTGGATAGGTAACTCAGTGACAGTGGCAGCCTCTATTGGACTAATTGCTCACCATCTATTTGGTGCTTGGAACGGAGACAGGAGGTTGGGTTTACGACATGGTGAGGCATTTGAAGCCGTTAAAAACAGGACTAGCGTTATTCCGTTTGCAGCTATTTTGGATGGTCGTCAGAAGTTGCCGAAGGATTACTACAAAGAGTTCATGACATTGCCATACTTAACCATCACTGTCTTAACATTAGGTGCATACTTGGCTCACCCACTTATGCAGGCCGGTAGTTTTGGCCTTCATTGGTAAACATCTCTCTCTATCTGGCCTATTTGATGCAACTGCTTTGTGTATGGGATCAAATGGTCAATACAGTATTGGTTGGATGAAAAGGGGTTGTCTAGATTTGTTTATATAAATATGCATATTGGTCCCAAACTCCCAATTGAAATACTTCATACAAAAATTCTGGATCCAAAAAAGTACTTGGATTAAATTATATCTGGAAACTAAACTTACTCAGAGACTCGTTCAGAAATTTATTAGCTATTTCACCTGGATTCACATGCATAAATTATTAGTGTTTCTAAATTAATTATTATATTGATCTCAAATTTCAATTTTGATACAATTGATATTTAAAAGCATTAGTTATTTGATAAAGATAAGCCGACAAGGTAGTTCAAGTGGAAGTAGTCGACTTTCAATGCGATTGAGCTCTGTGGAAGTTTAGAATAAGCAACTTGGATGATGAGATTGTCCCCCACACCCCAAGAAAGCACCCGAAGAATATCAACACTACATTGACAACCAAGAGAGGCTTTGAAATGTTTGTGCAGAAGATCTTGAGGTAGAAAGCACAAGGAAATATAACGCATATCGATAAACTGACGAGGGAGCCGGTGAGGCTGAGGACGTGTTCAAAATAGGGCATTGAGAGTGCCAGTGCCAGTATCGAGAGAAGAATGAGTGTGCCAATGCTCCCCCTTATGATCATCTTGGTTCGTGGTTTTATTCGTTGAGGAAGGTTGTGATCGAGCTGTAATGCAAATGGAGCGAACTCGAGCGCGTATTTGGTCATGGGTGTCAAGACAGTTGCCCAAAGCACAATCTTTGTGACCACAAGATGTCGAGGCATGCTAAGTGTGATTTGGGAACTCACGTTAGGGCCATAAACCAAAGCACCCATGAAGGCCAAGGCGGTATAAAGGATTGTCACCAATGAGAAACTTACTATAGAGACCTGAACGATCATAAGAGATGAGCAAATCAATATTTGAAAATACTTATTCCTTCTGTATCTGGACCAGAAACATAGATAGATTTCTGAAAATGAATCCAGAAACAAAAACAATATTGAACTCATAGTGGCTCTCACCATAGTGAACTTGGAGGGGTCTTTCATTGCTCTATAGAGATCGGGAAATACGATATGTCCTGCAAAGCTGAAAACATAGAGTCCAGATATGGAAGGGATGTTGTGAAACTGGATAGGTGGTATTCTATTGCTGGCTTTTATACCACCAAAAACGGAAGTATAAGCCACGCCCACGAAAATGACGAGCGACATAAGAATACCTCCAAACGAGAGGAAAGAGATCGAAGAAAGATCCCTCAGCCATAGGCTAGGAAGGGCCACCAACACTGCAATCACTGTCAACAACTGAGAAGTTGAGGTTGGCCAAACGAAACTTGATGTCTGCTCCCAAGAACACGGTTCCTAAGTTGTCGTGAAGTGAGATGGTGTAGGAAACCAGAGCCATAAAAATCTCCAAGTAGATGAAAGTTGCAGCTAAAATTCTCCCTTTTGAACCATAGGCATGTTGCCCAATGTCAATATAGTTCCTTAGCTTAGGATTCTTGTCTAGACATTTTCCGAGCAGGTGAGCGCTGTACGCACAAATTATGCCGAGTCCAATAAGGAGAAATATCGATATCCATCCTCCATTTTCTAAAGCATATGGAGTTGATAGTTGCCCTAAGCCTGTATAAAGATTTTATTTAGGAAAATTTTCAGGTAAAGATAAGTTTTTTTTAGTTTTTCTTTTACCTATGAGCATTCCAACCATGTTGATGACTGCATGAGTGAAAGAGCTGTCAGCGTTTATGGGTTGCTCATCATGCACCATGGTGCCATTATTGGTGGTTTCATTGCTTTCAAGTTCATGTTTCTCATCAGCTGTCTGCACCCAACAAGATTTCAGATTCATAATAATGCTAAGGAAATGTTTCCTTTGGTATTTGCCTGCCTGGTAACAAATGGTAGCTAGGGACATCACGTACTTATAGCATGAAAAAGTATTATTATTATTGATGTCAGCTTCTCCACCACCATTTTTATGGGTAACTGTTTCCTTGGAGTTTGCTTGCCAAATTGGTTCCATCATAGGTTGGAAAAGACAGAAGATGCTCCAGGCAGTATCATATTTGCATTTGTCCTAAGCATTTATTCTAGGATTCTGAAAGGAACATTAATTGTTCTTCAGACTAGCAAAATCACCATCTTGTTTATATCCAGATCATTAGGTGTAGTATGGGATTAGTGGGAATATGGAATCAAAGAGCTGCTAATATTGTTAGGAATTTGTGTGAGTGGAACAGCCAACACATGAAGAATTGGAACAATATGCCAGGAATTTAGATTGATTCCAAGGAATGTGTATGAGTATGATTACAACTTAAAAGAATCCTGACATCATGTTCAATTTTCTTTTCTTTTTTTAATTCTAGAAGTTAACACGACTCTCACAATCATGGTCTTCTACTTCAAGTTAAGGCGATGCATTTGAAGCATGAGGCTATTAGCATATTCTTGAACCTCCTAGGATTTTTGCATCATTTTTCCTATCCTTTCTGATCATAAATGATAGGGTAACTTCTGAGATTCAATTATCAAGCTTTATACAAGTTATTCATCAGGGTAAGGTAAGTTTATACAAGCTATTCATGCCTCATTCATTCCATTGTATTGGGTGAGTAATTAGAGACTACATCAGATTTTTCAACAAACACACAACTCAACAGGACAATTGGACAATGGAAGAAGAAAGATAGATTTATAGGAAACAGAGTATATAGTTTAAGTTGAGATATATATATATATATATATATATATATATATATTTTTTTTGTAGGGGGAAGCAAAATAAAATTAAGAACTTGGCATGACTAAGTCTATTATGTCGAGACGGGTGGGTGCCGGATTTTCATATTTGTTTACTTCTTCTTCTTCTTCTAGCTGTGGTTGATCTGGGATATCAATGGATGGCTTTATGACAGTGGCAAACAAGAAATTGTAGAAGATAGTAAAGGCGAGAAGGACGAATGTGGTGTATGAAAGGAAGGACTCATTCAACAGAGGCGGTTGGATTCTCATCTTGAATTTGTCACGGTCGATGTCCTCTTGATAGGGAGCTGCTGCTGCTGCTGCAAAAACGAAACATAAATGAATATGTTTTTAACTAAAAAATGAATGAATTGTTAGTAAAATGAATGAATGATGATACCCTTTATCTTAGGAGGATGGGGAGTCTGTTTGGTGGAGGAGAGTGATTGAAGCTGTTCGTCGAGCTTTCGAAGAGCTTCACGGGCTTTATCCGGGTCGACCTGGTATTCCTCCTCCGATTCTTTCTCCGCCGCATCCCGGGATGAATAAACTGTAGTTATGGGTTTTCTTCTCTGACCGGAGCGTGACGACCTTAGATGATGAAGAAGCTCAGGCGGAGATAATGGTGAGAGAATTTGCCGCAGCAACAACATTTGGAATTTGGAATTGGAACCGTAAGATCTTCAACAGCTCCTGGATAAGGCCACCAGCATTCTTTCTCTCTTATTTTTCCTCTCTCAAATATTATATTTGTTAAACTAATAAAATAAATAAATTAATACATATACATGAGTAGGATTACCAAAAGATTATAAATAGGCTCAACCTGTATCCTAACCGTATATGATTTTGATAATGTTAGTTAATCCTATGATCTATGATAGAGAGTTTACACTGAGTTATATAACATGTTGAGTAATTTTTTTTTTATGTTATATTTTATCGACACTATTTTATTGTTGTGTTTAAAAAGTATTTATCATTTTTAATACAAAACATTTGAATAACCATTTTTATATATTTAATAAATGTGAATGGTAACTGTAAAGTTTCGAATTTTCCAAAAATAAATAAATAAATAAATTTGACACGCTTTTAATCACATTGATACATTTTTTTTATTCATTGAACATGTTTTTTTTACATGACTTAGGCTCTTTGATTTTGTTCCCGGAATTTAGGGTTGTGCAAAAAAATCGGTAACTCAACCGAACCGATAGTTAATCGGTTTCATTTTAACGGTTTATTGGTTAATCAGTTCTAGCGGTTTCGATTAATCAATTTTTTATCGGTTTTCGGTTTACTTATTTTTTTAAAGGTTTAAACCGGTAATAATTTAATTATATTTTTATATTTTATAATTTGTATTAGTTATTTTATAAATAATATTTAATAATCTATAATTTTTTTTATTTTTAAATTTTAAATTATAATTTTTATAAAATTATTTTTTTAAAATACTATAATTTAAAAAAAAAAAATTTAAAAAAACTGAAATAATTTCATTAAAATATATAAAATTATTTTTATAACAATATAATTTAGAATTATAAGTTATCAAAATAGCTATAAAATATATTATATTGTTACAATAAAATAATATATTATAACATATTTTTAAATATATTAATAAAATATATTATAATAATAATATAATATATTATAATATAAAAAAATAGAGAATAATATAAAAAAATTATTACTTAATTTAAAAAATGGAATTATCGGTTCCTAGTTAAACCCGGTTAACCGACCGGAACTGACCAAAACCGGTAGAACCAGAACCGGTAAAATCGATACCATTAACGGCCGGTTAACCGGTTTGTAAAATAAAAGACAAAATCGATCTTAATCGGAACCATTTAACCGGTTAACCGACCGGTTGAACACCCCTACCGAGATTCATATATTTAACACGTAATTAACTTGTCTTATATATTTTTAATAATTTAACATATTTTTTTTATTATATAAAAAAATATTATAATTGAAAATAATTGAAATAAATTAATAAGTTCAAATTATACTATTTAAATTCATTTTTAAGATTATTTAAATTTTATTATAATTTAATTAATGTGATTAACATCTATTTTAATTTAATGTGATTAATATTATTTAAATAAATTATAATTAAACAAAATGAATAAAATTAAATTTTAATTTTTTTGTATAACTATTTTAAAAATATATGTGTATGTATGTCCTCATAACTTAATAGGATATTAAAATCAATCTAATTCAAATATAGCCCAAAATTTTGTCATTAATTACTACCATATGGTTATCTTAGAACATTTGGTACATTTGGTCCTTAGATAGCTAGAACTTATTCGGTAATTTATCTTATATATGACTCATTTAAGTAGGGGTGACCATAATTTGGGTTTACTCAAACTCAACCCTAACCCAAACCCAAAATATTAATTTAGGTTGGTTAATATGGGTTGGGTTGAATATGGGTGGGTTGGGTTGAGTATGGGTTAGGTTTAATTTTGGTTGGTTAGGGTTACCCAAATTATATAAATTTAATTTATTTCTCTATTATTAATCAAATATAAACTAATCATCTTCCAACTTAAAGTCGTACACGTTTTTGACATGTTTAACACGTTTTTCATACGTTTAACACGTTTTCACACGTTTAATACGTTTTTAATATTTTTAACACGTTTTCACACTTATAACACGTTTTACACACGTTTTCACGTTTTTTTGCACGTTTAACACGTTTTTGACATGTTTAACACGTTTTCACACTAATAACACGTTTTTCACATTTTTGAAATGTTTAACACGTTTTCACACTAATAACACGTTTTTCACGTTTTTGTCACGTTTAACACGTTTTTGACATGTTTAATACGTTTATCGCGTTTTTGACAAGTTTAACACATTTTTTTACGTTTTTGGCACGTTTAACAAATTTTTAATATATATAACATGTTATTGATAAGCTTAACACGATTTTCACATTTTTTGCACGTTTAACACGTTTTTGACATTTTAACACGTTTTTGATATGTTTAACACGTTTTCACACGTTTAACACATTTTTCATACGTTTAACATGTTTTTCACGTTTTTGACATGTTTAACACGTTTTTGACATATTTGACAGATTTTTCACATTTTTGGCACGTTTAACACGTTTTTGACATGTTTAACACGTTTAACACGTTTTGGCTCATTTAACACATTTTTAGTTCATTTAACAAGTTTTGCTACGTTTAACACGTTTTTGGCATGTTTAACACGTTTTTCATATTTTTGGCACGTTTTTCACGTTTTGGCACGTCAAATGTGTGAAAAACGTATTAAACATGTTAAAATGTAAGAAACATATTAAACGTGTCAAAAACATGTTAAACATGTCAAAATGTGCAAAAGAAACGTGGAAAACGTGTCAAAACGTGTTAAACGTGCCAAAAACATGAAAAACATATAAAAGCGTGTTCAACGTGTCAAAATATGAAAAACATGTTAAATGTGTTAAAACGTGCCAAAAATGTGAAAAATGTGTCAAAATGTGTCAAAATGTGTTAAATGTGTCGTAATAATGAAAAACGTGTCAAACGTGTTAAACATGTCAAAACATGAAAACAGTGTTCAGTGTGTCAAAATGTGTTAAACGTGCCAAAAACATGTTAAACATGTCAAAACGTGTTAAACGTGTCAAAAACGTGTTAAACGAGTGAAAAACGTATTAAACGTGTCGAAAACGAGAAAAACGTGTCAAAAACATGTTAAACGTGTCAAAACATGTCAAAAATGTGGAAAACGTGTGAAACGTGTCAAAACATGTCAAAAATGTGGAAAACGTGTGAAACGTGTCAATACGTGCCAAAAACGTGACAAATATGTGAAAACGTGTTTAACGTGTCAAAAATATGAAAAACATGTTAAACATGTCAAAACGTGCCAAAAACGTAAAAATGTGTCATAATCGTGAAAAACATGTCAAACGTGTTAAATATGTCAAAACATGAAAACAATGTTCAGCGTGTCAAAATGTGTTAAACGTGCCAAAAACATGTTAAACGTGTCAAAACGTGTTAAACGTGTGAAAAACGTATTAAACGTGAAAACATGCCAAAAACGTGTTAAACGTGTGAAAACATATTAAACGTGTTAAACGTGTCAAAAATGTAGAAAATGTGTGAAATGTGTTAAACGTGCCAAAAACGTGAAAAACATGTGAAAACGTGTTCAACATGTCAAAAATATGAAAAATATGTTAAACGTGTCAAAACATGCCCAAAAACGTGAAAAACGTGTCAAAATGTGTTAAATGTGTCATAATCGTGAAAAACGTGTTAAACGTGGTAAAAACGTGTTAAACATGCCAAAAACATGAAAAACGTGTTCAACGTGTCAAAATGTATTAAACGTGCCAAAAACGTGTTAAACGTGTGAAAAACGTATTAAACGTGTGAAAAACGTATTAAAATGTCAAAAACGTGTTAAACATTTCAAAACGTGTCAAAAATGTGAAAAATATGGAAACGTGTTAAACATTTCAAAAACGTGTTAAACGAATAAAAATGTGTTAAATGAATTAAATACATATTAAATGAAAAAATAAAAATAAAATAATTTGGGTTACCCAACCCAACCCAACCTATACCCAACCCATATTAGTAAATAATATGTGTTGAATTATGGGTTGGGTAAATTTAATTTGGGTTGAATATGGGTTAGGTAACACGGGTTGGGTTTACCCATTTGCTCATCCCTACCTTTAAGAGACTAAATGTTTTTGGTCCAATTTTTACTTAAAAAAAAAAACAAAATTTAAATTGATTTGGATCAACATTCTGATTAATCGAAAGTCATAAAAATGTGTCATGATACATCTCCGATAACAAACCCGAATAACTTTTTTCTTTTGAAGTGATTGTGAATTTATTTTTGTGTTAGTTTTTCTAAAATATAAATAAATATTCCAGCCAGGTTAATATATGTATTAGCATTTAACCCCACACCTTCATGTACACAGGCCTGGTTTTCTTTGGGTTTTTAATAAAATCTATCACAAATCAATTTTTTAATTAATCACTTCTCAACAATCACATTACTCATTTCATTAACTAAAATACTAAAATACCCTCTATTTTAAATTATTATTTTTTATTTTATTCATATATATTAATACCCTTTAAGTCTTTTTACTAAAAATAATCATCAACTCCTCAAAATCATCACCAATCATTAAATTTTTCCCTCTCTAGGTTTTTTTAAAAACCCCAATCCGAACAAGGCCATACATAATGATGATATAATTAACCGTTAATGATAACAAATGAATTACTGTGGAAAATAATTTCTAAATAGATTATTGTGGTAGTTAATTATTACAGGTTAAGAATCTAAAGCAGAAATCATTCACATAAGCACTCATATTCATTTACCATTAACGTTATTATTGTTATTGTCATTCAACCTATAATTGACACCTTATCTATTTTTCCCCTAACCAATTGCTTTTTATTCACTTTAAAGTGAAATCATTCAATTATTCTTGCCACGTTTCGACATGTTTCTGTCCAAATTAATTAATGCAATTCAAACAAAACAATAATACACTGTTATTATTTTTTAAGAGAAAAACAATTCACTAATGTTTTGTGTGTTGACTACTAATTAAATATCTTTATCATGCCTTATCTATTCATCATTTTGTCCCTTTAATTAACATATTGATTAATGGGAAATGAAATATTAATAATAATAATTCTAATTCTATGGTTGCGTAACTTTCAATTAATTATAAGAGTTTCACTACATTAATATTTCTTAAATGGCTATTTGATTTTTTTAAGTTTAATTATGTTTCGCATCACTATATATCTGGTTAAACCACATATATATATATATATATATATATATATATATATATATATATATATATATATATATATATATATATATATATGGTGGGAACAAACCACTAATTAATAATCAACAAAATGAAATTTATCTATTCAAGATATTGTTAATGAAAGCTAATTAATCAGCTGACTTTTGTACTATTTTCATCCGAGTGGATCTATTTATTTTAACAAAAAGATCATCTTGTATAGAAAACAATAAACTTAAATATTTCTAAGCTAGTTTGTTACGAATACACCAATGTACCCATGATTTTATGACGAGACACCACTCTATTAAGTGTTCTAATATTTACACCGAGATACCCATGATTGTATGATGCAACACCACTCGAGGTTCTGATTAATATTTTTCTAGTGTCAATTAATTATGTGTCAATTGTAAGGGTTCTATCTCGAGTGGTGTCTAATTATCATCCTGTACAACTGAAAATCATTGTTGTGTCGATAAGTCCATTGTCAATGAATTAAAGTCATCTCAACGCTATTGGTCTTCTCTATATCCAAAACATCATAATGAAAGAGGAAGCTTTAACCAAAATATATTTATTGAATTTATATATTTTACATGTCACAATATACATAATACTTTCAAAGAATAGAAGTATTTATTTTGTCCGCGTTTTATAACAATGTTTTATTTGGACGGTATAAAATGAGCTTGGATCGAGATCCACGAAATTCCATCTTTGTAAGAGATTTAAATATATATGTGTCTAACCATATAACCTACTTTGTGTATAAACTCACTAACTACTTTCCTTGAAATCCATATGAAGAAGTTCCTCCAAGTCCCAATCCCCAAGTTTTACATCTTCTTCTACTTGTTGCCAAAGACCCTCCAATCCCGGTGACACTTTCTCCTCTTTGATATGACCAATATTATTAATGTTGCTCCCTATACTAGGATTTCTATTGAAAGATTTCTCGATATCAATGCTTGTTTCATTGCTTATCGTCTCTAAAGGTGGAACAATGATATCCACATAAGTTCCATTAATGTTGTTGGCATTTCCAAAAGCATTATCTTCATTAATCCCATAGATCAAGCCAAGATCAACGCAACTCCTTTGAATGCATGTCGACCCACAAGACAAACGTTCATGGTGGTTATTATAACTAATTGTGTCATACGCGTTTAAGGAAAACTCAGATATGGGTTGTGAGTCGTGATTTGGTGGGTGCATGGACATAAGTTGGGGAAACGATAGTGATGATGTTGATGAAGATGAAGTGGCAATATCCATGTAAGTTGCCATAAGGTTTTGTTCTGCCAAGGACATGAATTGGTCATTTCTTCCCACAACATTGGTTTCCAATGATGAATCACTTGCGTTTGGAGAGCACAAAACAGGCGAACTCTTTAGCCTCTTCTTCATAGTTGAATTCCAGAAATTCTTAATCTCGTTATCGGTTCGCCCGGGCATACTCGCAGCAATTTGTGACCACCTGTATTAGACGTCATAATTAATTAGTCTTCAACCCGCAAAAACTAAAGTCCTTAATTGGAAAATTGAATAGAAGGTTGCTTAAAGTCAAAGGATTCTCAAAACCCAATTAATTATATGGTCATCTTTAATTAGGTTATAATAGTCAAATTAATTAATAAGTTGGTTTAAGCGTAGAAATCATAACTACGTTTGCCTATCTTATGCATGCATGTATTGTTTACATTATTAATTACGTACCTCCAAAATAATAACTAATCTAGAGAAAAAAATATTATCATAATTAAGTTCAATGTATATATATTATTAAAAAATTATTAAATAAATAATTATTTTTAGTTTAAAGCAAATACATTTCCCACAAAACCAAGGATATAAAATAATCAAGTATTATGGTCTGTTTTTATTATAAACATCATTTAAAAAATATGAAACAAAAAACTTATAAATAAATTAACAACATTAATATATATATTGAGAATTTGATTGATTAAAATGATATTTTTTGAAAGAATAAAACTTGTTAAAAATAAAAATAACAAGTCCATCAAGTTCCACACAAAATTATTAAATTTAGTATTGAGAGAATTTTTTTTTTTTTAAAATTTTTTGCACAAAACAAAAAAAATTATATTACCCCGTTAAATACACACATATATATATATATATATATATATATATATATATATATATATATATATATATATATATATATATATATATATATTTAAAATATTAAAACTAAAATGATTTATAATAAAAATAATTAATAATATATAAAATAGCTAGATTGACCTGTTTCCAAGGAGGGAATGCAAATAGATGATTAGGTCTTGTTCCTGAGGGGAGAAGGCTCCTCTCTTAAGGTCAGGCCGGAGATAGTTAATCCACCGGAGCCGGCAGCTCTTGCCGCACCTTTGTAAGCCGGCGTTTCTGGCCACCTCCGTCCAGCAGCCACGGCCGTTGGCGAGCATGTAACCTAAAAGCTTTTCATCTTCCTCCGGCGACCATAGTCCTTTCCTCATATTCATCAGCTTCGACGTCGACTCTGCATTCTTCCTCATTATTAATTAATTAATTAGGTCACGTTAGAAAAGACCATTCAATTCGTTAGATGATTTATAATAAAGGGAATTTGTTGAATGATCTATGATCTTGAAGAGGAGGAGGAAGAGGAGATTATAATGATAATGATGTTTGTGGGGTTTTGCTTCAGAATGGGGAATAGAGAGAGAGTTGGTAGAGTGAGTAGAAACAACGGTTTCGACAACGACTCATCATTACTCATTAATAGTCTTTTTATTTTTTACTTAATTGTATCTCTAAGTTAACTCATTACTATATCTATTTCTTTATATATGTTTTACTCTAATTAAGACTCATTAACTAGCTTCTCTTATTCTATTTTAACGTCAAAAAAATGTGGATATTCCAAGTTTTCCTGAGATACTTGATTCAAGTCCCGTGACGAGTCACATCTCGATAAATTAGTTTAGTGTGTTTGTGGGCTACATGTTTTTAGCTTACAAAATTAGTCGGTTCAAACTCATTTAGTTAGTTATAATTGAGTGTGTTTACGAGTTATGTGCTTAATCGATAAGAATTAGTAGCATTTGGTATAAATCGAGAAACATTCGTTGTTTGAGAAAAAAAACTAATAAGATAACTAAAGTGTAACAATCTAGTATTATTTACTGCTATCAATCAATTATTTTATGATGTTTTTCTTCTTTAAAAAATAATCTATACTTTTGTTAAGGCCTACAATTAAAGTGAAAACCCTAGAAAAGTTATTTAGGACAAATTATGACTTTTCTATAAAGTTAAAAAGTAAAAACTGCACATAAAAAATGAAAACACAAAAATATCAAACCCTAATGAAGTGTTCACATAGCATATATATATATTTTTAGGAAATTGAATGTTATTTTGTTTATTCAAATTGAAGTTTATTAATATTAATATTTATTGTACCAGATAATTAATTGATTTAGAAATTATAGTATACTTTGTATTAAAAAAATAGAAATTAATATTTATGCAAAATTTCAACACAAGCAAGAGATGTATGTACAAGTTGTATAGTGAAGTTAACTAAGATGGTCACAAAAACTGCCTGATGTGTCAAAAGAAGAGTTGTCACTTTTTATACTCTTTTCTTTTGAGTGTTTTTTATGTTGTATTGTTTTGTTCTTAATATTTTTGAGTAATTTATAATAAATAGTATTATAATTTATATTCATTTTTATTCCATGTTTCTCTATAATTTTAATCTCTTTTCAAAATACCTTTAATTAATATTTTATCATTTTAAAAATAATAAAATCAAATAAACAATATTATTATTTTAAAAAACAAAGAGTTTTTATTTTTCTAACCAAAATGTATTACTTAAAAAAAAAAGATAAAAAAAGATAAAATATCATATACCTTAGTTTGATAGATGTGAGTTATTTAAATAATTTTAAAAAAGTTAAATATTCTTTTTTCTTATTACCTTCAACAATAAATTTTATTTACTAAATTACCTTATACTTTTATTTTAAAATTTGTATTTCTTTTTATTAAATATTATATTTTTTCATTCAATAATTAAACATTTTATAACCACCAACCCAACAAATTTTAATAACTAAATTCTCTATCTAATTGAGAACAATGTATATTCTTTCATAGTCCATTTGTTGAACGTGTATTTCAAGATAGGGTTATCAATCACCTAGCTAAGAGATACTTAATTAGATATTGGTTTCTATTTTTGTTGATTTTTTAATATATATAATTATTTTTTAACTATTTAATTATTTAATTCATCAAAATATCTTTATTTAACTTTTGTAAATTTAATTTTAAATAAAAATATATATTATAATAATTCAACAATTAAAAAAAATTAAATAACATATTTCTTCATTAAACAATATTTTGTTAATTCCAATAAAATCATACAAACACGAGCTTCACATATAAGAGGTAATATATGTTTTGGATTTTTTAGTTCATTTTTTTTAATATTATATGATAAAGAAATAAATTATTTGATTTCAAAAGGTTCAAATTATAATTTTTTATATTTAATCGTTTTTCTCGATAACTTACGAGTTCAGTAACCTATTAAGTAACTTTTATTTTATTTTTTCTCTATGTCATGTTTTTGTGTTGCGCTCAAAATATATTCATCATTTTTAATATACATATACTTTAATATATATATATATATATATATATTTATATTTTATATAAAAATAAAAATAAAATTAATTTAATACTTTTATTAATTTATTAGATATTTGGAAAAAATAACTGACAAAAATTATTTTTATTTAATAATATATAATTATAAAATTAGATCCAATAAATAATAATAATAATAATATTAATATTATGTTGATATTCACATATTGGATGACTTCAATTTTTACTTTAAAAAACTGGAAGTAAAACATGACTGAAAAAGAGAGAAGCGAACACTTTTGGAAACAATAATAGGCCCCAAAAGATATTACTACAAAGGGTAAAGGTATAATTGTAATTCACAAAAATGATTCTGCGCCTTTACTTATTGCATATATTAACCTTAGAAAATATATATTCACTAATATATATATATATATATATATATATATATATATATATATATATATATATATATATATATATATTCAGTTTATAAAAGAAATAAGTCTTAAAAAATGATAATAACCTCAATCAATTTAGACTCAAAAAATATTATAAAACACATACAACTATTTGTATGACTCTAAAAATTGAAGTTATGGTGAGCTTGAAGAAAAAAAAACTAAAAAATATTTAATTGATAGTGAATTAGATTAAAAAAAAATAGCCTAAAATTATGTCATAAATATATATACCATAATAATGAATTGGAAATTGAAATTCTTCTACAGCGCTGGGTGATTAATTATGATATGATCTACAAAGATAAAGAAGCTATATATCATAATAATAATAATAATAATTAAAAGTAATTGTATTCTTTCTCTTTTAGGGAGCTTAATTCACTTCTCTCATACAAATCCTTGGTCTAAACTAATTTAACTCAAAGTACAAACAAGTACTTAATAGAAGAAGGCATAACTAAATAATTAAGGAGGAGCAGCTGGTAGCTAGCTAGCTAGCAAAAGAATTAATCACCAAATTTAAAGGCTCACAACTTTTGTATGCTTTCTTTGTAATATTCCCTTATCAAAGCTTTGTTCTTTCTCTTGTTGATTGTGCCTCCCATAATAAGCAAAGTTAAAGCATTAGGTATGATGGGTTGGGTTGGGCCATTGGATGGACTTTTTGTCACGTTGAAAACAAATAACATTCATAAAACCACTTACAAATAAACAAATATATTTGTTTATGTTGACTCATCTAATTACTTCATTAGCAAGCCAACATAAATTTGCGTTAAATGTACATTTTTTAACTAGAATTTAATATGGAAAAGAGACTTAACACAACATTTCATTGTCATAATAACTCATGATTTACAATTGAATTAGATTGATTTAAAAAAGATTCAAACATAATATTACAACCTCGCTTATTCAATTTATTCGCAGGAGTTACTATAAATAAATGATATGTGTGTACATGTGAAAATTTTCTTTATAATATTGAATGAAGTCACATTATAATTTTTATTTGGTTCTAATATATGACCCCATAAATATAATTTTTATTTTTATTTAAGACATTTTAAGTCACCTTATAATCTTAATTAATAACCGAAACCCAAAAATAAGAATAACTTTAATACACATATTGCATGGTATATATGCATTAACACACAGGATGGTGGTACCCATTATATATATATGATCGATATCATTGATTTTCTTTTTAACATCAAAGTACAACCTTGAAATTAGTAAAAATTCCTACTTGCAAAGAAGATATACGATCCCTTCCATAATCCATTTAGGGTGGATTCATAAAATATGATTATTAATAATGCAATTAAAATCTTCATTACTCAAAGACAATGAGAAAAAAGGATCTTCATTATTCTGTCTATCTTTATCTCATTTATGCATTCCAATACTAATGAAATTTTGTGGGAGGTCTTATATATTATTAATTATGTAATATTCATTTTCTTTTATCAGGTAAATATGTTCCTGATGCCAATGGTATATTTCATTGATACTTTTCTTTACCCATATGTTTGTTTAAGTTATCTATTTGTTGATAATAAATAAAACTAATATCTGGTCAACCAAAAAAACACAAGTGAGTGAAAAAAAAATTGTTAATGTTGTCTTGTATGAGATACATTTCTTGAGCAATATGATGAATGACAGTTAACCATTAGTAAAAATATATTTGAAATGTATACTTTTGTGATGTAAATTGTATGTTTAATTAAAATAAAAACTGTAAATAATAGATATTTTTTCCTTAAACTATGCTTTAATTCGAAAAAAGAAGACATTAAGAGACCCTGTCTCGCCCTAGACACTATCATTTTTCAAGCTTGTTCCATCTCGAAAAAGTAACTACAAAATTTTGTTGCAGATAATTTCAGAATTTTTCCCTAACTAGTTTAGTTTATCAATTTAAATGTTGAAAAAAAAAAATATTCAATTTACTTTTGTTTTTGATAATTTCTGCAATTACATGTCCTTGTTACTATTCCTAATTATTATTACTATTATTTGTTTTTATCATATATCAAATTCCAAATGTCAAATCCGATTCATGCAGATCCTTTCCCAACTAACGAAGAATCCGCAATCCTAAGGTACTAAAGAAACAAGAACACCAACTACTAATTCATGGCTAATATATTTCAGAAATAAAATTTTAAATCATGGGTAGGACATTTACATGTAAAGCCTTATTTAAAGTATATAATGTATGATCTTGATTATTATAGTATCAAATAAATTTGAAATATAATCTTACTAATTTTATAGTTAAATATATATATATATATATATTATTTTCAAAATTTTAATCATTTTTTATTGGTAATATTTTATTATTTAATTTACAATATTACGTTGTAAAATTGTATATCTTATTTTTTAAATAAAAAAATAAAATTAAAAAATTCAATAAAAATATATTACAAATTTAAAAATATTAACAATATATTTAACTATATTAACTTTATAAAGATAGTCAATAATATAATTTAGACTTATTTGATATTATATTTTAAAAAATTGAAAGAATTATTTCAAAATTAAGATAAAGTTAAAAGAAAATTCAATTATCCCATAATATTTTATAGAAATAATTTGAGTATAATCATCCTGGCCAAACAAGCCCTAATTGCACACGGCCTTCCTCTTCCTCTCCCCACCAAACCACGCGCCGACAAGGGCAATCTCCCCGACCACCACCTACGACTGTCGTCATCGCTGCTACTGAGTTCCATTCTTCATCCGACCAACAACAATCAGGGTCTTAGATTTCGGAAAAAATGGAGATTTGTCAAACTGAATGAGGGGTTTATTTGCGTACTCTATCTAAATCAATCTCTTCAAGAAACATGCTGAGAATTGGTATGACTACCCTTTCTCACTTCACCTATCCATTCTCCATCCTCCAAAATCACAGCTCCCCAAGACTGTTCCTTTCCTTCACTCCTTTTAAAACCCTCCAATTTCGACCACTCATTCCCAGGTTTTCTCGGACGAGACACCTCATTGTTGCATCCTCTGATGGTTCGATCTCCAACACCGGCATCGATCCTCGTTATCTTTCATGCTCGCTTCCCGGCAGAAGTCTCAAAATTGCGGTTCTTCTGAGCGGCGGCGTTGATAGCAGTGTGGCCCTTCGCCTCCTCCATGCTGCCGGTCATTCCTGCACTGCGTTCTATCTCAAAATCTGGTTCCAAGTGCGTCGTCATGAACTCTGGTGTAATCAATTTTCAGAATTGAAAACTCTGGATTGGTTCTGAAGTTGGGATTTTTTTCTTTTCTTTTTTTGTAGGAAGACTTTGAGAATTTTTGGTCTGAGTGCCCATGGGAAGATGATTTAAAATATGCAAAAGCTGTCTGCAGTCAGGTTAAGTTTCATTTTCTTAGGTTATGTCTTTCTATAGTATCTCATTTTCTAAACCCCTGAGGTTTCAAATGAGTTTTTGTGCTCGCCTACTCCAGGGATTAGACCTTATTTTGTACTAAATTTGAAAAATTGATCTGTCAGGTTGATGTTCCACTAGAAGTTGTGCATTTAACAGATGAATATTGGAAAAACGTGGTATGTGATTGTTGTTGTTGTTTGTTCTTGTTAAGGAATGAGAGATTTATGATATTTGTTGTATTATAGGTTTCATACATTATTGAGGAATATCGTTGTGGTCGAACTCCTAACCCGGATGTTCTCTGCAACACTAGAATAAAGTTTGGTATACAACAAGAACAACCTTTGCTTATACCAAATCTACTTCCGTCTTTCTGCCTGTCTTGAATGTTGACAGTGAGCTATTATTGTCTTTTTGTTCTTCCAGGTGCATTCATGGATGCCATTAGTTCCATGAAATTCGATTATATTGCTTCGGGACACTATGCAAATGTTGTTCATTCATTTGAAGAGGAAAAGAAACCATCTATTTTGGAACTATCAAATGACATGGTATATATGTCAACAGAGAAATGAATTTGTATGTAACTGTATTTATGTCTTGGTCAAACCATCTCACATATTTTTGTTGTGTTTTGGCTTCTATTTGCTTCAGGTGAAGGACCAAACCTACTTCCTCTCCCATCTATCGCAGGCTCAACTCCGACGACTTATTTTCCCTCTTGGTTGTATTGCCAAGGTGAAATATCAATTTCATTTTTGCTCAATATCAACAATTGTGTAAATTCTATTTTTCTGTTTTAATCTGGTTCACCAAAATTACTATCAGGATGAAGTTCGTTCGCTTGCTGCAAATTTCGATTTGCCCAACAAGAATCGGAAGGATTCACAGGGAATATGCTTCCTAGGGAAGGTATATTTATTTTTCGTATATGAGTTGTATCGTCATGATCCTCTTTTGATCAGTTTATGTATGGCCTTTCTATAAACAGATAAAATTTAGTGAATTTGTTGCAAGGCAAATTGGAGAAGAAGAAGGTATCATATTGGAAGCTGAAACGGGTGATTTTTTGGGAAAACATCGTGGCTTTTGGTTCTACACTATCGGTCAGCGACAAGGTCTACGATTACCTGGCGGGCCCTGGTACATATATATCGATATATAGAAAGTGATTTCTTGAAAGAAAAGTGAAATTTCGAATTATTATGGTAAATTCTGTTTTTCAACTTTTTGTAGGTACGTAGTTGAGAAAGATATTCCAAATAACGTAGTCTTTGTCTCTAGAAATTACTTCTCTTTGGACAAAAGAAGAAGATTGTTTCGTGTCGGATCTCTCAAATGGATAGACGATAACCGCCCTCCTAGCCAGACCAATGAACTCCAGTGCAAAGTACAGTTCTTCGAATCTTACTTGAGTTTTCTTTTGGGGGACTTGTCAAATAATGAAATACCCTTTTTCAGGTACGACATGGCCCTGGTTCTTACCAATGTAATTTGACGATGGAATGTGATGAAGATGGTGGGGAAGTTGGGGTTGTGGAAATCTTCGAAGATGACCAAGGCCTTGCAGCTGGTCAATTTGCGGCCTTCTATAAAGAAAGGAAATGCATTGGTTCTGGTGTGATATTGGAATCTTGGGACGATCAAGGGTTTCCTGTCTGTCCTAAAGCTCTTGAAATTGCGACAATTGGAGGACGAGATATATCCAAGCTTGGAAAGCCTGTTAAGATCAAAGTGCAGCCTGAAGTAGTAGCAGACACATTTGTTGCCTCTAGGGAATAAATCATGGTTTTCAGAAGAAGAAAAAAACATCTGTTTCCCGAGTTCCTCATTCGTCGTGGAACAAGTTGCAAGAGCTCTGTCAAATCGATGCAAGTTTTGGTTATTTAACGAAAACTTTCATTGCGCTTTGCAACGCCCAAACAAGATTAGGTGAAGTAGAAATCATACTTTTTGGTGCATTTTGTATACCCTTCTATTGATTCCTTTATTTATGTAATATAAATGAATCAAATGTAATAGCTATACATTTGAATGTATCATTATTTCACTAATTTTTCTAACCGGGCATGGATGTTTATAACTTAGTTAAAAGATTAATACATTTAGGCCTTACCTTAATGAGCAGTTAAAATCTTGATAAAAAATTATGTAAGTTTTTTAATTAATTAATTTTTTTTTATCATTTTAAATTTATTATCTAAACATTTTATGATTTTATAAATTATTTTGATTATAACTATAAATTTAAAAATAAGTTATTATTTATTTAAATAAATGAATTTATATAATTAATTTTATAGTTATTATTTTTTTTAATAATTATTTTTTTAATATTATTTTTTAAATTAATTGTATACTTAATTATATATATAAATAAGAATAATATTCTTTTAAAATAAATGTTTACTACTTAAAATAAACTCTCCATTTGAAGAATTTTGAATTAGCCAATAATTTAAGGTAAACTCTATAATTATCTTAAAATAAAATTGAGATGATCATCAAGTCAAATGTAAGAAAAAAAGTTATATTTCAAATAAAACATATTTAAATTTATTAAAGATCAATATAAATAAAATAAAGTTTATGATGATTATAAAAATCTTGTAATATTAGTTTAAGGAAGTTTGCTTAATTTTAGAGTAGATGTGATGAATAGAATTATAATTTGAATTTTATTAAAGAAAGAAAAAAAAGGAGTGAATAATATTTGATTTGGAATTGAAATTATTATTCTATATGGAAACAACATATTTAAGAAATTTATTTGATATTTTTATTATTATTCACCAAGACTAATATAGACATACTATAAAATCAATAAAATTCTTTTCACAGATTATTACAATTTAAAATATATATAATTAAATTAAATTATAATTTAGAGATAAAAAAATAGAATTATTTATTTCTTTTTTGGTCAATCATAAATAAAATAAGACATTTCAAAGGGAAATAATAAAAAATGGAAAAAAAAGAAGAGAGCGTAATAGTCCACACTGTATTTCCCGCCAAATTTCATTCTTATTCACGTGATTATCACGTGAATTCCCCAACCCTAAATTTTCTGCCCGTTGGGGATGCCATATATATATAATATATTTCTCTCTCTTTCTTTCTCTCTCTATTTCTTGTTTTATTTCTTTTTTTCTTTATTTCTTACACAACCAAAGCTTCATCATCGCCTTTGTTAATGTGTCTGTAATAGAATCGGCTGGTCGGACTTCATCATCAGTTCGTTCTTATTTATTTCTCCAGTCAAAACCCTTAAATTTGGAATCGATGAGATTTTGAAGGCTTGGCCATTCTGATTGAGATTTCTTTCCCTTTGAGTACTTTAATTTATTTATCTTCATTCTCTTCAAATACTTTGTAATGGCTGAGACGACGCCAAAGAAATCAGTCAATTTACTCCCCAAATCTAACAATTCCCCTAATCTCAAACCAAAATCCTCTCCTTTAGCCAAAATCCCTGCATTTCCTCAAACACCCAACACCCAAACGCCCACCCGCCGCTCTTCTCGCCTCATCTCACTGTCCCCTCTACAAAACTCAGCAACTAAAGAATCTCGTCCGCTTCCTTCTCGCCGTGGTTCCTCCCGTACATCTCTTGATTTCGGTTCTAACAGTATTCCCAGAAAACCAGTAGATTCAGAGTCATTGCCGCCTCCTTCTCTACTTGATTCTTCCATTGATTTCAGTTCTGTCAGTACCCCCCAAAAACCAATTGATCAAACCCCAACGAAAAATGCAAGAGAGTCTAAGAGGAAAGTGCGAGCTTGTGATGTTCTATCACCAGTCTCTCCCGAGAGATCGGATGTTAAGAAGAGGAAGGTGGGTGTTGGGGAACAACTTTCTGCAAGGCAAGTCAAGGCGACTAGGAATGTGAAATCTGAGAAGAAGAAGAAGGTTGAGAAGAAATTGAAGAAGAAGGTGTTTTATAGGAAAGTGATGTATGATGGAGGTACATTTTCTATTGGGGACGATGTATATGTGAAGAGGAAAGAAGCATCGATCTTAGATGAGGAAGATCTGGAGATTGAGGAATGTAAAGTGTGTTTCCAAGCGGGGGAGGGTGTGATGATAGAATGTGACGATTGCCTTGGAGGGTTTCACTTAAAATGCTTGAAACCTCCACTTAAGGAAGTTCCGGAAGGGGATTGGATCTGTACATTCTGTGATGGGAAGAAATCAGGGAAAGAGGTTCAATGGCCTGAACCACCTCCTGGGAAGAAAAGGTCAAGAACTGCAAGGGAGAAGCTTCTATCTAGTGACTTATGGGCAGCCCGGATTGAAAGGTACGATTTGCTTTGACATTATGATATGTGATTTATTCTTGGTTCATATTGAATTGACTCTTAGCGAGGTCTGGCAGTTTGTGGAAAGAAGTAGATGGCACATACTGGTTTCGTGGACGATGGTACATAATTCCTGAAGAAACAGCGGCAGGAAGACAGCCACACAACCTAAAAAGGGAGCTTTATAGGACAAATGATTTTGTAGATGTTGAGGTAATCTTCTATCTCCTATCTTGTCTGATTCTTGTCACTCTTTTTCAGGATTGTCATTGTATTCTTTCTGCAAGCATGTTTTCTCACTGTATTCTTTCTGAAATCTTTGGTGTTGAAGATTCTGTAGTTTTGGTTCTTTGGTGTATCTGTATGTGGATTTGGATCTGGGACGAACTAAGTCCATCACCATGTTTCCAAAAGGGGTGTTATCTGTATCCACATCTGGATTAGAAATTTGGCTGAAAGATTGTCATCTTATTAATGGGTCATCTAGAACTAAGTCAATCTAGAATTTAGTGAAGAAACTATTTTCTGCATTTTAACGGGTCATCTTATTTTCTTGATTGTGATTCTATTCCATCTGTTATTTTGTTTGCCAGTGTCTAGTAATCCCCAAAATGAGTGCTTACATTGAAGAGTCCCACCTTATTCCAATCTCTTAGTTTCTGTTCTGTTTTTTTTCTTTTCTAGATGGAATGTGTCATCAGACATTGTGATGTCATGATTCCAAGAGAATTTGCTAAAGCAGACAATGAAGGGGATGATGTTTTCCTGTGTGAGTATGAATATGACATACAATGGCACAATTTCAAGCGTCTGGCAGAGATTGATAATGTTGAAGAGGTAACACTTGATCCTAACAGTAGTAAGCATCGCTTCTATGTTTATGGAATTCACAGGTTTTCTAATCCATTTTTAGGATGCTGAGGAAACTGTAAAAGATGAAGATTGGGTTCCTTCCAAAGCTGTTGAGTCTGACACAGATGACGATGTGGACTACGAAGATGAAAACAGGAACGGTTTCTTCTCTCCATCAACTTCTAGTCAGAAAGTGGCTGCGGTATGAAGATATTGTTGTTAGAACTATTGCATATATTTGAATTGACAAAATATAATAAAAAATTGTTGTTTAAAATATATATAGAATTCAAAGAAAGGAAGAATCTTTGGACTTCAAAAGATAGGAATGAAGAAAATTCCTGAACATTTGAGATGTCACAAGCAAACAGAACTAGAAAAAGCGAAAGCTACACTTCTCTTAGCAACTTTGCCCAAGTGTCCGCCTTGCAGGACCAAGTAAGTACTATATAAATGTATTTCAGTTTTTCATCTTCTTCTAACAAAAGGTTTTACAATGAGATGTGAATTCTTGAAGGGAAATGGACGAGATAACTTCATTTGTAAAAGGTGCCATCTGCAATGATCAATGCCTTGGACGTTGTCTGTACATTCATGGCGTACCTGGAACTGGCAAGGCATGTAGTTTTGTCTTTGTACGTGCCAATGATGAAAGACTTACCTGTTAATATTTTTTCTTTTCCACCAAACTGCAGACAATGAGTGTACTCTCTGTGATGAGAAGTTTAAAAACAGAAGTAGATGCAGGTAAAATCAAACCGTACTGTTTTGTTGAAGTCAATGGTCTGAAATTAGCATCAGCGGAGACAATATATAAGGTAATGATTTTCTTCTTTTTTGTTTTTGTTTCAATTTGGCACTAATAGCTTCTTGTTGTTAATTCTTGGTCAGGTTATTTATGAGGCATTAACTGGACACAGGGTTAATTGGAAGAAAGCCCTCCAATGTCTAACTGAGCAATTTTCCAACGGAAGTAACACCAAGAAAAGGGATGACCATCGACCCTGTGTTTTACTTATTGATGAGCTTGATCTGCTTGTGACAAGAAATCAATCGGTAAATTAAGCCAAACTCAGTTATTGAAAACCAAATTTATTAATATTTTTATAGGCTTACAATAAAATATGCTTTCTTGTCCAGGTTATGTACAACATTCTTGATTGGCCTACTAAGCCAAACTCAAAATTGGTTATAATAGGTGAGATCTCATTTGTCTCTCAGGTGAATTCAATATCTTGGGATATATGTGGCATAAATGTTTTGTTGTTCATATTTGGATTCAGGAATCGCAAACACTATGGATCTTCCTGAAAAGTTGCTTCCTCGCATTTCAAGTCGAATGGGTTTACAAAGACTTTGCTTTGGTCCCTATAACCATCAGCAACTACAAGAAATCATATCAGAGCGACTTAAAGGAATTGATGTATTTGAGAAACAAGCAATTGAGTTTGCTTCCAGAAAGGTGTCTTGTTAGTTTTTTTTTTTTTTTTATATATTTGTGTTTTTCTGCTGTTTTCTTGATTGTTTTGCCACATGCAATTTTTTGTTGAAGTTAGTTGATAATATTTCCTTCTGGTCTAATAATCTTCACTTTCTACAATCCTATCAAACATCAGGTTGCAGCCATTTCAGGAGATGCCCGGCGTGCACTAGAGATATGCAGACGTGCAGCAGAACTTACTGATTATCGTGTTAAAAAATCAAATACGCTTCCTAATGATGATGCCTCTACAGGTAGAGAAATCAATAATGGTTCTTTTTGTTTGGAAATATAGTTGTTGTCATGTTTAAGAAATTAAAACTATGATATCAATTTGCTTCATGCTATTGTGCTGCTACTTATTAGTCTGCCTTCTTTTATGTGACAAAGTCTTTTTGAATTAAATATGATATCAATTCAAAACCAAACCTTCATCTACTTCATTTATACCTGATGCTTTCGGTTTGCAGGAAAAGTTCTTGTTGGTATGGGAGATGTTAATGCAGCAATACAGGAGATGTTCCAGGCGCCTCACATTCAAGTGAGTTGCAACTGCAGAGACAAAAACATTTTCTTTTAAGGCAACACATTTTCCCTTTTACACCTTTGCTGACTATTGTATATTGTTTCTTTTTACAGGTAATGAGAAGTTGTTCCAGACTGAGTAAGATCTTTTTGGTTGCTATTGTACATGAGCTTTATAAAACAGGAATGGGGGAAACCAACTTTGAAAAGGTCAAGAATGCTATCTTATTTAAAGTATTTGTAACATGCAAACTAGTGGCTTTGTCACATGTCTCATCTTTACCTATCTTCATGTTTATCAATGGAAGAATTATCATTTGAATAAAATTGCTTTGCTGAAGTGGGTAGATTTTATTATTTGATCGTCAAATAGTTAACTTTGAGATAACACGGTATAAGGGGAAGCACTATACACATATCTGAATTGTTTTTTTTTGGGAAAACACATATCTGAATTGTTGGAGTACATTGATTTGGAAAAATAAGAGCTAGTGTGCAGTTTTGGGCTTGTCTTTCTTTAATGTTTTACTTCTATTATGTAAATCTTAATTGATGTTTCTCACAGAATTTCTCTCTACATGCAGTTGGCAAAGACTGTTTCAGAGATTTGTGCCAGTAACAGAGAAGACTTCCCTGGATGGGATACACTTCTTAGAATTGGGTAAGGATATTTCCTCTTTCAATTAATGGTTATTTTCACATATATATTTTTTGTAATCCTTCAATTTGATATCTTGGTATTGCATCCACCATTTAAATATGCTTGTACAAGCTTTGGCCTGCTACAGTTTGCAATGCTCCTCCTTTCAAACAAATTGAGACTAGGCTTCATTTGGAAACACTATTTGTTTTTGGGTCTAGATCTGAATGAGAAACCAACAATAAACTTCTGAATGTAAATTTAAGTTTCCAAATATGATCCCATTTGGATATTCAGATGGGAATGAAGCCTATATCATCCATTCTTATGTGGTTTGCAGCCTTCTCACTTTTGATTATCATTTATTAAATTTGGGGAATAATCATTGTTATGCTATATGAAATATAGGGTGCTTGAGCGCATAGTTTATATTTGAGGTCCTGAAAGAGCCTTGTTTGTTTTTCACTATTTCCTATGCAGTTGTAAGCTTGGAGAATGCAGAATTATTTTATGTGAAGCAGGCGTTAAACACAGATTGCAGAAACTGCAACTGAATTTTCCAAGGTCAGCTTCTTTCTGAGCCCTTTGAATCTAGTATAGGGTTGTTGCATAGTGTGAATCACAGATATAGAAGACTTGAGTACTAAATAGAAGGATCATTGGACTAAAAGAAATCATTATAATCTACAAATATGAGAATTCTTCTCAATTCTACAACTCAAAATAGAAGCACGAATGTAACCTCCTCCTCCTCCAGGATGTGCTATGTTCACACCGTCTCATCTGTCTTTTTTGGTTAGTAAAAACAGAGAGAAACAAGAAAAATGGCATCTGATAGGTTTAGTTATGAGAAAATTGTTTCAATGTTTTGATTGTTTTCATATTGTTGTTGCAGTGATGATGTTGCTTTTGCATTAAAGGACAGTAGTGAGCTACCTTGGCTGACCAAGTATTTGTGACTAAGCAATATCAGGGTAACAATCTTGCATTTCTAACATCCTTTATGTGAATACTTTTCTAAGATTTCTTTGTTTTTTCACCTAAAATAACGACTGTTATTCTTTTGAATTGAAATAAATTGTTATAATGTTTCAATAATAAACTATTCTTCTAACTCGTTCCTTGTGTAACTTTATTTTTCAGATGAGGATGTTGTATGATCGTGAAAAGTTGCAAGTACAAGTCTGTGTTTGAAGTTGCAACATGTTATTTCTGTAACTTGAAATATTTAACTATAGAGACAAATTTATTGTCATTTCTGTTCGTATCACAAAACAGTTATAATAGAAGTTAGGCAAAATTATCTGATATCTATTGGTTATTTAGATATTTTGACTGTATTTGAAGGATTTGTGGATCATGTTATTAAATATTTATTTAATGACATTCAATTCTCTCATTTTTTGGAAATGGATCCTTTTTTTTGTTCAAATTTGTGTAAAAATTGTTCCCCTTCATTTTAGATCCTTTTTTTGAAGGACCCTTTTCGTTCTTTTTGTAATAATAAGCCTGTGCTCTGTGGATGTCCTTGGGCTGCACGATAATTAGGATAATTCATGTTTATAATCTAGCATGCCTTGGATGTTTGGCTGGAGTTGATGATGACTACTCTTCTGCATAACCGATGGGAGCTTTCTTTATGTGGATCCCCTGTCATTTTTTAATCTTATGTATCTGTTGATAAACAAATGTTTTGTGTTCCTTTATCCTAGTACTATGTCCAAAGAGTTCAAGTCGATGGCAACCACCTGGTTTGGGCTCCTTCAAGATCATTGAGGGGCTGTCATCCAAACTTTAATTCTGTTAAGACAAATATTTCACCAATTGGCTATCTGTTTTTGTTTTTGAATTGGATTGCAAGCTCATAGTGGATTGTTTCGTAGCACAATTTATCACTTCATTTTAAGGATGAAGTTACTTATTTTAATTGAGTTTATTTGATAATTGTCAGTTAAAATTATTTAGATTCCACAAATTAAGTTATAGAAAATTTAGCTAAAAAGTATGATGTAATTAAATACGACTTAACTGCCCTTTACACCCTAAAAATCAATTAAATTAAGTTATTACATGGATGGATAGTAACTTTCTTGACATTAATGTCAATTTTATATTTGATCAAACTATATATATATATATATACCATGCCCAGTCCACGCGCGGATATATTTGATCAAATTATATATATCCATCGGGAAATTTGATGAAATAAAGGGTTATTACCATATATATATATATATATAGTATGCCTTTACTAATTTTTTCATTTTTAACCCTTGGCAAAATGTCATTTTTACCCTTTATTTAAAAAAAAAATTGATTTTTTTTTTTTCCCTTTCCTACCATCATCTTCTTCTTCTCCTCTCCCCCGACGACGAAGCTGAAAGAACCAACGAAGCAACTCAGAACGAAGCCACCATCATCTTCTTCTTCTTCTCCTCTCCCCCAACGACTATCCGGCCCCCGACGACGGAAAAAAGCAGAACGAACGAAGGTTGAGGTTGAAGGTGAGTTTTCTCCGAAGCAACGAACGAACGAAGGTTGAAAATGCATATGTCGAAGGCTGTTGCAGGCTGTCGTAGACGAATGCTCATCTGTCGCGACAACCTGCAACAGCCTTCGAAATATACATTTTCAACCCAAAACGATTCAGTCAGCCAATAAACCTAAACCTAAATAATAAACACTAAAACCCTAAACCTAAAACGGGAAAACTCGGATAGAAACGGGAAAACATGAAAGATAAATTCACTTTCGTCGTTTTGAAGTTCTGATTCTCGTCGGAGGCTCGTCGGGAATCGGAGGAGAGGACGTCGTCGATGTTTCGGCTTGATCGATCGTCTTCGGGGGAAGTTGAAAAGAGAGAGAAGGAGGGAAAGGAGAAGGAAAGAGAAAAGAGGGAGTGGGAGGGAAAGAGAAGGAAAGAGAAAAAAAAATCAATTTTTTTTTTTTTAAATAAAGGGCAAAAGTGATATTTTGTCTTGGCAAAAGATTAAAAATAAAAAAATTAATAAAAACATGCTATATATGGTCATCAAATTTCCCTATCCATCCATGTCATAGATTTAAGTGTTCATTATCATTTACAAAATAAAATAAAAAACAAATGCTTAAATTTTAATAATTTATTCTAAGATTTTTTTTTTAAACCTTAATTGTTACACTTAATTTGTTATTTTATCAGAAGTACAGTTAGCTTTCATATGCATTGATCAACTTTAATATGAATGAATTTGATTATGATTTACCCAAAATAAAGTCTTTACAAGCAAAATATCTCAATTTACGTTGTGTAAAATTGAGTTTTTTTTTCCAAGTATTATTTGTAATAGAAATGATACAATTATTAATGTGTATTTATGACTCTTGTTCACTTCAAAACCTTTTAAATGTATACAACTATCCACCAATGCAAGTTAGTGGTTTATACTATAAATTTAAGAAACATTTTTGTTCTCTTGAACCACTAACACACAAAATTCAAGACAAATCTAATCATAGAATAACCACCAGAAAACTACTTCTATAGTTTTAGACCATATAATGAACTACTTTCTTTTCTTTCTAATTTAGTCATACACCGCGAGAAGCAGAAAAGATGGAAAAATCCCCATTTTGTAAAGTAAGTCGGGTGAAATAAAATGTCTATGCAATAGCGCTTGTGTTCTATCTCTTTAACTCAGTCCCGATCAAGGCTGCAAAGTTCTTACATGACTTAAGATTGCAGGGGCATTGATGAAGTCCTAACCCACAAGGGCCGGCCTAAAATTGTACTTCCATGGACAGCAAGATATGAAGCATTTAGCCTGCAGGAAAAGAAGAAAGGAAAAAAAAGAAAGAAGGTTAATTGACCTTGTCAGGGTTATTCTCGGAAACGTTGTGAATATAGATGACTTACTTGTTAACATCAGGTGTAGACAAAGGGTCATATTCGTCTTTCTGTTCCATTGCTGGGATGGCACCAGCCAAAACAGCCATTTCTTGAGAACCTTCTACCTGAAAGTGGGAAGTAAAGATTCCTTAAGCAACCAAAAACAAAGAAATCATATTTTCTTTTAGATAATTTCTTTACTTGCTTTTGTTTTTAGTGTCCCAAATGGATATTTTTAAACTTTTCCCCTCACCCATGTTTTTTACAACCTTTCTGCTAGGAAATCCCCACTTCAACTTAAGAAATTGTGAAAATTGAACCACACTTTTAATCTCGCAAGATTCTTGCCACTTGATCAATCTTAGTGGGTTAGTGTTTATAACCCCAACCATTGAGCCACAAAGGTAATACACATAGCATATTTTGAGAAGGTGATTTGTAGCATGATCAATTTCAGAAACAAATGTGAATATCATATCAACATGTGAAGATAGCCAAACCATCTTCCTAGAATAAACACTTCAAATTTGAAAAAATATTTAAATCAAGACCCAATATTAATTTTCTTTTCCCTACATCCTAAAGTTTTTTTTTTAAAATAAAATAAATAAGACCCAATTTAAATACAGGTTTATGCCTAATTACTATTGTGTTGTTTATGAGAATATTACCTATAATTTAGAGGACCATGAGGATGGATGACTTGTGTGCCACTAAGTACAAATGCTTCCTACAAGTTGGTTACCATTATAAACTAGCTATTCTTTTATGTTTGTTAATAACCTCCATTTTTTAATTATTTTTCATTCAATCTGTCCTATATCATACAATGTGTGCACGTCTGTCATTAGTCTTAATGAGTAAAATCATCACTTATATTATATTGTTATCTACATTCAAGTAGAAATGAATGAAAGCTTCCAAAGGAACAAATGCTATCAAGAAAATGAATATGTTTATTAATGGTTCAACTTACTTACTTAAACTATATATTAGATAAATTTAATATTAATTAAGTGTTAAATACTAAATTTTAGGTGTTAAATTACTTAAATATCGTAAAGAAACAATGTTAAATAAAACATTAAAATTACTTAAGAATGTTAAGAAGTAATTTAATACTATTTAAACGCTAAATATACTCTGACTTTGTCAATTCTTAAGGGTACCCTTCTATCATTGTCATAAGACAATTAAAATTAAATTTAAAGAAATGGGAACATATTTTTATAAAAAGAATTGCCAAATTTGACACGAAAAGTTGAAATACAATTCCTAAAACTGATGAAACCAGTTTAAATGAATTGGGTCAAGACAAGGTCAATTGGTGATTAATGAATTGGTTGGATGAAAAAAGTCAATCTTAAAAAGAACTGGAAAATGATCCCGGTCGCTCTTTGTTGGATTATATGAAGAAATAGAAGAAAGGAAATGTTCCAAGTATGCATAGAATTAAAGGTCTCTTTCTCAAATCTTTTTCATCTTTTCTTTAAATAAAGGAAATGTTTCATGTTGGGAGATTTTTATTGTTATCTGGAGGATGAATAGTTAGCTTCTTTAGGGATTTTTTGGTTTGCAATTTTGCATCTGGTAAGTATTTCTTTGTTTTTCTGGCATGATAGCAACCTATTTGTGCTATTTTTTAAAGCTGGGTAGCATGTTTTGCTCAATTTTTTATGTTAATAATACTTTTACCTTTAAAAAAAGATATATTTCCTTTAAACTCTGAATTAAAACTCAGATTAGGTCATTTTACAACTAAAATGAAACCAAAGCATTTGAAGAGAAACACAATGAAATTGTACAAAATACCTGTTGCGGGTAATGTGAGTATCCAGAATACATAGGATTGGCATATGAGGGATCCTGAGACATGCCATAAGCATATGGATCATAACCTTGTCCATAACCGTAATAGGCACTACTCCATTGATTTGGATCAGCTTGCAAACCCCAGCCACTCGTAGCATCCTGTAGAATTTGCAGACACAAATTTCTTCATCACCTCTAGTATGATTA
The DNA here is from genome assembly GCF_907164915.1 of Impatiens glandulifera. Taxonomy (NCBI): domain Eukaryota; kingdom Viridiplantae; phylum Streptophyta; class Magnoliopsida; order Ericales; family Balsaminaceae; genus Impatiens; species Impatiens glandulifera. Next base: position 65,652,360 of record NC_061863.1, read on the forward strand.
AAGGAAATGATAGATCGGAAAAAGAAGAAGTGGGACACACAAATGTCTTGACTATAGGTAATCATCATACAGATTCATTGCACACAATACGCAATCATGACCACTAAGTAACTGATCATGAGAATGTTAGGGAGACACAAAATGGCAGTATCTTTCATACTATGGTTTTGCTAACCCACAACGATGCTACATATAAATAAACTAAGAATAACTTCCAAATATATATTTAATGAGTCTATGACCATGTTCATTTCCACGTGTGATATTATTCTTTAGTGTTAGGTTTATAGCCATACGTATTGAACATTAACCTAGAGCTGCAAAAACCCAAGTCTTTTATATTGGATTGACAAACAGAAGAGTCCAAATGCCTCAGAAAAATTAAGCAAAATGAGATACCAGAGAGATGTGAACACAATATGGCAATTAGACGACGCTTAAAAAACTCGATGATACCACGGCTAGAAGCTACTAATTTAGTACCCCTTTTTTAACGGTAAGGTTGCACTCATTCAATATTTGAAATTAAGCCTTTGTGATCCACTTCTACGATACATAAAAAATACCTGTTTAGCAATTGGGCTCTTGCCCCAAGAGAGATGGACAGCTTGTTGACCAATTGTTGCTCCCTGCATCTTTTGTATGGCCTCTTCAGCAAACATCCTGAAAAAAAAGTGTAACGAACTTGTGACATGATAAAGATAAAATCAGGATAAGATGTGTCGTATTCCCTAACAATTTAGAACATAGCATGATGATCCTCAAAAATGAGGAAGCTACAAACACCAAGGCATATAATATACCATCTATTGGGGAAGCTCTAACTCTTGACAAACTTAAAAAGAAGGTTTTGCATTATCTAATAAATGTTGCTTAGTTAATTGAAGGGATGAGTCAATCAACCACATTTTGCTTCATTGTGCACTCACTTCAGATACTTAGACTCTACTTTAGAGTATACTCAACTTTCAAATGGTCATGCCTTGATTAGTAATGGAATTTTGGGTTCAATGGACAGGTTGGTGTTTATTGGCAACTATTGGTGTCAAATGGAGAACATCCCCCTCATTCTTGTGGTGGAAGATGTGAAAAGAGAGTAACAAAATGACTTTTTAAGGAAAGCAGGAGTGGAGAGAGGATCAAGGGCTTCTTCCTCCACACTTTAGCCTCAATCAAGAAAGCAGGACGAATGGGACTTTCTTGAGTTGATGGAATCTCAGCTATATTTTTCGATTATGATCTTTTTCTTCTTTGTACTTCCCTTAACTGTTAAAAGTGAACACACTTCGTGTTCACGGTTTTTCCTCTATTTTATAAAACTTGACCTTCTTCCAAGGAAAAAATTAATAAATAAAAGCCATAAGAGTTTGTTGGAAAGGACGTCAGTCTAACCTTGTTGTGAATTGCACAAATCCACAGCCTCTAGTAGGTGGAATTTGAATGGAAACTATTTCTCCAAACTGCAAAAAGAATTGCTTCAGTTCCTCCTCTGTGATGTTGACGTCCAGATTACCAATGAAAACCTGCAACAAAGAAATATGTCAAGAAAATCAGGAAAACAAAGATCAGAGTACATATACAATTGTTAGACTTACCGTGGTGCTGTTGGCGTCATTATCGGCTGGAACAGTCTGTATAGTTGGTGTGTAAGCTGCAGAAGGGTAAACAGCTGCAGCACCAGATAAATAATAAGAAGGGTTAAAACAAAGTAAATAATAATGGGTAAAAGTCTTTGTATAAAAGACACAAAACAATGGTGTCAGCACTGTCGAGGACACACGCCTTCATGCGGATCAGACCACACTCGAGAACCTAGAGATGGTCATTGAGGATAAGATAGAGTCTTATCAGATAGATTTTGAGTGATTTTAATTGGTTTAGTTTCCCATGGAAAATGCAACTTTAGAGTCAATTGTGGTGGTAATGAAAGTATATTGTTTACCAAAAGGAGATAAAAAAAGGAAATAGTCAGAGTAGGAGGTTAATCGTGTATCTGGAATTTTTGATATGGTTGATGCAAGTACCTAAATTTTGCAAGATGTGTATCCATTGTCACATAATCAATTGTGGATCAAAGTTGCCTCCGTTCCAACCAAATCAAAATTTACTCTAATGTATAGGCCTTAACTGAAAATGAGTGAACATATGTCTTAAGAGTCATTCAAATTCCTACAGGTGAAAAATGACTATTACCCCTTGGTGCTGTATATTGCTGTTGAACCCCAATAGTTTTCTTTGGAGTTGCTGCACTAATACGCATAGGCCGAGTTGAACAATAGACGCCATTCATCTCACCCATTGCACGGTTTTTTTCTGCCTCATCTGCAAATTTAACAAACCCATATCCTTTTGATCGTCCAGTATTTGTATCTATGACAACCTTAGCACCTCGAACAGAAGGATATTGAACTCGAAACGTCTCTTGCAAGGTATAATCTGTAACATCAGGTGCCAAATCTCCCACAAATATAGAGTGATCAGGAGCATCAGGCCGTCTTTCTCCAATCCCGAAGGATGCCCAATTTAACCTGAAGTTTTGCTCAGTTCCAGGCATTTGTGTTCCATTGTAAGCCTGCAAAACTCTTTCAGCTGCAGCATGCGAGACAAACTCTACAAATCCATAGCCTTCTGGGAGACCAGTCATCTTGTTACGTATTATCTTTATTGAAATAACCTGTTCCATATACTTTGGACTGTCAGAGCTTGTTAATACCTAAGCATTAATATGAGAGCATGTCTATATAGATATATCAGTTCTTTGGAGCGAGAACTTTCTTAAATCTGCAGGTACAATCTAAAAGCAATGGTTTGTTTCAAAATTTCAATTGTGAAAATTATTTGATGTTCAGAACAGTGTATAAAACATCATATGACATGATTTCCACACAAAAAAAAGGAATGCTTATGAGCAGAAGAAATCTATGGACAAAGGTCCAGTGATCACATCATTCTTTCCTGCAGAGTCCACTTGTTCTTACAGATAGTCCGCTTCTTGAAGAAAAGAAGAAACTTACTAATAACCTTAATCCTGTATTGTTTTTAAAGACTAGTGTTAGTTACATGAGGAGGCTGATGGGTGCATTTGATGAACTTAAAAACTATCAAGCTAAGCCTCCAACAACTTCAGCTTTCTGAACCATATAACTGCTTGTAAATGGACAGACTTTAACCTTGGGAAATGAAAATTGAAAGGAAATAGCCAATAAAAAACTGAAATAAACAAAAGGGTACATAAATAACGAGGCGAGGAGGAAGGAAAAACCTCTCCAGTATGAGAAAAGCAATTGTTGAGGTAGTTATCGTCGACCCAGTACTGCAAATCTCCAATCCAAAGGGTGCGCACTTCTTCGAGAGTGGTTGGTTGATGGTACGGCAGTGAAGATCCTCCGGCTGCCATTGCTACTGAAGGATTGTTATAATGAATCTGCGCCTGCGCGCTCATCACCCATTGCTGCTGAAGCTGAGCTTGTACTTCCATCTCTCGCTAATTTGGTTCCTTTTTCTAAGGCTTAAATCTTAATCACCATCTCTGAATGAATCCCATGATGTCTGCCGGTTAAGAATGTTTAGGTCTATGAGGCAAACCTTTTTCTTTTCTTTTCTACTATATATATATATAATAATAGGATGGAATGTCAAAACAGGATCTAAAGTATCAAAATATATTTAAAATAGAATCCAAATATTAATATGCACAATAAATTTCTCAAAGTTTCCCATATTTTTAATTATCTTTCATTTATTTTATTTTAAAAATTGAAACCCTTAGAGACAATTTGAGTTCCTTTAAATAAATTTTATAATTTAATATAATAATATTATTTTAATCATAATTTAAATATTATAATGTTATCTAATTTATGGATTGATATTTATTACCTTTTATTTTAATTTAATTAACCTTTTTCTTTTTAGTTTGAAATAATTTAATATACTAAATTTGAATTTTTTTTTCTTTAGTTTTAACTTGATTGACTTTTTTATTTATTTAAACAATTTATATATACTAATATACAAATTTTATTTTATTTATTAAGAATTAAATATTTTTATATAACGTTTAATCAAAATTATATATCTATACAATATTTTTTTTTAAAAAAAACATGTGCATCTTAATCTTAATGACAATGATAATATTTTATAAAGAACATACATGTCAACATGACAAACAAAATGTTCAAAGTTATCTAGTTGAATTACTAAAAAAATATTAGTATAAATTGTCTTTTTATTATAAGTATATTAAATGATAATAACAAATAATTACTTTAAAAAATTATTTTTTAAGAATATATATTTAAACTAAAAAAATATTTAAAGATATGAAAGTTAATTTGGAAACAGTTATAAACATAAAAATGTTTTTTACATGTTTGCTATCATAATATCTTAACTCATTAGTAATATTTACTAATTAATATTACAACCTTAATATAATGGAAAATTAACTTAAAAAATAAATTATTTTTATTGTTAATTCAATTATAATTAAATATTATTATTTTTAATAAATAAAAATAATATTTTTAAAATATAAATAACATAATAAATATAAAATTAATATTATATCAACCAAATTAATTAGAAATTAAAAATAAATTTTTTAAATTTTTTTAAAAAAATCAGTTACATTTTTCATACCAATTTTCTAAAAATGTGTTTAAAATTATTTCTCTATTTATAAGCCGACCTAATCTAGTTCTAGCTCCAACTTTAACTCCATTATAAAACTTACTATTAATAAAATTGAGAATTTGTTAAAATGTATGAATTCAAGGTTGAATGATTCAACAAGGCACATTGGATGACAAAAGTTGAGATCATCTTATTTCAAATTCCTTTTATTTATCCTAAAAGATACTATGATTCTTGTTTGTAAGGATGTTTATATATAAATGCTTATGATAGCTGATGCTTGGGATTACTTGATGAACATGACTTTGATATATTGATAAACAATTACAAATATGATAACATTTTTCAAATCAAATACAATAGATGCATTTGAAAATATCAACTGAAATATGACTTAAAATAGAACACTCCAAAGATGTAATAAATAGTTATTAAACCAATTAATATAGGAAAAATGTCATTTTAGATTATTACAAAAAAATTAGTAAGTTGGTGGTGGCGGAGATGAGTACGTGTAAGGAGTGTACTTTTTCTCTGGAGTCTTGTAAGATGGCGGTGGTGGAGACGAGTATGTGTAAGGAGTGTACTTCTTCTCTGAAGTCTTGTAAGATGGCGGTGGTGGGGACGAGTATGTGTAAGGAGTGTACTTCTTTTCCGGAGTTTTGTAAGATGGTGGTGGTGGGGACGAGTATGTATAAGGAGTGTACTTCTTTTCTGGACTTTTGTAAGATGGTGGTAGTGGGGACGAGTATGTGTAAGGAGTGTACTTTTTTTCTGGAGTTTTGTAAGATGGTGGTGGAGGGGATGAATATGTTTAAGGAGTGTACTTCTTCTCCGGAGTTTTATAAGATGGTGGCGGTGGAGACGAGTATGTGTAAGGAGTGTACTTCTTCTCCTGAGTTTTATAAGATGGTGGCGGTGGAGACGAGTATGTGTAAGGAGTGTACTTCTTTTCCGGAGTTTTATAAGATGGTGGTGGTGGGGACGAGTATGTGTAAGGAGTGTATTTCTTCTCTGGAGTTTTGTAAGATGGTGGCGGTGGGGACGAGTATGTGTAAGGAGTGTACTTCTTCTCTGGAGTTTTGTAAGATGGTGGCGGTGGGGACGAGTATGTGTAAGGAGTGTACTTCCTCTCTGGAATTTTGTAAGATGGTGGCGGTGGGGACGAGTATGTGTAAGGAGTATACTTATTTTCTGGAGTTTTGTAAGATGGTGGTGGTGGGGAAGAATATGTGTAAGGAGTGTACTTATTCTCTGGAGTTTTATAAGATGGTGGTGGCGGAGATGAATATGTGTAAGGAGTATATTTTTTCTCTGGAGTTTTGTATGATGGTGGTGGTGGGGACGAATATGTGTAAGAAGTTTGTTTTTCTCCTGGTTGGTAATAAGAGGAAGGGGGGTGGCGGTGGAGAAGAATAAGAGTATGACGGGGGAGGAGGAGAATAATAAGAATATGGCTCAGCAATACATATTGATATCAAATAAAATGAAAGGATAAAAATAGGCAAATGCCCCAACTTCTCAAAGCTTTTCATTCTCAACTCTCAGAAAACCAAATCTCTAGCTAGATGAAATTTGTTGGTGTGTTTTATTGAGAATAAGCAAGTTATTTATAGTTCTTCAGAAGATGATGGAAGAAATGAATCATGTATCTTTATTAGTTAAGCTGGATTTGGTGCTTAATAAAATATTTTAAATTAAACACAATTACTTATGATTGATTATAATTAGAATTAGAATGTGATGTCCCATTACATAATAGCAATAATTGAAAAGATTAACATAACTTTGGAAAGATACAAATGCTTGACCATAAACTTATGTTTGATTATAATTTAAATGTGGTCTCCCACTACTTAATTAAGATACCATTAACTAAATATATTAACATGATTAAGAAAAGATACAAATCCAAGCTTTATTATTTTTGAACACATTTTCTTAATTTGAACTTATTTTGATGTTAACCCTAAAGTTTATAAATAAAATATTGGCCATCACCCATATGTTTATGAATACCGGTGCATCCAGTTTCAGTTTATACATTAATATGCTTCAACATGATCAGGATAGGGAGTAAGGTTTGGGGGTTCTTGTTTATATCAATGGTTTGTTTCTTTGTTTTACATAAATGAGGTTAAATATTTTAAAACATAAGTTATGTAAGATGAATAATTGTTTCTTTTCAAAATTATTAGGTTAGTGTACAAATTTCCTTACAAAGGTTAGAAGTTAAAACCATGAGGGTATAAGATGCATATACAAGTTTACGACAAAACCACACTAGTATAGGAAATGAAACCATAAAAACGTCAAAATAACCGGAGGTAGTACTAACAAAAAAAAAAGAATAATTAATTATGATTAAATATATTAATTTATCTAGTTTTATAAAAATATGTGTAAATTAAGTAATTAACATATCTATGTACATTATTGATAATTTAGAAATGGACCAGATACTATTAGAATTGATCATCAAGATTAAAATACAGTAGTTCTATTTGAGAGTTTTAATGTATAATTAACAAATAATATTAATTTAATAAATATAAAATATCAAGTTGATTTGATTGTTTAATTATAAAATGTATAAAAAAAGGTCATGGAACACATGATGAATTTATCTTAACAAGTGAGACTTTCTGATGCTAAGATTATAATGTTGTACTACTAAACATTTGAAATATTTTCCATTTGATTTTAATCATTTTAAAATATATTTTCTGTCTGTTACAACATATTTGAAATATAAATATGATTAAATGGCCTACAAAAAAAACTATTTTTTGTGACGCTTTAAAAGATGTTTGTCGGCGTATAAAACTATCATCAATGAATATACCGACGTATAATAAGGCGAAGCCAGAGGAAGGGACTTTAATTTTATTAGCGACGCATAACTTAGGTCGGTACAATTAAAAGAAGTGTTGCCAATTTTTTTAAAATTTAAAATATTTTCTATGCAAATTTATTTTTTCTCTTTTTATTTAACCAGTCAAAACTATCACTTATTAAATATTAATGTTATCTAACAAGAAGGTGGATATATATGTTATTAATGGTTCAACTTACATACTTAGTCTATACATATGATAAAATTGAAATTATTAAGTCAAGTTAAAACTTAAAACACTAATTTAAAGTATTACTTAAATCTAAAAAAACATGTTAATAAAAGTAATTGAATTACTTGTAAATATTTGATAAGAATGTTACAAAGTAATTAATTGTTAGTTAAATGTTACATATATTTGTCAATTCTCCTCACTTTTATCTTTGATATGTATATGAAAATTATATATATATATATATATATATATAATTAAGAAAGATCATAATTATATAATTAATTTAAATTACCGGCCCAGATTTTACGCCAGTAATTAAGAAGAGTAGGGAGAGTGCATTTTGTTGTATTGTTTGACAGTGGATGACAAAGGCTGAGATTTCATCTTATTTCAAATTCCTTTTATTTATCCTAAAAGATAACTATGATTCTTGTTTGTAAGGATGTTTATATATAAATGCTTATGATAGCTGATGCTTGGAATTACTTGAGAACCTGGCTTTGATATATTGATAAGAAATTACAAATATGAAAACATTTTCCAAATCAACTCAAATATGACTTAAAATAGAACACTCCAAAGATTTATAGTTATTAAACCAATTAATATAGAAAAAATGTCATTTTAGATTACGTTCACAGCCATATTTTTTAGAAGAACTTTGAGAAATTACAAAAAAATTAGTAAGTTGGTGGTGGCGGAGACGAGTATGTGTAAAGTGTATACTTCTTTTCTGGAGTCTTGTAAGATGGCGGTGGTGGGGACGAGTATGTGTAAGGAGTATACTTCTTCTCTGGAGTTTTGTAAGATGGTGGTGGTGGAGACGAATATGTGTAAGGAGTGTACTTCTTTTCCGGAGTTTTATAAGATGGTGGTGGTGGGGACGAGTATGTGTAAGGAGTGTACTTCTTTTCCAGAGTTTTGTAAGATGGTGGCGGTGGGGACGAGTATGTGTAAGGAGCGTACTTCTTCTCTGGAGTTTTGTAAGATGGTGGCGGTGGGGACGAGTATGCGTAAGGAGTGTACTTCTTCTCTGGAGTTTTGTAAGATGGTGGCGGTGGGGACAAGTATGTGTAAGGAGTGTACTTCTTCTCTGGAGTCTTGTAAGATGGTGGCGGCGGAGACGAGTATGTGTAAGGAGTGTACTTCTTCTCTGGAGTTTTGTAAGAGGGTGGCGGTGGGGACGAGTATGTGTAGGGAGTGTACTTCTTCTCTGGAGTTTTGTAAGATGGTGGTGGAGGAGACGAATATGTGTAAGGAGTGTACTTCTTCTCTGGAGTTTTGTAAGATGGTGGTGGAGGAGATGAGTATGTGTAAGGAGTGTACTTCTTTTCTGGAGTTTTGTAAGATGGCGGTGGAGGAGATGAGTATATGTAAGGAGTGTACTTATTTTCTGCAGTTTTGTAAGATGGTGGTGGAGGGGACGAATATATGTAAGGAGTATACTTCTTTTCTGGAGTTTTGTAAGATGGTGGTGGCGGGAAAGAATATGCGTAAGGAGTATATTTATTTTCTGGAGTTGTGTAAGTTGGTGGTGGCGGGGACAAATATATGTAAGGAGTATATTTTTTCTCATGAGTTTTGTAAGATGGTGGTGGTGGGGACGAATATGTGTAAGGAGTGTGTTTATCTTCTGATTGGTAATAAGAAGAAGGGGGTGGCGGCGGAGAAGAATAAGAATATAACGGCGGAGGAGGAGAATAATAAGAATATGGCTCAGCAATACATATCGATATCAAATAAAATGAAAAGATAAAAAGAGGCCAATGCCCCAACTTCTCAAAGCTTTTCATTTTCAACTCTTAGAAAACCAAATGTCTAGAGGAAATTTGTTGATGTGTTTTTGAGTGAGAATAAACAAGTTATTTATAGTTCCTCAGATGATGGAAGAAGCAATGAATCATGTGTTCTTTATTAGTAAATTGGCTGGATTTAGTGCTTAATAAATAGTTTAAATTAAACACAAGATTGATTATAATTAAAATTAGAATGTGGTCTCCCATTTCATAAGAATGCAATAATTGAAAAGATTAATATAACTTTGGAAAGATACAAATGCTTGACCATAAACTTATGTTTGATTATAATTTGTGGTCTCCCACTACTTAATTAAGAAAGCAATATCTAAATATACTAACAAAATTAAGAGAAGATACAAATCCATGCTTTAGGATTGTTGAACATATATTCTTAATTTGAACTTATTTTGATATAACCCTAAAATTTATAAATAAAATATTGGCCATCACCCATATGTTTATGAATACCTGTGCATCCAATTTCAGTTTATACATTAATATGCTTCAACATGATCAGGATCAGGATAGGGAAGTAAGGTTTGGGGGTTCTTGTTTATATCAATGATTTGTTTCTTTGTTTTACATAAATGAGGTTAAATATTTTAAAACATAAGTTATCTAAGATGTATAGTTTTTTCTAATAAAAATTATTAGGTTAGTGTACAAATTTCCTTACAAATGTTAGAAGCATGAGTGGATAAGATTTATATTACGAGTTTACCACAAAACCACATTAATATAGAAAATGACACCATACAAACGTCAAAATAAGAGGAGGGAGGTAGAAAAATAGAATAAATAATTATGATTAAATACATTAATTTATCTAGTTTTCTAAAAACAAGTGTAAATTAAGTAATTAACATATTTATTTTTATTATCGATATTCTATAAAGGGACCAATATTGTTTGTGCCGCCAAATGTTTTTAAATTTAAAATATATTAATGCATTTTTTTATCAATCAATTAATTTTATTTTATTTAACATTTTGTCAGTGTTTTTCTAATAAATAAATTACAATAAGTAATAATTGTTTTGTTTATTTTTTAGAAATGAAAACCATGCATGAAAATTATGCATACTAATTAATATATAAATTCAGAAAATTTGTTATTCTGAACAAATTATTGACAAATATATTTTCAGATAAATAAATACCTAACACATTTCACATAATAAATCAAAACATTTATCTGAGCTGGCCTAGAATTCTTTTAAAAAGTTGTAGGCTATTAGAGTTAATTTGAATCATCACTCAATAGGAAAGTTATTTTAATACAAAGTAATTAATATGATAAATAAAATGACGATAAAGAGAAAAATGAATAAAGAGTTGGTTGCCTTTGGGTGGGGCCTGAAACTACATATTTGATTTTTTTTTTTTTTCACAGTATTAGTATTAATTATTAAATATCTCATCTACTAATTTTAAAAATTAATTTAAAATTAGTTATTTAGCCTCTATTAGTAAATAAGAATTATTTTTTATTTTTTTATTTATAATTTATTAATTAAATATTAATATATTTTCTCTCTTTTTTTTTCATTAATTAAACTATTTAAATTTATTTCATTCCTAAATTTTTTTATTAATTTCTTTTTTTATTTCATTTTTCTTTTTTTTAATCAATTTTTCTTTTTTCCAATTCTTAAATTATCATTTTTAAAAAAATTTTAACAACTTATTTTGAATTTTATGTTTTATTTTAATATTTTTGATGAACAGTTTCTTTTTTTTATTTAATTTAATATTAATAGAAAATAAAATTAATAATTTTCTATTTAATTTTGGATTCATGACTTATAATATTAATAAAGAATATTATTTTTTTAATATTTAATTATTATTATTATTTTGTTTGATGAATGAATTGTTATTATTATTATTATCTAATTTTGATTATTTATTAATTTATTATTTTGTTGAAAATTTTTTATTATTTAAAAAATGAGTCATTGTTATATTCAATAATTAAAATTAAATAATTTTAAAATAATTAATAATCAATGTATAAAGTTAATTATGAATGTTTTTATTTATATGTATATATAAAAAAAATAATAAAAAATTTATAAAAAAGATAAAAATAAAGGTAAAAAGGAAGGAAATGAAAAATATATTAATATTTAATTAAAAATACATAAATTAAAAATTAAAATTAACTATGGTTTAATAAAAAACCTTAAATAAATTTATATTTTATAATTCATATATTTAAATGACATTTTATTAGTACATACTTTAAATGCGTTAATTTTTTTCTTATTTAAAAAAATATATATTTAAGTTTTTATTCAATAATTAATTTAATAATTTATATTTTAAATAACATAAATATTATTTTATTCTACAATAATATTATAAATTAAATTAATAAATATTTATCAACTAATAAATACTATTATTATATTATTGGTCCACTTTCTTTCTCATGTGATTACAAATCTTTTCCACAATCTTCTTACTTTCTTCAAACATCCACCAACACCTTACAAACATAAGTTATGATTAAAGAGAGATGATACAAAGTTTATAGTCTAAAAATATAAAATTTGGAATGAAAAAATTTATAATAATATCTCTTTATAAATCCAGATTAATATTCCTTCAAAACAATATAAGAATGATTAATGTAGATAATAAAGTACGAGGTAACAAGTCTTCGTCGACTTCAGGATCAACCAACAACCAACCTTTACACGAATTAAATTAGACGATGAATAATCAATCTTCTCGAGTTCCAACTCAAATTCATGAAACCAACTATTTCTCAATGGCTGGATCAATCACAGAGATGTAAAAAATGAATAAAAAACTTAGAAATTTAAAATAAAGATTCTTTTTTGCAAGTGAAAGTTATCCAGGCATAAAAGAAGCAAAAATAATAAATTCTTTTATGCATTAACAACGTCCATTTTTTACCTACCATTTTTATTATGAACTCTATAATTCATCATAATGTAATATTTATATTTAATTAATACCATTAAAGTTCAAACAACAAAGAGTATACAAAATAGGTCCACAATCTTAACTTTATTGCATGATAATTATCATACTGGCTATAAGCTCTTAACATATTATCAACACCCTACAAAATATCATATTTAACATACCAAATGAATGTAATCTCTCCATTAAATTGCATCTACTTCAAAACCCGAAATCACTGCTAGTTAAACGGTTCTCAATTTCAAAGCCGAGACCATTTTAGTAGTTATATGCCCATACATTTTCGGTCTACATCCCAAACACAAAATGTTTAGTATCTTTCTTAATATAAGTGAGACATGATAAACAAACTCAATTTATAATAAAATGGCAAAATTCTTAATTGGCACATTACACCCTTTAAAAAGAATGGTAGAACAGAGTGTGAATGTGCATTCAGTCATCAGCTTCAGAAGACAGCAACCATGAGAGGTACTCAGACTCCTGTCCAAAAATTGAATCGGAATGGTTCGGTGGAGTGACTCTCTTCCGCATTAAGGTTTCTATAGCTGGAACTTCTCTTTTTCGTCCTCCCCTTGGCCTAGACCGGAACATTTCATCAGTCTCCTCAAAGTCCCCCTGAAAAAAAAGTATAAATTGGTTTTCAAGTTCAACCGAATTCATCTGTTTAAGTATTTAATAAAAATTCCATAAACCATACATCGGTATGTACATGCTGTCCAGATTTCTCATGTTTATCCCTAACATGCTTGAAAGGGAAACTCATGCCGCAACCAGGCATGCTACAAACAAAAGGTCTGAGAACAAGATGCACAGCTTTCACATGCTGATGAAGATTTGATTTCTGGAGAGACCCCAACAAGGATAATAATATGATTATTCTCAAGAAATAAAGGTAAAACTTAATTACAAGTGAATACATGGGGCTTGTTTGATGTGGGTTAGTTTAAGAAATATTTTGTTTGAAATAAAAAAAAGCTGGATAAACAAAATTATCATTTGTATTTAACATTTGATAAAAAAAAATAGTTGATTGATCGATGATAGGATGCATAGGAATGATTTCCAAATAATCCAACATCTAATCATTACATCATTCAAATCATCAACCAAAATACCCTTAGCCTTAATGTCTTTTACTCAGATACCTTGATATTTCATAACCTACATCAAACAGGGTGGGTTATTTGAATAACCACCAGACCAAACAAGGAGTGTCAAATTTGAAATTAAATAGAATAGACCATAGCAACATTAGTACCTACCTAAGTTTAGAATTGGGTTTATAAATCTTATATGACATAAATGTGACATGAATTTTCTTGCACGTGAACAACTTACAGTTGAAAATGTGTGTGAGCACCCTTCGAAATCACAAGGAATTCTTTCTGACGAGTCATCATCTCTTTCATGTGTGCGCATATGCCGCTTAATGTTCTTCCTAAGATGTTTGGTTCCACAAACATCGCATATTACTTGAGAATGACATTCTTTCAAATGGACCTTCAGGTAATGCTCTTTCGTGAAATACTTCAAACAACTGGGTTCAGAACAAAATGCTTCCACCGACTCCAACTTCACTGTAAATGTATTTGATGCTTTTGTCAGAATAGTCTAAAAGAAAACTTCAACAAGGCTAGCATGAATGTATGATGAATAAAAGAACTAAGAAAAATATTTACCATGAGAAGCTTCGTGTTTTTTGAGTTTCGATGCATACTTAAAGACCTTCCCACACCCAATTTCAGGACATAAATGTTCTTTTGCCCCACCATTGTTATCAGAGGGCAATTCCTCGCAGTGATATTCATTAACATGCCTTGTAATATTTCCTTGGAATGCAAATTGGATTTTGCAGCTTTCAATAGGGCAGTCAAAAAGCTTTCCCTGGTGCTGAAGAAGGTGGCGATTCAAGTGGTCTTTCCTCCTATAGCTAGAATGACAGTCATCTATAGGACAACTAAAAGACCTCTGTGGACCAATAAACATATAATGATTATTATATAATATATATACTTAGAGTTTTCAAAGGAATAAAATGCCTAGACAGCATAAGAAGTAACTCTTACAGATTTGAAATTGCGTGATTGGGTATCACTTGATGGAGCTTCTCAGGAGGGTCTCCCTTCCTGATACTGGTCCATTCAAGGATAAATTGTTGCCTCTCGCATTTTGGAGTTCTTATTTTGGGATCCAATGCTTTTCACGCGTTAACATCGGTTTTATGACAATTAAGTTAGTCATAAATGAAGCCTGTACAAGTATCAAAGGAGTGGCCTAAGTAAGCCCTTAGATGAGAGAGCCATGGATAACTTCTAATGAACTGTATTCATTACATTCTTAATTGATTGATTATCAAATCTTTCAGGTAACCTCTATTTATAATGTATAGAGGTTGCCTCATAAGACCAGTCTAAAAACTTGGGGAAAAAGTAGATGCATATATTGCTTCTAAGAGCTAATTGTCCTATCTAGAAGATGAATCTGGATAGTCAATTCGTGGTTCATAATCCATATACATACAATCATACATAGAAGATGGATTAAAGGGAAACCAATAAAGTAAGGAATACCTCAAGAGAATGGCTGAGCATGTGCTGCTTTAAATGAGCAGGTTTCTGAAAACATGCTCCACACTCATGACAAGTATTCAGCTTTTCGTTGTTGTCTTCAGACAAAGTCCCTTCATTGTTTTTGCGTTCAATTTCATCCTGTTGTTGAAGTGAATCACAGACAATACATATAAATTGAAAGTGGTAACAAACCCAGATAAATTGAATGAAAAATGGTGATGAATGAAACCTGATGTTTAGAGAGAAGATGAGAGGAGATGAGCGACTTCTTGGAGCGACATATGCCACAATACTCACAGAAGTATCTTCTAACGTCTCTAAAAATGGGCGTTTTCCTCTCACCTTCTTCTGCTTCGCCTTCTTCCATCAATCAAGCTCCCTCCACCGCCAATATGATGAATTTGAGCCGCCCGCCAAGAACTAGATAGAGATTTAAGAATATGAAACTAGCTAGGGATGCCCTAATCTTTGGCTCATTAAAAAACACTTGTGATTTTTTTTTATTTAAATATTTTTTAATGATACATTTATCATTTTACTTTGGAATTTTTTTATACCAAACTCTAGTTTTATTTACAAAACTAAAATTATTCTAGTATAAATTATATAAAATATATTTATAATATCATTATATATTTAATTATATTTATTAATATTCAAAAATATTAACAAAAATAAATTAAATATGTTAAACTAATATTTTTTAATTTTTTTTTAAACGAGGATAAATCGAGCGAGCACGAGTAGTTAGGAAGTGCCAAAAGTATTCATATGAATCATATTTCACCCAAGGCGGTGAGAGTTTATGTAAAATCGTTAGACATTTGTAAACTAGTAAAATCTAGAGTTTATATTAAATCGTAAGATTTTAATTCGAAAAAATAATAGTTATATATTTTTATTATTTATATATATAATTAATTATTTTATACTTAGACAATTTTAAAAAATTATATATTTTAATATAAAATTAATTAAAAAATAATAATAAATAAATAACATTATAAAAATTTATACTTACAAAATTAATTATATTAATTAATTCATTTAAATAAATAATAACTTTATATTTTAATTTTTAAATAAAAATTTGTTTTTTAAAGTAAAATCGAAATTATTTATAAAGTTGTAAAATCGTAAAATCTTATTATTGTAAATTTAAAATCGTAAGAGTTTTACCTATTTAAGAGTTTATTTAAAATCAGACTCGATAACTTAATTTGAAATCGTAAAATCATAAAATTTTAAGAATCAACTCGAAATTTTAACAGTTTTGATTCCACCGACGTGGGAAAATAGCAAGAGTAAGCTTCGTTTTCCTAAACCCTGAACTACCCTGTTTCTTCTAGTTGGGCCTTTTAAAGCTGGGCTTATTTGGGCTGCAGACTGGCTGGCAGTCTGGTCATTTGTGCAGTTAATCAATAATTCGATAGATCCTACATTTTCCAAATAATTTTTAAATTTAATCCAGTCTAAAATTATTTTTACAAATTATTTGTTAACTCAAAATTATTTAAAAATTATGATAAAGAATTAATGTATACAATAAACAAATAATAATAATGAGTCATAATTACACTAAAATTCATTTATTTGAATAAGTAATAAAAAAGTTAATTTGTTAATATAAATTAATTTTACTTTAATAAAATTTTAAAATATCAAAATAATTTGTAAAATTTTAAAATTTAATTAGTTTTAAGAGTTACATAAGCCACTTGTTAGCTTCTTTTAAATATATAATTAATAATATAAACAACCTAACTATATAATTAGTAAACAAAATTAATAACATTAAGGATCTAAAATTTTGGATAATACACCAATCATGCAAAGTGTGGAAATTTAAAATTTAAATAAAAATTGATCTTAAACTCACAAATCTACATCGAATGTGTTAAAGATGCATTTGTTAAAGAATTTAATCTAATTCACAGAAAATAACATTTTGGATAGTATCAACTAACTTTATTAATTGAACATCTCATATTCAAGTTTATATTATATATGTTTATAATATATATTATAATTATATATTATTTGGGTTAACTATTTTGATTTTATGATAAAATCTCATTGTATCTATCAAAAAATTTAAATTTTAATAATATGTACTTGGATTTTTATTTTCTTTCTTAATTATACATATGGTTATAAAATTTTCAAATTAATTATTTTTAATTTTCATGAGTGCTAGTCTCGTTAGTTTGAGTTGGTTCTTTAATTTATTTATTTTTTAATTGAGAATAAAAGGTATCATTTCCAATTCACATGAGTTGTTTTGGTTTAGCAAAAGTATTGGATATCCACAAAGAATATATATTACATAAATATATAAAGCATGTTGTTTAATCTCCTTAATTATTATTTTCTTAAGTAATGGGAGACCACATTCCAATTAACAATTTAACATATTTAACTCTTATTAAAACAACATACTATTCCATTTCCCTTCCAAGTAGTATAAATAACTTGCATATTTTCAATCAAAACACACCTCTAAAGTTCATTGGAGGCATTTGAGTTGTGTGGAGTTGAAAATGGGGAGTTTTATGAAGTTGGGACATTTATCTCTTTTCATCTTTTCTATTTACTTAATTTCGGGATGTTTTGCTGATCCATATTATTACTCTTCTCCTCCCCCACCACCATCGTACACTTATTCTTCTCCACCCCCACCACCTTACAAAGCTGAAGAGAAAAAGTATACTCCGTACATATATTCATCTCCGCCGCCACCACCTTATAAGGCTGAAGAGAAATATACTCCATACAAATATTCATCTCCACCACCACCAACTTACAAAACTCCGGAAAACAAATATACTCCTTACACATATGCATCTCCACCACCACCAACTTACAAAACTCCAAAGAATAAATATACTCCTTACACATACGCATCTCCACCACCACCCACTTACAAAACACCGGAGAAAAAATATACTCCTTACACGTATGCACCACCACCACCGCCAACTTACAAAACTCCAGAGAAGAAATATACTCCTTACACATATTCGTCGCCACCACCGCCAACTTACAAAACTCCAGAGAAGAAATATACTCCTTACACATATTCGTCACCACCACCGCCAACTTACAAAACTCCAGAGAAGAAATATACTCCTTACACATATTCGTCACCACCACCGCCAACTTACAAAACTCCAGAGAAGAAATATACTCCTTACACATATTCGTCACCACCACCGCCAACTTATAAAACTCCAGAGAAGAAATATACTCCTTACACATATTCGTCTCCACCACCGCCAACTTATAAAACTCCAGAGAAGAAATATACTCCTTACACATATTCGTCGCCACCACCGCCAACTTACAAAACTCCAGAGAAGAAATATACTCCTTACACATATTCGTCACCACCACCGCCAACTTACAAAACTCCAGAGAAGAAATATACTCCTTACACATATTCGTCACCACCACCGCCAACTTACAAAACTCCAGAGAAGAAATATACTCCTTACACATATTCGTCGCCACCACCGCCAACTTACAAAACTCCAGAGAAGAAATATACTCCTTACACATATTCGTCACCACCACCGCCCACTTACAAAACTCCAGAGAAGAAATATACTCCTTACACATATTCGTCACCACCACCGCCCACTTACAAAACTCCAGAGAAGAAATATACTCCTTACACATATTCGTCACCACCACCGCCGCCCACTTACAAAATTGAAGAGAAAAAACACACTCCTGCATACTATTCATCACCTCCACCTTACTACTAATATTTTTGTGATTCCTGAAGGTTGGTCTTCAAAATATGGCTATTGGTGCACTAGGAAACTCTTAAGTGACAGTTTCCATTATTAATTATTTAATAACAAAACATCGTGGAATTCCGTGTGAATCATTAAGTATCCCCTTACAAGGCTAAAATATTCTTGGAGAGACTTATTTAATGTAATCTCATGAGTTCATTCTTTTTTTAATATATTTATTCTATTTGACTTTAAAAGTTTATGCATATTTGTAATTGTTTATCTTGTTATCAACATATATATTAAAGTCTTAATTTATGAAGTAACTATATATAAGCTAAATTTTCATATGAATTTATAAATAACATGCTTACAAACAAGAATCATAAGATCTTCTGAAAAATTAATTTGAAATAAATTCAAAATCTCAGCCTTGGTCACAAAAAATCTTTAAAATCAAGCAATATATATTCTTAATTTAGGTTGTTGTAAAGTGGCTACGATTTATGTTACTTTTGCATATGTTTTTTATTCCTTATTCAAATAAAAAATTAAACTCATTGAACAAAAGTAATTTCTACAACTATTTCTAAAGGTACTATAATGTTTTGCAAATTAATAATGTAATGAAAGTTATTAACGGTTATTAGTGGTTATCTGACAATGTTGGCGCTTCTAACCAACAATAAGGTAAAAAGAGCTTGTAAATAATTTAAATTAAACTTGCTGGAATCAAATAAGACATTAAAGAGTTAATTAGTTATTACCGACACCAGGCGCCGGAACATTATTTACCGACGCTTTATTCCGACGCTTTTGTAGGGATGCCGACCACAAACTTCAGATATTCTTGGCAGTGGTCAGTTTCACTCCGTCATGATATACATTTTACTAGGATATCGGAATCAGATGATTTTGATGGGTTTGAAGAGGTAGACCAATACTACCTCTCTTGTTTATACAAAACCGTATTTTCGATGTCTATAACGACATTGATTCACGTAAAAATATGTATAAATTAGTATGAATTTTATTAATCCTTTAGTCAAATGACAAGAGTGGCTTCTAACTCAGCAAATATCACTGATTTTGATTCTTAAATTTAAATGGAGGTGATGTTAGCTTCCAAAACAAAATAAAAATGGTTAATTCTTTAAAGATTAAATAACTATTTGTCACATATAACTTATATATAAATATTATTTATTAATTAATTCCCAAATTCCAAGTTCATATTTTTTTTTTATATTTCAACATATTAGAATTAATATTAATTTTAACTATGAATTAAACTCTCAAATATATTTATTTTGATGATAAAATCTCTGGATATCTTGAATATTTATTTCTAAAATTTCAAAATAATGTTGTAGATACTTATTTTTAACTCTCATGATTTATAAAAAAATTAAATAATTAAGAGTAATCAAAATAATTTTTTTTTTTAAATCACGAAATAGAAAATAATTATTTTGGAAACAATGTTGTATCAATCGCAAAGTTCAAAATAGGAAATGATCAATGTGTCTTCGTGGTCATTTCTCCTAGCTAGATGCCTAGGGCATCCCACTTGTCGAGCAGAATAGAATTCTGCCGAGAAGTTATCCATTAAATGACTATTCTATCAAATTCGACCAACCTAACCAACATGCTACGCCCAAGATGCCTATAAAAGAATCACATGGTGATGAAGAGCATGGAAGAACAAGAACCTTTACAACAAAACCGCCATTAACATGCTTTATTTGTTTTTTTTTTTTTTTTTTCGACAGAAGTTTTGAAAGGTCTTTCTGATCGAGCCAAAAACTTCATTAAGACCATAGGAATCGTTTTCAACTCATTGACCGTGGTCAGCCCGCACCTTGGATCCCAAGTTTGTTAAGCTTGTATGTGTGTAGTTTAAATGTATGGGGATGTAGCTCAGATGGTAGAGCGCTCGCTTAGCATGCGAGAGGTACGGGGATCGATACCCCGCATTTCCACTCGACAAACATTTTTTTATCCTCTCTTCTAGCCTAGCGGTAAAAGGAGGTGGATACCTCAATTCCCCAACCTCTCTAAGGTCCTGGGTTTGAGCCCAGATTTGCGGGCTATGTGCTTAACCCGCGGGAATTAATCGCAATCCGAAGGAGAGGTGGAACCAGCGTTCTAAAAAAATGTTTAAATGTTTTTGGTATTTTAAAAGCTTTATTTGATTTTTTTTAATTCCCAAAAATTATTAATCATGTTAATAATTTTTACAACAAAAATATGAAAAAAAATGTTTTATTAAAGATTTGTTTGAATTTATTTTTAAATCTATCATCCTTAATTTATATTTTTCAAAGTACCTTTTTATTATCTATGATATCAATTACAGGTATTGACTCATTTATACTATTTAAAATTAAAATGTCAAGCCTGTATACATATTTAGAATTTTGAAAAATAATTTAACAAAAGCATGGAAATCAATTTTCTAAAAACAGCCAAAATTTTAAAGTAGAAACGAGAACTATGGATATAAAGCTAACGTCGAAAAAATCGAACCAAATGAAAATCTTCTGAAAATGCGTTCTTACACTCAAAATAGTTTTTTCTTAGTTTCTAAATATAGAAAATCAAGTGTTAATTCTAAAAAGTCTGCCTTTTAAAAAAGTCTGAATTAATTTTAAATTAAAAAAATATTTGTTGCAGTCGATATCTAATTTTTACGAGAATTAACGGAAGAATAAGTTATGAGATTCAGACTATCAAGGTTTAAAATCTAAAATCTTTAAAAATAAATTGTGAAAAATTAAAATTTAGTAAAATTTATTAAAAATATTCCGCCCCTTCCTCTGTGCGTTACAAATGTATGTACTTAAATATTTCCTTGTAGAAAACTAGATAGATTAATATATTTCTACTTAATGAAAATCATAATTAATTATTTTGAATTTGATCTCTAAGTGCTAGCCCCGTTACATTGACAGTTTGACTTGGATTTTTAATTTATTTATAAATAAAATGTGTCATTCCTATATTATTGTTGTTTTGGTTTAGTTTTGTAATGGTATCACAAAGAATATACAATTATGTCGCTAAAGCTAAACTTTGTAAAAAAAATTGAGCATGTTCTTAATGTTGACTGATGTATTTAGTATAATTGTCCATATTAAGCCTTTTTTTCTTAGCAATGTTAAAATAATATACCAACAAAAAAAAATAACATTGAAAATACGCAGCATTGTAAAAATCCTCAATGAGGATGATTCTTGCCTCTTATGCGTCGCTTATTATGCGTCGGTAAACTCATTGCCGACGCTTAATGTTATATTTTTATAATAATAACATATTTTTTTAATTATAATTTTTTATTAACTAAATATAAATTTAACCATTTATCTCATTCTTTAATTTTATTTTTAATTTTAATACATAATTTAAAATATCATTAATTATATATATTACTTAAAATATCTTTTCAAATATTATTAATTTCAAAATTAATTATGACAAACAAATTAATATTTATTATAACATATAAATGTATAAGTATATATTAGAGTTTTAAATGTATAAATAATAATTTATTTCCTATTTTTTAAACTCTTTTCTTAGAGATGATTTAATTATTTATACATTTAAAATAAATAACAATGTAAAAGAATATATTATTTAAAACTGATTAAGTAAAATTTTTATTATATAATATAAAATAAAAATTTTAAATGTATACATATATATTAAAATATAAATAATTAAGTTTATAACAAAAGTAATTTAAATATATATATATAAATAATTAAATTTAGAATGTAGTTAATAAAATATTATAATTATAAATTTGAAGAGTGTTGAAAACCATACAATAACCTTCCCAAACAAACAAACAAAAAATAAACAAGCAGAAAATATAATTCTTCAAGAGATGTAAATAAAAACAATGTCACTTTTCAAAATAACATAATAGGTTAAACATAACAATTTGAAAAATATGACCAGAAACAACATTATATCTGGAAAATCAGACATGTTTACTTAAATAAGAAATAAACCTCAAACCGATACTTCGGTAAACTCTGGATTATGAAAAGAACTAAAAATCCACCCGAAAAACAAAAAGGTGGCCCGAATAATGTAAAATGTTTAGAAGGAGGATTATTATATAATCCCACTCTGGCTTCAGCTTATTTCAATGAGAAAATTTGTGCTGAATAATAAAAATCCGAATAACTTTTGAGAACTAATTTTCATCATTGTCTAACATCACCTAAGAAAACTGTGAGAGAAGAAACGCA
The DNA here is from genome assembly GCF_907164915.1 of Impatiens glandulifera. Classification (NCBI taxonomy): domain Eukaryota; kingdom Viridiplantae; phylum Streptophyta; class Magnoliopsida; order Ericales; family Balsaminaceae; genus Impatiens; species Impatiens glandulifera. The sequence continues at coordinate 65,675,398 of NC_061863.1, forward strand.
TTTTTGCCTTTTTCTTAAGCACCGCCTGAACCATACTTCTTTCCCAAAACAAGCATCTGAAGCTGATCGTAACCTGCAAGCACACCAGCACCTGCAACAGCACGAAGGATGTTTGCACCAGCACCCTTGAACAGAGATTTGGCACCCTCGTTTTTCAGGATTTGAGAGAAGGCGTCGAATGAGCTCTTGTACTTGACGGCTTCACCAGATGTCATCATCATTCTTCTTCTCACAGTGTCAATTGGGTAGGAGGCAAGACCAGCTCCGTTTGTGATCAACCAACCAAGACCAAAGCTAGCAAAGAAACTATCCTGTAAACCGGCCACACAAATTCAACATTAGTATGTATGTATATAGATTAAGGCTTTCACTGCCAAATCAAGGAAACAATTTTAAAGAAATAAAACAAACTAGCTCAGACTACACCGCACTGAACATTAGATATAACATGCTTATTCGATAACTGTCATCTAAAATCACAACATTAGTAAGATTCAGCTTAAATTAACCTACAAAAGTTGAGCAACAAAATCTAACTTAATTCAATAAGCTATGAAAGGTTTTAACACAATAACAAAGTGAGAGCATAGAATAGACTAGTCCTTAAATAATTTTTCAACATTTTATCAAACAACCAAGACAGTGTATGTTAGATTTAATCAAAATAGTCCCTAATCAAATTTATTCAAATCATTAAATAAAAACTATTATATCATCACTCTAATATCTATAACATTTTAAATATTGAATACAAAAGATATTTTAGTCATTTAACCCAAATAATCCACTTTAAAATCAAACAATATTTTGTTCAAATAGTCCTACATCAAACAAGGAGTAAGATATGAATTATTTAAAATTCAAATATTTTCATTTGATTTATTCAGCATATTTTCAAAGACTAAACTAATTCTGCAATTAAATTTCAATATTCAGCATTAACATAAACTTTAAAATATAATTGTGACTGACCTGCAAGCTTCCAGTTAAGAGAACTGGCTTCAGAGAGTCGTACATTCCAAAGTACAACCCACGGTAAACAATGATTCCAACACATGAGATGTTGAATCCACGGTAAAGTCCAGCAACACCATCAGTTGCGAGGGTCTTCTTGTAGACATCGACCAGACCGTTGAATTGCCTCTCTCCTCCTTTCTTTGCTGCCTTTGAATCATTTGCAAGACGGGTCCTGGCATAATCCAAGGAGTAGACAAACAGAAGTGATGATGCACCAGCTGCACCACCAGATGCAAGGTTTCCAGCAAACCACTTCCAGTAACCATCACGGTCCTTCTTGAAGTTAAAGAGACTCTTAAAGTAGTCCTTAAATGCAAAGTTCAAGGCCTGTACAAGTATAAAAAACATATAAGCATAACAGATCAACACAAAAACTCAAAAACCAAACTTGAAAAAGTTACAAACCTGGGTGGGGAAATAACGGATGACATTAGCAGTGTTTCCTCTCCACAATGCAACCATACCTTCATCTGCCATTGTCCTCTTGAAGCAGTCACCAATTCCCTTGTAGGGCTCAGAAAGACGACCAGATTTAATCATCTCATCTTGGTTCTGAATCAAAAGCTTAACACGCTCAATAGGAGCTGCAGCAGTCTTTGACACAGCAGCTGAAACTCCACCCATGAGAAAATCAATGGCAAATCCTGCTAGACCTTTCTCAGAAGGAGCTTGCACGAAAACAGGGGAAGCATTTCCAGTAATCAAAGACAGATCTTGAGACTGGAAAGCTCCGCTAGAGTAATTTCCATAAGAGTATCGCCTCTGGTAAAGAGCGGGTTGGTTAAGTCCCCTCATTTGAGCATTGGAACCAAGGTTTAGCCTACCGGCCACCATCTGAGCTACACTTGGGTGTTGATCAGCCATCACGTCTATGCAACTAATAAGCCTGCAGAATGTTAATATACATGTAAAGCTTAGCCATCGAAATTATATCGTCATCTATATCATCAGATTCAAAATCGTAACAAACAGTGACTTTATCATGCAAGACTAACCCTATAAAAGATCTACCAGATCAGATCGTATATTACACCTACACATTCTTCACAGATTCAAATACGATTTTATTTCAGGATCTAGATCTCCTGTTCATATATATGTCAAAACATATTCAAAACAATCAAAAACTTAACATTTCTAAGCAGAATTCTCAGATCTAGAATGATTAATATTAAAAAACAGATCTGCGTAATATTAACCATCGCAGATAAGGATCCGAGTGATAAACACATAATAGAATCCCAGATCTAGAACGATTCAAGTGAAAAACACATCCGATGAACACGAATCTACAACAAATAGGTCGAATCCATAGATAAAACGATACAAAAGAGAGAACATCTACGAAACGAAGAAAGAAATACCAGATTCTTGAGAAAAAAAGGTTGTAGGTAATAGAGAAATGTACAGATCTAATAGAAAAAGAGCAAATAAAGAGATCTGAAGCGCTGTAAACCGTTCCAAACAATCCACCGTTGGGGAAACGAGATTTAAGCAGCTTCAGAGAGATAAAAGAAGATTGAAATCGATGAAGAGGATATAGAACGCATAGACATTAATAGAATATAGCTTATTTTAGAGAGAGAAGTTACCTGCGTTCAACTCGCCTTCGCTTTTGGCAGCCGCAAGAGAAGGAGAAGGAGAGACGAACGAGGTTATACGCAAGAGAGACTCCTTAGACATCGACTTCTACGTATATATAGGGCAAATTCTACAAATGAGAGAAATTTCTCAGCAAAAATAAATCAAAAATAAAATATAATTTCTCAGCAAAAAAAGAAATTAATTAATTAAAATATATAAATTAATATTGGTTTTGATTTATTTAAAGATATTTGAGATTCTCCAAATAAACTTCATTATTTATAAAAGATTTGAGTCTTTTAAAATATATTTTATTATTTTAAAAGTAAATTGATAACTTTTTATGGTATTTATAATTAATTAGTAAAGATAAATTATATATTAATCTATAAAAAAAATATATTAATACATTTATCATCAATGTTATTTTAAAAGATAAAATTTACTTTGTATAATTTTAAAGATATGAGCATAATTAATTTGTATCGATAATTCTACAATAATCTCTATGTGTGGGTATATTTTAAATATTTAAATTAAAAAAAAAATTAATATTTAAAGAGGTACTAAAATAGAATATTGATTTGGAGAAAAAATAATTATTTATCGATAATTTTGACGAGATAATGATTATTCTTGGTAAAAATACTTATAAAAAATGTATTAATAAATATAAATAAAATAAAAAATAATAATAATTTAAAATAAATAGTATTTTAGTTAGTAAAATTAATAATATAATTAATGATAAGTAATTGATTAAAAAATTAATTTTGTATAAATTAAATTAAAACTTATTAATATTAATAGAAACTCACCCAAAAAAATTAAAAATGTAGTATTATTATATTATTTAATGTCACTTCAAACAAGCAAATATAAACACAATAAATAAATATACAATAGATATATAAGAAAAAATCAATGTGAAAAAGATGAATTGTGTGGAAATGTCTGGTCCAATAAATACTACAAATTAGTTTAGAAATTGGATAGAGTTTGTTTGTGATAAAATTATTATTTTGGCTAATTCTTTTCAATATGTTGAGAATGGGTGTATGACTTGAAAACAAGAATGGTTTGTTTTTCTGTTATGAATCTTAATTTATGTCTTTGTAATAATATAAATCTGTAATTCATTAAATTATTTATTATATAATATAGTTTTATCATAGCTTTTAAAAATATTGTATAAAATGTTTAGAATCCCCCCAATACTTAATGAAGTGGGAATATCAAGTCAAAAAATCTGCAAAATTGATTTTTTTGATTGGGTATAGAGAAGAAAATATCTAACAAATTTATAAATATTTATTTTCGTCAAAAACACCTAATGTGACCTAAATTCCGATAAAACAATTTATTTTGGGCACCTTTTCGGAATTTGGGGGAATGACTTGGGTGGCCACTTTGAATGGGTCCAAACAAACCAGCAGCCACAAAATTTAGAAAAGTAAATGCAGATGCTCCAATTATTTTGAATTCTTTTTTTTATACTTTGACCATTTTGATTTTTTTTGCAGCCAATTTATACTAAATATCTGAAACCAAACAACAGTACCAAACTAGTCCTTAGGAATCACATACCCCAATAGTTGACAAATGAATTTGAAGCTAAATAAAGAAGGTTATAAAGGGCAAATAGCAGAATATGAAAAATATACCTAATAAATACTAAGAAGGTAGCATTCTTTGACATCTGCAAAGAGCCCTTTATTCTTGCCTCTTGATGAATATTTTTTTTTATCATCTAGAACTGGTAATACTTCATTTAATTAAAAACAAACTTTAGACAAAATATTATTAAAACTATTACTAATTAGAAATAATTTATTAATCTAGAAAACTATCAAACATTCAATGGCTTCTTATAGAGTTGCAACATAAGGGAAGAACAGACCACGCTAATAGATGATGCAGCCATGCATGCACCGGCAAGCCAAGGTGGCAAGCGGATCCCCAAGAATGGGAATAAGACTCCAGCCGCAATTGGCAAACCAAGTACATTGTAACCTAGGGCCCATACGTAGTTCATCCGAATACGTGTCATTGTCTTTCGAGAGAGATCAATGGCAGTTACCACATCTTCTAAGTTGTTCTTGATGAGGACAATGTCGGCTGCCTCTATAGCTACGTCGGTTCCTGCACCAATGGCTATTCCAATATCAGCTGCTACTAAGGCTGGTGAGTCATTTATACCGTCTCCCACCATTGCTACGGTTGTGCCTTCCATCTGCAAATGTTTAACCGAGCATTTAGATTTTATAACTTAGTTGTTTTAGTAGAAGATGAATGAAATGAAACTATTTATTTTGCTGTGCTATTAGAGTAAAATAAACAAGGAAGCATATATACCTGTATATCCTTTATCTTGTTTGCTTTCCCTAGAGGATCAGTCTCAGCAATCACATTCTGGATTCCAACCTGTGAGGCTATAGCTTTTGCTGTTGCCCAATTATCACCTGTTACCATAATAGTGGAAATGCCCATAGACTGTAGGAAAGATATAACCCGTGAAGCTTCAGGTTTCACAGGATCAGTCACTGAGAAAGCACCAGCAATGTTTGCATCGATAGCAACAAGTACACAAGTACGAGCCAGTTGCTCGTTTTCTGAGACATGGTTCTCAACCTCAGGACTGATAGGGATATTAAAAGTAGCCATGAGTCTTTTGTTTCCAACCAATACCCTCCTTTCTCCAACTTTTCCTCTCACGCCAGATCCAGGATAAACTTCAAATTCCTTTACCTCTTTAACATGTACAGATTTAGAATTAAATTTGTTCATGAATTTCTTCACATGTGTAACAATTGCTTTCGCTATTGGGTGCTCGCTGTTAGCCTGAGAATATTTACATTTCCAGGAGAGGTCAAATGAGTGGTCCTGATTGATAAAAAAATGTTGACAAATTTTATTTTGCATTGAGATATACCTCAACAGCCATAGTGATTTCTTGAAACTCCTCCACTGAAAATTGGGAAAACAGAACTGCACTTACTACAGATGGTTTCCCCATTGTTAAGGTTCCAGTTTTATCAAAGACCACTGTTCTTACCTGTGTAATCAAAACATGAACATATATAGGCCTATAAGTTGAGGTCTAAAGTTCCATTCCCACTTAAAAGCATATTGATTACAGTGGAGGTCATGATGGTGGGAAGTTGTGATAAACTCTTATAGGGAAAAACCCTAGTCTAAAAACAGTTTGCAGATATTGGGTGGTAGTTACATCAAGGCAAGAGTTCATTGTGAATATGAACAGATGCTTTGGTAATAAACTTGAATCCCGCTTTGTCATGTACTATATATGATTTGTATCACTTCTACTTGGGAAAAAAAATTATTCTAAGGTCTTGAAGATAAAGGAGTCCACTTTCTTAAAATGCATAATGTACCTTGTGAGCCTTTTCAAGAGCGATTCCACCTTTTATAAGCACACCTTGTGAAGCGCCCTTACCTGTGGCTACCATGACTGCTGTAGGAGTTGCAAGTCCCAAAGCACATGGACAAGCTACCACCAGCACAGAAATCCCAAACTGGAGGGCAAATTCAAAAGCATTCATATCTTTTGGTATCCATTTGTTAGGGTATATATTAGCCTGTCCAGGGATAAACCATCCCAGCCATGTGATAAATGCTACCAGAACAACCTGAAATTGAATAACCCATGATAATTATCAAATCATCCAGAATGTAATAATGCTATCAGAAATGTGGAATAACTTAACTCTACAGCATCAGGTGAATTAAGTGTTTAATACTGAAAAGTAAATGTTGAATAAACTAGATGAAAATATCTAAAGTTAAGTACTTAGAATGAAAGTTGATTTATCAAATATAAAACTAAAGTTGGGAAAATAGTTAATGACTATTTTACCTTTATAATGACATAGTTTGATTAGTTTTCAAGGATTAAATTGTCTTTTGAAAACTGAGTCAAGTTATTCTTACCTAATTAACTCAGATTTTCTAACTTAATTTGAGCTTAATCAAAATATTATTTTTAAAAAGGAAAAGAAAATGATTTAAATTGTTTCATTCGTTTTCAAACACCTCCTAGATTTTCTTCCAGTGGAAAATGTTTTCTACTTCAATTCAGAAACAGATTTGCATATTGCAAAGCAATCATATGGAAGAATAATTGAAACCTAAAGTAGTATTTCAGATGCAAATAGAGGGAGTTCCAAACTTAATTCAAGTGTATACTTTATCGACCATCTTCTTGTCTCTAGACATTCTGAATCAAACTAAGTAAAATTTGTTAGCAACTGAGTAAGAGAGAAGAAAATTCACCACAGGTACAAAGAATTTGGATATCTGGTCAGCTAGCTTTTGAACAGGTGCTTTGGCAAGCTGAGCAGACTCAACTAATTGAACAATCTGAGATAATGCAGTCTCTTGGCCAACATGTGTGGCAATCACTAGTAAGCATCCGTTCTCATTAACAGTACCACCAATAACCTGTTCAAGATGTTACAAAAGCAATATTTCTTAGTAAGCATTTTTAGTAGCCAGTAGCCTATTTGGAAACTAATTATGTTGTCACAATCACCTCTTCATTGAAAATCGTCAAAAGTTAAAACTGGAAGCATATTTTTTTTTGGATTATTATCTGATTAAATTTGGACATAAACAAGAATATAGTATAATTTTTGTTACTTCATTTGGTATAAAAATCATGATCCAAATTATAGTTTAATTATTTGTTTCATTTTGTATACATAATTTTTACGAACATGATCAAATTAATTTTTAGAACATTGACATTTTTAAAATGTATATTTATTCAGATCAAGATCAACATTAAAAAAAATTATACCAAAAACAGGCCATTTACTGTACAAAAGAAGGTTACCTTGTCACCAGGTCTTTTAGCTATTGGTCTTGCTTCTCCAGTGATCATACTCTCGTTTACATAGCTTTTACCGTCCTTAACCACGCCATCAACCGGAACTTTTGCTCCTGGAACAATCTTGATGACGTCATTCCTCTGAAGTAATTGAGTGCTAATTTCAATCTCTGAAATGACATTTCCATCACTATCCATTGACAGAAGATAAGCAGTGTCAGGAGCGAGTTCAATCAATTTAGCCAAAGCATCCGATGTCCTCCCCTTAGCCACAACTTCCAAGTATTTTCCCAGTAGAATAAATGATATCAACATGGAACTGGTTTCAAACAAATCCTGTCCCTCAAATGTGTTTGAAATTATCATTTTTAGAATGACATATACAGAGTAGAAATATGCAGCATTAGTTCCCAATGCAACCAGCACATCCATATTTGCAGATTTCCGTCTTAAAGCATAATAAGATCCCATGTAAAACCTGGCATATTGGAAAGAAAAAAATAAGGGAAAACATTCTCCTGTAATGTCTTAAAGCTTGTTTGAGAAAGGTTATTTTATTAAATAAAATAAAAGGTTTGATAAGGGATATAAGATATAGTGGGGTTTGGTGTGTATTGTCCAATACACCCTTTGAATTGCAGGCGAAAAGGCCATACACCCTTTGAATTGCAGGCGAAAAGGCCATACACTCTTTGAATTGCAGGCGAAAAGGCCATACAACCCTTTGAATGTATTTATAAAAAATAAAAATAAAACAAAAGAATTGATACTTTTTGTTGATAATTTGAATGATTTGATTCATGAAGAAGAAGGAAGGATAAGATAAGGGTGATTAAACCGATTCAAGTTGAATAATATGAATAGACATTCAAAAGAAACCACAAACCTACGACCGATGATAAATTGCACCGGTGTGCAAAGGATCCATCTCAGGAGCATGCCAATATTTAGCATGTTCCAAATCTTGTAGTCAAGCCAGTTACCATATGGAGGAAGCATTGGGAGAACCATTGAGAATATAAACACAGGAACAGAAAACATGCAACTCCAGAAGAACTGGTTTCTGTATATCTGAATTTCATGTCGTCTCTCTGTGTCTTTCCCTTTTGGTGGAACATATAAATTAGCATAATAAGACCCTTTGCCAACTTCATAAACATGTTGAATAAGGGACCTTGGTCCAGTTAAGTCAGGGTCATAACTAACAGAAACCTTGTACTCTTTCAGGTTGACTTCGACATGGCTTACACCTTCCAATGACTCGAGGGAAGATTCTATTACCGTTAAATCTTCAGGAGAGCTTGTTCCTTCAATCTTGAGGTACACTTTGTTCGCATCACTTTCAGAGCTTATGAGATCAGCCCCAAATCCAGCATCTTCTATAGCTGCAATGATGCGGTTTGTGCTTGTCATATTTGGATCAAAGTGGATTTTTGCTTCTTCCAGAGCAAAACCCACAACCGCCTTTTTAACACCACTAACCATTTGAAGAACCCTTTCAATAGATTCTGAACAGCTTGTGCATGCCATCCCCTTAATCCTGAGCCGGCACACAATTATATCTTTATCTGGAAACTCATCAACTTCAAAACCTGCGTCTTCAACTGCTTCTTTAATTCTTACAGCCTAAGAAAGAGGTATATAAATCATTTTCAATTCTCATCTAGCAATAAAATGGAAAATAATGGATCCAACCATGAGACAATGCAGTAAGGGAAAAATAAGTTTATTTGCTTGAAAATTAATCTCAAACTGGTGCTATGACTTAAAATTTATAAATTATGATAAATCAATGCCCATTTGAAAAAAATATGTCAACAAAATAAAAGAAGTAGACACATTACATACATTAGTTTATTTGGAATTGGGACCTAAATATATGTGAATGTTTTAATTGATTATTATATATAATTGATGTTCATATATGTACAAGTCTTAATTCAAAAAATAAATTTGAAGCCAAGGATGTTTCAAAATGCCCATTTAGAAGACAGTTTACTAGATGCTATATCTTTAACCATTAGGACTTTTAACCGAAGAATTCAATGCAGTACTGCGTGCGACTTACCGAGATGATTTCTGGCACATATTTAACCACAGCCTGTCCTTCAATCGGTGAGACCATCACAATTAGTACACCATCAAGTTTTTCAACTGCAGATTCAATGGAAACCGAACAAGAAGCACACTCTACGCCTCTAATTTTAAACATGATTATCTTTGTTTCCACATCTCCATCATGGGGCTGAGAAATAGAGATTGCCACACTATCAGAAGGCTGTAAAAGTGGTTCTTTCATATCATTCTCCTCATTCACTTCCATATCTTTGTGAAGAAGATCCAGAAAAAGTCCTGCACACAACCAAGAGAGAGTTGGTTGGTTCCAAAGTTTGTATGAAAAGTCGATGTTTTGACAATTCAAACTTAAAAGTATAGGATTTAGAGAAAATAATTGTGGCTTTCTAATAGAAGAATTACATATGATGTCTATTTTGTAGATATTAACAATATGTTTATAAGGAAAGATTCTAATTATATAGTAATATATTATCACAATATCTAATATTCTTAATTATAGTGTTTTTATAAGGAAAGATTTTTAATAATAAGATTAATAACATGACGATGAATATTATTTGATTGAACAAAGATATTATAAGAATATATTTTATTGAACAAAGATATTATAAGAATATATTTGAATATCATTCAAAGGCTATATAATTTGAACTGTTACATAACTTTTTTTTTTTAAATATGGCTACAGTTAAGAGCTTTTGCTTGATCACAGCGATAAAATCTGAACAATTTCATGTTGAAGAAGAAACATTTGTAAGGAAAAGAGATTTAAACATTCTATTGCAGTCACTTGTTCAAACCACGTCCAATCCAATTAAAACTCGCATACTGTGAACCTCATCTTAAGTAAAATCCTTATTTAAATTCTCCATTATTCATCTCTCACTATCAAATTCTAGGTCGGAATCGGAACAACCAACTAACTAACGTAATCTTACACCAATTTTCTAAGCTCTTTAGAAAAAAAGACCTGCAACAGCTCTTTCAGTTTCCGTTTACTCGTGATTAGTAAGCAATTAAGCATAGATTATTACAAATCTTACCTACGGTTGCTAGATCTCTCTCTTTGTCACAGGCACACATACAAACACACACAGTGTTTAAGGTCTGACATTCGGATATGATGATAATAGAATTTGAAGTTGCAAAGAGAAAATGCAGTTGTATCTAGAATGAAATATGTATAAAATTGTAGAGTGAAAATAAATAGGTTTAGTGTTCGCATCGCACCTTGTTGTTGAAGAATAGCTATAGGAAGAAAGCTGAGACTTCTGCTCTGCTCTGGTCTGCAAGTAGATGATGAGTGTGGTTAATCTCTGAGAAGAAAGAAAGAAAGAAAGAAATCAAATCAGTGTTGATCCATTATGAGATGGAGATGAAAATGGAGAAAATGGAAAAATATTCGCGGCGGTTAGCATGCTTTCTGCAAAAAAATGGGAATGCAGGGGGGGGGGAAGATTAGACTACAAAAAAAAACGTCCTTCATTTCATAATATAGTACAAGTAGTAGAAGTAGTGCCCTCTCTCTCTCTCTCTCAAGGTCCACTTAAACCTCTCCTCCACTTTTTTTTTTTTTTTTTTTTTTTTTTCCTTTTTTAAAAATAACGTCACCCAATGCCTTCCCACCAAGAAAAACCTACCCAGCGTTAAATTTGGTATTTTCATCGATAAGGGTTTTTAATATATTTGTAAAAAAATTCTTTAATAAGTAAATAATTTATAGCAAATATTGACAATAAAATGATGAAAATATAATATTTTTAATTAATATGTGAGGATAAAAAAATACAAAATTACAAATAACTAACAAAATTGTTAATATTTATCTATAAAAAATAAAATTTATAATTTACTATAATACATATATCATTATATATAAATATATATATATATATTAAAATAATTTTGATTATATTATATTTTATAAAAATTATCTTTATTTATTTATTTTTTATAAATTATTAATATATAACATATACGTTTATATTATATATATTTTAAAGACTTTGTCTTATATTATTTATATTTGATTGATAATATTTTATTTTATTTGTAATTCCTAAAATATTTGAATTATTCAACTATTTTTTTGTTGGAAATATTATTTTTTCACATTTTTGTAAAAAAAAAATGTAATTAGTATAATCATATATATTAGGTATTTATATTTTATTAAATTATGTTATACTTTAGATATATTTTTAAAAAATAGTAATATTTATCAAAATAATACTCATAGTTTCGATTACAAAATAATAATAATTTATTTTTAATAAATCTAAACATTATCAATGTGAATTATCAATAATACATATTCTGATACCCTACATTTATGGATCATGTTCTTATTCTCGATCCTCATTTTCCTTTATTTGAACAAAACACCTTTAGTTGAATAAATATTAATTTTTATAAAAAGTTGAATGAATTTGGTATACATGTATAGGTGTTTATTTTTTTTTAAGTACATAATAAAAAAATTAATTAGTAAATAATACAAAATTAAATGAATCAATTGATCATATTGAACACTTTACCCATTTAAAATTTCTAAAAAAAATTAAAAAAATTCAACTATCATTCAATTTGTTGATGATCACTAAAAAAACAAACTTAAGTAGAGTGCTTTAATTTAAGCAAAGAATTGTTATGGATCAATGGACTATTATGCTAGTTTTTTTTTATTATTTTTTATTAAAATAAATGACTGAACGAACCAATAAAACTATGTCAGAATAATCTATACCAAAAATTTTAAGTAACAAATAAAATTATCCTTAGCCGAAGGATAAAAAACGTCCAAAAAAAATTATGTCAAATAATAGAACTTTTGTATAAATGATTAATTCCAATAAATAACATTTTATTGGAAGATTCTATTCGATTTATTAACCGTCATGATACAAAAATTTGGGACGCCAAATCGAATAATGAATGATCCTAACTCAAATATATGTGATGACATACAATTATTAAATAATGGAATCTCTTATATGACCGATTTTGGGTTCTATTGTACAAGTGATTTTGATTGAAAAAATGTCTTTCAATCTTAATATAAAGGGATCTTTGAAAATAAGTGGTCCTAGACTCTGGTAGACTAATTAAGAGCTCTTTTTCAATTCGGCAGGATGTATCAAGTTATTTTGGATGAATTCAGGAAAAGGTAACGATTGATTGCTGATTTGATGTGATCTTTTTTCAATACTCTTGAATCATATCATTTTCCCCCTTTTTTTAAGATTTGTATTTCATTTTTTTTAAAGAAAACTAAGTATATATATATATATTTAGTTAATTTAATTGGAACACAAGAAGACAATAAATAAAAGCATAAACTATTATTAGAATGGCCAAACTGAAAACACAATAATGCAGATGATTCATTCGGCCAAATTCAATAATTGAAGCCTTTCTCCTTGTAAATTGTAACTTTGCTTTAGAAAAAAATATGGGCCAATCTGAAAAGGGTAAATCTTTTCACTTCTTTTTATCTTAACATATGTTTGTCCCTTTTCTCCCCAAAAGTTATCTTTTTCCTACATTTAATTTTGGAGACAAAAACACCCTTAGACAATGGGAAAACAAATATAAATTGTACAAATATCATATAAACATTCGGGTTTTCCTCCTAAAATTTATCCCCAAGGGTTTCAATTCAACTCGGTCTCTGTCGCCTAGACCTTTTAAGTAGTGTGATGTAGAATACAAACTATACCCAAAAAGTAAAACCACTATGAAATAGGAATAGAGACAAAGAAGAATAAGATAAACAACAAAGAAGAAGCCAGTAAGAATTAAAAAGAAACCAATCTCCTTTGATAATGGTGGAAGAATGAATTAGAGGTAAAAGTTTGAGGACATGATGTGGATGCCAAACAAACCAACGTATGATATCCACTACTACTGTCTACGTAAGATTCAAACATACATACATTCATTCATTTCATGGTACATATTTTTGTCTCTTTTCCTCCAATAACGTGGGAGATGACTAGTCGAGGAACAAGTGCCAAAGGCTGCATTTGCCCATCTGCTGCTGCTTCCTCTGTAACCTCTTTGTGCTTAACTTTCTTATTAACTAGCAAACCAAGGTTTTTTGGGGATATTGATGTTTGTAACATCCCTTTTACTAAAACTAAGAGAACAAGATCATAGATAAGAAACTAAAAAGACTAATCATTGCACGCTGATCTAAGATTAAATCAGGATATCGCCTCAAATGGTTTCTTCCCTAACATGTCTGCAATTCTGGGTTAAATATAAATATACCATAACCAAACTTCTTCTTTTGAATCAGAATTTATTACCTTATTCAATATTAGTAAATTGGATAACATTAAAGTTTATATGACCATATAAGCTTGATTTACCTAAGCATGGACGGTATGTCTCATGTTTGATTCTCATTAAGATTACCGTATTAAAGTTAGGGTAATGACAGTGGTTATTGTGTTAGCCTCCCTTAGGGATTAGTTGAGATACTCGTGTAAACTGACACACCCTGACCATCCCAAAAAAACACTAAACCTTAAAATTGGAGTCATGTAGGTAGGTTATTGTTCTAGCTTCCCTTAATGATTAGCAGAGTTAAGTGTAAGATACCCTTACAAGTGTTCCACCCCTCTCTCCCTTAGTTAGGGATTAGTTGAGATACTCGTAAACCATACCAAAAGAGAGCATCAAACCTTAAAATTGGGGTCATGTCTGTATGTTATTGTGCTAGCTGCCTTTAAGGATTAACCGAGTTAAGTGAAGGATACCCTTACACCCCAGTTATCATACACAGACAAAAAAAGGGCCAATATCCACTATTACTAATCTTGCCCCACCTGGGTGTTTTTAGATAGCTTTGGAGTTTCTATCTGTTGGGATCTAACTAACTAATTAATAATATTTCATATCAAGTTTTTCTCTACAAAAATGACTAATCTTGTCCCACCAGCAAGCATATGTCCCACTAATACCGATGCAAATTTATGGAGTACAATAGGAATAAACCAGCAGGCCATATCTTTCCATATTAGCACATTGGATAACATGAAAATTGACATGACCATGTAAACTTGATTTACTTAGGAAAACACTATCAAGCCACCTAAGATGGCAAGAGGTTTGGACTAAGGGCTTGACATATTCAAGGTCTCAGGTTTCAGTTTTCATTAAAAGCACAGGATGGGCTTTATTGTATTAGCCTCTCCAAAACAATAGACCAATCTCTACCAATTCTAGTCTATGCATATTTCTGGACAAAATCTGATCAACTATGTCATATATTAAAAGTACTTCATTACTTGCTCATCAACAAAGAAACTAACTAATATTAACCATCATCTTTCCCTGCACCATATATACCCCACAAAGCTTGCATGCAGTATTCAAGAGACAAATAACATCTATTGAAGTCAAATTCAGCCGCCATTCTCAGCAGCATTCTTATTCATGCTTGAATTAACAAGAAATGAGAGGAAAATCAATTGATCAATCGCGCAATTACAACAACATATAAGTGAAACCCTTATATTAAATAAGAAAAAAAAGAACACCATCATTCAGAGTTCAATCTCTTTAACTATAATCAATGTGTGTCCAAAGAATTATACCTATCAAGCCAAAATTGGTACCAAATCAACAAGTCTATTTCTTGTCATCTTTCTCCTCCCCATTCTCCCCAGTCTCGCCAGCCGCAATCTTCTTCTTGTTCCTTTCAATCGCCTCCGCAACCTCCTTAGGCATATATTTCTCATCATGCTTAGCCAACACTTCAATAGCTGAAAAATAACATTCTAGCTTCCTCGCCTTTTCCGAAACGTTCTTTACTGTAACATCTTTCTTAATCTCATCTGTAATTGGTTTCACAAACCCTTCAGCTACAACTGAATGCCCCTCTCTGAATAGATCTGGTAAAGAGCCACGATATCGGACTAATATATCGGTGATTAAATCCGTGATCACAAATTCCATATCAGGGGAAGAAGTCGATTGGGCAACGCTACCTTCGAGAACCAACCCACCAAGTCGGAATTTGTTCTTAGAAGGATTCGAATTATACTTTTCAAGAGCATCACTTGGTGTAACATAAAAGATCATCTGATCTTGAAATTGATTTAGAACAATGACGATGAAGCCGGCAATACTACTGAAGGTAAGTGCGTATGTCCAAAGCCGTCGATTTTGCATCTGACGCGCGCGAGCTCCGATGTCGATTTTTCCTGATTTCGTAGGTTGGCGCCTGCCGGTGGAGAAGAACCGGAGACCGAGAGGTAGGTCTCCGGGATTTGACCGAACATGAGCGAAGATATTGGGTTGGGATCGTAAGGAAGCGATTAGGGACGGAGATCTGTTGGCGGTGAAGAGTGTGGTGGGCTGGTGCTGGAGAAGACGAGAGAAAGCGATTCGGGAGCAAAGGCGGAAGCCCATTGAATTTTCTAGAGAGAGAAAGCTTGAAGATTTCTTTCAGGGTTTTAGCATACCATTGTTATTTTCTATTGCAATTTAAGTATAAACTCTTTCTATCATTAATTTTCATCAAATTTCACCATTTCAAGAGTTTATATTCTAATATAACCTAGTTTATGGGTTTTTTTTAATTTAATTTTATTATTATTATTTTTAAAACGGGTATTAAGAACATTTTAAGTTTAAGTAGTGAGTGAAAACTGTTAAAAAACAAATCAATAGAGAGTCATGAAATGTCTTTGAATTTTTTATTTTTTTATAAATTTAAATATACTCCAGCAAGATGATCATGTTTGATATTTTTTAAATTCATTTGTAAAAAAAAAATCAATTAAATCAATTATAAAATATTAATATAATAACAATTTCAAAGAAATTTTGTATTAAACAAAAACGTAAAATTAAGTTCAAAATATAAAAGGATCACTTCCTCTACATCCCTAGGGCATCCCAAGATGCAATAAAGAACACGGAAGAACAATCAAAGAACATAAGATCCTAGTAACAACCAACGGATCAGATGTTTTCAGTTAAAATTGAGTCAATATAACGATTGAACAATTTAGAAGATTGGTTTAAATGTAAAACCATAATAAAAACACGCATGTTCAGACAAAACCGGAAAAACACTCCATGTTTAAAATTATTGTGAGAGGGGATATAAAAATATGAGACAGAAAAAGGGAGTGCAAAAACAGAGACTTATCCCTTAATTGTTGAGTTGTAAATAGTTTCATACACATGGGGGATTATCAATAGAAGGTGACAATTACAATATGTTGGGAGATTGGAGAACAGCAGCTATAAATATGAGGTTTGCAACTTATATGAAAAGAGGAGTATATTAACACTACTAACTAATCATAATATCTACCTTTTGTTTTTCTATTTCAAAATAGACCATATGCCATATCGAGACAGTCAGTAAGGATAAGGATAATCGAGTCCTGAAGAAGTCGATTTTGATCTCAAACATTTAATCGTCTCAAGCACCGATATAAACTGACCACCCTTCACCACAATAGCATCCTCCTCCTTCAAAATAATATCTGATCTGCCCAACCTAGTTTCTTCCACTGCTTCTTCTTCTTCAGCTTTCTGTATGGTATCGTCTTTAGAAGCTGAATCTCCAGCTTCATCCTCCTTCAAAATAATCTGACCACCCTTCACCACAATAGCATCATCTTCCTTCAAAATAATATCTGATCTGCCCAACCTAGTTTCTTCCACTGCTGCTTCTTCTTCAGCTTTTTGTATGGTATCGTCTTTAGAAGCTGAATCTCCAGCTTCATCCTCCTTCAAAATAATCTGACCACCCTTCACCACAATAGCATCATCCTCCTTCAAAATAATATCTGATCTGCCCAACCTAGTTTCTTCCACTGCTGCTTCTTCTTCAGCTTTCTGTATGGTATCGTCTTTAGAAGCTGAATCTCCAGCTTCATCCTCCTTCAAAATAATATCTGATCTGCCCAACCTAGTTTCTTCCACTGCTGCTTTCTCTTCAGCTTTCTGTATGGTATCGTCTTTAGAAGCTGAATCTCCAGTTTCAACTTTAGTTTCTGGTAGCTGAGAAAGAGCTGCATCAGCCTCGGGAGCTTCTTCTTCTGCAGTCAAGAGAATTTGAAGTCCTTGAGATGGGGATTCTCCAACTTCCAGTGTTAGACCGTCATTGATAATAGGCATGACAGAAATTGAGGTTGTCTCCACAGCCGCATCAAACTCTTGAATTTCACTCTCCCTTGTAACCGCAACAGAATCGTGAATTTTATCATCCGGTTTAGGACTGGTACATTCTGTAATGGAATCTCCCTCCCTTTCAGGTGAAACAGGGGTGGTTTCTAATGGGACCACTTCATTTTCAGACTGAAAATGAGTTTGGTCAGAGGAATCAGGTTGTTTTGGATCCGGATTAGCTAAATCATCCATCAATTGGGCTTCAGAGGGTGGTTGGACATCAATCATAACCGTATCTAATGACTCAGATATCTGTACATCCACCGTTTCTTTCTTAGAGAGATGAGCCTCTTCCTCCTCCATGTTTAACTCATTCAATTGCCCTGCAGTATAAAATTGTATCATATTTTTAAGTTAATATACAACATTTACCAATTCAAAGTGGCTTTCCAGATATAACAGAAGATGAAATTCTCTGGAAGTTAGTAGAAATCATGAAAATCATCTTTCTTGATCCACAGAAAGAAAATGTGGTCTAGCTTGCAGATTATTGGTGATAACTAGGTTAGAGATAAAAAAAGGGACCATTTAGTTTTCTTTAAACAAAAACTAGCACAATTTTTTTATGGGTTTTACTTCACCTGCAGAGGAGTCATTATTCCCGGCTTGATTTTCAGTTGCATCTGAAGAAACAGCAAAATCATCTCCAGATGACGAGATATTGCCTAGATTGTTCTCAGCTGGAACGTTTGGTTTTTCTTGATCAATCAAACTATCTGCCTTAGCATTGCCCATAATGGACATCTCCAAATTGGTATTTTCTGTATTATCCGTTTCTGATGAAGCATTTTCCCCCAAAACACGAGTATCAGATCTCATCAACTCGTCAGAGGAATTATTCTCATTTTCTTCTGCATCCATCTTAGTTGAATTTTCAGGAGTTCCAGTACATGTAACGATATCATCATGGCTATTTTCCGTTTCAAAAACACAATTGGCAGTGGTATCCATATCCATATTCTCAGTTACAATATCATCATTGTCTGGAGATTTCAATGGCTCATCAGTAGATCTAGTTTCGTTGTTCACCAGTATGCTTGTTTTGTCATCTCCTCCACTACTATGATCTGAATCATTGAAAAAATTTCACACCATTACAGACCTAAAAGCATTTGCAACATTCTATACTATATATAAATACAAATAATATTGTGTAGAATGCTCAGTCAGTCCTCACCAGCCATGTCAATAGAAGTTTCCACCTTGAAGCATGAAATCTCAGTTTCTGAAGCCAGGGAATTCCCAGGGATTGAGTCTCCCACAACCACTGCAAATCAACAAATGAAATGAAAAATGGCTATAAAATTAAAGCAACTAATCAAATGAAATGAAAAGGGCCCTAAGGTCACTAAAACAACAACCAGGTAAGAAAATTTATGTTAGGAGTAGTATAATACTAGCAGTGGAAGCTTCTCCCAATAAAGGCTAATAAAGGAGTTGAATCTGTTATCTGGATTAAGATCCCAGAAACATAAATAAAAAGTGTTTTCAGAATGGATATGTTAATAACAAGTCAGAGATAACAAATGCAGCATACAAAAGTCTGGGAAAATAGAGGAAGATTAACACTTGAAGAAAAATCCATCAGGTAAAACAAACAATCAAAATTATCCAAAGGTTATTGCAGATATTGCAGGAGAGAACTAACAGGCACAACATTCTAACAGACTGCTATCAAATCACAACCTTTTCTAAGCTAAAACAGTCTACTTTTTTTTGCGCATGGTTGTAACATGACAAGTTTTTTACTATTACACATCTGATTGATTTAATTTAATCTCGAGAGGTTTTCCTGTTTATAGAAATTCTATACACACAAGATTGGGCAGCAGCATGAAAGCATTAGAAGAAAATAGAATAGTTAAGAATTGTATTCATGAATTAGCATACGAAATGGGACTCTACCTTCTGTTTGAATCCCAGACTCAGCCATCGGATTTGTGATCTCCATCTGGCTGCCTTTAGGATCCAGTGATCTTACATCTTCAGTCGCTGAAACATTATCCTTGTTCATGCTTCCATCTGTCACTGTAGGATCTACACCAGAAGCAGCCATTTTAGTTTCAGATTCTGATAAAGGCTTCTCATCCAATCCTTGGCCATGTGTATTCTCCATTTGTTTGTATGGGTTTAAGTCATTGGTAGTAATATCTTCAGTAGCCTGTTCCTCAATGACATTAGACTCCTTCAAATCTGAACCTGGCATTTCAATTGTTGCTGATGCCTCTAGAATCAAGGCCTTTCCCGGGAAAGAGTCATCACTGCCACCTCCATTTAATTTTTCTGTTGTAGTCTCAAACTTCTCCGAATGGTCACTAGTACATTCGCCCTTTTGAAGCTTATTTTCAGGGGGGGAATTTTTCAATCCAGCTGAAATATGATCAGCATCAGTTGAAACATCAAGAGTCTGTCCAGGAACTACATCAGTCAATATTGAATCTGAAGCTGAAACTACTAGTGTTTCTGGTTCAGCTATCACCGGAATTTGTTTATCATCCCCCTCCGATGCCGACACAAATACCTTTTCGATGACAGAACCATCACTGTCACTTTCTTGTCCATCTACTTTCTCAATTTCAGGAGGAAAAGCTTCCAGAGGAGCTGCATCAATGGAAACATCAGCACTCCTTTCAGTTGTCTCGACCTCAAGAGCCAGCTCTGAACTGATATTTATCATCGGTAAATCTGAAGCTAAAAGTTTCATAGCTGCTGGTACTTCTGCCACAAGACTTTGCTTATCAGAAATCTCAGACCTAGAAACACTACCACCACATTCGCTTTCATGTGCTTTCTCAATCAGAGTCGGAGACTTTGTAGGGAGGTTGCTTGTACTATCACCTTCTTGAATCTTATCTTTATCATCAGAAATCTTATCTATACATTGATTATCCACCCCCTCAGGGAACTTAACAGAATTCAGGACAGACTGTGTTGTTGCACCTACTTTGTCAGCTCCATTTCCATCATTGACATTTGTTGACAAGCTATTTTGCTGCTGAATAACTTTGTTGATCTTTTGTTCTCCTAATTCATCAGAACAAAGTTCAGAAGACTGCACCTCAACATCATTCTTCACTTCCAAAGTTGAAGATACCTTTCTTGACTCTGTTGACAAATCCAAAGACTTTGTATCTGAATTTTGATTATTAATCGTCTTCGGGTTAGAAATGACAACCTTTTCATGTGTATGTTCAACCCTTAGTCCATCAACCTCTGTTATCTCAATACCATATTTATGTGCATGTTTGTCTGTACCTTCACTTGTAGGGAATTCCTTTTCCCGCTTGTCACTAGAATTGTCAGATTTCTCAACCATTCTTGAACTCTGATCTTGCCGACCACAAGATACCAGAACTTCAGGCTTCTCCAATTCAACTGCAATCGCTGAGTTACCACTGCCAATCTCATTATCCATTGAAGCAGGTGTCTTTTCTAAGGCAGTGTCAGCATTCTCAAGTGTTTTTCCGACAATTTCATCCTTGTGGGGCTCGCCAGAGAATTTGTCCACATTCTCCCCTGTACTCGAAACGTTTTTTTGTTTCTTGCGTTTGGAAGGAACATCCAATACTTCGGTAGACCCCACTTCCTGTCCGGTGGTGTTATTCATCACTTCCAAAGCTTCAAGTTCTCTTTTTCTCCGGGTACTAATAGCTTTTCCTCCCCTACCTCTACCTTTTGTTTGTTGTTCGTTTAACTGTGGAATCTGGCCAACTACTTGGTCAGAAACAGGCTCTATCGTTGCAGATCTCCTACCTCTCCGTCTTGGCACCTGAACTTCTACAGATGATTGACTTCCACGACCTCGTCCAGCAGGCTGCTTGTTTACACCAGGCTCAATGACAACAGATTGAGAAACAGAACTAGAAGGAAGAGAGGGAGAAACATCTTGGGCACTAGGAAGAACTGAAACAACCTGATTATGAACAGTTACAGTAATACTGTTTGCAACAGAAGTAGCTGGAGTAGAATCAACAGGATTCGCCTCCAATTCCTTTTTGTCTCCAAAAGAAGCCGGAAGAACCGGGATAGCAGGCAAAGCTTTCACAGGGGTAAAACCGGGGGGCGTATCATGAGACGAGGCAATTGGCGAGTTGAGAAGAGTTTCTCTCTCGGTTCCCAGCTCAGACTTTATGGTGGGAGCTGAAGGAAGTTGAGTTTGAGCAACAGAAGCGGGTTTTCTTCCTCTACGCCTTGGTGTCGCAGCTACAGTGTTTACATTCTCCAAAACAGGTTGAGTAGGAGAGACAACAGCTGGAAGTGGAGAGAGGGCCTGTGAGCTAGAAGCAGCAGGTGCAATAGGGTTGACTGGAACAGGAGCACTCTGGGGAGTCAAATTAGTTGTGGAGACTCCAGAAGGTATTGGGACTGCAGCAGTGAAGGAGATATCCACTTTCACTCTTTTTGGCCTTCCACGTCCCCTTTTAGCTGGAGGAGTTACAGTGGGGATCGGAGTTAAATTTAATGAAGGAGTAACACTGGTTGGTGGAATTATATCCTTGTTAGGTTGGGTAGGAGTTCCTGTTGGAACATTGGGTGATAACATGGAGGGATCTGTTGCTTCAAGTTGAGTAGCATCGGTTGGTTCAAGTTGAGTAGCATCGGTTGGTTCAAGTTGAATAGAATCAGTAATGAGCTCGCCGGCAAGCACTGGCAAAATTTTCTCCACTTCTTCTTTTGGCTTTGGAGAATCTGGAGAATCAGCTTTACACAACTTCTCAAACTCCTCTTCTGTCCATTGCTCTTCATAGTTTCGGACCTGAATATTATGAAGTAATGAATTATCAGAGGGAAATCGCTTGCTATAAAAGTAAACCATGGAAAATTGAAAGGAAAAAAATACCTCTCTTGCTCTTTTTCCCCTTCCATAATGCTGTGTGTCGAGGCCCCCACCCTGCCCTCTCTTCCGTTTAGACCCAGAAGTAGATGCCGCCCGAGGAGCAGATACTTCAGATATGCTCATTGCTTCGTAAAATGGTCTGATGTCATCATCTGTAAGAATTCTAGAAGGTGGAAGATCACAGGCTTTCTTTCCCTGTTCTACCATCATATTTTCCCACTTCACCTGAAATACCAAGAGTCTTAAGTAAGCCACTCCAAGCTCAACAAAATTTATGCTAAAAAAATAAAATTGATTGCTTCAGACTGAAATAGTTCTTACCAATTCTTCTTCCTTTCTTTGTTTATCCACCGACTCAAATACATCTATTTCAGATTCACTGTCAACATAGAAGCATCATCAATGTGTTGTATTACAATAAAAAAGTGAAAAGATAGAAATGGGAAATTTCATCAATGTTGGAACATAGTTCTTTTCATTCCCTAAACAAATAAAGTAAAATCCAATGTTAACAAGTTTTAATATAGAGGCCAAAAAAATGTAGGAGTGGATTGTCTTGTTTAGTCCGATTACTGACAACCACGAGAATTACTCATATCAAGGCATTTGTAAATCAACCTTCTTTAAGAACAAGAACACTTATTTGAAGAGATTATTGACCAGATTACAGTTTTAATTGACAAGAACCCTAGGAGAGCAAAAGAATCAAATGCCATGAGAAAACATGGGGAAACAAAGAAATAGCAGGAATACCTTCGGGCAATGAGATAATTCAATGCATCATCGTCCAATACAGGTGTTGCTTCCTCCGTTTTAGACTCCCGCAAAAGAGCCTCCAGATATTCTCTTCGATCTTCAGCACTGGTAAAAGTATGAAAAGGTTATCCATGAAGCCCAAGGCTACACCAGCAAATGCTTAGAGATCTATTTTCTAGATGTTTACTGTGACAAATATTCCAACTTACCTAGTGTTGTTATCAAAAAAACCAGCAGTAATGCTCTGATTAGCAACTCCGAGTTTATGCTCCGCTGCAGCCCTAACCTGTTCCTCCACTGAATGGACCTTTTTGCCCCAAAAAATAGTAAAACCATGTTTATCAGAAACTTCAAACATATCTAATGAACCTATATAAAGCAGATAATAAATGAGTAAAAACAACAATAGACAGTCATCCAACAAACAATATGTCATTATTTTGTAGATGCTTATGAAGTCATAATTTATTTTCCCAAAACAATAATAGACAGTCATCCAACAAACAATAATTTAATTTTTTGTATTCAGGTGTCCCCCATGTGTCCAACCTAATTACATAAACAAGAGTTCTAAAATGTAGTCCTTAAAAGTTGTACCTCGAATAAGAAGTAAATCAGGACATTCCAGAAATATACAAAGACATACCACAGTAAACCAAATGAAAACAAAAACCATAAAATAGTCTGACAAAACACAATGTGGACATAAAAATGATTGTGATGTTCATTAAAAGGGGAAGTCTTAAAAGGTTAAGAAAGTTAAGAAGCACCGAAGAAGCTATAAGCATTTCAATCACAACCAATGAAAATTACAAAGAAAGGTTGGACAAAATTTTAGACATAATATTTTTTTTATTATTATTATTATTTTAGTTAAGGAGAACTAGCATGACACCTACAGCCATGGCCCCGCTTCAACACAAAGCGCTTCTTGTAGACCTAATATTTTTCTGCTTACAACACAACTATTGCACCAAAATCATACTTTCAACACCCTTAGAATAAACCTTTGTTTCTCCAAAATTGACTTAGGGATAGTGAAGAAGATACATAATATGCATATGTAGATACTTAAGTTCTCACCGTTTCTAAACGAAGAACAAGAACATCCTTCTTTTGACCAATTCTGTGTGCCCGTGCCTGGGCTTGTAGATCAACCTAACAAAGAAGCACAAACTTCAATAACATAAATGTTACAACAAATAATTTTTAAACCAGATTCTCTTATATTACCTGCGGATTCCAGTCTGTGTCAAAAATGATCACGGTATCAGCAGCTTGAAGATTTACACCAACACCTCCAGCTCGGATGCTTCAATCAAAAGATTCATGTAGTAATTGATTAAATCAAAGGAAGTTTGGCAAGGGTCTTAGTAAGAAATATAACTTATCAGTACTAAAGGAAACAACAAAAGAAAACATTCAAATACTAGTTCACAAAGCACTAGAACGACTAAATTTAATAACTTATCTCCTCATTTAAGTCAAGAAGGGCAGTGCAAGGGCAAAAAACAAAACGCTTCACAAAACTGGATAGATTACATAAATCACAGGTTAGCAATGTCATAAAACCTGCACAGGTTTGCTTCCTATAGATTGAAATAGCCAGCACAATGACAGCTTAGGATATATTTATAGGTGTGCTTGCTAAATTCATGACTCAAACAAATCCTATCAAGGTTGCTCATTGAATTGAACAACTTAGCTCAGAAAGCTTAAACTACTCCTTTTAAACCATGCATGTCACATAACCTACAAGAACCAGCATAAAGTTGAGATAGACAACACAAACCAACATGTTGGGGATGTTACAAAACCTGCACATGTTTACTTTTTAGTGGATCGAAAAAGGCAGCACAATGACAGTTAACTAGGTGCTCTTCCAAACATTTGCGACTCAATGGCGCTTATGCATTACAAAGGTTGTTCATGACAGGTAACTCCTTATAACAACATCAGCCTTATCCACTTGTCAAATTGCAAAATAAATATAACAAAACCATCTCACAAATGTGACCTTAAACCTCAAATATACTCAGGCTGCATGGGAAGCAGTTGAACCTATACTCTCTTCAAGCAGGTACCAAAAAATGTAAGATATAGGGTGTAGAACCAGAGTACTTTTAAAGCAGTAACTCATTAATCATGGTTCAAGAACCCTCACCCAATCACCAAATGAAATAAAAGACAAGGTTATACAGTGTCAATGGCACCACTGATATCAACTTTTAATCAACATATTAATTACCTAAGCAAAAAAATAAAGAACGGTGAATTGGGTTGGTTGAACTGGTCAATTAGACCTCCTCGATCTCCACCAGCAGTATGCCCATCCAAACGAAGATAGCGGTACTGTTTCACCCAGAGATAGTCCTCCATAATATCGAGAAGCCTAGTCATAGTGGAAAAAAACAGGACCTGAAAGTGATAAAGTTTCACAGTTGATTAAGATTAGTTTTGCAAAAAATATTGATTTGCAACAGTAAAAAGATGAAGAAATTAGAATTGAAGAAAGTGCTTCACTAGAAAATAAAGCATCACTATGAGAACCAATAGCCATATAGAAAATAGAGAAGTCCAAATCTAGCAAGTATCACCAACTGCTGGATCAATGTGTGCATATAAGAACCAATTATAACACATGATCAACTAGTTTTTTGTGCTGCTTTCTTTGTGAGAGTGAAAACAATAAGACCTTGTAATAAATATTAATAAAAAAAATAACAGTTTGTTACCCTATGATCAGTTGCTTTTAGCTTCGGTAATATTCGGTCTAACATTTCCAGCTTCCCACACAGTCTCACAACATTTGGCAAATAATGCTTAGGGACATAGTCATGAACCTGCAAAAGATTATGAATGCTTTTAACTAGCAGAATTACTTGTAGAACAATAAATTATTCGTATCATTTTTTCCTCAGAGACATCATGTCTAACGAGATTAAACTTAAATCAAGAGAGAGAGAGAGAGCATGCCTCCTCCACGTGAAGCTGACTAAGATAAGGATGATTGCATATATTACGCAGCTCCATCACAGAGTTGTGAATCGTCCGTGCCTAAAAGGACAAATTAGATAAGAATGATTATTGTATATACACTAAGGACGCGCATCCAAAAATTTGGACTGATAAAACATATATTTCTGCATATACCAAAACATATGAACAAGTACTCAATTCGCCAGATATTCTCCCAAATTATTTGAAGCACTCAGAAAAGAGAAAGGAACATGTGATAAAACCCACATGGAGAATACATACATAGAATCATTATGAAAAATACTATAGAGATGACAACAAAAATCTATATTCTGCAAAAGAAAAAGGAAACAAAAAGATCATAACATTGAAGCAAACCTTTGAAGTCCCAATAGCACCAAGGTTCTCATCCACTCTCTTCATTAAAAGTTTTTGATATGAAGAGGCCTCGCACCTTACGAGCCTTTCGATCTTCTCAGGCAATTCATTTTCCACCTGTCAAACATTTGAAATACAACAAATTAGATGTAGGAGTAGCATTGTAGACAAAAACAGGCACTTTACTGGCATTTTAGTGTGAACTAGAAGAAACGTTAAATTAAGAACCTTATGTTTTAGTCTACGGAGTACAAATGGTCGCAGAACTTGATGTAGACGGTTGATGATGAGAAGATTCTCCTCCTCAGAAAGTAGAGCCTGGTAATGAGGGGTCGTGACAAACATTAGTAACAGCAGAAAACATATCCATGAGAGCAAAGCATAAAAATGAAGGAAGCGAGAAACCCAATATCAAAAAAAGATCAATTTACAGAACTTACTTCATCAGGTGAATTATCACCATTGCTCTCAAATGGTTTGTTAAACCACTGAGAAAAATCACAAGAAGCGTTGAAGATATTAGGCAACAAGAAGTTAAGTAGTGCCCAGAGTTCCTCCAGATTGTTCTAAGCCAATAAGATGTGGACATAAGTTAGTCAGCAAATGGAAATGTACTAAACTAATAAGATGTGAACATAAATCAATCAGATAATACCACTACAAATACATAAATGTAGAAAACCTAAAGTATGCTTAAAGTTCTTGTGCTTGGAGAGAAGGACAAAAACAGATATTGAAAATCATTATAGTGACTGAAAGATGTGCCAAGACCAAACCTTTCTTCCTCATCCAAGAAAAAATATCTACTACAATTTGAACTATCCCTCCAATTTAGAAGAGAATCCATGGGCTCCACAATGCCAAAAGTATTCCCAAATTCAGTATTTGAATATGAATATCACAATAGGTACTTCTAAAAAATTCATATATAGAATTTGGACTGAGAGACATGTCCAAACTTCAACCAACTTCAACAAAAAAAACATTTAAAACATTTGACAGGGACTGAAACACACATCCAGACCCCAAATTCCTGAAATCTATGCAAAATATTCCACTATATTCAGAAATATTTCTCCAATTCACAAGCATTAATATTTTCCAAACCTTTGAGAGAGTTGACCATATTTCCAAGTAAAAGAATAATATAAATCATGGAGCAATATATAATGTAAAAAATATATCCTAGCCCAGTTCATTACAGGGAAGAAATTATGAAGAAAATGACAAATAAGAAATGAGGAGCAAAACCTGCAGAGGGGTCCCTGTCAATAGCAACCTGTGCGCGCTACGATATTGCTTCAAATCAGCATTCAACTTGCAGGAAGCATTCTTTATTCGATGGCCTTCATCAATTATAATATAATGCCAGTCTACCTTGCTCAACTTTGGTCTATCATGCTTATTCATCAGGTACTCATATGTTGTAAGGAGAACATTGAACTTCAGGTGAACAATTCTTTCCCTGCAAAAAACTAATTGTTAGTCCCTCAGGTCATCAACATCATCCCACAATAGATGCTTTCAAAATTGAAAAGTTACAATACTTAAATAGTCTTCGTCTCTCTTCAGGAGGTCCTGAATAGACAATTTTGTTTATGCTAGGAGCCCAGAAGCTGATTTCTGAAACCCATCCAGGCAGAACAGAGGACGGCACTACAACTAGAAACGGGCCTCTGTCATTCTTTGTTTCCATTAGGTAACATATCAATGAAATAACCTACAAATGCCCAATAATTGTGATAACAGTGTCATAAAAGCAGGAATATTTTTAAAGAATAATATGTATACATGAAATATTCAAACCTGAACAGTTTTACCAAGACCCATTTCATCAGCAAGAATACCATTCAGATGGTTATTATAAAGTGAAACCAGCCATCTAAGTCCATTCAATTGATACCTGAATTGCAAAATGTAATTAGAGAAAAACTCAAAAAAGAACGAAAGCTAAGACAATGACAGCATTTTATAAGCATAGAGAGCTTGATACTAATAAAAAAAATACATCATGTAAAATCCCTGTATCAACTTACTCTCTTAGTTTTCCACCCTCAAGGGAAGTTGGCTGTTCTGCAATGGTTTCCTTTACACTGCAGGTAAACAAATGCATGAGAATTGTTGGAGATCTTTTATGGTAAAACCAGATTGACAGACAACAAAATCAAGTAATATGATTAAAAGAACCAAGATGTAAGCAGGAAGCATATGAAGTTAAAGAAGGGACAAAGTGAATTACGTGTGAGCCATTAGATAATATTTCTCGTTGCTTTCCATGTAATGCTGCAGATAAAGAATAGAAGAATTAGCAAGAACCTGGAAATTGTTATAAATGTAACAAAGCCAAAAGAAAACTTACCTTTGCCTGATCAGCTTCATCTTCATTTTCTACATCGTTGTTCTCAAAAATGTTTGAGACATAACTATCATCAATATCAGTTTCAGAATGTCTTGCTGTGGCCTTTGCCTCCTGCAGTTTGGACCCAAGCTTTTGGAGGTATTTCTCTGTCTCCTTCAATAGTTGCTTAACACGATCTGATTTTGCATCCTGTGTATTCCAAAAGATGGCCCCAAAAAAGATAAGAGAAAGAAAAGAGATCTATCACATACAAATATGCTTTTACATACTACTCTAAATTGCCGTATCCAAATATACAAGTGAAGAAGATAGTCAAACCAAATGCCACAAAAGCCTATGAATAAGACATGATGCAAGGATATTGCATAACAACCTCTGTATTTAACATGGTGATCAAACAAACATAAAAATTAAAGGGTAAGGATCTGCTGTCCCAAAATATGTTCCACTTGCTGTCTCATTCATCAAAACAACATAATTTTGATAAATTAGATAAATAAAAAATTATATATATAAAATAAACCCTGAATCCTAAACTCTAAACCCTAAATTCTAAACCCTAAACCCTAAATCTTAAATCCTAAATTCTAAACCCTAAAAAATTATATACATATGACATTTTATTTTAATATTTAATTTTCTTTTTCCTATTTCCACACTCTTCTCTCTCCTATGAGACAGCAAGTGAAACATTATTTTGGGACAGCAGATCCGAAGCCAAAATTAAAGGAAATAATTATAAAAAAAGTAAATTTGTTATAAATGAAGAATAATTAGCAGGTTTGTAAAGTGGAGTGGATGACAAATTTGTAAATAATATGAAGGTGAAGATGAGTCATATAAATAAAGCTGTAAGCGTTTATATTCAGCATGTGAGATGAAGAGTCTTCTTTCTCTCATCTCCCTGTTGTGGTCTCTTATCTCTCTTTCCCTAACCCTAAATTCATTTTGGATAGTAATAATGGCATGCCAAGATGATAAGAATACAATAGGGTACCATATATCAGAAAATACATAGAAATAATAGTGTTGCGTGTATATTAGAATCTTATGCTATAAGAGGGAAAAAAAGTTATCAAAAAAACAAATACATCACTGTTTGCATAAGGTTTCTAATACAAAAAACAACCAAACAATCTGCAAGTCAGAGTACCTGAACCATTCGAAGGTACCCCTCCACATCATTTATTTTTAACAGATTGATCTTCTCTCTCTGGATTCTGTCAATCTTCTCACGGTGTACCCTTTCCTTCCTTTTGTGAAACTCTCTCGCATATCTATTGAAACCTTTCCAACGTTCTCTCTTCATTTTGAACACATCATCTAGTCTCTCCCTGAAGAGCAGCAATTGAAGAAAATCAGACCCATTCAGGAGAAATTGATTTTACATACATATACAACAACATAGTCCAATAAAATAATTGAGGAAACAAGAATCTAGTTACATACTTGTGAACTTCAATTTCACTGAAGAACTCCTTTTGTCTATCACGTGTTCTCCTTTGTCGTTCTTCCTTCATCTTTTGCTCAAATCTTTCTATTTGCTTTGGTCTCCTACCTAGCCTGTTTTTCTTGATGGACTTCAAACGATCCATCTCAGTTGCTATTGGTCGAAAGTAATCACTTAGTATATCACTGCCAAAGCACGGTTAGAGTATAAATATAAACAAATAGAAAATTGAAAGGAAGAATTGTAATATATGGGAAAAGTTTGTTAGCAACTATGACAAAGTCAAATTTGAGGCCACAATGAAAATATTGACTACCTCCGAAGTCGACGCTGAATCTCCAATAACTTAAGCTTCTTCAGTTCAATTACACTTCTTGTTTTTGCTGAAATGTCTTCAGATGAGCTCACATTTTCCTGGGAGATCCATAAAATCAACAAATGACGGCACAAAAATAACCAAATATTAGTAAAAAAGAAGTCACCGCTCATAACATCCATCTTTCATGCAAATTCAGATTTGTGAGTTGACAAATGAAAGATGGAAATACTTTCATCCACTACATTTAAGGATTCTTGCTTAAGCAGTTTATCCCCTAAATATATTGAACATTTTGCTTAGGATAACAGAAACCACTTTGAAGTAACAGTTACAAATATTAATCTTGATCCCTTCATCTTGTGCTTATGTAACTTATTTTTTAGAATACACTCTCAAGAGAGACTAAATCCTTCTGAAAATTCACCTATCATGACCTAGTATTCTATCAATTCCTTCCAGAAAATACCAAAATACCACTGACTACCACTGAAAATTGAACAAATCATTGCTAACACTACCACTGACTAGTATTTGAGATGTTCATAAAATCTTAGGTCATGTAAAATGGACCATCAGAAACAAACAAAAACTTCAGAATGGGCATGGTTTTCAAAAAAACATGAAGACAAGAAAAACAAAGCATGCTTGCAGTTAGAAATGAGAAATAGAGAAAATGCACAGATCAGCAGAACGCATCCTGCGTTTAATTTTTAATGAAAAGTTGACATTTTAAAAAAAAACTGAATAGAGGGATATTTCTCGTGCTTTTTTCAGCTCTGAAGATCAGTAAATGCCACATCAAATTTCTTGCAGAGCATGTGAAGAAGGAACAGCAAGAATGTAATTTCTACTTTGTTAATTAAAGCAAAAAATAAGAGGGAGACGAAGACTGCAAGTCCCATGAAATTGACTAGAAATTTTCATATAAACGTCCAGGTTTATTCCAGGAGAGAGAAAAGGATGAATTATTTTCAGTTCAAAACCTTTAACTTCTCGAAACAAGCACCAATTTTTTGCTCGGTCTTTTGTTGTTTCAGCCTCCATGTTTGCTCAACTAGAGCCCTTCTTTTCTGCTGATCCATGATCCACTTCTCTGAAGTGGTATACTTCGGAGATGGAGGCAAATCCCCACCATCAGAGTTGTCCTCCTCATATTGAAAAGTTACCACTGGTCCTAAAGGACCAACATTTCTTTCCACATCATCACCTAAGTAACATTGCAAACAGCAAAATTATCATAAGCTACAGTTATCAGCAACATAAGTTGATTAAGAGATAGTTCTTACCAGGTAAAAAATTTGAACTCTCCAGCATATTCTTAGCCAAAAGATTGGTACCTGTCAGCCCAACTGCATGATTTTCAGTTTCTCTCCCCAGGATTGGTTTCCATTGATCTCTTGCCAAGTAGTTATCAGGATAACGCATACCTTGTATATCATGATCACCCAGACTTTGATTTTGCTGTGATGCGTTATTTTTTCCATCGATGGCTGATTCAAGGAGATTTAGAGAACTAGGACCACATGCCTTAACAGTATCACCTTGAACTTTCCAGTTAACAGTATCAGACCTCATTTGTTTGCTTGTGGACATTAAAGAAAAAGCATGATTTGGATTTCCAGATTGCCTCCAACTTTCTCCATCTCTGTTCAGATTACTGCCCTGCATTCCCTTTAATGAATCTGGTTTTGGATCCATAGCAAGAGACATGCGTGATTCTGGTATTTCAGCCTCTCTGCCTCTTGCAGAATATGAATGAAGAGTCCTTTCCTCTGCATGCAAGGAATGATTTGAAGGAAGGCCGTCTTTATTCTCTACTGGATCAACAGCTTTTGCTAAGTTCACCTGAGGACCAATTTCACTTGATGAGGATGTTGGGAGAGCTGTTTCTGATTCTCTTGTTATACTCAGTCTTGATGGAAAATTGCCTACAGGAGTGCAATTTGATTCACTCATTGATTGTTCCTCCCCTTTAATATACATCAGCTCCTTCCTAGGTTCATCTGCGAGAAAACTCACTGTTTAACTCTCGAGAAAATAAAGGAAAGAAACAAGAAAGAATCAGCAACATATGTTTATAAGTACCTTCTTTTGATTGGAAATCCCCCATTGCAATTTCCAGATGTAGTTTTTTTGGCAACATATTGTTTCTGCAGAAACATAACCATCCCAGCCAAGCATGTATTAACTTAGCATAGTTAAGACGATACAGTATCTGAATTGCAATTCAAAAATAATGCAACCATACAGAAGGAAAAATGGCTATAATACCTGAATGCCAAAAAGACAAGACATTGAGCTCTAAGCTGTTTCAGATGTTGTTCCTTGAAAGGCATGCCAGAGGAAGCATGAGTCTGTGTAATTGGAGATTTCCCTGTATCCCTTGAAGGCGCACCTCTAATCATATTAGTTTCCATATTATTGCCTGGCATCCCACCCTGTTTTAAAGCATAACGGGCTAGTTGACTATTAAACGATTAAAAAACACAATCATGTAGGAACAAACTTCCTATAGACAGAGGTGCAATAAAATTGTTAAACCAACAAGAGCAGACATTAAACAAGCAACAGTAACAACACAATACATAAGCTTTTGTTTAGTGACCAATAAAGTATGGCATGCAAAATAACTAAAAGTTTCTCAGCCAAAAAATGTATTAAGACTAATACTAAATACAGAAAGAATGAAATAGGAAATAATAGGACCAAAAATCTTGAAGAACAACTGGCTAGCAAAAGCATAAGAGTAACCCACCATACCGGCAATCTTGAAAACA
Organism: Impatiens glandulifera; assembly: GCF_907164915.1. Classification (NCBI taxonomy): domain Eukaryota; kingdom Viridiplantae; phylum Streptophyta; class Magnoliopsida; order Ericales; family Balsaminaceae; genus Impatiens; species Impatiens glandulifera. The sequence goes on from NC_061863.1 coordinate 65,708,978, forward strand.
TATCTGTGTGTGATCAAATATTAATCAGAAATTTTGGACAATTAGATGTAGAAAACTATCCTCCAACATTCTTGATTTAGGATGATGGAGTGGTTACAAGATAAGATCGGTCCACTAATGAAGCATAAGAGAGTTGGAAAATTATAAAATATATATATATATATATATATATCAGACAAATGTACCTGAATAAGCTGCTTATTGTTGTTTATATATGCATTTGATATAGCCCCATCCTGCTCCATAGGTTTTCCAGCAAACAATGTAGAAGATGCCAACTCTCCATAACTGGATGATATGAACTGCCCCACCCCAGTTCTACTATGAACAGCTGATGATGAAACCCTGGGATCTCCGTGTTTCCAATACTCGGAATCAGCAGCAGATTTAGCTGCAGAGGGATCAACTGAAGGTGTTGTAATAGAAGAAGCCTCCATGTTCCTATCCAGCTTCATTTTTGCAGGACCAGGATTATTATATGAAGCACTCGTGAAATGCATGGGATTTGAGATTCCCGGTTCTACATATCGATGTGCACCGGTGGCAGATCCAGTAACGTTTCCAGCTGCACCGCAATTTGAAAAAAGTAACTTGTGATCCATAAACAGCCTCGAAAATATAATTTAATGGTTTTCGGCAACTAGAGGGGTTCAGACAACTCCAAAATGAAAATACAATATGCATTTGAAACAAATACTGCGTCAAGTTTACAACATGAAACACAGACAAACACAAAGCAGATTGTACCCATGCATCCAGCACAAATATGGTCTAGGATTATCATAAGTACGCTGAAATAACTGAGGGTAAAGACCCCTTGTAAGTTTAAATAGTAGCAATGTTCAGGATATTCTGAGCAACTTGAAAGCCAAACAATAAAAATATTCAGAATTGCCTCGAATCAATCCAAGACTAAACTTAGATCAGTACTATGCATTTTATCATCATTTACATACATGAATCAAAGGCAGCTGTTGGCTGATGCATTAATATATCAGCAGTTGCATTGCCCAAAATTCTAGACATTTGAGATCTGTTAAATGGTAAGCATGTTCTACCTGATTTCCATGGATTTCTGAAATTAAAAGCATCAGTGGTTGTTGGTCCAGAACTTGCATGCTGTAGACCCTGAACGGAAGAAGCTTCTACTGCAGGATATTTAATACTTGGAACTCTAGACATTAAGTTGCTGTTGTATGTAGTTTTCAAGCTATGATCCACTTGGGTACTGTCATTTGCTTTATTGAACTGCCCATGCTCGCCAACTAAGAAAGGCAAATTCCCAGTTGCTTCAACCTGGTTTGCCAACTTTCCTTTGCTTGTTCGTTCACCAGGATTATCAATATGTGGTTCAACAGTAGATGACGAAGTGCCCCTCTTTCTCTTCCCTTTGGCTTTTTTACTATCATTGCGAGTTACATCCCGCCTTTCCTGCGATTGAGAGTTGGCCGACCTGGTTTCAAAGCTTGAGGGACTTTCATGCTCAAAGGATTTGTTGCTGATATGGGATAGAGATCCTTGACGACTATCATGACCTACACTACTCCGGACAACTGATGATCTGCTTGAAGGATGTAGATCTACCAAATCCTTTTCAGACATACCCACCTCATGATCTCTCCCTGATGGAAATGTTTGTGAAGACCCTGCATTTGTAGGAAAGTTAACTAATTAAAAAAACACTTGTGAGCACACTTGACAAACAATCATCATACTAATTGTTATACAACATATATTTACCTGTTAACTGAGGTGAAGAAGTATTCCCCGCTTGAACTCCAGTATTCCCCGCTTGAACTCCAGTATTCCCCGCTTGAACTCCAGTATTCCCCGCTTGAACTCCAGTATTAGAAGGAACACGTGAAGACATTAAAGCCTCAATATCAAGATCATGTTGATTGATAACAGTCTCCATTGCCCTTTAGTTAAAGATGTTAAGTCAGCATGGAGACGTGATGATAGGAAGATAGAAATCAAAGAGTGTTATAAAAGATTTCCAAAAATAAAAGAAAAATGAAGAATAATATTTCTAATTGTAGTATAGTCAACTTCACAAATAACCAAAGTCTGAAATGTCACGGAAATATCACCACAATATTTTAGGAGCATGCTAGTGCCAGTGCCACACATGATTGCATTCAAACATTGAAGGGAGAAGAACAGTACAAGGCATAATGTATAAAAGAGAGAAACAGTAGCCTATCTGAACAAAATTATTAGCCCGACATGGATGGACAACTACATCTAATTTATAGCTTTATACAACTCAAATATAATCCTGACCTTGATATTACTTGATATGGCATTGAATTCTCCTTCCCACTTGATCTCATATGTTGTAGTATCTGAACCCACAGATAAATATACAAAATGAGTTATAATCAGAGAGATGTTGATCTCAATGACTAAAAAGGAATCCAAACACACCACGTAGAGTTTAGTAGCCAATTTTGTTGGTTCATCCGTTGATTCCTGAATAAGTTTATGCAGAAATTTTGCAGCTTCCAGCTCCACATTAGGTGAAGCTGCCATCTGAAGTGACAAATAAAACCAAATCCATATCAAGCTTCTTGTACTTCTACACAGCAATGCTATTCAAAATTCTTCGGTAATCTCGAACATTTATGACTACTATAGTAAATAATAGTATACTTTGCCCATATCTCCTGACAAAAACAAAAAAAAAAAAAATGAAAAATATAAGTGCAGTTGTAAAAGTTTGAGTGCTATTTTCCTAGGCAATTTCTAAAAGGCAGGTAGCCCACCATGAATTGTAACATGAATGGACAGACTGTACACTAAAGTGTCCATCTTTGCCTATCAAGATTTTCAAACTTAAAAGGAAACCCCTAACTCCATGCCTGATTTATTAGTCACAATTATGACAACCATCAGTACCAAGTGTGGTTTTAGTGTTTTGCACATCCACATAAGACGGATGAAGGGAGATATATAGGGAAATGGTCAATGAAAATGTGTTATACAAAGAAAACTACTCTAGAGTAACGGATCGAGGATAACACAAAAATGAAATCATTTCCTACACTGTAATATACCACAGGTGCAAATAGATCATAAAAATTCAGCCCTAGCTATATATTTTAGTTCGGATCGTTCAAAAGCATAATAAAGGACAACCGCGTTAATAAGCTGGTAAACGAGGAACCTGTCTAGTTCAAAAATCTAGGGTTTCGTTATTACCTGGTTGTAACGAAACAAAAGCCAATTCGAAAGTAAGCTACATGAAATACAAGTGCCGATTGGTTCTTCTTCAAGCTCTCTGCGGGAGAATTAACCCTAAAGACGAAGAAATGGTCTGTGAAATGAAAATCCTTCTCCGTAGTAGTCCGTATTACAAGAACCGATGGGAGAAAGATATGAGGGAGGGAGGCTACCAAGTTTACTCTCAGACTAAAATATTATATATATATATTATAAATGAACTATTTAAATGACATAATATTATCAAAATTTAATTACTTGATCAAACTAAATCAATATCTACATTCTTCTATCACTATGAACCATTTCTTTCTCATTTTCAGATTATTATGTTAGTTTTTCCTTTATTTAAATAATTAATTTAAAACTAACTCATTTAAAATTGAACTGCAATTTTTAAAAATTGACATTTAATTTTGAATCATATCTTCTGCAAACCACAGTCAGAAATAGTATTTTGAACCAATCAAAATAACAACGGCGATCAAATTTGTTGTTCCAGATTGGGTGTTCCACCCTATATACCTACACTCTGTTACAATTATTAGTTTCATGATAGGTAAAAAATATATAAAATTGAAATAAATAGTTTCATAAAAAAATATATTTGTGAATAATATATACAAAATCAAATTAGAATCTATACCAAAAAAAATTGTCTAAATACAAAATATTTGAAGTAATCCATCCACCTGTCAATTGAATCCTTAGTGCACAAGTCAGAATAGAAATCATACAATCAGAATAGATACAAGTATGGAAGCTTTCAAAATTTAGATCTAACAAAAAAAACAGATCTACTACATAGGAAAAAATTAAGGACAAAAGTAATGAAGAAAAATACTAATACCACCAAACCCTTGAAGTTTTACCTTTTTTGAGATTTGTGGTAAATGGTTTGAATTTTTCCTCCTTTTTCTCTTCATCTCCGCTCCGCCATCTAATCAAGGGAAAAAAAGATAGAGTGACGGATCGATCTTTTTCGAAAGATATAAACTACTTGGGTTCAATCGATGGAGACGATGTGTGTATAGCTGGAAGCGATGTGTTTGTGAAGATGGGAAGCAACGAAACGAAAATGGAGATCTATTTGATACGCCGTTTTTTAGCCTCCATCGAGCTAAATTGGACATCGCCTCCAAGTGATATAGTAAACCTATTTTTTTTGGTATATAAAGCCTTTTTATAAGTAATTCTATCTTGATCACACTTTAATAAAATATTTGGCTAAAACATGTTTCTAAATGAAAACTAAGCAACAAATCGAGAATGAAGATCTATCTGATAGGCCGTTTTTAGCCCACATTTAAGCCGATTTGAGCCCACATTGAGCCCAATTGGACATAGTCTCGGACCGATATAGTAAACATAAGCTTTTTAAACGAGGTCACACACTCACACTTGCCTGCTTTAATAATATATTTAGCAAAAATGTGTTTCTAAATGAAATAGTGTACCAATTTAGTCATTAAATATCCAAGCACACATTTTTGTTACACTTATTTATTTATTTTAATTTGTAAAGTTATCATAACTCCATTTTTTTAATTTAGGAAGACATTTTGACTTTAAGTTAAATATTTTGTAATGAATATTGATGTAATATTGGATTTTTAGACATACTTTTTTACACTTAAAACTATGTCACCCTTAAATATTTGTTTGAACACTTATAATAATTATGTGATAGTTATAATGAACCACCTATAATAATAAATAGTCATAAAAAAAATCTACAAATGAAAAATAAAAATGCATTTATTATTAATAACATCTGGAGGAAAATTTATCATATTTAAAAAAGTTTTCATGAGTAGTCTATATTCATTGTGTGGAAATTTATCAAAAGTTTAGTTACGACGCATCATGAGTTTGCTTTAATTGATATATATATATAAATGCCACAATTAAAAACATGTTTGATCATCAGTTTAGTGGTTTCGCTAGCCGGATTAGATATAAAAATATATTAAACATTTTGGAGACTTTGTCCAAAAATAGAGTTTTAGTTTTGATATGACGCAAACAAGTGTCATTGTTTGTACAACACTATGCGTTAACAAAAATATAGATAGTTTCCATGTGAAACATTACTACAAGTTGTTCGTTAAGATGATTCCATATAATTTTCATTAGAAAAAGCTTTGGGAGACAAAGATTTCATCAAAAATCTCGTTATTTGGATGAAGCGTTATTCATGATAAAATTATAGCAGATGATGTGCATGAAAAAATGTTGTATTATGGTTAGTCGCAGACTCGACTCAAGGGCAATGCAACCAATGTAATTGCATAGTGCCCTACTTTTCATGGCCCCGTTTTTTTTTTAATATATAATATTATTAATTATATATTATAAAGTATTTATCTTAACTTATAATATCATATGTTTTTATATATTTATTTTCTTAAAATATTAAAACTTTTTCTCTTTATATTATATATAAAAATATATATTTTTTTTCTTTTCATATTATATAATAATATATTACTTATTTCTCTCTTTGTCATATATACTATAATAATATTTTTTTTTCTTTCTCCATGTTATATCTAAATATAATAATATATTGATTTTTTTCTTTCTTTATTATAATTGTAAAGGATTTTATTATTTTTTAATAGTATTTTTTTATTCTTAATATTATGTTTATTTTCTATATATCTCTATTATAACTTGTTTATATCACTAATCCTAATTATATTATTTATATTGTATCTATCTTTCCATCTCTAATATTTTAAATTTTTTTATCATTACATTCTCATGCTTTAAAATTTATTTTTTATCTGTTATTATTCTTATGTTTATCTTTATAATCTCTTCACATTTTAAAATATCTATCATATTTTTTTTATTATAAAAACATCATACACAATATATCACAAATATTATTAAAGAAGGTTTCAAAATCATCAAAAGCATATCAATACATACCACCATATGTATTTTTTTTTTATTTTTTTTTTAAATCAATAATTTAGTTATATATTTAATTTGTATATTTAATATATATTTGTTTTTGATAAAATGTACAACTATTATATTTATTTTAATTTTTGGGGCACAAAATTTGAATTTGCATTAGGCCTCCCAATTCTAGGGACCGACTCTATGGTAAGCCCGGCAACCCCTGGGCTAGGGTAGCTCACTCCCTAGGGCAACCCAATTATTAAAATTAGTTAGATATTTAATTAAATTTATTGTAATCTTAAATATAAGTTGTCGTAGTTTAGTGGTTAAAGATACAAATTTCAATTTTCTATTTGATTATGGGTTTAAATCCCATTAAAAACAATTTCTTTTATTAGTTTTTTAAACTAGTCCTATGGCAAAAAAATTATATTTTTTTCTATCGAGGGCTGGGCAGCCCAAAACTCAGGGTCGGCACTGGCTAGTCGTATGTATCAAAAAAGATGTTGAATTGACAAATCACTCACTTTTGCATATTTTAGAGTCTTTTGCAGAGTATTACTAGGATTCATTGAGTGATGTTCGGGTCTTTAAAGGTTGGTATAAAATTTGGATTGATGTGCCTGATATGGTAGACCTACATATTTGGATTACCATCTCAATTATTCTTTGGTGGACTATCTAGTTTGAGAAAAATCGTCGAACTTTTAATGATCGTAGTCGTCCGATGCGTATCATTCACAATATTATTACTATGATGTTTTCTGGGATCCGTTCAGAAAAATTATTAGAGTCTGTCGAAAAGTTAATTTATTTCTCGAGTATTTATGAGCTCGATAACTTATTAAGTACAAATTTTGTTCTTTTTATGTATTGATTTTTTGTTATGCTTAAACGATTTTTTTTTCCATTTTTAATATATATATATATATTTTAAAAAGAAATATAAATCAATATCTTGGTGAAGAATCTCCAAAATATTGTAAGAATATTTTCTTAATTATATTATTATAACAAAATATTATATTTTATTTTGTGTTAATCTTATTTTTTTTTAAATTAAGATTATACAATTAAAAAATATAATTTTATTTTTCAATATTCTATTTTCTTATTCTATAAATTCAAGAAAACTCAACAATAATATTATTAATATTTAAGAAATAATATTTTAGCAAACAAGAAATTGATTTGAAAATTTGAATTCAATGATTTTGAAAGAGAAAAAATTAAAAAATTATTTAATTTATTTATACAATGTTTAGATAAAAAAAATCAATTCAAATATATTCTGATATTTGATTTTATCACGCAAGAATATGAGTATAAATATAAAATATTGGTGAAATGATTGATCTCCATTAATTTAATATTTGGAAAAGGAAATAAAGAAAAAGAGAAAAGGCGTTCCTGATTTAAAGAAGAGTAAATCATAAATCGTTCTTTGCCAGAGAGAAAGGGGAAGTTGCGGGTCGGTGACAAACTGGAGAGAGAGAACCTCTCTCTCTAATCACACAGATCCATCTCCTCTTCTTCATCTCCATCGATTCTAAGGTGAATGTTTTTCGATTTCATTTCCTCGTATTTTCTATGTATAACGATGTTGTTTTTGGGTCGATCTGTCTGCGATTTGTTTGATCTTTTTTGTTGATCTGTTTGACGAGTAACAGGCTCGATTATTGCGATTTTGTGGGTGGAGGAGATCGGGTCAGATTGTTCTGGAGGAGGAAGGAGGCTGTTGTTCTGTCAAACAGGTTACGATTCGAATTCATTTTCGAATTGTGAATTTCCTCACAGTAATTAGATTGTTTGTTTTGAGTTTCTGTTAATGATTTTGTAAATTGTATTGCTTTATGCGTTTGAGGAGAACTATGGTTTTCTACAAAAATACCACAAATCTATGTTGAACTTCCTTATTCAGATTTTGATTGACTCAGTTACATGATCATAATACATATATATCATCAACCTAGATCAGTAATGGAGAATTGTGGTGCATATAATTGTTTGAACTAAGATAACTGCTCACAGATGAAAATATATCATCAACCTAGATCAGTAATGGAGAATTGTGGTGCATATAATTGTTTGAACTAAGATAACGGCTCACAGATGCTATTTCATGTCTGTGTACAAAGTGACATCTGGATTGTTCATATTCATCCATTTGGTAGATCCTACCTGTATTATGAATGCCTGCCAGCGATGTAGAATAAAGCTTAAGGCCTTGTATGATGTGGGTTACATTCAATATATCAACCAAAATATTTTTATTGTAAATATTTAGTTCGGATTCTCCTTTGTTTCCTTTCCAATCACACTATTTTATTTCATTTCATTTCAGTAATCTTAAAAAGATGGAGCATGATGAGACTGGATGCCACGCATCACCGGAAGGTCCAATCTTGTGCATCAACAATTGTGGCTTCTTCGGAAGTGCAGCAACCATGAACATGTGTTCCAAATGTCACAAAGACATGATTTTGAAACAAGAACAGACGAAACTTGCTGCCTCCTCCATTGAGAACATTGTTAATGGAAAGGAACCCGCCATTATTGATGACACTACTGCTGTCACTTTAAAACCAAGTAGTAGTTCAGTAGAACCTAAAGTCTTATCTGTATTATCACCAACTCAATCAGGACCATCTGCAGAGGCCATTGAGGAGGGAAAGGTAGTTCCCAAGCGATGTGCTACTTGCAAGAAGCGTGTTGGCCTAACTGGATTCAAATGTCGATGTGGAAATATGTTCTGTGGATCCCATCGCTACTCTGATAAACATGGTTGCCTTTTTGACTATCATGGTGCTGCCCAGGATGCTATAGCTAAAGCCAATCCTATTGTTAAGGCGGAGAAACTCAATAAGATCTAGAGATGTGATTTCTGCAGTCTTCATCAGACCCTGACCAAGAGCAACATTTCAGATATATTGGGCTTCTCTCCTATGCTTGTTGCTCATTGCAGTAGGAGAGAGCTTGTTTATTTTGTTTGGTCGAATGTTTTTAAGTTGTGGTTCTTGGGTTTGTTTTCACTTTTCAGTACTATGAATGATTATTATGCTTGGTTCTATATTCTTGTTTACATTAGTGTTTATATGAATTCATCTATTTGGCTGTCATTTTATCAAAAAGGCAAATTTGACAATATTAAATATTTTAACACTGTTTGAATAGATATATGACATCAAAATAATACATACAACTAGCATTTTCATACCCCAATGTATCCAGATCCAGATATTATTTTTCTCAATTTCTCACTGAGATCAAGATCCAACTACACAGGTATTTCCAAATAAGCAAACACAAAGCAAACATGAGTTATAGTAAGATCTCATGTCTGGATTTAACTTCAATTTCTTCAAATCTAATGAGACCTAACATAGATTAAAAATAGAAAGAAATAAAAAATATAGGTTAAATTGAAATCCCTCTAGATTCAGCTTCCAAATACTTGCAGATTCTCTCCATAACCTCTCTTCCTTTCACACTATTCTGCTGGAACCTATCAACACACCGCTGCTCCACCTTTTCCGCCATGGAAGCCAAAGCAGATAACGGTTTAATCCGAATGCTTGTCTCCTGTTTACATATCGTCCATTCATTTGGATGATCCGGGTGAGGATCATACCTGATCTTCTCCTCCACTTCTATAAACTTCTGGAGGCTTATGTTTTTAGTTATGAGTTGCATTGATCGAGTTTTTCCATCCACCATGGTAGATTCAATGCAGTGGCAGATGTCCTGACCAATGATCTTGCGAACGAACCAAGGCCCAGGAGCATGAATGGTTATAGCTCGTGTCGTGTAAAGCTTCCCGGCTTGAGGCTCGAGCTTGCGGCTCAGAGTATCGACTTCGAGGATATGGGAAAGAGTACGCTTGTTCTCAGGATCAGAAAACTTTCGCCAAGATGCTGATGTCACTCTTTCCCATGGATGCTTGTATGTGTGTTCTTGAGCATAGGCTCTAACCATCCTGTCCACACAAACCACTGTAAATGAAATCTGGTTTTTGGAAGTAGTTATATAAGCAAGATCAGTTGTCAGACACAGCAGAAGCCAAGGACATTTAATTGGGCAATTCAATCATGTTCTCAATCAGATGACTTCCAATTAATTAATTATTATTCACTTTAATTAGTTTGTAATTTATGTTTATAGGTTTTCACCATCATTTTGTGCGGAATCTAAGTCCTGCAAATGGTGAAGACAAAGTTGTCTTGTGAACAGGGTTCATATATGTTTTTTCGGCTTGTAACACATTATTTCAACAAGCTTCATATAATGTATGTTTGAAGGAAAAAAAAAAGATAAGAAAGAATATAATGTAAGGTTCACAATAACTAAATCTGGTTGCAAGTAGAACAACCAAACACCATTCTTAACTAGTGTGTCCAGGTCAGTTTTTCGCGCACCTAATACCTTGAGGAGGCTAGCATAACAACTCACGCCATGACCTCACATTTCAATATGTTAATTTCAATGGAAATCGAACACAATTACACAGGGATGTAAGCCCCTTAGTACATATCTCTTGCCACTAAGCTTAACCAGGGTGGGTACCAAACATAATTCCAATGAATATTTGGTTATCTAAATGTGGGCAATTTATAAGGGAAAAAATGAAAACTCATGAGAGAATCATTCCAATTTCAAAGATAATTAATCTCCAGCTCTGTCAGGGGAGATACAATAACTGATTATAAATGAAATCTGTATTTACTAGTAGAACAAGTAAACACACCATTTACTCTGAAACTGATGTTATGATCTTGTTTATATCGAAGAGAATGGAGATATAATCATATAAATTATAAAAAGGAAGAGATGTTCTAACCCTTAATTGTATATTTTTACATTCTTCCCATCTTATTCCCTTTGACCAGATGATCTTGTATTTCCATTTATTCTATTCTCTATTCTACTTAAAGAAATGATTTTGAATCCTCGAAATTCCTTATTTTCCAAGAAAACAATGTCAAAAGACCTAATTGACAAGAAAATTTCGAGCCTCTTCACAAATTGAGAGAGGTCTATCTATGACAATGACATATATGAAAGATTAATTCTTTTATTCTATTGTATAATCAGACGAAACAATCAAATACATAACAGAATAAAGAGCAAAAAAATACGAAGAATTGTTGGTCAACAAACACAGATTGTAAGTCGAAACATCGAAGAAATCAAAATTTGTGAAACAGAATGGAGATAAACCTGATTGCCGCCAAGATCGAATGAAACTATGAAGCCGTACGTCAACCGATCGGAATCCTAGAGAGAGAGAGAAGGCCGGCAGCTGCCACTAAACAATGGATCGCAATAAGCACAGAGAGGGAGAAAGAGAGAGGAGGGAAATTGTTATTATATGCGGCGGTGCAGGATAAAACGGTGGACGCCGGTCAGTATTAAGGGATTATCGTCCGATCTAGTTTCATCAACGATTGAAAATAAGTGCATAACAATAAAAGACAGCAATAAAATGGAACATCGGCCCATAAATTAAGGAATAAAGTGAAAATAATAAGCCCATTCAAATCAGACCCAAATCAGACCACTATGAAAATAATAAGCCCATAATTATATTTAAAAATTATTTGTAATTATTTTGATTTATAAATTTTGATAATTATGTACAAAATTATTAAAAACTTGAAATTCCCTAGAAAATAATTTGTGGTTTACAAGAACATACAAATGCAATAAAATAAAATAAATCTTTCCATTATAAGTTCCACTAAATACCAACTTAGCAACAAAAATCAATATATATATAAAAGAAGAAGAAAAATTCGATTGAATTGCCTCATTTAATAATTTGTCAACTAGTAACACCGATTTTAAGAAAAAATAAATTGAAAACATTTTTTCTTAATCAGTTATCTCCCGACCAAAATCATCCATCATTCCACATTGAGAAAAACCCGGCACCCGAACCTTGACCCGACTCTTCAGTCGACCAACCACCATAAGTCGATGAACCAGGACGAACATCATAGTCAACCTTTGTCAGTCCAAGCCCATGCTCATGCGCCGGACCAGCACTCGTGTTAGCTCCAGAAGAGCCCGAGCCCGAGCCGGATCCCAACCCCATTCCCAACTCATGATTATTACCTAAATACCCTCCGGCGCAATAACTCCCACAAGAACTATCGGTCTCCATAGCAGGCGATGCATTGTCGGTGCCCAACATGCCGTGGGCACCATGAAGATAATTGTCGTAAAGATTTGAATTATACGAAACCGATTGTTGTTGTTGTTGCTGTTGCTGTTGTTGTAGTTGTAGCTGAGTTTGGATATAGCTTTGGTAATTATTGGCATCTTGTGGGGATGAAAAATGATGATGTGATAGGTCTTGATGGTTTTGTAATGTGAGTAAAGTTTGGTTTTGATCAAAAGTGTGATGTACATTTAATGGGTAGGCTTGGATAGGGTTCATACTTGATCCTAAATAGTGGAAATTTGTTGGGCCGGGAAGGCTCAACATTTCATCGCGCTTTAGCGATGATTCAATCGCTTGTGCCTCCTTTAACCGCTTGGCTGCCCCACCCCCAATGGGTAAAGTGTTGCTTTCCAAAATTGACTTTACATCGTATCTGTTCATGTCAAAGTTCGTCACCGCATTTAGTCCTCGAAACTTTATCGCGGCTATATCATATGCTTCCGCTGCCTCCTCCTCGGTTCCTACATATTTTTGTATAAAAGTGTGTAAAACAAAAACAAAATCTCTACCCTAATTTCATTGATTCATAGTTCAAAAATGAAATGTGACTTACCAAAAGTTCCTAGATAGAGGTCCTTGTTTCCAGCAACCCGACCGATCCTTGCTTGCCACCTTCCATGTTGATGGTGCCTATACAAATATAGACACATATGTATATAGAATTGAGAGAGAGAGAGAGAGTGGGGGAGAGAAAGAGACAGAAAGATCGAGAAAGATTATAACCTATACCTTGTGACTCCACGGTACATAGAAGCTCCTCTTGAAAAACCGCTACTTTTCCTAAAAGTTCATACAATAAATGATGAAATAAATTTACATAACACGTTATTCTTTCCAAATTTGAGAGAGAGAAAAAGAGATATGAAAGATATGCATGACAATGTCAGAATAATTTTATGACATGTACTTAATACTACAATCATATGTCAGAACAAATTATATATATCAACCATCCTTATTATCTAATTTAAATTTATATGTTAAGAGCTTTATGTATTAAATTTAAAATTAAATATAGAATGATAAACACAAGATATTTAACTAAATTAATAATTTACCTCCTAATTGAAGCCACAAATTCTTGTCTTGTCATATTTTTCATCTCTTCAAGCTCCTTCTCATAAGTAGTTATCTGCCAAGACCACCAACAACCAAGAAAATGTTTTAAAATCAAGAGATGAAAATGAAATAACTAGATATCTAGTACAACACATTAATCATAAGACGTGCCATAAAACATGATAACATCAGTAAAAAGACACAAAAGACACATTCATGAGATATCTTCAAAATAAATTTGTGTTTCTAACAATAATTATTATACAAGGTGAAAAAAAACACTTACTGGGAAATTTGTAGTGGTAGAAGTTCCCCAATACTTGAGTGCAGCAAGATCATATGACCTAGCAGCTTTATCCTCTTTGTCATATCCACCTGCCCATATCAATTAATTAATCAACCAAACAAAACAACATAGGACATTTGAAAAATCATGAGATGTAATCAAAACCCTAAACCATATAATGCAAACCACTCACCCAAGTAAACTGAAGACAATGATGAACAAATCGAGTCGATCGTCAATTGATGCAACGTCATCATAAAACAAAGACAAAGGAGCATCGATCAATAACCATTCAAATATTGAAACATTTTCACAATTACTACATACCTTGGCGACCTTTCCTCGACTGTCCTTCCCTTCTACAAGTATTATCCCAAAGATGAGCTTCATATCTTCCTGTCCATCTGTGCCTAATAATTCAAATGAAAAAAAATTAATTATACAAGAAGGGTAAACATAAACAAAAACATAAACTAAATTGTTAGGTTTAAAAATATACATATATACCTGGTTACACCTCTATAAATTGATGTTCTTTGCCCAAAAGTGTCCAAATTCCTTTTAGGGTTAGCTTCAACAATAGCATTGTTTACATTTGTGCTACTATTATCAACCCTAGCAGTCTCACACGATGACGACGACGATAAACCCTTTCCACTACCCATGGATAATGTCAAAGCCTGAAGATTGTTCGCGTTTTCTTGAAGATCGTAGCAATCATTTCCCAAGACACCTAAAGAGTTCTGAACCGGCATCAAGCTGTTACTTTGAAAGAGATAGTTAGTCTCGTTTGGTTGTATTCCATTGTACAAGGATAAATCCCCGGAGTGGCTGTCGGATTTGTTGCTAACTCCGAGGAAGTCTGCCACCTTCGGTATGTGATGTTCTCCCCCGCCTCCATGACCGTTCATCAGGTTCCACTCTAATTAATCACATAGACAATCAAATATATGTCATGACAAAACATAGGTTGTAATTGATTTTTAATGTGGGGATTCATGAAATAATGGAAGAATGAGATTAAATAACTTATATACCTTGGTTTTGAAAGTGATTTTCCATGGCTTCATTGACCAAACCTAGTGAAAAATGATGATTCTGAGATGAATGGAGTTCTTGAGGGAATGAAGAATGAGAAGGGGAGAGAGAAAAAGGAAGGCAGTTGTCAGGATTCATGTTTTGATCAATTTATCATGGAAATAGAAGAAGAGGAAATCTAGTTATACTAGATATGGCAAGTCTCTGCAAATCTGAAGAAAGACAGAAGGAAGGAAGGAGATCGAAGAGGTGGGAAAGAGAGAAATAATATCAAAAGAGAGAGAGAGAGGGGGATGTATTTAATTAAATAGTTTATATTCTCTTTCAAGCTGT
This sequence comes from Impatiens glandulifera, assembly GCF_907164915.1. Taxonomy (NCBI): domain Eukaryota; kingdom Viridiplantae; phylum Streptophyta; class Magnoliopsida; order Ericales; family Balsaminaceae; genus Impatiens; species Impatiens glandulifera. The sequence goes on from NC_061863.1 coordinate 65,724,052, forward strand.
GTGTATGTATCTTTTCTAGGGTTCCTAACCATGCATTAATAATATCTAATTACATGAAGAATCATTAAATGTAATTAAACAAGTTCTAATTAGCTAATTAGGCCACGAGCATGCATGTTTAATCACTTCATTATAATAATTAACATTTTATACTAATCCAAACAAGCTTAGTTCTGTTGAATAAAAAATGTACAAAATTGAATACAAGCTGAAAAGTATACATAGAATCCCACTTGGTTTATTGGAACTCTCTCCACCATCGGTTAATGTAATCGATGACCCCTCAAAACCCAGCATTCCCACACTTTTATCTCATTAATCAAGTTTAAATTTACATTAAATAATAAATAAATTACTCACTCTCATCTAATTAATACATTTATTAATTTCTTCTACTAGACTAGGTGCAACCGGTTCAATTCAAGAGTTTTTTTACTCAAAAAATCATCTGTATCCGTTGTATATATAGTTTGCTTGATCAATTTTAATTTAATGACGGTTGGTTTAGATAATTTTAGTTCCCAATATAAACTAATAGTAAAATGCTTATTTAATAATAATGAATCTAAACATGTTATTTATAATTTTTAAGTTCAAGTTTATTAAAGTATGTACAAGAATCTTGAGTTGAAATATTCAGATTATAAGAACTATAAATGATAATTCTTTTTTAATTAGGTCTTTCAATGGCTTATATTATTGCCTTCTTTGTGATCTTTTTTCATTATATAAATTTATGATAATATTGTTGTTAATTTTTTATGAAGATCCAATTCGAAAACTAAAACAAAAGACAGATTTTCTGAATTCACATAATTTATATATTGATTTCTATCTAGTTAAAGAAAAGTTTAAAATATCATGGGGTGGCAAAATGTTTGAAGGGTCCTCACTGAATCAATTATCTCTCTCATGCCCTAGGTTAGCGGGCAAGAGAGAGAGGTGCAAAAAGTGATGACCAGATTGTAGATCCCCGAGTGCATGAATATGTTAAAGATGTTGGTGTACGGACATGCAATATCCGACATAATAAATAATCTCTCTCACTCCTCCTTGAAAACATTAAACCCTAAAAATTATATATATAATTACCATCACCACTATCAATTCAATTCACTGACAGTAAAATATTTAAAGAAAAATCACCCGGGGTAAAATTACAAAAATTAAAATATCCTAGTAATTTCCTTTTTGGGTTTTCCACGCATCCATCTGTTGACCAGTATACTTGGAAATCGCACTAGTCAAACCCCTCTCTAAACTTAAAATTACCCTTATTTCATTTAAATTAATTATTTTATATTATTTAGCAGTACTAAAATAACCATTTGTTAATTTACCTCGTTTAGGATTATTAATTAATTAATGCCTTTTCTAGGATTAGGTTATTTAATTGTTTGTGTCATTCCAATAGTGTTTGATTTGAAGAATAAAGAATATTAAAAAGTTCTTAATCAAAGAAATCCAAGAAAATAAAGTGATTGGAAACTAAAAAAACTCTCATAGCCATAAGTTAAAGAAAATATTTATTTAATAGACAAATTCAAACATAAATTTCAACTCATCATATCTCTAATTATTTATTAATTGATGAAATGATAGACAGTTCTCCCATGATTTGTTATAAAATAAAGGTCCAAAACTTGGTCAATTTTATAGTCAAATTGAATTGTTTAATGAGTTATTCACGTGCGTCCATCACTTTTGTTTGTAATTAGACGAAATTGAAACTATTTATATGTTTGATACAAAGATTGTAAGAGTTTAGATTAGATGACATTCTTTGAATATATTGTTAAAGTTTGAAGTAATATTGACATTATAAATTCCATTTTTTAGAAACTAATTTGCAGTTTAATTATTGTTATGATAACCATAGTATCTGGTTGGTAATTGTTTATAATGCTATTGTCTTCTAGTCAAAGGCCAGAGAGTCAAACTACAATCATAATTCCCAACAATTAATTAATTAATTATTTGAAAATTTCAATAAAAAATATTAGTGGGGGATGAGTTGCTCTTTGCGGTTGTGACACCCCAAAGAGGAAGTACTAGGGAATTAGTTTTAAAATAGTTGCACGTTTCGAAGTAACGTAAGTTAATGGCCGACTTAGCTGTCAAACTTATATGGTACTAATTGTATTGGATTAATTTGTAATGGCTATTTTTTTTTCTTCTGAAGAATAGTGTAATTAATTAAGTTCATCATATCATATGTTTGTTAATTTATTATATATTAATTTTAATTTAGCTCTTTTATGTCATATAGCGTTGTTAGATGAGAAAAAAAATATAAGTAAAAGTTTTGATATTTGTTTTAGGAAGTTAGCACAATATTAAACAATCATGTTAACTCAAGTTACAAAATATATTATAAAGATATTAAATGTAACAAGTTCACGTAGGATTTCAAGAATTAGAGTTAGGGCTTGTGTGTGAGGAACTAAGATTTTGGATTTTATTTGGGTTTTTTCAGAGATGTACCCAGAATTTTGAAATGGGGTTGGCTTGAAGAAAAATTAGGGTGAACTTAAAATAATAACGATTTTTTTTGAAAAAAACAAGTATATAAAAGTAAGTTTTACCATTTTTTTAATAATTAGATAAAAAAACAATGAATTATATATATATTTTTAAGAAATTAAGGGTAATGTCATATTTCTACCGTAAAAAAAAAAAAATTCGGGGTGGGTGAGCCCCTACATAGATTCGTCCCTTTTTTTCTAAAATCTCAGATTTGATGATTTTTTTTAAATATTATGACCAAAATACCCCATAAAATATGCCTTTTATTAATATAAAATAAAATATTAAGTATTAGATAATTTTAGTATTTAAATTAATAAAATAATTAATTATATAGGTGATATGATATGAGATAAATATATAGTTTTATTAAAAAAAACAGAGATCAAACCAACCATAATTTAGGCTTGAATTTTTTGGAATGGGAGTTTTATAAAACATTTGGAATGGACTTACAAAATAAATAAATGGGAAATTAAATAAATATTTTATTGATAAGGAATTATATTTAAAAAATAAGAAATTAACCAGTAATGTCATCTTATTAATATATATATATATATTGGGTGTGCTTAAGCCTACTTTGATCCTAACGTAAATAACTAGGTTAAGGGTGTAAAAAAATCGATTAAATCGTTCAAATTGGTTCATAACCGTTAAACTAAATCGAATATCAAACCGAACCATCTAAACCGAGTTCAAATTGGTTCTGATTTGACTAAACCGAGCTATACAGTTCGGTTGGTCGGTTTGCGATATCATAATCCGTCGGTTTACCGACCGAACCGAATATACTGATTTTGTATAATACGATTACGTTATTCATTTTCTTCTGTATATTAATATATAATTATATATTTTAATAATAAAGTAAATGATTCTTCAGACTATTCATTGTACAATGTCAATCTGTCCAGTCTTATTCGTTGGTCGCAACCTGCAAGCTCAATTGTTCAAGTTGCCTCTATTATTTTTTTTTATTTACTATTAATATACTATTTTTTGATTGATTTAGTAATTAATTATTTCTCTCACTAGTTTCAAAAAAAAATTATACTAAAAATGGCTGAATTCATTATTCATCTTCAACGTTACAGTATTATAATGTTAATCTATATTCACACATTTTCTCTACCGAATAACTCTCTAAAGCTAGCTTTTAGCCTTCATATTCAAAACTCTAATTTCTATTTTTCAAGAATCAAAGACGAAATCGATAATAATAATGATTAAAGGTGAGAATAAAAACTTTGATTATCCATTTTCATTGTTGTTTAAGACTTTAAATTCATCATTCATCTTCGGAGTTTGAGTAAAAGATATATATTTTGATTTTTGATTATTAGGTCAACTCTAAGCTTAGAAAAATTGAAGAAAATTCTTCAGAGTTTAGTTTGACCATTATTCTGGTAACCTTCTTCACCTGACTTTAGATTCGATGTTCTCCTATATATTTATACTCAAAATCTCATATACGTTTTCTTATATTCTGGAACTTGTTTTATTCTAAAATATGAAAAAAAAACAAGTTTAACTCTTTTCTATTTTAAAATTTTAGTTAATAATTAATTAGTTTAGATTCATAGTAAATATTTTTAATGTTTTAATTATCTTTTATAATGATATTAGATGAATAATGAAAATTACAAATTTATAATTAGAGGAGTACTAGTATTCACAAATTGGGCTTCAATCTAAACCTAATGAAACTAGTGGTGGTTCTTAGTGATGGTAAAAGAAAAAGAGATACATGTGATAGGGATTTTCCTAAACCTACTAAAGTATATGAAGTTTGGCTTCATTGCTGAAAATTGATTTGCTGTATATGATGGGTTAAAAATTGTAGAGGAGTGGATTTGATTTTGAATGGTTCAATGCTATATATTTATATAGTTGTTAATAGATTTTGAGACATTAAGTCATTATTTTGAAGATTTTATAGTTTAATATCAGATTTAAAGTAATTTTTATAATTTGATAATTGTATTTTTAAACCGATTAAATCAATCAAACCGATTTTCAAACCGTTCAAATTAGGTCAATAAGAATTATTTTCAAACCTCACCTTAATAGTTTGGAGGTGCATTTCGGTCAATAAACCGATCAAACCGGACCACTTACAACCTTAAATTAGGTGATGTTAACTTTCTACATTAAACAAAAATTTGCCACAACCTTATAATCATGATTTTCAACTTATAGCGTTTTGATCAAATAAGAATTGATTTTTTTTATATATATTAAGAAGTTAACAATATTATTTTCACTTTAAGTATTTAGTGAGTTAATTAGCATTGTTAACTTATAAATTTTAACATTAATTCTTAATTAAAATGAAGAAAGAACTAATATATAATAACGTAAATATCTGAGTAATTTCATTTTGATAGTTCTTGACTTCATGTCCTAAGTTGATTTATAATAATTTAAGATATTGATCAACAGTTATATATGAAGATAGAAGAAGAACATATTTAATAAGAAAGAGTCTTATTATAAAACTAGCATGTATGTATCCCTGCATTTGCACGAGTAATAATATAAAAAATCGTGAAAAAAATATTACGGTAAAATTTTAATGGGCGAGTAAACCCACAATCCGACCAAAGTATCAATTTACTCTCACATATATCCAAATTAATCACAGCTCTCGAACCGGCAATCCGGACACTTTAAAAATTAAGCATCATTATATATATATATATATATATATATATATATATATATATATATATATATATATATATATATATATATATATATATATATATATATATTAGTTAGTTAAAAAGTTGAACTTTTATTGTTAAAATGTCACGCATTTATCAAAATTTGGGTTGAATTAAAAATATAAAGTGTTATAAGCTTAGTTGCTTAAAAAGTTGTACTTGTTTTGTTAGGTTGCAAGATCGAACCATGCCAATAGCATTTTTAATTTTATTTTTAGCCGTTTTAAGTTTATGGGCGGGTCAACCCACAATCCGACCCAAGTATCTATTTACTCTCACATATATCCAAATTAACCACAGTTCTCGACCCGACAATTCGGACACTTTAAAAGTTAAGCATCATTATATATATAGATTATAAACTAATTATAAACCACTAATCATAAAGCAGCTCTAAATTATTTTTATATAATTTCATCTAAATTTTATGATTAGGATTATTATATGAGCATCTCAACTAACTTCATTGATATCAAATATAAAATTATATTTTTTAGTCAATTATTTTGAGATGACTAATATTAGTTCTCACAATTATGTTAATGAAAATAAAAATTTTAAATACTCCAAATCAAATGAAAACTAGCTCAAATACATTGTCAATAATTTTTTTAAAGCAAACATAAAAAAAAGGGTCAAGTCCTTGGAATTAACCAAAATAGCTATTTTACGATGTTGTATTTTGTAAGTTTACTTTTAAATAAATAAAAAATATATATTTTTTATCATTGTTATTTTAAGTATTAAATTTATTAATTAAAATATTATTATAATTTATTTTATTAAACTTTAATTTTAAATAAAAAAATTATTTGAATTATTTTTTCTACAATTTCTTTTTTTTATAGATTAATATATTTTCAAAAAATCTATTCAACAAAACAAAAGATAAAAGGGTATTAGAACCGTTTTGGCTTCCGACCGCCACAACTTGTTGGGAGGACGTGACAAGCATATGTCGGTTGAGAGACACCGGCGACGGCGTGGGTCCCATTTGTCAGAGAGATTCCATGCTCAATATCCGCGTTTTATTTTTGTCTTTATCCCCCTCATTTAGGTCTTGTTTGAATGAAATACATCTTACAGAGGACGGAAGGTTGGATAAACTTAATTTAAAATATAATAAACTATATAAAACATAAATTAATCAAGTTACTATGTATTTATGTATTTTTTTTAACTTTAATTTGACATTTGATTAAACTAATATAAATATTTAAATATTTTATCTAGTTTATTTAACAATTATTTACACTATTAATTTAATGATATTACTTATTCAACATTCAATACTTATTTTTATAAAAATCACCCTAAGATTTTACTAGAGGTTCAAATTATCATATAAAGTGAAAGATAATTGTGTGTTAAAAAAGCAAACACATCATAACTTCGAATTAAATTAAATTAAATTAAATAATCCCAAAGGAGAAGGCTATAATGGTAAAATTAGATAACAAGGGCATGGATGAAGATTGGGAGATGTGTTGTGGGTGGTGGAAAGCCAAAACGCTCGTGTCTCCTCGAGAAGGAGCATATTTAATTAATTTTAATACTCACCTAATAAAAATAAAACATTTTTATTCATTATTAATTAATATATTGTAAGCCAGGTACCTTGCTTGTTTTGCTTCTCAGGTTACCTACATTTTCATAGCTAGGGTTAGGGATGGAATCAAGGTTTAGGGTTGTTTTCTATGGAGGGTACCATGAAAGTTGTGGTTTGTGTAATTTAAATAATCTCATATCTCATGAACTCAAAAGAATGATTCTGCCATTTACAAAAAAAAAAAACATAAACAACTCAAAATATCAACTTTTACCAATACAACAATTAACATAAAATTAAGCTGTGAAATTAATGATTAAAACAATCTATAAAGCAAATAGTCATTAATATTATATTGAAAAACCAAGAATAAAATTTGAACATTAAGATAATATTCACCAAATAAGAAAGATATGTGCATGACATGCAAGTCAAACTATGATCATGACCAAGGCAATTTCTATATAATTATATACACATTTTTATCATAATTAAAATTAAATTTAGTTAAAGTAATTTATTTAAATATAAAATTTTAGAGTTTAATTAAAAAAAATTAATGTCTTTGTATAGGAACACACAATATTTACTATTAAAGATAGATATTTGATTTATTCTAAAAACACTTTACAAAATTATAGAATGAATGATTGAAATATCTAAATCTAGTGTATTTATAAAACCAAATGAAGATTTTTACTATCATTTATTTTGATTTTTTACATAAAATATTAATTAGAAAAGTAAAAACCTTGCATTTATTATTAAAATCTCTATTATCAAATTTTATGATTTTTTTTTAGGTAAGTATAGATTTGGAGAATATGTCTATATAACTAGTTAGTTACATAGTGTCAGTCTTACCTTAAACATAACAAGTCTACGAGTTAGGGCATCCCACCACATGGCAACCCAATTTTTTTAGAATTCACTAAAATGTTCGTAGTAATATTTATTTTTAGTCCAACATAATATTTTATTTATTTATAAATTAAAAAAACAAACTAATTACATAAATCATTATACATAGATGAAACTTGTTTGAGTTTTTTTACTAGTGCAGCCCAAAGGTGATGAGGTCCAGCAACTGATATTTATTAACCCGATACATCCATAACAATAAACATAGTTATTACTTCTTATTTTCTTAAAAGGATAATATATATTTAATTAACTAAATCTCATATATCTCAATTTAATAATAATTAAATTATTAAAAAACAAGTTATATATATTTTTTTTATGTGGTTAATTGGTTTCCATATATATAAAGGGACATGGACTTGAATAATAAATGATAAACTCCTTAATAATAAAAACCTCTATTTTATCTGTATTTTAAAGTTGATTAAAAAGTTGCAACACAAATTATCTGTGTGAAACATGTTTAGAGGTAGATGAATCTGGTGGTATTCTTATGCTTCTTTGATGAACATATATGTGAAGATCAAAAGAGAAGAATAAAATATAATAATCCTAGTTTAGTTTAAAAGAAGAATGATTATTAGCTGGTGGATACATTGAACTTTTGTTGAAGGTGTTGAAGAAGAATTTGTATTATGTCCTCTAAAAGCTTTTTTTATGTTTAATGAACTTTAAGCTTGTTTTATGTTTAATGAACTTTAAGTATTTTGCTAGAGAAGGTAAAAGTCTATATTAATATTTGATAATTGAGTACATTTATATTTATATATATCAAGTCCCTCAACTTAAACTTCAGACAACTAAACCAAGTTCCCTAGTTTCAATTGAGTTTCCTACATAAATTTAAAAAAAAAAATTATTTTTTTGTACTTAAATCAACTAAAATCTAATAAACCAATTTACATATAATAAATTTGTTACTCTAATTTTCATATAGTTAAAGCAATAAAAAATCTAAAATATAATGTGAGTAGATTAAAATTAATAAAATTAATTTTTATTAAAATTAAAATTTATTTTTAATATTAATAAATATAATATTAAAAGTTTCTTTTATTTTTAATTTTGTTGTGGTTTAAACTTTCATTTACTTTATAATAATTACAATATAATTGATAAAAAAAAATATAATTGATTAAGAAATGTAAATTATTTATACTCATAATTTATAACATATTTTTATTTAAATTTGTAAAAATAAATAATTATTTGATAATTTATATTAAATAAGAATTAATAAATTAAATTAATTAATAAGTCAAATTATTAAAAAAATCTTTAATTTTATTTAATTTTGTCAACTCCCTATTTTTCTTAATTGTATTCAATATAATATCATTATAAATATACTATATATATATATATGAATTATTAAAAATTAAATAAAATTTTAATCCTATATTATTTAAATATCATTTTATAAAAACGAAAAAATATATTTATTCATTTAAATAATAAATTTAAAAATATATAAAAAAATATATATTTTATAATATATTTTATTGATAAGATAATATAAATACTGCATTACTCTAAAACTAATTAATAATGTTATTATTTTGTTAAATAAAATTTATTAATTTTAAGTTTAAAATAAATATTTTATTGAATTATATTATAAAAGTTTGAGAAATATTTATAACTTATATTATTATATTAGAATATGTAGTTATTAAAATTTATAATTAAATATAAATTTTATAATATCACAATATTATTAATAAAATTATTTATATAAAACTAAAATTATTTATAATTACAATAAAAATAATAATTATCTTTTTAATTTATCTTTTCAATTAAAGAATATGTATGAAAAAAAATATTTTTTTATAAAAAATATTTTAGTATTTTTAAATACTTAAATTAAATAATATACTTTTCTAAAATATTTAATATATATATATATATATATATTAAATAATATTTTTTATTTTAAATAGTTAATCTTTTATATATATATATAATTCTTTACTTATATATAATTATATTTATGAGTATAAAAATATAAATATTTTATTTTATAAGAAATATAAACATAATTACAAACAATTAAATAAATATACATTTGAATTAAAATTATATTATATATATTAATATTTTATTTTATATAAATTTATTAAAAATTAATAACAATAATTGGTAATTTAAAATTATAAGTAAGTTACATTTTAAACAAATATATTTAATTTTTTTAATATTATGTTTTTTTTAAATAATAACTAATTATAATAAAAAAATAGATTTATTAAGTTAAATTAATAAAATTAAATAATTATTTTTATCAGTATTTAAAGAATTATTTATTAAAAAATTATACTTAAACAAAATTTATATAATTTAGTATTTAATATAGTATATAAGAAAATAAATAAAAACACTATTTTCATATTATATTTTCATAATTTATTATAAATATTATTTAATTAATTATTATAAAATAAAATAAATTTATTATTTTTGATATTTAATAATATAATTAATTAATAATTTATACATATCCATATATATTTTTAAACCATTTAAATAAATAATTTTATGTATATATTTTATAATAAAATCGTGTTTATAATTTTATTTTATTTTTGTAAAAAATTATATTTAATTTAACTTAATATAATATTCACTTTCTAAAAATTAATAAGCTTCTTTCAAGAACAAGAAATTAACAAATTAAGAACAAGATTTTATATCTACTCATTTTTAAATTGTATTTTATAAAAATATATTTGATATTATTTTTAAAAAAACTTAATAATTAAATAAAATATGGAAATATTTATTTTTTAAAATTTAAGTATTTTTTTTTCAAAATTTACAAGTTTCAAAACTTAATGATTTTTGTAGTGTTTTATAAAATACGAGAAGTTAAAAAAAAAAAATTGAAATCTGTTTTTATAAATGTGACAAATTAATAAACAAATGTAACTTAAAAAATATAGATTTGAAACAAATTCAACTAAATTATGATAAGTATTTTATTAGATTATATAAGATAAAAAAATTTTAAATATATTTTTTTTATTATTAGATTTTAAAACAATTGATTAACTCCAAATAAATTGTTGAGCATTTACAAACACAATATTTATATTTTAGAACGAATAAAATGAATAATTAATTATATTGTATTCACATCCTAAATATTTTAAATATTTTAATACTACTAAAATTTATAAATAATAATGACATACAAATGAATAATTAATTTTGTATTCACATCCTAAATATTTTAATACTACTAAAATTTATAAATAATAATAATACGTAATATTCTATTCTATTTTTTTTATGTTTATAATATTTTCTAATCTTGGTATAGTATAAACTATATAAATGGTGTTTTCTACCATTTATATATATTTTACCTACACTTTTTATATTCCTTAATTTTTTAATTTATCATTATACCTTTAATTAATATTATTATAACTTATTATTATATAATATATTAAATATATTATATTTAGTTTTAATAATATTACTATATTTAATTATTTTTAAATATTTAAATATTTTAATTAAAAAATATTTATTTATTCATATAACAATAATTTTATTAATTATTATTTTATATATTTACTTATTATTAATAATATTATTTATTTATTTTATATATTAATTTTATTTTTAATTTTATTTTATTACAATTATTAATAATACTCAAATTAGATAAATATAATTTACAATTTATATTATAATTATTTTTTTATAATTTAAATAAAAATTAATTAATTATTAAATAATAACATTATAATAATAACAATATTATTTATAATATAAGTATATATAAAAAATAATAATAATAATTTTAAATTTAACTTTATACAACTTATATTATATTCTTATACAATATACCAAACATAAAATTATAACCATATACAACTTATCATATTTTTTATAATTAATATCAAATATCAATAATAAAAAATAATAATGTCCTTAAAGTTATAAATTAAAATAAAGTATATAAATAATAATATATTAAAATTTATACTCTTATTTTAATTTTATATTTATTAAATTTTTATTGCTAAGTTTTAAATCAAATAAATAATTTAAAATTATATATAACTTATTATTAATATATATATACATTTAAATTATATAATTTTAAAAAATATTTATTAATTTATATTTTACAATATGTAATAATTAGTAAGAAAATATTATATTAATATATATGAAATTATATAATTTAAAAAATGATTATTAATTTATATTTTACAATTTGTAATAATTAGTAAAAAAATATAATATTAATATATATGAAATTATATAATTTAAAAAAATATTTATAGTTTGAGTAATTTTTTTAATTTAAATATATATATATATATAATTTCAAATAATTAATTTATAAAATAATATTTGAAATATGGTTTTAGGTGAGAAAGACTTTGTTTATATTAAAAAAATATATATTATAAATTTATTATAATAAAATATAAAATAACAATATGACTAAGGGTGAATGTGGTGGTGGTGGTTGCGTGAGTAGGTTTAGGATTACGGTTAATCGAATTAGCGATATTAATATTAATTTTGTCATTTGGTTCAAAATTGCTAACATAAACTTTATGTGTTATTTGTAATTGACGTAAATTATTTCGAACTCGACCCGATAAACTTGAGTCAATTCGAATTCAATCACATTTAACATGAGTACATAACATCACATCTCTATTTAGATTAAAATGACATTAACATAACAGAATAATATAAATTATATCACAAATTCATTTGTAAAAAATCCTTAAAATTTAAATAAGTGTGTAGAATACGATAAATATCAACCTACCAAACTGTTGAAAGGAAAAAGATTGTCTAAAAAGGGCAATGTAACTTAGTGGTAAGAGTTAGATTAAAAATAAAAAAGTCATGGATTCAATTTCATTTATAAACGTTTTGAGTTGAAACATGAAGTCATGACTCTTGGGTGTCATATTAGTTCTGCTTAATTAAAAAAATAGAAAAAAATTATAAATGAGTTGGTGGGTCTGTTTGAGTTATTTGGATCGACCCGATTTTGACATTTATTCACTAATTTTATTTATATATTTTTAAGTCCATCCATTTCAACTATCAATTATAGATCGTCACTCTATAGACAAATCTAAGAATTACAAATAAGGTTGGTTTGAAAAAATTTATAGTGAGTTTAAAGAATTTAGGGTTCACTTACAAAAGATTAAGATGATTTTAAATGAAATAATTGTAAAATTATGAAGAAAATAAATGAATAATTATGTTTTTTTTATATAAAACTTATAAAATCCAAATAATCTAGAAATGTGAAAACTTCTTAACATCAATTATTATGGATTAAGGTGGAAAGTATGTTTGGACCTAAATTTGTTCTTTGGATCATTTGATGCAACATTTGTATAATCATATATTAATGAAAAATGTTTATTATTAAAAAATTAATTAGTTAATCATTTGTTTATTTATTTATTTTTATTATAACATTAAATTATATATATATATATATATATATTAATAGTTATCTTAAATATTTTATTTCCTTTTTTCATATTAAGTCATATTTAGGGCTAACATTTTCTTTTGTAATCGACAACAAAAATAAATTATGGTAATGTATATTTTGTTCGGATCAAAATAGACTCATTAAACATAATTAATAAAAATGTCAAAATCGGGTCGATCCAAATAACTCAAACAGACCCACCTTATTTTTTTTTTAAATTAGAGAAATAAATAAATAAAATAATATATTAAATTAGGAAGTTATGTCTTATTTCTATTGTCATTTTTTTTGTGAAACCACTTGTGGCCGTTTATATACATTATATTTACGTAAAATAATATTTAAAATAATGAAAAGAGACTATAATGAGTTAGATATAAAAAAATTCATAGAGACAAATGGACTGTATAGAGGATCATAACATAATACATAGATACCCATTTGGGACGTCATGATCTTGAATTTCCCAACTTGCCTTTTTATTATTCTTATTATTGCATTGCAGATATACTAAAAAAATACCAATATGTGGGATAGTAACGTCATTTGGCACATAGAAAACGTATGATGAGGGTGTTCTTGCAAAGCCATTTTATCTGAAATACAAAAAAAAAAACTCCAAAATTATCTCGTCTTTCTCTCTCTCTCTCCTATCAAAAAAAACATGGCGGCTCAGAAAAGAGAGAAAGACGAAACCGATCTTAAGGTCCCCGAGAATTTCTATCCATTACCGAAGCCTGATCCGCCGACGTTGTTAGATCATCCGATCCGTAATAAGGTTCCTAACGCAGATGAATCCAGATCCTCCTCTGTTGTTAAGATGATTCCAGATCTACCTGCTGCTGCTCAACCGTCTACGTCGCATGATCAACTGAAGAAGAGACGAGAGATTAATCGTTGTTCGGGATGCAGTCGGAAGGTTGGACTCACCGGATTCCGTTGCCGGTGCGGGGACATGTTCTGCAGGGACCATCGCTATTCTGATCGTCACGATTGCAGTTTCGATTACAAGGCGGCCGGTCGTGAGGCCATTGTTCGTCAAAATCCATTGGTCAGAGCGTCCAAGATTCTTAAACTTTAGATCATCAACAAGAACAAGAACAGGAAGAAGATGATTGTTTATTTGTTTGTTTGTTTCTTCCGTTTTAGATCGTAGGTTCCAAGTGGTATGTGTAAAATTTTATAGAGACGAGGATATAATAGTCAATTTATCGTGTTAACTAAAAGCTTAACCCAGAATATTTAAATTTTTTTTATCGAAATTTTGGACCCACCACAAAACATAGAAAAGTTCGATGGCCACCCAATAAAATAAAATATTCTTTGCCTTATCCAAAAAAAAAGGGGCGTATAGAATATGGATCACACATCGCAGCCCATGTTCAATAAATTTATAAATATATTTTTATATAAGATACTTTAATAAAATATATAATTACATTTTTTTATTCAATCATCAGTTTTATATAATATATATTGTAATTTTATTAATCAAGTAATTTATTAACAAAATATAAAAAATACATACCTATTCTTAAAAAAAATATTTTTACTTTATAGTAACAAACTTTAAATCATTTTATTAAAAAACAATCACTACCAAAAATCGTTTTACCCAAAAAGAAATTACTTTTTATAATTCCTACAAAAAAAAAATTAAAACACAATAAATAATTACACTAAAAATAATAATAATTATAAAATTAATTACATAACTTTAGTTATTTAAACAAATAATAACTTAGTTTTGAATGGGTATTTTTACTTTAAATTAAAATAAAATTTATACATTTATATAATCTTAAAATCTTAAATTAAAAATTATAAAACTTTAATTAATTTATTTTAAATCTAACTCACTGTGCTCATTTAACTTGTAAAATTTTAATATTGTAATTCAAAATTATAAATTTTATCAAACTTGTTTTTAAAAATCTTATTCTAACTTTATTTATGGCATGATTGAGTACATAAGCTTTAATCCAATTGCATGAATGAAATATAGATGGTTAAACAAATAATATAAATTGATGACTTTAAAAGCCCAAGACTCCAACCAACCAATGTCCCAACAATCTTCACCAATAAATTTTTAGAATCAAATTGGACTTTTTTTCCTTTTATTATCACAGTTAGGTAGCTAGTGTTTGACCTCCATACAATAGTTTAAAGAGGCAAATTAAACAAGTTTGAGCTCAAATTAACTTGAACTTGAAAAAGGGTATAATTTTGAAGTAAATTATTTATTTATAAACTCGATTTGACTCGAAAAAATTAAACTAAAATTAAATTTTTAAGCTCGAACTCGAACTAAAATTTATTATAAGTAAATATGTCAAGCACGTGGATTATAATATCTATAGACAAAAAAAATTATCAAACATCAATTAAAGAAATAATTAATTAATATAAACTAATTAAAAAATAATGTTTTCTATTTATTAACTTGATATGTTTTCTATTAAATATTATTATACATGTATATTTGAATTATTTGGGTGAGAAGTACAGCAAAAATCCATTAACTTATCATACTTTTAATAAAAAATTTAATTTATTTACTCTTTATTTTATCTTTTTCTATTACTTAATTATAAGTTAACCGACAAAATATTTAATATTTTTTTCCTTCTTTTTTTCCGTCAAATTTCATTGAAACAAAAACAAATCAGGTTATCTAAAACAAAAATAATAGTTATATGAGGAGTGTAAATGATTTTTAATTTACTTGTAAGCTGTATAAAATTACTCTAAAAAAATATTACATTTGTGAATATATTATAGATAATATAAAGAAATAATTAATATCTTGTGAATGAGTAAGAAAATTAATATAAGTGAAAGATTATATAAAAAAAATGAATTAATTTTTTATAAATAAGTGAGAAAAATTATAAAAATCAATCCCAAATATATCTTTAACCGGGCCGTTCATATCATTTTCAGCCTACAATACCTGATATAATATTTCATCATATAGATTATTAAAACAGTTTGTATTTTTTTTTAATATTTTCAATCTTATAAATTATAACTGTTTTTTACAATATTTTCAATCTTATAAATTTTATAATTGTTAAGACTCACAGTCAACTCATCACTCAAGATGGAGTTTATGTGAATTACATGAATGATGATTTTTCTTTGCTCATAAATATATTTAAAGTCTGGTTCAATTGAGATTATTTAAATAATCTCGAAATAATCAAATATTATTTTATTTATTTATTTTTTACAAATTATATCACTTAGTTTATTAACATAAATATTAAATTATTCTTTATTTTAAAAAATATATATTTTATCATTATATATTAATAAATTTTAAAGTTTTTTTTATTATAAATAACATGTCACACTTTTAAAATCAACTATCATAATTTTTTAAATAATCTAAAATAACTACCAACAAGCTCTCAATAATCTAAACTATATTATACAAAATAAAAAATAGTATAATTTATCTGTAGAACAATTATTATCATCATTTTTCTATACAGTGCTGACGTGAAAGAAATGTGTTCTCTTGTGAATAATTTTGCAGTTTCATAGTGGTCTTTTATTTACCTGTATGAAAAACGAATATTTAACCATGAGAATTGAATTAAAAATAATAATAAAATATTTATAGAAATAATTAATTTAGCACTTGTAAGAGAGGTACTCAATGATAAAAGGTTACATTCTTCCAACATTTAAAAAAAAAAATAATAAATTAAACTTCAATATTTAAGCCCTTAATTAAATAACATGTCCATATCTATCTTTTGTTGGATTCTAAGCTTCCAACTAAGAACCTTAATACAAGTTTGTAACGCTGCTTCGAATCCTGTCGACTATATATTTATAAATTTTTAATCGTTTTTTTATTCTCGAATTTGTTTTAAAAAATATATTATTATTATTATTATTATAATAAGATATAAATTGTTCATTTTTTTAATTTACGTTAATTATCTTATTTATTTTTTTAATCAACATTTTTTACGATTTTTGAAAAGTTAAGATTTTCCTAATCGACAATTTATATGTCAATTAATTCTTAATGTTTTTTTTAGTAAAGATTTTTCCTAGCCGACGCTTTCTACGTCAATCACTTTTTGATAGTTTTTTTATAATTTTTTTTTTCTAATTGACGATTGTTACGTCATTCAATTATCGACGGTCTTTGATTTATCAAGATATTTCATGATTGACGATTGTTTTGTTAATCACTTTTTAACGATTTTTTGATAAGTCAAGATTTTTCTTAAATGACGAATATTGTTACGTCAGACGGTCTTTGATTTATCAAAATATTTCCTAATTGACGATTGTGGTGTCAATCAAATCTTGATTATTTTAGTTTTGTCAAGATACTTCCTAATTTAGGATTGTTGTGTTAATAAAATCTTGATGATTTTAGTTTATCAATATATTTTCTAATTGATGATTGTTTTGTCAATAAAATCTTGATGGTTTTAGTTTTGTCAAAGTATTCTCAATTAACGATTGTTGTGTCAATCAATCCTTGATAGTTTTTGTTTGTCAATATATTTCATAATTAACGATTGTTGTTTCAATCAAATCTTGACTATCTTTTAATGAGTTAAGATTCATTTTTTAACGCTCTTTACGTTGATTTAATCTTTGTACCTCTTTATAAATCAAAAGTTCAAATTGACTTTATTTACGTCAATTAAATCTTGACCGTTCTTCAGAGGTCAAGATTCCTTGTTAACATTTATTCTATTGATTTTCTTTCTTGACTTTTCCTCAAGTCAAAATTCTCATAACGACAACTTTGTACTCTCAGTGAGAGTTGACAAAATGTTGCCCTTGTCGTTTTATTAACACATTTTATTTATTTATTTTTTAATTTGTTTAGGGTTAATCCCTTTTTTTGCCCCCCCTTTATCAAAAGGGTTTAAAATAGTGATGCATTATTTGAAATAAAACATTAACCAATTTTTTAGGATTCAAAACACATTTAGAGTTTAGTCTTGAACACCAATTTTTTTGGATCGTCTTAAAAAGAAGTCGAATTTTTTTCCGACTTCAAAGTCATCACTTTTGAATTCAATGTCGTGTATAAACGATTATTTTGAAATTTTAATTTCTCGAAGGAGTTTTTTAGAGTATTAAAACTTTGCTGATGATTTCTTTTTATTATAGACCTTACTTCGAGGAACATATTTTTGAATGTTTATTTCATCTCTATTTTTCTTAAAAAATGTAGTTTCATTGACTCGAGGTATATTTGATACAATTGGTACACTCATTCTCTTGCCGTAACAATTATGACTAGAGTTTTAGTGAACAACAAATAGTGATTTCAATATCTCAACCAACCAAAATATTTTGTCGTTTTGTATATATATTTTTTTCCTTCAAAGCCTTGAGCTTTAACACATCTTTGTTTTTTGAAAAAGATGAAATAATCTTTCTCAATTTGTGATTTTCAGTTTTTTTTTTCCACAAAATTTCCTTCAGGAATCAACTCTTCTTAAATATTCGTTAATCACGAGAAGGAATTCAATATGATGTCTCTTAATCGAATTTTGGTGAAACGATCGAATTTCTTTTGAGACGATTACTTTGAAATAATGATATTGACTCTAATTTTACTTGTTTCCTAAAATTCCAATTTATTTTGTTTATAGTACGAGAGGTAAAATACCCGTTCTTTCTTACAAAAAATCGACTGGACCTAAGACCAGGCGGCCTACGTATCTTTTATTACTGAAGAATCAAGTCGGTACGTAGTTTCGTTTTGACAGAATTTTTTATAAAATATTTTTACAAAAACACGATAGAGATTTTTTTGTTTATAAAAGACTCTATGTTTTGGACTGGGGAACATTTCGTCATTTGTGGTACCCATATCTCATGTTTTAGTAGAGAATTTTGTTTGACTTGGACATGACCTTGTGATTGTCGTATTTGTGATAACTTGAGTGTCATATTCGAAATGCCTCTTGGCATTTATTCTCTTATCGTGTTTGTTCGGTTTTGAGAAAACATGTCATTTTTTATAATGCCCTTAAATTTAGTTATTAGCGTAGCCATTAGAGTAGTCATTTGTCTCTCGAAGCGACATCGTGTTTAGAGGCTTCTAGATAATGGAGGAGTAATGCCTAACATGACATGCACCTAATGGATGTACAAGCACATGTTCTTAAATGAGTGAGCACCTTTTTTCTTATTCTTTTTTTGACATGGGAAAATGCCCCTAATTTTAAGAATAAAGGTTTTTTTTTTAAGTCAAGATATACTTAGAGGTGATCACTTTGACTATAATGGATACATGTAACATGACTTTTTGACGTGGTTTTGTTGTCTGTGCACGTCAAGCAACGGTTTTGGATAATATAATCAGACTTTTGGTGTTAAGGAGAATCATAAGAGAGTATCAGTCACCGATAGTGGAGGGGGTATACCACCACCATAAACCAGGAAATATCAATTCATCGAGAATTTTCCCTCACATCGACAATGCCTACGTCCTACTGGACGGCTCATCGTCAAAGGGAGGGGTCGATCACATGCATTTTAGTTGTTTCTCTCGCAACATTGCTCATATAGAACAGACTATCATTCTATTTGACGCATCTTTGCACTTATTTTAATAAATGTGTAAAGTGTATCGTTTAATACATTTGTTACACATCTTCAAATAAATAGGGTGTTTGTTCTTTTTTTTAATAAGACTCACGTCAATCAATTAGATCAACTTTAAACTTTATTATTATTTAAAGATTTATATTAATTGATAAATTTCATAATTTATTATTATTTAAAAAATTCGTGTAAATTAATTAAATAAGTTTCTTAATTTATTATTATTTAAAAATTTACATAAATTAATTAAATCAATTTTAAGATTAATATTTTTTTTTTTATAGATTCACATAAATATAAAATTGATAAGCTCCAACATTTATTATTATTTAAAATTTTACATAAATTAATTAGATCAACTTTAAAATTTATTATTATTTAATGATTCATATAAATAAATTAGATAAGCTTCAAAATTTATTTTTATGTATAGATTAAAGTAAATCTATTAGATAAGCTTTATGATTTATTGTTATTTAAAGATTAGATTATAGGTAAATCAATTAGATGAATTTTTGGGAATTTTTATTTAATATAAAAGTTTTCACAAGAGTTTTATACCTATTCGATTAACCTGAGAACAAGTTTTCTATTATAGAAGAATAAGTCGGGTACGTAATTCTGTTTTGACAAATATTTTTTTTTTAATTTTTTTTATTTTATCAATTAATTTTTAGTGTAAAACAATTTTAAAATATTTTCGAATGGACAACCTTTTATTCAAGTTAAGCCACAATTGTCCCAACATAATATAATAATGTGGATGGTTGGTATTTCATATAATTTTTGAAAAGGGAAGAATGAAAAATATTTCTTTTAAGTTTAAATAAATAAAATTATATATTATGTATTATCATATTTGAAAAAATTGACATGTAATCGAGTAAATATTATATGAGTTCGAAAATGATTAATTTAAGCCCAACTATATATGAGTTATGAGTTTTCATTCGTTTCATTGTTTTTTAAATTACGCATTTCTCTAAAATCTCGTTATTGACTCATTCTTCATTAAATCGTATAAACGATATAGCAATAATGAAAATTTTATTCTATTTACTTTACTGAATCACATGAATTTTTTTCTCGAACTAAGTCTTAATTTTCATTTAATTCATCTGCAATTTCAAGAGGTCAAATTTGACGCTTCCCTTTTTTTATCATTCTCCGACTTGCCTCACCTACATAGAATTCTCATCTATGTCGATGACAATTGAGATTATTTAAACATAATTTACTATTTTTTTCACAAATTATTTCACTTAATTTATTATTTAAATTACTAAATTATTCTTTATTTTAAAAAAATATATATTTTATCATTATATATTAATACATTTTAAAGTTTTTTTTATTTATCAAAAAAATACTTCCACACCCTTAAAATCAACTTCAATTATGATTTTTTAAATAATCCAAAACAATTACAATCTAAACTATATTATACCAAAATAAATAGTACAATTTTATTTTTTTTATAGAACAACGTCTATTATCATCATTTCTCTATGTAGAGCTAACGTGAAAGAAATTTGTTCTGTTGTGAACAAATTTGCAGTTTCATAGTGGTCTAATGTATGAAAAAAAATTATAACCATGAAAGTTAAAATGCAAATAGAAACTAATATGCATTTAACCATGAGACTTGAATTAAGAAAAATAATAAATTTGGCATTAACTAAAGGTAGGTAGCTCAACCGTAAGGGAGGTGCTAAATGATAAGAGGTTACATGTTTTTAACAGTGTTATAATGTTATTTCTCTTTAATTCAAACAAATAAATAAAATTTTAAACTTCAATATTTAAGCCCTTAATTTAATAACATGTCGTCGATCTGTATCTAATGTTGGATTCTAAATTCCAACTAAAAACCTCTTATATAGGTTGAGTTTTGGATTAATCCTAGTTTTCAAAAAAAATCAAAAACATCTTTGGGTTTTATCATTTATGAATGTTTAGTGTACTCTAATGAAGAAAACAAAAATATCTGCAACACCTTTTTACAGTCCGGAAGATAACGACATGAATCCGTGATTCCTTTTCCTCTCTTTGTCTAAAAGTCTCATCATTTTTACAGTTGATCGAGTGACTTTTACTACATGTATGTCTCCATACTTTGATCTGAAATTTGCTCATAATTTCCCGATTCTTTCTACTTGGATCTTGATTCCTATCTTTTGATTCATCTACTGAATTGGGTTTGTTTGTTTGTATGTGTTTACAGAGAAGAGATCATGAACGAGAGGATTACAGCTACTGTTCTTCTTCTTCTTCTACTCTGTCATGTGTTCTACCTGTCTCATGTTTCGGGCAAGGAATGTACCAACACTCCAACCGAGTTATCATCTCACACTTTCCGTTATGACATCTTGAATTCTGAAAACGAGACATTGAAAGAGGAGATTTTTGCCCATTACCATTTAACTCCAACAGATGAATCCGCATGGTCTAATTTGCTTCCAAGAAGGATTTTAAAACAAGGGGAAGAATATCCATGGTTGATGATGTATAGAAGAATCAAGAAGAATTTTGGTGAACCAGGAAAGTTTCTAAAGGAGATTTCTCTTCATAATGTCAGATTGAACCCTAAATCCTTACATGGGCAAGCTCAACAGACAAATTTGGAGTATTTATTGATGTTGGATGTTGATAGTTTAGTCTGGAGTTTTAGAAAGACAGCTTCTTTGCCCACTCCCGGCCAGCCTTATGGAGGCTGGGAGGATCCAACAAGAGAACTTCGCGGTCATTTTGTCGGTAAAATTCTAGACCTTTTTTTATGTCATTGTTTTAACTAGATCTCTGCTAGCTATTTACTTTAGTTTTCGATTTGGTGAAGGTCACTACCTTAGCGCATCTGCGTTAATGTGGGCTAGTACTCATAACGAAACCCTAAAAAAGAAGATGTCGGAGGTTGTTTCTGCTTTGTCGGAGTGTCAAATCTCAATTGGTTCTGGATACTTATCTGCTTTCCCATCTGAGCAATTCGATCGGTTTGAAGAAATAAAACCGGTTTGGGCTCCATATTACACAATTCATAAGATAATGGCGGGTCTGTTAGATCAATATGCATTAGCTAGTAATGATGATGGTTTGAAAATGGTGAATTGGATGGTTGATTACTTCTTTAACCGTGTTCAAAATGTAATAAACAAGTATAGTATTGAGAGACATTGGAAATCATTGAATGAAGAAACTGGTGGGATGAATGATGTTCTCTATAGATTATACACTATAACGGTATGTTTAACAATTTCAATCCAATTTGAGCCTTACCGGTTTTTCTGACTTGTTCGATTCTTAACTGTTTGAAGGGTAACGAGACTCATTTGTTGCTGGCTCACCTTTTCGACAAACCTTGTTTTCTAGGATCCCTGGCTGTAAAGGTGAAGTCTTTAATGATCTCTCATGTTCTCTTTAACGATCTCTCATTCATTTCTCTTATTTCCTCTTAGGCTGATGAATTATCGGGGTTTCATGCCAACACTCATATTCCTATCGTTATTGGGTCGCAAATGAGGTATGAAGTTACAGGGGATCCACTCTACAAAGAAATTGGAACTTTCTTCATGGATATCGTTAATTCATCTCACACATATGCGACAGGAGGAACATCAGTTAGTGAATTCTGGTAACGAACTAACTAACTTTCATAATTTCCATATTCATATCCGTAATGATGAGCAAATTTTACAGGTCAGACCCGAAGCGATTGGCGGGCACACTCCAAACGGAGAATGAAGAATCGTGCACTACTTACAACATGCTGAAGGTGTCTCGAAACTTATTTAGATGGACTAAAGAATTGGCATATGCGGATTATTACGAGAGAGCTTTGGCTAATGGTGTGATGGGTATTCAAAGGGGAAGAGAACCAGGGGTTATGATTTATATGCTTCCACTTGGTCGAGGTATTTCTAAAGCTCGAAGCTACCATGGATGGGGAAATAAGTTCGATTCTTTCTGGTGTTGCTATGGGACTGGAATTGAATCGTTCTCGAAGCTTGGAGATTCAATTTACTTTGAGGATGAAGGAGGACTTTATATTGTTCAGTATATACCTAGCTCGGTTAATTGGGAATCAGGGCAGATCAATGTTACTCAGAATGTACAATCTCTCGTCTCGTTTGATCCTCGTCTTCAAGTCACATTAACTATATCACCAAATGTAGGAGCCGGAAAGGTTGAATCTGAATCAACGAAGTTGAACTTGCGCATACCTAGTTGGACAAACTATAAAGATGCCAAGGCTTCCTTAAACGATCAGAATTTGTCATTACCAAATCCAGGTGAATTCCTGTTTCTTGTTCTTCAACAGATTGTTTTTTATTTCTTTTACTTTTTTTCCTAAACAACTGGTTTACGGTTCAGGTAATTTCTTGTCGGTAACCAAGAATTGGAGTTCAGGTGATCGTATCGTTCTTGAACTCCCGTTTGGTCTAAGAACAGAGGCCATTAAAGGTAATTCGATTTCGATCAATCTTTGCTTTATTTTATTTATGTTTGTTTTGAACTTACAATGTATCTGTTTCAGATGATCGACAAGAGTTCTCTTTCCTTCAGGCCATTCTATATGGCCCTTATCTCCTTGCCGGCTTAACCATAAGCAGTGATTGGGATTGGGACATTAAAATGGGCAAATCTTTCTCCAACTGGATTACTCCAGTTCCAGCAAATTACAATTCACAGCTCATTACACTCTCGCAAGAATCCAGAAACACAACGTTCGTCCTAATGAACACAAACAGTTCAATTTCTTTTAATCCAATACCTCTTCCAGGAACAGATGCAGCCATCCATAGTACATTTCGGATCATAACCAACTCCGAGATCTCTTCTCCCCAAGACGCAATCGGGAAAGAAGTAATGCTAGAGCCTTTCGATTTTCCAGGTAAGCTAGTGGCGACGGAAGCGAAAGCAGGGCTGGTGGTTGCAGATAACGGGACCATGTTCCATTTAGTTAAAGGGTTGGATGGCAAGGAAAAAACAGTCTCCCTTGAATCAAATAACCAGAGAGGCTGTTTCGTGTTCAGGACAGGTTTAACCGTTGGTCTCAAATGTAAATCTAACCGTAATTCGGTTGATGAAGAATTCGAGGAAGCTGCTAGCTTCAAGATGGAAGGTGGGATTGCCGAGTATGATCCGGTTAGCTTTATCGTTAATGGGGTTAACAGGAACTTTGTTCTATCTCCTCTGTTCAGTTTGAGAGATGAATCTTATACTGTCTATTTCAATATTCAATCTTGATTTGTATGAACAGTAATTGTAATAAGAAATAAACACATTCTCAAATCTCAATCATAATTAATAATAATATTACATATGAAAAAGGAAATCAGATCGATCACTGAGACAATGACCGGAGACAATTCTTAACATTGCCGGAGAGGTTTCCCGCAGAGGCAATCATTATACACAAACGACGACGCTTCAAGATGATCAAACGGCGAACCAATCGGAATCTTCCCACAGAGATGATTATGGCTGACATCGAGATGTCCAATGAATGTCGCCTGAGAAATAGACAAAGGAATATCCCCACGGAGAAGATTATGCGACAGATCTATGGCCGTAAAGTAAGACCTTTCATTAAACGTATTTGGAATCGTCCCTTCCAACGCATTCATGCTCATATTCAAAATACTAATAGTCGAATTCATCAACGTCGGCGGGATCTCACCGCCGATTCCATTCCCGTCGAGATTTAACGAAGCGAGAACCGCCATTCTACCTAAACCTTCAGGGATTGGACCGGAGATCTTGTTGAAAGAGAGATCCAAATCTGCCAAACGGTAGATGTAAGACAGGGTTACCGGAATCGGACCGGTTAATCTATTCCGACTGAGTAAAGCTCGACTGAGCATTCTCAGCTTGCCGAAATTCCTTGGAATGGTTCCAGTAATGCTATTGTTACGTATATCGAGGTGCATTAAGGAGGAGAGATTGGTGAGAGAACGAGGGATGATGCCGGTGAGATTGTTATCGGCGACGTTGAAGACGGTGAGGCGGGTGAGACGGCCGATGTCGGAGGGAATCTCGCCGGTGAGACGGTTACCGATTAGGTCGAGTATACGGAGGAAAGGAAGGTTGACGATGCAGGGAGGGATTGAACCAGAGATGCCTTTCCAGTCGGCGATAGTGATGCTGGAGAGATGGGAGAGACGACAGATTGCAGGGGAGATTGAACCGGTCATGAACCCGGTTCGATGAGCTCGTTCGAAGATTGGGTCTTCTGATTCGCCACGTAGGTTGATGTCAGCTACACGGTGAGTGTAAGGGTCGCAACTGACGCCGTACCAGTTATGACAGCAGTCAAGTCCGGTCCAGGATTTGAATATGCCGAGATAGGGTTCGTGGAGGCCGGCTCGGAAGGCTAGTAGGGCGCGGCGGTCGGAAGATGTACATGAGTTGACGGTGGAGATGGCGGCGGCGGCGAGGAGGAAAAGAGCGGTTAGGAATATGAGAGGTGATTTAGTGGGAGAAGCCATTGTTAGAGATTCTGTGTGTGAAAGTGAAAGAAGAGAAAATGAGACAGCTTTTGAGTCTAGGTTATGGGGATGTTGAGTATTTAAATAGAAATGGCCATGTGCGTTTCTCGGGGAAGATAAGAACAAACCAACCATGATGAATGTAAAAAATACTTGTACAACTGTTTTAACTCCCGTTTGAATTTGTCATTCAGTTCTTTTTCAAAAAAATCATATCAGATGGTGCCTTAACTTTATCAAAACATGTTGTGTGCATTGAATGTAATCTGAGTTAGAGGCAAAGAATGTAATAACACATTAAACTAATAGGAATTATAAAATTAACGAAAAATTAACTAAAGCAAGTCCACGTCCCGAAATGCTCATTTCGGGTCTCGAAATGACTGTTTCGAGACATTTTTAATTTTCTCTCTCCTACCCACGTGCGTTTGCGTTTCGAGATTCGAAATGAGCATTTCGACCCCAAAATTAACGTTTCGATACATTTTTATTTTTTTCTCTCCTACTCACGTGCATTTCAAAACATTTTTAAAATTTTATCTCTCCTACCCACTTAGCATGTCACGTCGGTTCGTGGACTTGTTTTCTTTAAAATTTCCGTTGAGTGTATCATTTTTCTTAAACTAATTGTCTTTTGTCACGACTACTTTAAAGTTCAGTTCATCCATCGCCGTATTAATGAACCTGTAAATTTGATAGTAAAATATTACATTGAATTTTATTTTTTTATTGTCGTTTTCTTTTATGTTCCACCATTGGAAAAAACTTATAATGACATAATATTTATTCAAATTATTAAAAAATAATTTATAAAAAAAATAATGTTCATAGTTTAATTAGTTTTGACTTTTCCATCATTTTTTTTAATCTCTTATAATTTATTTATTTAAAATTTTAAGATAGAATAATTGTTTATCAAAATTTCATGTGATTTGCTTTAGTAGTAAAATTATCTCAATTTGTATCAATAAATTAAGATTAGATATTTGATCATGCTTTTTGGAATGGATAAACTTAATAACTTTTATGTTAAAAGTTTGATCCCTAAACTTTAAACCTCAATCTCTCATAGTGTGGAAGATAATGATGCATGGATGATGTATAATTTTATATTGAAATCAACCTTTTTCAATTTTCATCTTAGACTTATCCAAATCTCAAAATAACATTTATGTTATTTCTTAAGAGAGGTTCCTCAATCCTAATCATGCATGTGACTATTGTCTTGTACAGCTTTAAGAAATATATGTGTATCATTTTCTTGCTTCATCATTCTTTTTCGGACTCTATTATCTTTTGAGATTCTCATATACCATAAAATTTTAATAATTAGTCCATAAGATCATTATTAGTTATTCTTTTGTTTTTTTTTGATAAACACGGAAACTATACAACTAACATAAATTGGCCAAATGCCTAAACTATCACACCATTATTAGAAAGAAAGAAACCCTAAAATTGGGTCCCACAACATGAAAGTCTGACAATGAGGTGAAATGTTTGTCCTTTTATGTGACTAAGCACAAGGCAACTTAGGCAGCTGTCCCAATTCCTGTATTTTTTTTAATAGCCGTGGTCCCATTTGATTCTTATTTTGATAACCGGATCTAATCGGACCGATCATAGCCCTTCATTTCCCTACCTTATCACAAACCTGTTTCAATATAACGAGTCTATTTTAATTTTAAAACAATCACTATTTCTAAATTCTCTTTTATTTTTTATAGGATAATTTATTTTTATTCTGAGATCATGATTTTTCTACTGTTATGATTCTCAGTAAATGATCATAAAAATATAAAAGTTAAATTATTTATTTTTGCATGGTTCATTTTACTTTTATAATAAACTGAGTAAAATATAAAAATAATTAAATATACATTACAGCTCAAAGTCACTGTAGAAAACAATCAAACATGCTCTAAAACTGTATGAAACATAAATCACTAAAACTATTCTAATAATATATATAGGGAACATAAAGAAATGCTTCCATGTGTTGATTATTGAAAAAGTAACAGTCTGGTTTGGAACTTGTTTAATTTGTATTCAATATTATATTATGTTTGTTTCAATTAAAGTTTAATTCTCAATAAAAAATAATTTGAATTGTGTCACAGTTAATTTAAGAGACAGAGAGTCATTATTTTTATTTAAAAACGTAGAAAGTTGAAGTGAATATTTTAATTATGTTATATACGAAAATAAAAATTTATAAATATCATTTTTTATATAAATTTTATTTAGTTTTTAGTGGTAATTTGCTTACTATTTACTGTGTGGACGTCACTAATTATCATATTCTAAATGTGTTCATCCTTAAAAGTTTATGATAATTAATATTATTGATTATACGATATAGCCTGGTTTGAAATTGGATTATTTTAGGCCTTGTTCGGTTGTGGGTTTTTTAAAAAACTAAGAGAGAGAAAGATTGGATGATGAGTGATGATTGTGAGAAATTAATGATTAATTTTGGTAAAAAGACTTAAAGGGTATTGATATATATAAATAAAATAAAAAATAATAATTTAAAATAGAGGGTATTTTTGTATTTTGGTTAATGATATGAGTGATGTGATTGGTGAGAAGTGATTGATTGGAAAATGGATTTTGTATGGGTTTTTTAAATAACCCAAGGAGAACAAGGCCTTAAATTATTTGGATTAATAATAGTAAGAATATTATATTTTAATTTTTTTTTTTTAAATATACATCAATAAATACATTGATAAAAAGATTGGCTTTTTGCAATCATGATGTGACCAGGCAAGGAGAAAAAAAATACAAAATAACTGATTTTATTTATTTGCTCAACAAAATAATTGATCTAAAATATTTTGCACACATGATTTGACAAATGATCATGAACCAAACATCAAAAATATCTTCTTACAACTATGGCCTTGCATTTTTTTTTTTCTTAATAATAATAGTTTGATTTAAAAGATAAAATTAAACTATCAAAATGCAATAAAAAAATATCTATCTTTTTTAAAATACGGAAAGTTGAGTTTTAATGGACTAATTAATATATACATTATTAAAATATATTTGAAAATATTATTTATTTAAATCAATATTTAAGATATTAAAAAATTAATTTTTTTTTTCTAAAATACAAATTCAGCTCCAAATCCGAATGTTTTCAAATTGGGTTTCAATCAATAAAATTTGGATCCTCAAATTTGTGTCAATACAATTTTAAAAATTCAAATGTTTTTATTCTTGTTTGACAATAATTAATTGTATAATTAAAAAAATTATATATATAGAGATTATATTGTTTGGCAATTTATAATTGTGTTAAAATAAAATAAAATGATATTGGTTCCATCACTACTAGGATGTGACTCATGATAACCCAATTAATGAATATTTTGATCCCTAGGGGCATATTGCTTCATAAATGAATATTTCTAGTACAATTGAAGATGTGTGGTTAGATGTTAGTAAGAAGTTTAGTCATTATATATAATTGATTATATAAAATTATTTATATTTTTAATTTAACCTAAAATATTATAAATGAAATAAAAAATAAATATAAATATTTTTTTTTTGTCTATAATACCCCAAAATTTGTGATCGTTACTAGATATTGTGATGATTGAGACTCTTATAATTATTGTGAAGTTGAGACATGAATTGCATAACTAGAATCCAAAATTTAATTTTGTTACAACGATAAATTTGATTATTGTCATATAGGGTCGGTCGGCTATATCTCATACAAAATATAAAAAAAAAAAAAATGTATTGATTTTATTAGAATGAAACAATGCTAGACTGCACCAGGTTTTTGAGGTTGATGTGAGCATTGGATGTTCTTGATTGGGCTCCTAATGTTTTTTTATTTGTATGGTCATTAAACATTTTATTTAAATTATGAATTTATATTAAACTATTTTTTATAAGCTGCACTTAATTCATGTGATGTCTACAATTAAATATATCAAAAAAAAAAGTAAAATATTATATCAACAAACCATAAATATCTCACCATTGTAAAAGACAGGGAAAAATCATCATGTTTCACATATTCTCTACTTTAAATAAAAGGTAGAGAAATAGAAAAGTATGCATAGTATATACTAATAATTAAAATAACATTTCTAGAGGTACTTAAAGTTTAAATTAACAAAACATCTCTCATACTTTCAATCCCTATTTTCTATCTTCATACTTTTTTCTAATTGACACTTTTGCCACCCCATCTACTACATGTCATAATTTGGCATAGAATTTATTGGAAAGCTTATGATCGAGTTGAGGCATTGATAAATGATAAGGTCCATGTCAGGAGTGGGCAAATTATGGGTTAACCTATATCCTTATCCAAACTATTTAATTTGGATTGATATTTTTGGTGTTGGGTCAGTTTGGTTTCCTACAACTTTCAATCTTTTTTTTCTACATGGAAAAGTTATATAAAAAGATCCTTGGGCAAAGAAATACCTTCAGAGCAGGTTCTTGGGAGAAATTGATTTCATTCCATGTTTTACTATCAATTATTACATTCTATCTGTGTTTATATTGATTTTCAATCTGAGTAAATTAGTTTAGGCAATATTTTTTGTCAATTAACTACTCGAATTTACATTTGAAATACGAATTATAATTTATAATATTTAGTCTCTTAAATTTATTTATTTGATTAATTTAAACAAAATAAAGATAATAAGTTGAAAAATATATATACTAATCTTATAATAAATAATTTTGTAAAGTAATTTTATTTTTAATATTTTAGTCGTTAAGTTAGTTGTATATTTGAAATTTTGATAGGTTATTGGAAGATTAAATATCCAATCATAACCAAGTCTTATATTTTTTTTTATTGTGAACTTAGGTTTATGGATGAAAATGGGTATAAATATTATATCAGCCAGGAATGACTTGGAAAATGAGTAATTCAAATCAGGTTTGGTGTCGAAAATAAAGACTAATAAAAAAATTGAATTTGGGTTCAGGTTGGGGTTCAGTAATGATATTTATTGATAATTAAAATCGAAACTCATTGTGATTCATACATAAAATTTAGCTCATATGTATTAAAATAATTAAGAAATATTTAGAACTTTATACCGTCTTAGAGTTCGAATGCCCTAAATTCCAACTCGAATATCGACTAATAAAAAATTGAATTTGGGTTCAGGTTGGAGTTCTGTAATGGTATTTGTAATGGTATTGATAGATAATTAAAATGGAAACTCATTGTAATTCATCCATAAAATTTAGCTCATGTGTATTAAAATAATTAAGAAATATTTAGAACTATCTACCCTTTCACGTCTCTTCAATCTAATCTGATTGTGGATTAATACATAAAAATAGCTTACATGTTTAAAATAATTCAAGAAATATTTACAGATCATCTCAAATCTCTTACCTCTAATTCTAGAATTAATCATTTCAACTAATTTAGTGCGAAAAAGATGTGTTATTCCAGTATCTTATGATATATCAATTTAGTTTAAAAAAAACAAACTTAACCCAAATACCCAATCTCATTCTTAGGTTCCATATTTTTAATATTTTCTATTAATAAATTATTAATTAAAATATTAAATTAATATTATTTAAATTGGAAAATATATATTATTTCTTTATATATTAATAACTTACCATTTTTCACCAAATAATTTAAATCCAAATAAACTTAATAAGGCAATAAAATAAGGAGTGTAGATAAGGAACATATAAAACTCAATTTGTATGATCACTCAACTATATGATATAAGATGAACATTCTGCATATTCAACTTGTGAAAGGTATATAAACATTTTATTAGCTAAACTTACTATGCTAATATATATGATAGTTCTGCCAATATACCATGAAAGATCATGCGAGTGAAAATGTAAAATTAGTGCTTTTAAAGAATGGAATTTACAATAATCCATGAAATTGATAATAATTTAAGGAAATAAAGATTATGATAATATCTCTTAAATTCAGAATAATTTTATGCCATAATTATATTATAATAATATACATTAAAAATTATAACTATTTTGTTTGGTTAAAATGTAATATATTTATTTATTTAATAAAAGTATAAAACTCAATAATCTACAATTGTATGAAATTATGAAGCTGGCATTAAAATTCTATATATATTTATAGAAAATGAATTGTAATTGTAATTGTAAAATATAAAATATAAAATTCTCTTTTAAGGATATTATGGAAATCTAAAATTGATTTCCTTAAATTTAAAATTAATTGTTTCTATAACTACAAATCTAATCATCCAATTTCCAATGTTGGAACGTTTAATTAATTAAAGAAAGTCTCATTAATTTAGCCATTAAAATAATCTAATTAAATGAAATACCTTAATTAATTCAATCATTTATATACCTTTTATCAAATATAGTTAAATCACTGCTATTCTTCTTAAATTAATTTTATAATAAAACAAGTAAGATCAAACAAATAATGATCTGTCAATTTTAAATTTGAAAAGAGTGAAAGAAAAATACCAACGGCTATCAAAGACTTGAATTTCGTGTCTCCATATGTTTTCATCCAACGGCTCTCATTTTTCTCCACAAATTTCGTGTCTTCCCTCTTCTCTACAAATTTGAATGCTGCCGCTTGGTTTGCCACTCAGATTTTTCTCTCTCTTCCCATTTCCGCCATGGAAGGCGAAGAAGAAAGCAGTTTCTTCTTCATGCCGCCGTCTCATGTCTCTCTACAGTCTTTCACTCCGATAGCCACCCCCAATTCCCGACGCCTCTCCAGCAATTTCACTGAGCCTAGCCGCCCTGTTAGAGCCGCACGAAAACTGGCATGGGTGTCCCTTCAAGGCAGGCTCGTCGGAGCAGATGAAGCTAGCTCGGCTAAGACCATAGGAGGAGGGTTAGACCCAGAGCAATCCGTGGCTTGGGATCTGTTCAGCCCGATTCATCGGGTTCTTACTGTTGCCGTTGTAGCTGCTGCAGCTTCGAAATCGAATAAGAACAAACAGATTTCTGATCTCAAGAAATCGGTTGAACTTCGGGTTAGCTATATACCCTTTTATTTCTAGATCATGTTCGATCAAACCCTTATCAATTTTAATAAGAATTCTGTTTAAATTTCAGGATCAAGTGCTTCTTAATATGCAAGAAAAGCTGGATAAATTGTGCGAACAGGTTAACAATGTTAGAGAACAACCAGAAGCCTTCACTGACATGGGCAATTGCTTTCGTCGTCTAAGCGATCATCATTTCTTTTCAAACAATGTCCCTTCTGTAAGTAAAACAGAAGATTAAGATTTGAGACATTCAATTGATTTTATCAGATGAAATCTAATATGGGTTTTCTTCACAGGGAATTTCAAGCAGGAGAACTTCCTTTGGCGATGAAAATTCGTATAAATCAAAACCTCCTTTGTATAAGGCGCAACAGGAACAAGAAGAACGCAGAATGTCTGATTTATCGGATTGGTGTTCTAGCGTCTCATCCTCCGCTGATTTGCAGGTGATTATTCCTTATTCTTTGTCTGTGTTAAAATTATGGGTTTTGTGGTAGGATCAACTAAAGTAGTGGGTGGTTACTCATTTATTTCCTATAAATATTGATGTATTTTCATTAGTTAAGAACAAGAAAATCAAGAGGTTTTATCCCTCACCAAATTCATTTTGTTTGTGTCTTTTCATTAGTTAAACTCTATTGCGATCGAACAAGACATTTACAATATGAAGAAGGATTGTGAGGAGAAGGATGCAACCATAAATGAACTGTCTTATCTCCTTCAATCCTCTGAAAATGCATCTTCCAAGGTAATAACAAATTCCATTGTTATATTACTTATATTAATCAATTTGTAATGTTTGTTGATGTATTTGGATGATGATTCTTATGAAGAGGGTGGCTGAGTTAGAAGAGACTGTGAGAAAGAAGAACTTGAGAATCACCAGACTTAAGAAGGATATGATGGTGTTAGAACAAAAGGTAAAAAAGAAGATTATATGATTTGTAATTGCTCTTCTCAAACTTCATCATTCATTTGGCATAACAGGTTTTGCACTTAACTCGGCTCAGACGGCCATCTTTCTCTGGCTCTGGGTCTGGCTCTAGTTCTGGATCTGACTCAGTCCCAAGTTCAAACCAGATGAAGGCTCCGGTGATGTTAGACAACATTTTGTACAACATGGACAGCACCACAAGCCCTTCTTCATCGGACTATGATGGTTCCCCGATCAACAACCGACCTCAGCCTCCTCCACTTCTGAAAAACATTGAGAACGTTCCTAAGGTTGCAGAGATATCTGATGAGTTGAAGATGATGAAAATCCAGCAGCAGCAACAAGTTTTGCGGCCGGTGGTGAGTCCCCTGAAAGAGAGAAGGATTAATCAAAGAAGTTATGATTTAGGAAGACAAATCAAGCAGCAGCAGCAGCAGAAGACACCCTCTGATTCTAGAAGCAGGAGGAGGGTTCAGAACTCGAGCTCCATTAGTAGTAATGGGTCCAAGAACTCATCATCTTCTTCTTCGGCTCATAAGAGATGGATGTAGTAGAATCAGATATTATTAGTTCAATGAATATTATTCATCATTATCTTCTTCTTCTGCTCTAGGTAGGTGTAAAATCAAATTTTTTGTTTCATGAATCAATGAACATGAATGAACTCTGGTTTACTTATTTATTTATTACATATAAAATACATTATTGAGTTTAAAGAAAATTACATTTAAGGTTGGTTGGTTAGATTTCCATCTTGTTTCTTGAAAAATTAGACCGGCGGCCCTGGGATCATCTATAAGGAATAACTGTCGTTTAATAAATGTTTAGTAGTTTGTTTATTCATGCTTATGGTACAAATCAAACTACTTACTTACCTCTTACGTAAATAAGGGTCTCTGGTTCATTTTATAAAATCAAAATATAATTTTTTTTAATTAAAATATTTTATATTTTTTTTATAAAATAATTATTTTCTCAAAATTATCCCATATAAACATCTTTTAAAGAACAAAATTTATTTAAATAAACTGAACCTAACAAATTAATGTTTTTTCTTCCTTAAATTTTGTCTCATTTTTTCATTTGAATTCTTAGAATTCAAAAAATATGAACAGTAAAAATAGGTGAGGCTGGAAGGTCAAATCTTAAACAACTTTGTTTTATAGTCTCATTTGACCATTAATTTTTATTTTTGTTAGATTGGGATAGTTTACTTTCACAAAATCAAATGTTCATTTAAACGCTTTAATTTAAGAGAATGAATTAACCTATTTATTATTATAAACGAGTCTTTGTGATTGAGTCATTAATAACATATATATATATATATATATATATATTATGAATGTTTTAAGTTAAAAAACTGTCAAGCCAAAATAATCCTAATAAAAATTGTATCATTATAAAAATCAAAATAAACAATTTGCCATTTACACAAGCCTTAAAGTACCATATCATAATTTTAAACTATGAATTAGTGGTTCAAATCACATCCATCACCTAACAAAATATCAAATGTTTTGATATATATAATTTTATTATTATTATTAATTGAACTAATAATTTTCCAAGAAATTGAGTATGACAAAGTGGCCTTGAAAACTAACATCATATTTAGCCCAAAATTGACTATCATATCATATCAATAAACTGTGGTTGTCATTCATATAGAGGTAATTAAAACTAAATAAACTAATGTATAAGACCATTCCCAATTCACAAACACATTTCAAACCCGAAATACAATAAACGTCACATTAAACAGTAATTCATCTCCAACCAAAAATTTATTTCCAAACCCAACATAATATTATTAGAATATTTTTTTCTTACACTAATTTTTTAACCTTATTAATATTATTTATATATTTATCAACTTTACATATTTAACTTCATTTATTTAATAAAATTAATTATATATCAATAATTCATAAACAACAAAATAATTCAATAATATATTTAAATAATTATATTTAATGTATTTATTTGTATCATTTATAATTAGAAATTTATAATTTATAAAATTTAAGATTAAATATAAGTAAAAATATAAAATAAATTAAATAAAATTTTAAATATATAATAAATTTAATTATACATTTAAAAAATATTATAAATTTTTAACTTAAAAGTAAAAAATATAAGTCAGGATTAATTTATATGTATAAAAATTATTAAAAAGAAAATAGTGATATGAACCGTCACAACCCATATCACCCTATTCAATATCAGTAAATAAAAAAAAATAGAGGGAAAGTAAATTCCCATTTTGCTGGGCATTTGCCGGTCGGCTGAAATAAAATTTGCTGATGCGTTTAGGTATCTCTGGTGTGATATGACCTAACATTTATAATATGGTCAATATTCAATGTGTACTCAACTGGTTTATTTTAATGGACTAACATTTATAATATGATCAATATTCAATATGTACTAACTTGTTTATTTTAATATGTCTTAAAATATATATTTAATATTTAAATAACATATAATATAATTTAAATAATTAATGATATCAAATGATTTTTATAATATCATTATTAGTTTTGTTGTAGTTAAATCTTTACAACAAATGTACATATGAACCGATTGATTTTCTTATTTTATATGCTGGTACAAAAAGAAAGTTAAATTTATTATGTTTGTTAAAAATTATATGATCTTAAAATATAATTTTAAATTAAATCAAATAAAAAAAACATGCAATAATTTAAATAATTATTTTATAAGAAAGAAAAACACTATAATTGAATTATAATCTATAAAATAATTTAGATCAATCAAACTTATATAAAATAGTTTTTAAAATAATTAATCAAACAAAATCAATTAAAACTATTTTAATAGCAATTTCAACCAATTTTTTTTATTAAACATAAAAAACAGTTACATTCATATATCAAACAAGATTTTATAAAACCTATTAGTTAACTCAAATGTCAAACAAATATTATATAAGAAAATGGAAGTTGTGTAAAAAAAAATCACCAACACAAACACAAATTTATGTAGGAACTATAATAGGTCAAAAAATACAAATTCATTAGTTATTAAAATCTTTTGTGATTTTAATATTTTATAAATAATAATAAACTTATGTAAGAATTATATATAATTTATGTAATACTTTTATTGAGTTGTAATAGGTCAAATTAAAAAATTTAAAATAATTTTATATATTATTAGACAGTTGAAGTATCAATACATTTTAATTTTTCTCATCATACAACCTAACAATTTTAATTTATCAGAATTCAAGTTCAATACATGATTTTGATGATTCTTCTTTTAAACTAAATTCAAACCCTATCATCCTAATTTAAAATATTTTTTTATTAAGTTTAAGTACTCATATTGTATCGAATATTTAAATAAATAACCTATCTTACTTTAAAATATATATATATATATATATATATATATATATATATTATCAAAATAATAAATTCTAATGTTATAATCGGTAATAATCAATCCTTACCTTTTTTAGTGATAATAACTATGTTTTAATTTTTATTGATTGAAAATAAAAAATAAAAAAGGTTAGGAATTCAATCTCGTCAAACTTGAAGGCGTCATTTGCACAGCGTCATAACCTTGACGCGTCTAATTAAGTAATGACTATAGCATTAACTTTTCTTGTTTGTTTGTTTGTTCCTATGTTTTAAATATTTTTAAACTTCAATTATTTTTTATTTGAGTTTAAATAATCTCAAACTCAATAAATTATTTAAGTTCATTTTAAATTAATTAAATTACATCTATAAAATTTAAATAATCAAATAGAAATTTAAATATTAAATTGTATAATCAATTTTAGAAATAAAAATTTTAATAGAGAACATTCATTAAATATGTAATTTTCTTAACATAATTGTAAAAAATAACTAATTTATAAAAAAAATATATACTTAGATGAGTTTTCTATTATATTTAAATAATTAAAAATATAAATAATTTAAAGGTTTACATAATTACAAATCCTATTATTAGCAATTAAATTAAAATAAAAAAAATGTTTTTCTTCTCTCTCTCAAAAACTAATAATAAAGAAGTTTTGAGTTTTCAACGGAAAAAAAAAAGAAAATAAGAAATACAAATAAGACCGGACCATCTCTCGTTCTGCGCGTGTAAACATTTACGAGAAAGATAAATTGAACCGACAGACAGACAGACCGGAGAAAACTCATTATTCTAGAGAGAGAAAGTTGAATAAGAATATTTTAATTCTTCTTCTTCTTCCTCATGATGATGATCATATGAAAATGGCCATGGATCATCGAGCAGTAACCTCTAATTCTAATTCTGTAGTATCGATCGAGTGTTTAAAAGGCGGTTCAAAGGCCGATGAATGGACCGGCGGCATGCTACAGACCGGCGACATCGTTGAAGAGCTCCGGATCGGGAGACGTAATTACATGACGGTTCGGGCGCCTTTTAAGAACGGACGAGCCGGAATCCAGAAGCTTCTACACTCTTCGTTTAGGGATAAAGAGACGTCGATCTTTGTCCGAGTCAAACGGGGAAACTCGGACGAGTATGCCGAGTTACAAGGTTGTATCGTTCCGAACGAAGCGGCCGGGAAGAAACAATATATGCTTCGATCCATCAACGACCCCAATTATGCTATCGCCTTTATGGACCGCACCCAAGCTGATTGCATTGCCATTCAAGGTCACTTCTAATTAATAATTCATTCATTCCCTTCTCTAATTTTAGTTGACTTTTCATTCATAAAAATATCAAAAAGTTTGATTTCATCTTCTTTTTTTCAAAATCCTCCTAATGTTTGTTGTTTAATTGTTATCAGAAAATGGGTTAGTTTCATTAGATAACTTATATACTAAACAAAAATTGTTTTTTTTCAAAAAAAAATCAAAACTAATCATCTTTTTTAACTTATCTAAAATTTTATCAAAAAAATCACTTGGGTAGGTCCACTACTCGTGGAGGGGTCTTTCCCCACCACCTTCAAATTTGAATGGAAAGTCAATTACTTTTCTCAACCACTTTTTATATTAATTTTAACTTCGATAAAAAAAAAATTGTACTTAATTGTAAATGAATATGAATTCATATCAAAAAATTCATGGTTCAAATTTTCACACTTATTTGATAGTTATCCTTCAAACTTATTTGTTTAAAGTAAAGTTGTTGTATAATTCATATCTTGAATAAGTGATGGAAGCACTCGTGTTTAAAAAATAATTAATTAATTTTTTATTTATTTATATTACTGGTAAAATACATATATTTATTAGTCAACTTATGATCATTCATTTCATTGACAAGACTATTTATATATATTATTCATTAATTTATTTATTTATTTTGGAATATTCTTGTTCCGTGTATAAGATTGACTAATTGAAAATGAAAGTCTCTTTCATTCTGAACACGTTTACATCATAATATTGAACAAGCTTACATACAAAACTAAATAAAATTTAATTTCTATCGTATTATTTATATTAGGAACTAGGAACGCTCGTCTAGAAGACGCACTAGCAGTTGCTCGTCTTCAAGACGGTTACGTTCAATTCCCATGGGAAAAGAAAATGCGGGAGATGCTACTAGTCCCAAATTCGAGCTGTTTTCTATCCGTTCTTTTCCTCCCAAAAGCTGCAGATGAAGCCTCGACCCATTACAACGATCTAGACGATACCCTGGCCCGAGCCAATGCCTGGCTCAGCGCTTCCCAATCTACCGGAGTTCCCCTTGTCTTTATGAACATCCAGACTGAATTGTTACTTACCAAGGTTACACTTACATGCCCATTTTAGTATCTTGATTTTGATCAATCAATCTATCTATATGAGTCTTACATTTACATCAATAATTGAACAGATTTCGGGAGAAAAGGCATCCTCGACTGTGAACACA
Organism: Impatiens glandulifera; assembly: GCF_907164915.1. Classification (NCBI taxonomy): domain Eukaryota; kingdom Viridiplantae; phylum Streptophyta; class Magnoliopsida; order Ericales; family Balsaminaceae; genus Impatiens; species Impatiens glandulifera. The sequence goes on from NC_061863.1 coordinate 65,764,198, forward strand.
GGCTCGTTATCTGATTTATCAAACCTTGCCGGTGCAAGCCTATACGGGTTCGAGGATTACCATGGTGTGGACATTGGAGTAGTTAGAGCGGTTCGATTATGGTATTCTCCTCTTGGAGGGGAGATGTCAATCGAGATAAAACTTAAAGATGGTGATACCAAGCTCGGTTTCGCTATTAGCCGAACCGAAGAGGGGTTCATCTACATTTCATCTGTCATAGAAGGGGATGAAGATGCTCCATCGTCAAGATCTGGACTTAACAATCTTTACAAAGAAGCCATATGGGCAAATAAACGGCTAGTTATCTCGAGGGTTTGTAACAAGAAAGTGCTGCCATGGATAGTTTCACAAACAGGGGCCATTAGATGTTTTGACACGGTTTCTCTTAGCCAGAAGTTATCTCTTCATAGGCATGCTAAGGTACCCATTACACTCCATGTCTTCTTATGGGACAGGTCGAGAGTAATACCCGGTCCTATGTTTATGGGCAGCCCATCCCCAGCCCCAATTTCAATGCCTGTTGAAGTTGTTCAAACGGTGAATGTGAATCAAGTGGTTCCACTTGAAGATGATAATGATGTAGAAGGTGGGCTTGGAATGGTTATGGAAAGAGATACTGCTGGTGAATCCTCTTTCAGATTTCATGATTTTGCACTTCCTAATAACTGGGTATGAGTTAATAATTCGTATTGTAAACTTGTAATTTTGAAATGAACAATAAGAAGAGTGATCAGAATTCGATTCATCAATTAAGCTAACAATGAGAAAACAGAGTACATTCGATTCGATTGAAAATGAAATTTACATCACAAACAGATTAATCAAAATCCAAACTGAAATTCTAAGCTCTCTCGCCACGAATCCTACGAGCAAGTTGAATATCCTTGGGCATGATGGTAACTCGCTTGGCATGAATAGCGCAGAGATTTGTATCTTCAAAGAGTCCAACAAGATAAGCTTCGGCTGCTTCTTGAAGAGCCGCGACCGCTGAGCTTTGAAAACGAAGATCTGTCTTGAAATCTTGAGCGATCTCACGAACTAACCTCTGGAATGGAAGTTTTCTTATCAGAAGTTCGGTACTCTTCTGATACTTTCGGATCTCACGTAGAGCAACAGTCCCTGGACGGAATCTGTGCGGCTTCTTGACACCTCCGGTAGCCGGAGCAGACTTTCTTGCGGCCTTCGTTGCCAGTTGCTTCCTTGGGGCCTTGCCGCCGGTGGATTTTCTTGCGGTTTGCTTGGTTCGAGCCATTTTAGGGTTTGCGATTGCGATTGCGATGCGATTAGAGAAGAAGAAGATGGTTTGATAGATTGTATATCGGACTGTATTTGTAGTGAAAAATAAAGCGGGAGTTTTTGAGGATCTGAATAAATTTCGCGAACGATTGTAGACCGTTGATTTGGTTGCAGATCTATTTGACGCGGATACCTATCCGCGTAGTATTAGTTAAACCAATTAAAAGAGTTTATTCTTCGGTTGGCGAAGTTATTTTGGGACGTTGGATTTGTTTGCATCTGACGATCAGATATCCACTCATTTTTGGGGTAAATTAGCAAATACATTCATGAACTTTATGTACTAGATTAAATTGCCCTATACACTTTACAAAACATCAAAAGAAGACCGAACTCAAAGAATGGTGCCATAGAAACCTAAATTTGCTGTTTATTATTTCTCTCAAATTTTGAATTGAAATTATGTATACTAATTAATTGTTTATATTTAAATTAAGGTCAAGTTTGATATGGGTTTTGAAAAAGAAAAATTAAAAACTGTTTATTTGAATATTAATTTAGATAAATATTTTTAATTATATTACATATTGTTTACACTTTTACATTGTTATTTTAGATTTTAAAGAATTCGCTATCTAATATTTTAATTTACTCTAACATTATGCCAATCATAAATCAAAACATATTCTACTATCAATTAAATGATACCTAGCTATCTTATATAAAATATTTATAGACATTATATTTTTACTTAAATATAAAATAAATTATTTTCAATAACTAAAATAAATTGTCCAAATAAACAAGTTTTGAACGAAAGCCCCAAAAAAAATTGCGTATCATCTCCTCAATTAAAAATTCTTATTTAAATCACCCATCAACATTTTGTTTTTATTAATATTTTAAATATTAAATATAAAAGATGTTTTTATTTCATCTAAATAATTCAATTTTTCATCATCTAGCAGTTTTTTTTTTTGTAATTAATATCTAAAAAAGTATTGAGTTATTTTTTGATTATTTTATTAAAGTTAAATTAAAGCATTTGTATTGAATTTAAATTTGAAAAATAGATCTCACTCCACTTTCAAACTGTCAATGTTGTCTGCCGGATATGGGATAATGAGGTCTGGCATGTTAGGCCTCGTTTGGTTTGGGGTGACTGATCAATAACTAGTGTAAGAAATGGGTTATTTGAATCAAATGATCAACATATTTGTATTATTTAAATTTTAAAATGTAATATTCATAAAGTAATAACACGGTTATTTATGAATAATAATCTCCAAACACTCGCATCAAACAAGTATGCTTTTTTGTAATGTAATAAAAAAGAATAATTAAAATACCCAAACACGGACAGACCCATCCTAATGCTGCAACTTTATTTTAAATGTACCAATATATTATAAAAAATAATAATATGTAGATTATTTTAATAATTTTATTGGTAAAAATTTTTAAAAGTTATTTTTTTATAATGATAAAATAAATTTGCAAATATATATTTTAATATTTTAATTAAGTAATTAAATATTGTAATTAATGAGATAATAGTGACATTATATTAGATTATTTTGAGATTATTTAAAAAAATTAACAGAATAAGACCTGTTATCACATAACAACTCTTATTTTTATATTTGCATAATAAAAAATATTAAGTTCATACGATACAATCTTTTATACAATAGTCTTACACTTGATCGGTAAAATCATAAAAATTAAAAATTAAAATTATTAACAATATTTAATCATTAAATTAGGTAAATATACTGTTAACATGTAATTTAATCAACTAAATTAAATCATTTTTTTTTAAAATAATACAAACGTACAAACATATTGTAACAATATATTATATTATATTATTTAATAGACTATAAAATATAACTATTAAAATGAAAAATAAAACAATATACTTTTTTGGTTATTTAGGGCACCACAATCATCACATATATTAAAAATATATAAATAAATTCAGAACATAAAAATGAAATCACCAATTAACTCCAAAAAGATAGCAGTCTACACTAACCCAAAAATAGGGTCATTAGAGCCTTAATTGGAGGATCTAAATGGATTAGGAAACCCACCCCATTTGATCAATTTATAGTTTAATGATAGGCTATGTGAGATCCAAAACAAGTCTAGTAACCTATACTATGAAGATAGTTTGATTAATGTTCAAACTTGGGTGTAATAATTATTTGTTTGAAGATGAAACCCTAATCACTTTTCTATAACATATTGCAAGATGAATAATATTGTTTTTAAATAACAATTGAAATTCCATCTTGAATGGATAAAATAAAGATACAACATATAATCTATGTATATCTCATTTTTTTTTTATTTAGTGACTATAGAGTGATGACTTTAATGCTTATAGTTTTTAATACGAATATGAATATTTGAATACAAACTTAACACCCAATCAAACTTCAACAATCACGGTGGAGAACATGTTTCAACTCGAACAACAAAGAAGACACGGGTAAATACTGACCAAATAGATGGGCTAGCTCATGTAGGAGGGTCATTGTGGTCATTTTACAGATCGGGATAAATTAGTCACTAATAAAAATTAAAGCAAACTTTTTGCATGTGGAGGTTGAGAAACTCATGAGCTTGCTTTATGGGAAAGGAGAGGGGTTAGGTAATTAATTATAGTTAAAAATGAAAATAATAATCCATTTCATAATCTTACATGGAATTGATTAATCTTTCCCATACTATTATAGGCTGCCTTCTTTTTGACCATAACTCATTTCTCTTGTCATATCCCTTTTGTCTATTGTGTGGTATAATTATTTTATACATTTAATGTTTGTCTATTTTTTCTGCAATTTATTGTTTTGATGGGTCTTTTTCTGGTCCCCTTCCCTACCAGATCTAATACTTAAGTTTGAAATTATTCAAATCTTGAAACATGTCTTAGCCTAAAAGAGGTAGATTCAATTATAACTGTCATCCAAACATCAAAATTATTTAAAGTTTATCTTTATCTATAAATATTGATATTAGATGATTTAAATTCTTTTTTATATTTTAACCATGGGATGATGTAAAAGGTTGTCAAAATGTGTGGGCACTTTTCATATGTTCACTTTCCACAGATCAGATAACCCTTTTCCTTTTTACTTTTGAAGCTCCTAAGTCAGCTTGAAATAATTAGCTCTTAAAACACACTTTCACATCCAAGCAAAAGGTTTTAAACTTGGTCCCTGTACTGACCTCATTTGAAAACATCCTTATTTGTAACAAGATCTGAATCTACTAAAACAAAATGCATTACTATATAAGATACCTATGTATAAATTTGAGTTAGAGTGATCTTCAAACAATAATAAGAAGTGATACACGACAGTTTTGTTCAATTTTTTATGAATTAGAGAAACATGTAATTAATTAAGTAAATAAAAAATTAAGTAGGGATATCACATTTCTACTGTAAAATTTTGTTTATTTTTCGAAAATAGATCCGACCATGTATGTATATCTAATTAAGAGTCAATTCAAATAAAACACAATTGTTTTTATGTGAGAATTATAAGTGTTTCTAAATTAGTTAGTATACTTGATCTTATATGCAAAATTCCATTATAGAGCATTTTAACATGGGATAGTTTTAAGTTTCCACCATTAAATTTTGAAATGTAGTTCTTTTAGTTCTAAAAGTTAAATAAAATTCTTTATGATAACAAAAAAAAAACAAAACATCTTGCCATTTGCCACTAGTTTAATGGTGAGGGCTACCATTTTACAAAGGTGTAATGATAGAAGTATATTTGGAAATAATTATAAGTATTTGAACAAGGGTTGAATTTATTTACACTTTTCTACTTTAATTTTGATTTGAATCATTACTTAAATCTATATAGATTTTGTGACCTTTAATTTCTCAGCCTAATATTCTATATAACTTTACATTATATATCATGATAAAATTATAAAAAAATAAAATAAAGAAATACTCATTTTCTTAAAACACACTAGAGCTTTTAAATTATTTTTTAAATTTATTTTAGACAATAGTATGTTGTTTTTTAATGATGATATGTTAATACAAGATCATCACAAACAAATAGGATGGGAGTTGAGTTGGATTCCTTACCAGAGAAGGGCTTGTTTGGTTGTAACGATATAAACGTTAAAATGAATACCAAACAATGAAATGACAATTACGATTCAAACAAACTAATCCTTAAATCAACCGTCCTTTCCACTCCTCTGCTCCTCCAACCACCCCAGACAAAAAAGAATTCTTGGTTTTTCCATTTCGTGACTCTCTCTTTCTCTCTCCATAATTTTATGGTTTAGCATCTTCCTTCTATGGATATGGTCTGAACCTCTGTGTCTCTCTTCTTCTCCAAACCAAATCCAACCGTTTGATTCAATACCCTTTTTCTCTCAGTACGTTCATGGCAGAAATCATCGAAAATGGACAAGAAATTAGCAGGGAAGAGGTGCAAGCAGCCATTGCCAAGGCAATAGAACTCAGGGCCCTTCATGCTGCTCTGATGCAGGGCAGCATCAACAGTCCGGCCAACTTCAGTTTTCCGGCCAGTTCTCCCGCCGCCGCCCCATATCTTGCTCCCCAATTCTCTGCCCATGACTACCCTGTTTTCACACCAGTGAGTTTTTTTTAAGGTCTCAATTTAGATACCATGAAAATCTAAATATAATGAACTTTTAATGACAGAGCTATGAAGATGATGAACAGCTTCAATTCGAGAACAACAGGGCTATTTCAGAAAGCTGGAACGTTAATGGTGAGGAAAACAGCATCAATTCGTATTCCAAGATGTTTGATTCACCTTCAAACAAAAGATTACTTCCACACGTTTGCCCCTCCTCCGCCGCCGCTGACGATCAGAAATCCGTCGCCAATTCTTGTTCGACTAATCTCCACCGCCGCATATCTTCCTGCCATAGCCATGATTTCTGCAACCATCACCCTACAAGAAGGAACAGTTTGGGAGAAGTAATAAGACCCGCAACTTATTCTTCTTCATCTTGCAACAAATGCAATCCGGCCACCATTTCAATCCAGAATTCTAAATCCGTTGGGCCAATGACGGATTCACACTTGTCTGTCAAAACCCGTCAAAAGAACAGAGGGCTCATGAATCTATCGTGGCTGTTCCTGAAGAAGAAGAATAAGAAAGATTGCGCCTCCCCAAACAGGACAACGGAATCGAACATCCCTTCAGTTGAGGAATTGATGAACGAACTTCAAGAAGCCAAAGAAAATCGAGACGCCGCCGTAAAAGAAGTTTCTGGAATGAAAACTTCAATCAGGGAGCTGAAACTGAAACTGGAATACTTGGAAACATACTGTGAGGAGCTGAAGAAAGCTCTAAGACAAGCAGTTGAAACCAAGGAATTATCAATAGATGGGAAATTGGAGAATCCTTCGATGATGCCGGTTAGCGACGAAGTTATGGTGGAGGGTTTTTTACAGATCGTGTCGGAAACAAGATCATCGGTTAAGCAATTCTGCAAAACGCTTATAACCCAAATCGACGAAACAGATGGAAATTTAATGAACAATCTGAACAACAATCTTCTACAACCATACAAACTAAGTTTAACTTCAAAGTATTCAAAGGGTTTTCTTTACCATTTGGAATGCATGATAAACGAGGCTCTTTACGAAGATTTCGAGAACTGCATGTTTCAAAAGAACGGGTGCCGAAACATCTTAAACCCAGAACAACACCGTCAAGCCCAATTCTCATCTTTTGTGGCTCTAAGAAATCTGAGCTGGAACGAGGTTTTGAGGAAAGGGACAAAGTTTTATAGCGAGGAATTCAGCAGATTCTGTGACCAGAAGATGGTTGGTATCATAGCCGGATTGAGTTGGAGCAGGCCGTGGCCGGAGCAGTTGTTGCAGTCGTTCTTCGTGGCGGCGAAATGCGTTTGGTTGCTGCATTTGCTTGCGTTTTCGTTTGGACCGCCTGTTGGGATTTTGAGGGTTGAAGAGAATAAGGTTTTTGATGGGAATTACATGGAGGATGTGTTTGTTGACAAGAAGAGATTGAATGGGGCGGGTCGGGTTAAGGTGATGGTTATGCCTGGGTTTTATGTGCAAGATAGGGTTCTTAGGTGTAAGGTTATTTGTAGGTATAAATCCTTAACCTAATCAAATCATCCAACGTTTTAATTTTTATTAATTAATTAATTATGTTTTTCTTTTATTGACAAAGGAGTTTAGTGATGATACAAATTATAATTTCTATATGTTATTTTCAATAAGAATTGTCTGTGACATTTTTTTTTATAGTAATTGATATAATATGTTATATGTGTCTCCACTTAGATTGACCTTCAAGTTTGGGTCTAGTAAAAATTATTTATTTTTACAAAAAAAAAAATTATTTAACTTATAATTTATATTGAAATATAAAATAATATAAAAGATATTTAATTTGTACAATAATTTTCAATGATGACACTTCTCTTTCCATTCTTTCTAGACAGAAATCTTCTACGGAGTTTTCTATGCTTGGCTTTGAAGCCGTAGCTCTTTCCTATTTCTATTTCTAAAAAAAAAAAAATTCTTCAAAGAAAGGATAAAAGGAGGTTGCTCTCTTTCAGTCTCAACCTCCCACTCAAACCATAAAAAACCATAAAGTTAATTTCACGTCGATATTAAAATTAACAAAAGTTGGATGTCAGTTTAATTATTGTATAAAACAATTTGTTATTTTAATAAACATAAATAATAAATATTCACCATTCTTATAATAATTTTAAATTTTGTGTAAGAAAAAAATTATTTTATTATAGAAAAAAATTATTATTTTTTAAAAATTATGGTACGAAAAATTGGACATAAATGAATAAATTTTTTTAAAAAAATAGAAGAATGATAAGTGGCCCAATTCGCCCCTCGGAAATTCCTTTAACCAGCTAAGGGGTGGAGATTCTGTCTGGCCCATTGGGTCTGCTACCCTTTTATGACCCAAGACAACTTTAGTAGTATTGCGTATTTGCCAATTATAACTTATGATTCATAACAACATAATTAATCATTTAATAATATAGTTATTATTATATGATCACAATAATCAATTATATTTTAGAGGAGTGATAGAGTGAGGGAATTTAGTGAGGGAATTTGGTGAGGGAATGACGTGGCATCACCTTCATTGGTTGGAAAATGTAAAAGTGGGAGGAAAGAGAGAAAAAAGAGAAATTATTTGATTTTTTCAGCGAATAAGATTATACCACGTCATTCCCTCACCAAATTCCCTCACCAAATTCCCTCATCTAATCATTTCTCTATATTTTAACATGTTATTTGTTCCTTAAGCACTTCTTACTATATTATATGCCTTTAAAACTTTACAAATAAGATTATTTGTACAATACTATTTAACCAAGTTCAATAACTATTTTATTATTATTATTAATAATAAAAAAATATCTAATAAGGGCTGTCAAAATCGAGAATTTAGATAAAATCGTTGTTTAGTTATAAATTCTCTAAAATCTAGACTTTATGAAATCATAAAAATTTAATTTAAAAAATAATAGTTATATATTATTATTATTATTATTATTATTTATATAATAAAATGTTTTATACTTAGCCAAATTAAAAAAGTTATATATTTAAATATAAAATTAATTAAAAATTAATAATAACTAAATAACACTGTAAAAAAATTATACTTACAAAATTAATTATATTAATTTATTAATTTGAATAAATGAGAACTTTATTTTATAATTTTTAAATATAAATTTATTTTTTAAACGTAAAATTGTATATAATCGAAATTATTTACAAACTCGTCAAATTGTAAAATCTTATTATCGTAATTTAAAATTGTAAGAGTTTATTTAAAATCAGACTCGTTAATTTTTCGTAAAATCGTAAGAATAAACTCAATATTTTAATAACTTTGTATCTAACATTTTAATCTTGACTTAGAGCCTAAGCCAAAGATATCGACTCTAAATCCTCTTAATGATGCAAGAAAATAATATCATTAATTTGGCACAAAGACTACTGTTTTTTTAATGCATAAATTATGGGTTTAATCAACAAATTTTCACTTAACAACTCTATAACAAGTAGACTAAGTATACTTGACATAATTAATATCATTTCTTAGAATATGATAAGTAATATTGTATACAAATTAAGTATGACATTGTCAATATTCAAAGCTCATCAATCACGCAGAATGTATTAGAATATATATATAGTTAACTACTAGTAAATATAAAATGATTTAGGTGAGTAATTTAATTATTTAAATTTTAAAATTAATTATTAATTTTCAAGATATTGATTATCAAGACTATATATTGGTGAATATTTTGTTTTATATTGGGATTTTGTTTAATGTTAATTAGTATTTTAATTCAATTTGAATTTGAAAAATATTTGTCAATACTAATATATTGATTATATTCTAATTCAAATTGATTTGAATTTAAAAACAAGTAATTTATTACGATAAATTTAATTTGGATTATAAATTATTATTTTGTATAAATTATTAAATATCAAATTGAATATTTGAGATTTCACATCGTTCATTTTTACCCAACTTTTGAATTAGGTCATATTTAGGTTGACTTATCAAAATATTAGTCATTTTAATTATTTTCAAATGGATAAAACTTTTGTAATTTTATTTAACGTATTATTTTATTTTTTTAATTAACTTATCACGTTTTTAAATAGAATGATATTTAAAAATGTCTAGATGTATTTTTTAAATTTATGTATTTTAATTTGTCGAATTTGAGTTTGGTGACTAAAAAATATGTAATATAAATAAATATTTAAGAAAATTTTAAAAAAATATATATTTATATATATTTTCAAAAAAAATCATAAGAACCTAATTTTGTGTACGGTTTAACAATTTTGACGTATTTACATTTTAAATTGATTATTTTTTCGAAAGACAAACATTTAAAACTGTCAAATACGATTTGAATGTTTTAAAAAGTGTGTAATGTGTAAAAATAATTAAAAAATAACAATAATAAAAATTGCTATTTATTTTTACAAATGTGATAAGTTAGCCCAACTAAGATTACGATAGTTTGAGCCCCACATTACACAAATCAAAATTACAACCTATACTCGGGCTGTTGTAATGTTCATATTAGTTAATTTTAATAAACATATTATTCAATTATATAATATTTTATTGTTTAACTAAATTTTCAAAAAAAATCAATTAGATAATGTTAAATTATTAATTTCCATACTAATTAACTTGAAATCTAGTGCTAAATTATTAGTAAAAACATCATAATAAAGTGAAAGTTTGAATTATTGTGATAATTTAATTATTTCTTAATATTTAATTAATCCTAAGGAAATAGAAATATATAGGAGCATCTTTTTACTGAAATCCATTTCATTGCCTAAGATTCTTCACATTAAACTTTGTCTTGATCTATCTCTAAATATGTCTTTGTCACTCAACCAAATGGCAATTTTGCAGCATAAATTGCATAAATAAAACTAATTAATGGCAATGGACGGTTAGTTAACCGCCATACCTTTAAATTAATTTCTCAATATTTTAATTTAACTTTGAAAAAATATATCTAAACAAATCCAAGAAACAACAAATATACAATTTGTTTCTATAAAATTATGGTCTAACATGCATAATTACTAATTATTATGAATATTACTATTGTTATAATTAACAATAATTTTATGAGTAATAATGATTAACATTTTTGCATCACTTGTTTGATGTTTGGTAATTATTATTATTTTTATTTGAATATATTAAATATGTATATATATTCTTACATATTCAAACACTGTTCATATCCCCTTTACACACACAAAAAAAAACTATTTGATGAATTAGTAATATTTTATTAAGTGCCTAATTAATTATACATTGACCACTTCAAATAGAAAACATGTGATATAATTTTATAACATGATGTTAAAAACTTATAATGTAAAAATAGCAAGAAATAAAACATATAAATAATGATTACAATAAAAAAAAAAATGATAAGTATGATATGAGATCCATGTTGCATCAAAGACATGAATTATATTCATAACTTTGATTAATGAATAAGTGGCACTTTTAAATTGCTTTATAGTGTTAAATATTTAGAGACAATCTTTAGTTAATTTGTTTGGTACCAAACAATTTTGCTCTTATATTTTACATATGATTTCATCAATATAATATTATATGGTACATTCATATTCAATGATTACTGTATTAATATTTGTTGACTGGCTTAATTTTTGGCCTTTTCAAATAATATTAATTGACCTTTTTGTGTGAGTATTTTATAACTAGTTCAAACATGTATATGTACACCTAATTAATGTGTGACAACAAATTAGAATAAAACTAAATAATAAAACCACATGTTAATAAAAATGATGAATGTATATAAAAATATTAATTTTGATTGTATTATTAATCTAATAAAAATTTATGTAAAAATATGAACTATTAAAAAATTGAAAAATATTAATTAGTTAAAACCATAAATTTAATTATTTTAATTTTTTGATTTTTTATAATAATGGAAATGGATAAAGCAAAGGGGCGCGGGAAACAGTGTCACATTCGACTTAACGGCTAAGAAAATTGCAGATGTCCGGAGGACCGGCCGGCCGGCGGCCATTGCTTCGTTGGTTCCGCCGCCTGAACTTGGATATCACTTTGTCCCCTGGCGGGCGACACCTTCAATCACTAAGATTCCTCTCTCTCCTAAGATCCTTACGTAATCTCCTTTTTTTTTATGGGTTTTCTCTCTCGATCTCTCTCCATATCTGATGGGGTATTTGAGAATGTCGTTTAGCAACATTTGTAAAGTGAATAGATGCCGCCAACCCATGGTTAAAAACAACTATCAAGAAGGGCGTTTTACGACGGAAACCACAAAGTGCCAGCCATGTGTTCGACGAAATGATTAAGAGAGAATATTACCTTTTATGTGAAATATTCGGACCTTACCAAGATTTAATAATGTCTAGCTTTGTCTTACATTCCTTGGACCTTAGGAGCTTCTGGGTATGTTTAAATTGCTTGAAAATTATATCATGTTGCAAAGGTATGGTCATCAAAGACTATAAAGTTCTCTTCCAACCAAATTGTTTGCACTGCCATTTGGCACTCAACTTGGAGCTCTGTCACAGATATAATCACTGTTGCTCTCTTCAGCCTGTTGGTTAGTCTTCAAACATATGTACTTGTCTGTCTATTCTTTATTGAAATTACATTAAAAATTGTTGAGTTTTCACCACCCACCATATGTCATCATGTATCCATGTAGGATTTGTTTGTTTGTCTGTGTGTGTGTGTATGTGTTAAAGAGGGGGGATATTCCTTATAAGATCATGTTGGATTCTTGATACTTCATTATTTATTTCCACATCAGGAACTGAAACATTGAACTTGGTAGAGAAGACATAAATAGCCTGTTGAGTGTTGATAGGAAGTTGGTCAGATAGTTATGGCATGCTGACATCTTGCATTGTCTCTAAAGGTAATACAAACTCAATTTGTGTTTTGATGTCAACTCCTGAATTAACCTACCTAATGCATATTATAAACATCTAATGAAGTCATAAATGTCCACTAATATAATAGAATGTCTATTTTCCCAAAAGAACTCTTCTTAGGCCTTGTTTGTTTCCTATCCCCCTTTCAATCTCAAAATCCACTTCAAACAAGGCCTTATAGTGCCTCACTCATTCTATAATATCTTCATTCATAATATGTAGAAGAGAGACTGTCAATCTATTAACAGGACATTTATTCATGACATTCCAGGCTAATTCAGGCAACGTGAGATGCATGTAGTTCACCTTCCTTCCATCTGAAGTATGTTCCTTTGAGCTGTTTTTTTGCATTATGAACTTCTAAACAAAAATGTTCTGCTTATCGTCTCTGATAATAACTTAATACAAGTGGAAAATGGTTATACAGAAGAACAATGCAGTTCGTCTGCCTTCTGCAGTAAAATTCATCTCGGATTGTTTTCCATTCTTCATACTTTTTCCCTTTTTTGGCGTTTTGAATAACCGAACAGGTACAAATCAGACAAGTTAAGAAAATGGACGTCAAGAAATCGCTGGAAGATCAATTCTCAAATCTTCATCCATGTCACCCGTTGAACACAAGAATTGGTATTATTGGGGGTGGTCCAAGTGGCATCTCAGCCGCTTATGCTTTGACCAAGCTCGGTTACCAGAATGTAACCATCCTAGAGAAATATCACACTGTTAGTGGCATGTGTGAATCAATTCTAATAGAAGGTGAAGAACATTTCCTGGATTTTAATCTTAATATACACAAATATATGGACTTCATTTTTTTTTCTTTTCAGGAAAAAATTATGATCTTGGAGGTCAAGTTCTTGCGGCCAACAGTGCTCCAACTATATTTCATTTGGCTAAGGAAACAGAATCAGAACTGGTTGAAATGAACTCCCACAAGCTTGCCCTCATTGATAGTTCAACTGGAAAGTATCAAGACATTCCAGTCGTCGATGACTACGCATCTGTAATACCACTGACTATCGACCTTCAGGTTAGGTGGTTCACAAATGATTATTTTACTTAATCAGCAAAAACAGTTCTTTATCTTTCTGTTTTTTCTTTGGTAGGACAAGGCAAAGCAAACGGGTCGAATTGGGATCCACGCGGTTGCTGAGTATGCTTCCGATGTTGCTCCAGCATTTCTCGAGGGACATGGATTAAAATCAGTTCCTAAATCTGTGGCTTATGGATACACTGCTTCTGGATACGGGTTTGTGGAAGATATGCCTTATGCTTACCTTCATGAGTTCACTCGAACCTCGATGGCTGGAAAGATCCGCCGTTTTAGGGATGGGTACATGAGTCTGTGGCAGAAAATTAGTCAAGCCCTACCAATGGAAGTTCACTGCAATACTGAAGTGGTGGCAGTTAGAAGGGATTCCTCCTCTGTTCGTGTTGATGTTAAATCTATTGTAGGGGAACGAAGGACACTAGAATTCGACAAGATAATAATTTCTGGGGCCTTCCCTTTTAGGAGTGGAAAAACTTACGGATCAGATTCTCCATTCCCCGGTTCGTTATCTCTTGCATTGAGCTTTTATCTTTATTTGGTTTCCCAACAGATTCATTGAAATATGGGTTTTGATTAATGCAGAAAATGAAGCAATGGACTTGACCGAGGTTGAAAGTGGCTTATTTAGCAAAGTACAGACAATAGATTACTACACTACTGTTTTGAAGATAGAAGGATTCGAACACTTGCCTATTGGATTTTATTACTTTGAGGAATTCATGAATCGAGAAAAGATTGGGAATCCAGTTGCAATGCAGAGATTCTATGCAGACACAAATATCTTTCTGTTCTGGTCTTATGGTAATTCTGTAGATATAACAGGATCAAAGGTTCGTGAGCTGGCGGAAAATGCTGTGAACAGGATGGGGGGAGTTGTTCAACGACTAATTTTACAAAGACGATTCAAGTATTTCCCCCATGTTAGCAGTCAAGGTATATCACTCGATTTGATCAAACGACACGTAGTATGGCTAGTTATTAACCTCCATCTTGCATGCAGATATGAAAGAAGGATTCTTCGAAAAAGTAGAAAGTCGGCTTCAGGGTCAGCTTAACACTTACTATGTTGGCGGGCTATTGGCTTTTGAACTCACTGAAAGAAATTCTTCTTATGCCATGTCGCTAGTCCGCAATCACTTCGCCACCAATAGTGCGTTACCAATATTCCCATATGTTAAGGTAAGTTTGTGGCTAAAAAACATTATAATTTACAGTTCCACTGAATTATTTGATTTATTTTTTTGTGGGGGCACAGAGACTACTCCATTTGCAACAAGAATGCAGGAAAAGGACACCAAGAGATTTGGGTGAATGCAACAAGGTGGAGTTTCCTGATTTAAGTAGTCTTGATGGTTATTTGAAGCATTGGGGAATGCATGAAGTCACCAAAAATAAGATTCTCTACAATTGGCTTAACGATGAAGGGGAGGTGATCTGCCAGAGAACTTACTCAGAACTTAATGCCAATGCTTCTTGTGTGTCTCATAATCTATTGACATGCTGTAGACCGGTTATCAAACCAGGTGATCGAGTTCTCCTGGTTCACGTTCCAGGTTTGGATTTTATTGATGCCTTTTTCGGTTGTTTGAGAGCCAGAGTGTTGCCTGTACCTGTTCTTCCACCCGATCCACTTCAAAGGGGTGGCCAAGCGCTTTTGAAAATCGAGAACATAGCAAAATCCTGCAATGCGGTTGCTATTCTTTCGACAGCTGGTTACCATACAGCTGTTCGGGCGGGGGCGTTTAAGAATTTGGTATCAATCGTGGGAAAAAATGGGAAGAATTCCGCCCGCTGGCCTGATCTTCCATGGCTGCACACGGATTCATGGGTAAAGAACACGAAGAACAAGTCTCGAGAGGAGGAAGTGAAGAAATCGTTCGGACCCGAACCGCAAAGCAACGACCTTTGTTTCCTGCAGTTCACATCGGGATCGACTGGCGATGCTAAAGGGGTGGTGATAACTCATGGAGGACTCATCCATAACGTGAAACTAATGCGAACCCGTTACAGAAGCACGTCAAACACGGTTCTATTGAGCTGGCTTCCTCAGTATCACGATATGGGTTTGATCGGAGGACTTTTTACGGCTATGGTAAGTGGGGGAACTGCTGTATTGTTCTCCCCATTGAGCTTTATCAAGAACCCTTTGCTTTGGCTTCAAACAATGAGTAAGTACAAGGCTACTCATAGTGCAGGCCCGAACTTCGCTTTCGAACTCGTCGTTCGAAGATTGGAGATTCAGAAAGATAAGCTTGCGAATTGCGACCTTAGTTCAATGATTTTTCTAATGGTGGCAGCCGAACCAGTAAGACCGAAGACTATTGGAAGATTTCTGGAGCTCACCGTTCCTTTAGGCTTATCTGAATATGCAATGGCACCGGGTTATGGGTTGGCTGAAAATTGTGTGTTTGTTAGCTGTGCATTCGGTGAAGGACAGCCAATCTTTGTCGATTGGCAAGGAAGGGTATGCTGTGGGTATGTGGACTCAAACTGTTCTGACATCGACATTGATATTAAAATTGTGAATCCAGAGTCGGGTAGTGAAGAAGAAGATGGAAAAGAAGGAGAGATATGGATTAGCAGTCCAAGTTCGGGAATTGGGTATTGGAGTAGGGAGGATTTAAGCGAGAGAACGTTTCGAAACAAGCTCCCGAATGTCATGGATAAAATCTACACAAGAACAGGGGATTTGGGTCGAATAATTGATGGGAAGTTATTCATCACAGGAAGAATTAAGGATTTGATTATTGTTGCAGGAAGGAATATATACTCTGCAGACGTAGAGAAAACTGTGGAGAGCTCGTCTGAACTTCTCCGGCCTGGTTGCTGTGCGGTCGTTGGAGTTCCAGAAGAGATCTTGTCAACCAAAGGGATTTCTGTTCCTGATCATTCTGATCAAGTGGGGTTGGTTGTGATTGCTGAGGTTCGAGATGGAAAACCGCCGCCTAAAGATTTAATCGAACAGATCCAAACACGGGTTGCTGAAGAGCACGGCGTTAACATCGCTTTGGTGAAGTTAATCAAGCCGAGGACAATCAGTAAAACGACATCCGGTAAAATCAAAAGATACGATTGTCTCAAACAGTTTGTGGATGGGACGCTAAATTTAGTGCCGGAGCCATTGTTACCGAGAAGGTCTCTGGTTCGTTCTTTCACGACAGGAACGTGCAAAGAAGGAATGACACCTCGTGCCCGGTTGGTGAAGAATGATGTGGGTCAAAGGTTAAATAACAAAGATATAATTGGGTTTTTGAAGGGATTAATTTCTGAAATTTCTGGAATCTCAATAAACAAGATTTCTACTTCTGAGAACATGGCAACTTATGGGATTGATTCTATTGGAGTTGTTAGAGCTGCGCAGAAGCTTTCAGATTTTCTCGGAGTTCCAATAGGAGCTGTCGATATCTTCACTGCAACCTGCATTGAAGAACTCGCAAAACTTTCAGAGGATCTTCTGGCGAAGTCTCATGAACCACATAATACATTGGTGGGTGAATCTTTCGGTCAAGAAATCGAAACTGATTTTGATTCTTCTAGTTTAGTATCTGAGGTTTCTATATCTCGTCAACTTGGTATTAGCCTTTTGCAACTCCTAGCTCTTTTCTACGTCTCGACCATGCTGATCCTACCTGCCCATTTCTCGATTTCTGCTTTCATCACCACGACATCCTTCATGGATACAACTTCATGGGTGGTTTATTTACTTTCATTGGCGCTTGCTCCACTTGCTTGGATTCTAGCCATATTCTGTACCGGTGTTTGTATTAAGGTACTAGGTAACTCTTTTCTTCAGACAAACTATGCTCTGACCCCGGAAATTCCAATATGGTCTGTTGATTTCGTTAAATGGTGGGCACTCTACAAAACCCATGAAATTTCTTCTCGAGTTATGGCAGTTCATTTAAGAGGAACAGTTTTTCTGAAATATTGGTTTGAAATTCTCGGGGCAAGGATTGGATCGTCTGTTTTGCTCGATACAGTGGACATCACTGATCCATCGCTCGTTTCTATCGGAGATGGAGCTGTGATTGCAGAAGGGGTGTTAGTTCAAAGCCATGAGGTGAGAAATGGTGTTTTGAGTTTTCAACCGATTAGAATTGGACGAAACTGTTCCATTGGTCCTTATGCTGTGATCCTGAAAGGAAGTGTTCTTGGAGAAGAAACTGAAGTTCCAGCTTTGCAGAAGACTGAAGCAAGCAAACCGGTTCGCAAACCAATCAACAAGATTCGTAAGGTATGTATAGTTAGTTAGTTATCTGTTAATTCCGATTCAGATATTTTTCATTGCTCATATGCTCGATTTCACCATGTTTTTCAGAGTTCTGAGATGGAAAAGAATGCAATCCTTGACCATTTTATGGCATTATATATGGTTGGTTTTCTCAGTTCTACTTCAGCAGCAATTGTCTACTCTCTTTACGTCTGGCTATTCCAGAAGGCACCTTCGCAACAACATTTCGCGTTCATATGTGTTTCCGGAACCTTCCACTGGCTTCCTTATGTGCTCGTTGTCTATGCCTCAATGATGGGTGAAGTTTACTCAGATCCGAAGAACTTTGCTTTCTCACTCGCCATTGGTTATCTGGCTCATGGGTTTATACTAAGCCTCTTGACTAGCATTGCCACACGGTTTGTTATAAGAAACAAGTTGATTCGACGGAAACTCATCATAGCTTGTCATATTAGATTCGCAAAGTTACTTTCCGGAACAGAAGCCTTCTGCATTTATCTGCGTCTCCTTGGTGCGAAAATTGGAAAATATTGCTCAATTCGAGCTATCAACCCGGTTTCCAACCCAAAACTAATGAAGCTTGGCAACGGCGTCCATTTGGGTGACTTCTGTAGGATCATCACGGGATTCCATTCTTCAAATGGATTTGTCCAAGGCAAAACTGAAGTTGGGGATAATTCCGTTATTGGAAGTCAAAGCCTGATTCTTCCCGGGTCTGTCGTTCAACAAAATGTAATCCTTGGAGCACTTTCCATTGCTCCGGCTAACTCAGTCCTTAGGAGTGGTGGAGTGTATATCGGTTCTCAAGCTCCGATCATGATAAAGAATACGATTCATCCTCTCGATGAACGGATAGAAGAGATGGACTTCAAATATAAGAAGATTATTGGGAATTTAGCTGCAAATCTTGCTGCCACTACTCTCAAGGTTGGAACAAGATACTTCCATAGAATTGGTGTAAGCGGGAAGGGGACTTTGAAAATCTATAACAGAATCGAAGGATTTCCGAATCACAGTATATTCCATCCTGGTAAAAGTTATCCAGTCATCGTTCGTCATAGTAATAGCTTAAGCGCAGACGACGACGCGAGAATCGATGCCCGTGGTGCATCGATAAAGATTCTTTCAGATAAGATCAACATTCCTGATTCTTCTTCTCCATTGCTGGACTTTACCTTGAAAACGGGCAATGCTTTTTACGCGCGTACAATCTCTGATTTCGCAACTTGGCTCGTTTGTGGGATCCCTGCCAGGGAGGAGCAAGTGAAACGAACTCCACACATTGGGCAGGCAGTGTGGAATTCACTTAGAAACGCAAATTCATTCACCGAGCTTCATTATTACTCAAATATATGCAGGCTCCTCAGGTTCGTCGACGGACAGGAAATGTACGTCAAATTCAAGTTACGTCCTTTCGACGAGAACTTCAATGAAAACGTCGGTAAGGTGAACCCCACTGGAATTCTCCCTCCAGAAACTGGCGCAATTCCGAGAGACGAAAACGACGTTCGCCCTTTACTATTCCTAGCCGACGACTTCCGTCGCCGTGTGAATTCCTCCGACGGCGTCCGATACGTCTTCCAACTGCAATTCCGGCCAGTACCCGACGATGAAATGGTTCGGGACATAGCACTCGACTGTACGAAACCGTGGGATGAAACAGAGTTCCCATTTGTAGACGTCGGAGAGATCGTTATCGACCGGAATCTAACAAGCGAAGAATCGGATAAATTGGAGTTCAACCCTTTCCTCAGATTTCCCGAAGTGGATGTTATAAAAGCTAGTTCGTCCACCCAAAGCGCTTCAATCGATCATGGACGTTCATTGATCTACGAAATCTGCCAGCATTTGAGAAACGAGGAGCCGCTTCCCGAAGCCTGGAGAATCCTCCTAGAACAATCCGACGTAAAGGTCGACCTTTCCGGCTGTCCAATGGCAGCAACTTTCAAGAAAACCGATTCAAAGAAACTCAATCTAAAAAGAACATGGCTTCAATCCATATGGGTCACCTTTGTTCAACCCATTCTACAAATCGCCTTCCCTTATTACCTAATGGGACTAACCGTTTTCACTCCTTTAACCACCGTCTTCTACCTGAACAAAACCATGAACTATCCATTACAACTGCTGCTTCCTCCATTCTGGGTTGTCTCTGGCATCCTAAGTGCATTAATCTGCGCCGGCGCGAAATGGGTTTTTGTGGGTAAGAATGAGGAAAGCAAACCGGCGAAGATTTGGAGCGCAAGGGTTTTCATGGATACGATATGGCAGGCGTTGAGGACATTAGTGGGGGAGTATTTCATGGAAACAACGAGTGGGTCTAGCTTGTTTGTGATATGGATGAAGTTGATGGGATCGGGGGTTGAGTTGGGGGCTTATGTGGACTCGATGGGAGCCACATTGAATCCGGAGATGGTGGAGATTGATAGAGATGGATGTGTTGGGAAAGAAAGTCTTCTTTTTGGGCATATCTATGAAGGTGATGAAGATGGTGAAGTTAGGTTTGGAAGGATTAGTATTGGAGAAGGAGGATTTGTGGGGAGTAGAGCTGTTGTTATGCCTGGAGTTAGAGTTGAGACTGGTGGAAAGTTAAGTGCTCTCTCCCTTGCTATGAAGCAAGAAACTATTTCTGCTTCAAAGTAGAACAAAAGAATATTGGGGAAATGGAAAATGGGTTAATTTTAATAAACGATGGTTCTATTACTATGTATAGAATAAGGCAGTTAATAAAGTAAGTTATTTTGCTAATGCCATTTCCAATAATATTGACTAAGGTTATCATTTGAGCTATCTTATTGTCATATATAAAGTTGATCAATACAAAGATAGACTGATTGGACGATGATAATTGCATGCAGTGACAGTTTCTTGGAGCAAACAAATGCGACAGGTTAGTGTGTTTACAACATATAATCATCTTTTGCAGGCAGCCTCTTGAAATAGTTAATTGGGAAAGAATGGAGTTTATGGCGAAGCTTCGGATGTCTCAGATAGTAAAACCCTCCTATCAAGACCAAAGCCCGAAAGGGTACAACGTAGAAGATAATGGCGGTTACTAAGCAAAAGATTGCGAACAAAGTCGAGGCTCTAGGATCCCTCCAGCTCAGCATGGAATTGAATCTTTCTAATTGGTTTGCCAACTCACCAGTGATTGTCTGTACTCTCCCTGCAATGTCCCTCAGAGCATCATACCTCTTCCTCACGACCTCCGACGATTTTGTTGTGGGGAAACTGTCGAATTCTTCATCAAATCCGTCTTCGGTAAACTGTATATGGGCCAGTGAGAGTTGCACGTCCATGTGGGCAGGGTCCTTGGGCCTGAAACGGAATCTCCAAACTGCGGTTATGAAGAGGTAGAAGAATAGTGTCGGGAGGATCAATTCGGGGTTAAAAACCAACATGAGGAATAAAATGTGGAATAAAATGGTAGTGATTGGATTCTTCCATTGTGAGATTTTGTTTAGCCATATCCCAATTGAGTTTAAAGCCGAAGTGGCGTCTTGTAGCCTTTGATAGTTAGCCTTTGCTCTCCTCAAGCTCCATAACTTCGTGTTCGTGTCCAGCATATAATCGACAACCTCTTTCTTTAGAGGTGGCTCGGCTCGACCCAACTTCGTCGCGACTATCAATATGGCTTGTCTTCTCAACATTTCACGTACATTCTTATGAAAATCACTAAGAAGATAGTTCATCTTGGGTAACAAAGGTTGCATGTATTTTTGCATCATGTTCACAAATGATGTGCATGTAAATCTAACCGCCAATTCGATCTCCCCCATCCTCTTTACCCCGGATGGTGATAGAACTATCAAAGGGTACGAGTGCGTGTAAACTCGATCCGTTAGGAGAGTCGACAAACGAATTCTGACCTTTCCGATTCTCGAGTCATTCCCATCTCCATTCATATGCCTGTTGTCGAAGACCCCGATTGTGAGCACCGTACAAGGATCGTAAACCTCCCAAGTGTATTGCTCGTTCCATATGGGCGAAAGGTTTTCAATGATGGTCCTAGTCCTAACCCATTTCGGACCATACTTAGCCACACAAAAGGCATCGGTGCAACCTTTACCATCTCTAGTCTTCATTTCGGGTAATCCAACTGCCTTAACGATACCAAGCTCTAATAGGCCAATGGGGGACTTACACAACGCCCTAGCCGATGGTCTAGTATCGCTTATGTAGTAGGTGGACTCGTCCATGACATGGTACCCACCTTCCAAAGACATCCTTAATTGAATCCTACATGCGAACTTGTTCACTTTTTTGTCTATCTCGTCCGCTAGCCTAGGTCTTTCGAGCTCGTACCACTTGGGTGTTATGTTCTTATCGTCGTTCCTTTTGGCTATTGTTTTAACGGGTATTGCGCACTTGGCAAGAAATTCATCCTTGTTTGGCGACACTCTATCCTCCACAATGAAAACCAACGTCTCGTCAAACGGCTCAGCAATCACAAACATAAATTCCTCGTTCCAAACAGAGTTGACACCCGTGGACATCCTTGTTTTCAACATTTGGTTTCCTAGGTTAACACTAACACAAGCTATGGGAACCCTATTTTTATCCGAACTTTCCAAATCTTGACATTCCATAACATTCACCCTCAGGTACCATAGCTTAGGCATTACATACACTTTCGCGCGGATCCTCACAAGAGCTTCCTCGTTTGGAACCGTGATTGCACCTGAATGCCAAGCGTCGGGAAAGGATTCGTCGGCTTGAGTTCCTTTCCATACGGCAAGCATGATCAATCCTTTCTTAATCTTATAACCTTT
Source organism: Impatiens glandulifera (assembly GCF_907164915.1). Taxonomy (NCBI): domain Eukaryota; kingdom Viridiplantae; phylum Streptophyta; class Magnoliopsida; order Ericales; family Balsaminaceae; genus Impatiens; species Impatiens glandulifera. The sequence continues at coordinate 65,787,018 of NC_061863.1, forward strand.
CTTGTCTTCAAGATTGTACCATTGAGCGGCCAACGGGCTGTCTGGTGGAATGCAGGTTGGGACCTCCGCAAGGTCAAACCGAACTCTTCCAATAGAGACGTCGGCTATCGAGTTCTTGTCTTTCACGACAACCTCAACTTGGGAAGCTTGAAATTTCTCAAAAGCGAATACTTGATTCCATTCGGGATTTGAATTGTTATTGTAATGAAGGGTGCTGCCGGTGAAGTTTCCAAGCCTTACTTCGACATAAGGGTTGCAACCGCCGGGCACATCCTTACCTTCTAGCTCCCTTGCCTTCACGACACGAACGAACAAAAAGTACATTTTATCGACAAGATCATAAGTGAAGCCGATCTTACTGGCCTGTGTTTTTGGCGAAATCTTTCTCGGGACATAAGCTAGAGGTTGCATTTTTCTTTTACCCAATACAACAAACTAATCGATTTGAATTGAAAAAGGTAGAAAGTATTTGAAGTTTGAACACTTGAGACAAGGGGTGGGGTGACTATAAATATATATTATTGGTTGAGAAGTGATATTAGAACACGAAATCTATACTAATCTTGCAAAATGATGTTTTGGTGGGCTAATTAATGAATTTTTATTAATACCAAAAAAAAATACTATATACTGACCTCTTGTCTTTTTATTATTTTTTATTTTATAAAAACATATATTTTTCTCTATACAATCAATTATAAACTAAGTCCCATTTGCATCAAAGCTCTTATAGCTTTTATGATGAATATTAAATTTTACATTATCTCATATTTTAATTCTAACTAAAAATGCTTAAATTAAAGTGTATAACAATAACAGTTAAAAAGAAAACATGTGAGATTGTTAGGTTGTTATTAAAAATTCAAGATGATTCCTTATTTTAATTTGATATATCTATTATCTTTAAATAAAATTGTCGGCTTCTTTTGGTATGCATTTTCAAATTTTAATTTAATTAATACATTTATTATATTAATTAAAAATCACAGTAATCTATCGTGTTTACAAAAATAAAACATTTACTTAGGATCCAAATATATATATATATATATATATATTTTCAGATTTAATTTTGAGTGACATCTTTTGATAAATAAAAATTTTCAAATAGGATAATGTGGTGTACATTTAAATAATAACGTCACTTTCACACTTAATACAAGCTAAGTATTTTTATAAAATTAGAGGTTGAATATAAAAAGTATTGTATTATTAATTTTATTTTTTAAATTAACATTATTCATTATTGACAATATTACACTTTTGTCCCTTTAACTATCTTAATGTGTTAAAAGTTCTAGTAATAATATTTTTGAAAGTTTTAACTTTCTTACTTGTTAGTGCAATAACTAATAAGATTATAACATGTGAATTGTGTTATAATCTATGATTTTAGTTTTAATTTAATTTAGTAAATTATTTAATTTTATTAGTAATATGGATCATCCATCTATGTGGTTTCTTGTTCCTTGAAAATGTTGACTAAAATGGTAGTGTGAGATATGAAAGCTTGATTTTGATACATAATTTGTATGGTTGTCAATTAATAAAAACAAATGAATGTCCATTCAATAACCTGAAATAATACTATGCTTATTTTTATTTTTTAAAATGTAGTACTTAACTCTTCTTTCTTTATTTTTTCAAAATTAAGCCATCATATTATATTTTATATATATAAAGTGTTCGGATTGCTGAGTCGATAGTTATGGTTAGTTTATATATATATATATATATATATATATATATATATATATATATATATATATGAGAAAAATGGATATTTGGGTCAAATTATGGGTTAAACAGTCCATAAATTTAAAACGGTTATTTTTAAAAAAAAATACTATAGGTATGTTTCGAACTTGTAACCTAATAAAAACAAATACATTGAGGAAAATATATGATGAGATATGTGAGAAAATGAGTTGTTTTATCGCAAGTGAATAAATATGAAATAAGAGTGTTCTATTTTTTATTTTTATTTTAATATATTATTCGTGATTTATTAAAAAAATTAAACATTAAATACATATTATTATAATTTTTTTTTATTAATTTTTTTTATATTTTTATCCATTTACAAATCTTTCAAATATATATATACATATGCTTAATTTTCAAAGTGTCTGGATTGTCGGGTCTCACTGTGATTAATTTGGATATATATATTAAAGAAAATGGATATTTGGGTCAGATTGTGAGTTAACCCGCCTATAAACTTAAAACGGTTAAAACTAAAACTAAAAATGTTATACGTATGTTTTGAACTTAAAACATAACAAAAACAAGTGTAACGTTTTAACCAACTAGGTTAATAAGATTTTTTATTTTAAATTCAATACCAAATTTGATGAACGCGGGACATTTTAACAATATAAGTTCAATTTTTTAACTGACTAATATATATATATATATATATATATATATATATATATATATATATATATATATAAAATGATGCTTAATTTTCAAAGTGTCTGAATTGTTGGGTCGAGAGTTTTGGTTAATTTGAATATATACGTGAGAGTAATTGAATACTTGGGTCGGATTGTGGGTTGACCCACCCATAAATTTAAAACGGTTAAAAATAAAATTAAAATGCTATCACATTTATACTGTAATTTTTTTTTCACGGATTTTTATATCATTACTCGTGTAAATACACGGGTTACATGCTAATTATTTTAATATGATACTTAATTTCAAAGTGTCCGAATTGTCGGGTCGAGAGTTATAGTTAATTTGAATATATATGTGAGAACTTGGGTCGGATTGTGAGTTAAACTGTTCATAAACTTAAAACGGTTAAAAATAAAATTAAAAAATACTATTGACTTTTAACTTAATAAATACAAGTATATAAAGGAAAAATATGTGAGAAGATGAGTTGTTTTACTAAAGGTGAACAAATGTGAAATAAGAGTGTTTTTTTTTTTTTAATATATTATTCGTGATTTATTAAAAAAATTAAACATTAAATATATATATTATTATAATATTTTATTAATTTTATTTATATTTTTTTCATTCGTGTACATATAAATCTTTAAAATTATTTTAATAGCCTCTGATAATAAAAATAAATATAAAATTATTTCCCTATAAAATATAAACTTGTTAGTACAATATTTTTTCTTACCTCTTTATTTCTATTTTTATTATAAAACTCTGCGCGGAGGCACCGGCCTTTTCCATTTGCTGCAAACAGGTCCCTCTGCTCTTCCACTCTTTTTTTCTTCACCCCGAACTTTGAATGTGGCCTGAAGCCTGATGGTCTTTTATTGTAGGCCTTCGGCCTTTAACGTTGGGCTGGTCTAGTCTGCGGGCTAGGCCCATTAGTTTGGCTGTACTAGGCCTGCCAAAATTTTAAAAATACAACTTGATTAAATTTTATTTATTTATTTTATAACAATAATATATCATATATATTTTGAATCATATATTATTATATTGAATATATATATTTAGTCTATTTTATTTAAATTGTTGATATAATTAATTAACATTTGATTGATACACAACAATATCAAATTAAATTTAAATTTTGTATAATGAGTTCGAATAAATTATTTTTTAAATTAATTTATTAGTTCTGTTATTTAAATTATCTTTCTTTAATTTTAATTTGTATCTTTAAAAAATAAATCTAAAAAATTTAATTAGTTCGGAAATGCAATCAACCCAACAAAACCCGGACAACCCGCCGGTTGGATCAAAATTCCGGCAACCCGAATTAACCCACCAGGTTTATCTTATTTAAAAAAAATCACTTCTTTTCTTTCTCACTTATCACTCTCTCCGTTTTTTCTCACCGTTTTTTGGTTCTCATTAATTACCTATTTCTAGTTTCATGTGGGTAAATTATTAATTTATAGTTCTAGACACTAAGAATGACAAACTCTTTTATTCACTTCAAGTTTCACCTACTACCTGAACCAATTGATTATGCTTTTATCGGACTAAAAAAAACGATTTAAGGTGACATTGTAAATCATAATTTAAACTTAGTTTCTTCTCCAGATAAAAATATAGTTATCAAAAAATTGAAGGTTTTAATTTGATTTAAAGTCTTATCAATAATCAATTAAGTCTCTTTTATTTCAACTTCTTTTAAGTTATTATCAAATTTTAGTTCTTATAGTTGATGACACTAATTTGATATTATTTTGAGGTTCATATATATACTTCATATATTGATTATTAGATCTCTAAATTATATTTTTATGTGTAGTTTCATCTCTACTTTAAGTATTATTATATAAATAATTTAATGGATTCTTGCTATTTTGTTATTATATGAACTTGCCGGTTGAATCAGTCGATCCAATGCCTTGGTTGATGATCGGGTCAAGTTTCAAAACTGTTTGCTTTTAACCACTCAGATCTGAGTTCACTTTGTGTTGCCTTGTTTAACTAGTCGATTTTTTAAATTTAAATTTTTTAAATTTCCTTTAATCATTTTGTGAGTTGTTTTTTCTCGTGATATTATTAATTTATGTTTGAATTTGTGCTTTTATCTTTCTTAACAACACAAACAAAATTTGAAATAATTAAATCTATAATATTTTTTACATGTTCATCGAAGAGTTATTATAATTGAGATTTCATATGAAAATTATATTTAATTTATATAAATATTTAAAATGAAACCATGCACGGAGCACATTGAATGTTAGTCAGATTGCCTGCCCGAGAAAGATAGGTGAGGTGGTAAATAGAGGGGAATTAAATGAAAGTAGGTAGAAGAAACTTTAATAGAGCTGGGGAATAAATACACAAATTAATTCTGGGACCCGTCGATATGATATCAAGTAGGTTAGGTCAGGTGTCTTCATGACCCACTTTGTCAAATTCTTCCCTGTCCTAAGCCAAACCCAACAAATACAATTTTATAAATATTAATAGTTACATCCCTATTATAGTGCATGTGCTTAATCTAACAAATTTGTTAAACATGATCTGAGTTCCATTCTCTTTTATAAATATAAATTCAATAAAGTTATTCAAGGGCCAAGGGGTAAGAGTGATTGCTAAAAAAAACAAAAAATGATGTAAAATTGTATTATATTCATATAGTTAAGATAGAGTTAAAATAATAAAATTAGAAAATGACAATAAACAAAAGGCTGTTAGTATTGAAAAACAATTAATTAAACGGTCTTGATTTGAGCAGATGATGACATGGCCAGCCACGTAGAGCGTGACGCAGGATGAGAGAGTTGACGTGGCGCGATAGTGAGTTTTGATCCGACGTCTCTGAGGCCCAGCCACGCTGCGATATATATATTTATTGCTTTTATTATATCTTTTATGTGTTTCAGAAAGGTCAACTTTTTCTTTCCCGATTATTTCCGTTGTTTCTTGGTTATTACTATTTGAAATATTTGTAATTTTTATGAAAATCCAAAAAAAGGTTTAAGAGCATTAAAAGAAGATGTGGTTGAGTCTGGAGCGGAGTTAAAACAGGAATTAATTCCATTTTGAGTGAAGCATTTGCAGATGAAGGACAAAGGACAAGAAAGAGTAACACGAGGATGATGCTATTATTCAAAGAACGTTCAAATTCTACTTTATAAATAAATCTTTTTATAATATTCATCATATCATCATCTCTCTTCTTGGATCGCTAATCGCTCCTCATTTTAGGTATTTCATCTTCTCTCTTCTTTTCTTTATAAATCTTATTTCTCTATTTTAGATGAAGCATATGCACTATATATTGCTTCTTATTTTGTTTAATTTAACTATGTTCAAACCTCTCATTATGATTTTTTGGATTTTTTCCACCGACAAAATAAAATACAAATTGTTGGACAAAAAATGTTCTCAAATCTATTTTATTTCTACAAATATTATTACTTAAGAAAAATCATTTATTTTAATACGTTTTTATACTAAATACAAATTAAACTTTTACAATTTTATTAAACGAAGGTAAATATTAAATACCCTTTCGATCCTCCATTATTATTATTATTATTATTATTATTATTATTATTATTATTATTATATATATATATAAATATATATATATATATATAAATATATATATAAATATATATATATATATATATAAATATATATATAAAGGATCGTGTATAAATAATAAATAAAATAGAGCTTATAAAAAATTTGAAGAAGGACATGTTTGTTTAGGACATATAAAAATATCTATAACCAATTATAATACTTAAATTTAATTTAAAATTCTAATATATATATATATATAACATTTTTAATCAATACTTTTAAAATAATAATTTTTTATTAAATATTAATATATTTTAAAACTTATTAATTCAATAATACCCCAAACAAAACATTAATTTAAGAATTTGTTTGATGTTTTATTTGAGAACTTTTAATTTTTGTTTGATAAAAAAAATTAATTAATTAATTAGTATAATTAAGGACTTGTACGAATTTTTTAAAATTTAAATTTTATAAAATAAATAAAAATAATTTAATTAATAAAATAAATGATTCAATGGTTAGAATATAGTGATTTTGATATAGATATTTTCTTAAAAAAAACATATATTAGAATATTTAAATAATCCTTATTCAAACAATCAGTTAATATAACAATTGAAATTTTGACTAATTGAGCCAACAACATGACAAAATCACAACTCTAAACTCATTATAAAAAACAAACAAAATAAGAAAATAGTTCCAAAATAATAATTTTATATGTGCCTTTAAACACCTTTCTTTTTCAATCTTGGTTTGGACCAAAGTAAGTCATCAATTTTTGGTCAAACATTTTGATTAAAAATGTTGTATTAGATAAAATAATATTTTAGATCCTAACTTCAAAATTTAATTTTATATCTCTCCTCTCTTTCTTCAAATTATCTCACAATATATTAACCTCATTTCTCTTTTCCTTCTAAAATTTACAAAACACAGATTTTTTTTTTATGACAAGTATAACATTTGTTTTTAATTCTAGTAAAGATTTTTTTTCATAATTATTAAAATACAAAAAAAAAAAAAAAGTTTAGATGTCTATGGTGTAAACTTGAATCTCCAAAATTGTAGATCCACGTTATTCATGATGAACAACTCAATTCATATGTGCAAGTTATTAATTACTATGAACTCAAATTTATAAAAAAAATATATTTTTCTTTTTTCTTTTTTTTCTTGTCAATTTTTTAGTGAAACGTCCATCTTTGACTAATTGTTTAATATATATAATAAAATAAATAAATTTGGTCTGGACAGCCTAATATATATTATGTCTTATTTTATATAAATTTATTATAATAAATAGATTATTGGAATAATTTTAAGTAAATAAATTTGGTCTGAACAGCCTAATATATATTGTCTTATTATATATAAATTTATTATAATAAATAGATTATTGGAATAATATTGTTAATTAAGTTTTGAGAAGAGAAGTATTTTTTTGGTAGACATATTTAAAGATATTAATATATAATAATAAATTATTATTTTTTAAAATAAAAAATATTTTAGTATATTGGTTAAAAATATTAAATAGAGAGGGAATGAAATAATATTTCATTATGGTTGAATTTTTATATATAAAAAAAAAACAATAACATTAAGGATAATTAATAGCCCCAAATAAGTCACAGATAAATACAATTTGATTATAGGTTGTCAAGGTTGATTTTATATTTGAAACAAATAAAAAACATTTTATTGTGGAAAATAAAAATAAAATTATATTAATTAGTTAAATATGAATGAAAATCACTAAAATCATAATATAATAGTTTAGAAGGGAGATCTGGAAGATTTTTGATATAATATTGTATTCAATTTGTATATAACTTTTGTAAATATATATATATATATATATATATATATATATATATATATATATATATATATATATATATATATATATATATATATATATATATATATAAATATATATAAACATATGATAAAATTACGAATTAAAAATGAAGCCTATTCTAAATAAAAGAATTGAGAAAATTCTTTTCAAGGGCCAATAACAAATCCTAATACATTATAAACAAGGTAGATGTTAATTAAATATAATTTATATATTTATATAACATGTGGAGACCGAGTCTTCAATCTCGACTAATTCTCCTACCTTGGTCGATCAGTAGAAGTCATTCGTTCTCAATGACTTAAGACTTTTTCAAAACTATAAATAAAAAACAATTACTTTTTATTTTGATTAATTCTCATTCCCTCGTTTATTCTAAAAAAAACTAAACTATTAATAAAACAACCTCACAAAATAAACAAAACAAAAGACTAGCAATTTTCTATCTTTCTTTCTATTATTTAAATGAAACTCTTTTTTTTATATGTACATGAGTCAGCTTGAAGTGAAACACAATATAAAAACACTGTATATAGGTTCTATTAGAATAAATCTGGAAATCAATTTGCTAAGAAAAATCAAACATATTTAGTTGGACTTTTACTCGCAAAAGTCTACAGACAATTATTGGACAATAATCAACCAAACTATTCTCAATAATGACTAGTTCCCATGCCACATATTTAAAAAATAATAATAATTAAATACAATTTTATTTTATTAATTTTATTAAATATTTTAAAATCTAATCATAATTTCACTCACTCAATTTTTTTTAATCAAAATACAAAAATATAATCTAATTTTCAAAAAATAATCATTTTATCAATATATATTAATATCTTTTAAATCTTTTGCATAAAAAACCCACATTTTCAAAATTATTACCCATCAAACATTATTTATATAAATCAAAGTTTATTTAAATAAGTTTAAAAAGTAAGAAAGACTAGGATAAATCTTGAATAAACAATATTCTTTATAATATTTTAAAACGTGAAATGTTAAGGAATCTCTTAGTCATTTTATTTTTTTATTTAAAAAAAACTCAAAATATCCTATACCAAACAAGTCCTAATATATATCTATATATAGTTCCTCATCCAAGTTGTATTCATGAATCATTCCTAACATCATATTTTATGCATTGATCTATTTCCTTGTGTTTAGTGTGTTGATTATTGGATAGATAAGTAACAAATAATTAAATCTTAAGATGGAGGTTGAAAATTCCATTGATGATCAGTTCTCAAAGCTACACCCAACCTTGTCTTTGAACACTCGGATCGCAATTGTTGGAGCCGGTCCAAGCGGTTTATCAGCTGCTTATGCCCTTATAAGGCTCGGCTATGTCCATGTGACACTTCTAGAGAAGAACCCCGATGTAGGGGGTATGTGCGAGTCTCTCAATTTTCAAGGTACGGCATGCATAACTCATAACTCGATCATTCGTCGCATAAAATATTTTGATTAATTAATTGAGTTTTCATTTTTTACATTTTATTTATAGGACGAGTATATGACTTGGGAGGACAAGTTCTAGCAGCGAATAGTGGGCGTTGCGTATTTCATTTGGCAAAAGAAGTCGGGGCAAAAACGGAAGAGATGGATTCACATAAGTTTGCCGTCATTGATAGCTCCACAGGAAAGTTTGAGGATTTGAAGCTGGTTCATGATTACGTCTCCATCATTTCATTGACTTTGAAGCTTCAAGTAAGTTTAATCCATTCTAAACACTTGAGATTTCTTTATATATATATATATGATAAATATCATCTCTAAGATTTATAAATGATTTTTCCATTTTTCTATCCCCTTTATATATACATATTTTAATTGTTTCAAAAATAATATCGATCATTTTTTAACTAATCCTTATATACAAAACTTTTACTATAGTCATGGCCGGCCAAACCAGTGTAGGAGAATGGAAATACCCAAATATATAAACAAATATTAAAATAATTATAAACTTTAACAAAAAAAAAGAAGAAATATATACATACAAATTAATTATATAATTATAATAACTATTATATAAAATATTAGTTTATAAACTAAATTTTAAAATAAAGTAAATAATAAATTAACAATTAAATTAAGACATGAAATAAGATTATTTAACTAAATCATATATTTAAAAAATATACAGACGAGTTGTTTTTTTTTTTTTTTTGTTCTAGATGTCCGATAATTGTTTTTGTTTTAGAGAGATATAAAATGAAGAATATGTAACTATTGAGGATAAATATAAGATTAAAGTAAAATGTATAAAAAATAAGTATAATGACAGTAAAAATGTAACTTTAAAAATAATTTTTACTTTTCATAAGTTGAGATAAATTTTAAAAAAATAAGTATAAAAATATAGAGAGGTTTATGAATAAATATGGGATAATAGAAAGAGAGGGGAATGTCTAAAATAGGATATATTAATTGATTAATAATATATAATAGATTAATATACTTATATTTAAAATTTGAGACCAGTAGAGTATAGGTTGTGTCTCTATTTAACAAAATAGTTTGCACGCATCCGATCGAGCCTAACTAAGTTCAATGTCACAATATATGTTAATAAAATATTTAAAATTATATTATTTTTATTAATAATAATACAAAATAATTATATTTATGAAATAAAACTTAAAATATAACTAGTAAAATAAAAAATATATATCTTAATTTTTTATTTTTATTATACTTTTTATTAATATTATTATATAATATATTAAATATGTATATTTATTTTCAACATTATATATATATATATATATAATATATAACCAAATATAAATATAAATAATTTTAATATTATAATTCATTATTAAAAAAATATACTTATACATATAATAGTTAATTATTACTAGTTTTTCAAAATTTAATTAAATCATAAATAATATTATTGGTTTTATATTTATGTTTCTACTCATAGTAACATTTAAAATAGATAAATATAATTCATAGAAAAATTTATATTATAATTAATTTATATATATTAAAATTTAATCAATTAGAATAGGTAAATGACAAGTTCAATAAATTTAAGAAAATATTAATATTATAAAAAATTCAAATACATATAAAAAATTATAAAAGATATAACGCTTATACAATTTCTTATCATTTAATTAAAATAATAATAATAATAATGTATACAACTTCTAATCCTTAGAATTTATAACATATTATAAACTCTATAATTTGTATTATTTATTACATGATTTACATGATTACATCCATATTTGTTGATGAATAGGATGAAACAAAAAGCTCAGGCAGAGTTGGAATACATGCTCTGAGTGACCTAGCTTCCGATCAAACTCCTCAATTCCTCCACGCTCATGGCTTCTCATCGGTTCCCAAATCCGTCTCCTATGGATATACTGCTTCTGGCTATGGATATGTACACGATATGCCCTATGCTTATGTCCATGAGTTCACTAGAACTTCCATGGCCGGAAAGGTCCGACGCTTCGTCGGAGGTTACGCCAGCCTTTGGAATAAACTCAGCCAATCCTTACCGATCAACGTCCATTGCAGTACGGAAGTTCTACGTGTCAAACGAGGAGGAACAACTAACATCACCATCGACTGTAGAGATTGCCAAACAGGAGAAATCCAATCCATGGAATTTGATCAACTCATCATTTCAGGTGCTTTCCCATTTAACAATCAGCAAACGTACAGATCACCTGCTTCAACCCCCACAGGTTTGTTAACATTTTACAAGACAAAATCTCTTTCCATATTCATGTGTGTCACGACTCTAAACAAATTCACATTATGCAGAAAATGGTTCTCAGCTAATGGACATGACCGAACTCGAGATCGAATTGTTCAGTAAAGTACAAACAATTGATTATTACACAACCGTGCTGAAGATAAACGGACTCGAGCACATTCCAATGGGGTTTTACTACTTTGGAGAGTTTATGGATGATCCTGCCACCATAGGAAATCCTGTTGCCATGCAGAGATTCTATGCAGACACAGACGTTTTTTTATTCTGGTCTTATGGTAACTCCGCCGACATTAGCGGATCAAAAGTCGCCGAACTTGCAAAGAACGCGGCTAAGCGGATGGGGGGTGAAGTCGAGGAAGTGATCTTACAACGTCGGTTTAAGTACTTTCCCCATGTCAGCAGTCAAGGTACATAACCATTGATTTGATCAATAGCCATCACTTTTTTAGTGCACACGTTTAAGTGTTTGCTCATATGATCATCTTGATATTCAAAACTGCAGATATGAAGGAAGGATTCTATGACAAACTAGAACAGCAATTACAGGGACAAAACAACACTTACTATGTAGGTGGACTCATGGCGTTTGAACTAACAGAAAGAAATTCATCATATTCCATGGCTCTCGTGTGCAAGCACTTTGCAAATAACAACCCTTTTCCAAGTTTTCCTTATATCAAGGTAAGAAACACAAGAACAAGAACAAGAACTTTTAGTTAATCAAGACAATATTAGTTTTACTAATTCTCAGAACTACTACATCATTATGCAGAGATTGTTCCCAATGATTAGGAATAACCATGATTGGTTATCTAAGCAATTGGATGAACTACCAGGAATTGAGTTCCCAAATCTTTCCTCTGTGGATGGGTATCTGAAACACTGGGGAACATTCGATCTTACTAAAAGAAATACTTTATATTCTTGGATTAATGATAAAGGAGAAATAGTATGCAAGAGAACTTACATGGAGCTTCATGCAAATGCATCTTACATTGCTTCCAAGATCTTAATGAGCCAAAAGCCTGTTATCAAATCTGGAGATCGGGTTCTTTTGATATATATGCCGGGACTTGACTTCATTGATGCATTTTTTGGGTGCCTTAGAGCTAGAGTCATACCAGTACCGGCTATTCCTCCTGATCCAATGCAAAGAGGGGGACAAGCTCTTCTCCATATTGAGAATATTGCCAAAGAATGCAATGCAGTCGCCATTCTGTCGACTTTTAGCTATCATACATCAGTTCGAGCAGCTTCATTTAAGAACACCATATTAATGGCAGGGAGGGGTAAGTGCTCCCCTCATTGGCTTACTTTGCCGTGGTTACATACTGACTCTTGGATCAAGAATTCCAAAAGTGACTCAAACAGATGCGTTGTGGTTATGAATGAACTGCTTGAGCCATTGCCAAACGATCTGTGCTTTCTCCAGTTCACATCAGGTTCAACTGGTGACGCAAAAGGTGTTGTGATAACACATGGTGGTCTTATTCATAACGTGAAGTTGATGAGGAAGAGCTATAGAAGCACATCAAGGACCGTGCTAGTGAGCTGGTTACCTCAGTATCATGACATGGGTTTAATTGGAGGACTCTTTACAGCTCTGGTCAGTGGTGGATCTTCAATACTCTTTTCTCCAATGACATTCATCAAGAATCCATTACTTTGGCTACATGCCATGAGCAAATATAGGGCGACACATAGTGCAGGCCCCAATTTTGCTTTTGAACTCATCGTTCGAAGACTTGAGTCAGCAGCCAAAGATAAACAGCTCAGTTTTGATCTCTCCTCCATGGCTTTCCTTATGGTTGCGGCAGAACCAATAAGGGTCAAAACCTTGAAAAGGTTCATTGAGTTGACTCAGCCTTTAGGTCTTTGTCAAGAAGTAATAGCTCCCGGTTATGGCTTGGCTGAGAACTGCGTATATGTGAGTAGTGCATTTGGAGAAGGAAAGCCAATATATCAAGACTGGCAAAGAAGGATCTGTTGTGGATATGTAAATTCAAATGACCCAGATGTGGATATTCGTATTGTTGATTCGGAAACAGGAAATGAACACAAAGAGGCTGGAAAAGAAGGTGAAATTTGGATTTGTAGTCCAAGTGCAGGAATTGGGTATTGGGGCAGGGAAGATATCAGTAAGAAAATTTTCAGAAATGAGCTTCAAGAGCAACATGGGAGAAAGTACACTAGAACTGGCGATCTAGGATGGGTTATCGATGGTAAACTATTTGTAACTGGTAGAATAAAGGATCTCGTGATTGTTGGGGGCAGAAATATTTACCCATCAGACGTAGAGAAAACCGTTGAGAATTCGTCTGAATTTCTCCGTCCTGGCTGTTGTGCAGTAATTGGAGTTCCAGAGGAAATTCTCTTAGCAAAAGGCTTATCCCATCCTGAGAATTCCGATACTGTTGGGTTGGTTGTTATTGCAGAAGTTAGAGAAGAAAAGCCCGTCCCAAGAGAAGTTATCGAACGCATTCATGCTCATGTTGCAGAAGAACATGGCGTCACAATTGCTTCCATAGTGTTGGTTAAACCAAGAACCATTTCTAAAACTACCTCAGGGAAAATCAAGAGGTTTGAGTGTCTCAATAATTTTACTAAAGGAACATTGAGTGTGATACAACAACCGAGTCTTCAAGAATTGCCTGTTCACATTACTAGACAAGGATCCAAAACTCCCACAACTGGCAATATTCACAAGAAAGAAATCATTGATTTCTTGAAGGGACTTCTTTTTGAGCAGACGAGTATTCCGGTTTCCAACATTTCTATAACCGAGAGTCTAGTATCGTACGGGATCGATTCTATCGGTGTGGTTCGAGCAGCTCAGAAGCTCTCTGTGTTTCTTGGAGTACCTGTCGGTGCTATTGACATCTTTACGGCAACCTGCATTGAGGATCTAGCCTGTTTTGCAGAAGCACTTCTAAAGAAGTCTAGACCTCATTTTGAAAGCCAACTGTCATCAATTCCCGAGGTCAAGGGAAGCATAACCTCGGAAGCCACATTTTCCCGAAAGTTAGTGATATGGTTTCTTCAACTTCTGGCATTGACATACATTTCCTTGATATTGATGTTTCCTGCATATCTATCAATTTCCACCTTTACATCCATGATATCATATTCCAGCATATTCACTAGTAGAATTACATGGCTTGATTACTTCATTCCTGTGGCGTTTGCTCCACTTGCGTGGATAATGTGCATAATCTACACATCCATATCTATTTCTTTATTCGGGAGTTCATTCCTACAACCAAATTACACCCAAGATCCAGAAGTTACCATTTGGTCCGTCAAATTTGTTAAGTGGTGGGCGCTTTACAAGGTTCAAGATATTAGCTCAAAAGTTCTAGCTGTTCATTTAAGAGGAACGGTTTTCCTGAAATATTGGTTTGAGATGCTTGGAGCTAACATTGGATCCTCAGTTTTGCTAGACACTGTTGACATCACAGACCCATCTCTGGTTTCCATTGGGGATGGAGCTGTAATTGCTGAAGGAGCTCTAATTCAAGGCCACCAGGTTAAAAATGGAGTATTGAGTTTCCACCCAATCAGAATTGGCCAAAATTCATCAGTGGGCCCTTATGCTGTTATTCGACAAGGAAGCATTGTAGGAGACAGAGCTGAGGTACTCCCTCTACAGACTATGTCTAGTCCTGTTGTGCCCAATATAGTTGAAAATGTGAGTTATTCCTATCAATCACTCTCTTTAAATACTTATGCAAATAGATGTTAACATCTCGGAAATTAAAAGTAGATTATAACATGCCTTACATGTTGTGGTTGCAGGGAGGAATGATAAAAACTGAAGTAGACATGATTGATGAGAGTCATGTAATTGCTTACCATTTCATCGGGATCTATATAATCCCTTTCCTCAGCACGTTATCTGCAGCAATCACATACTTCCTGTATTTATGGCTATTTAAGGAACCATTTTCTCTGGAATACTTTGGCCCTGTATGTTTGATTGGAGCCTTTCACTGGCTTCCATTTGGTATCGTGTCATACGGAACTTTGGTGAAGAATCCCCCATCCAGTGCAATTAACTTTGCCGTGGGCCTATCTGTTTCTTACTTTGTTCATGGCCTCCTCCTTAGTTTCCTCACCAGCTTTCTAAGTTTTATTTTAGCCAAATCACAAAGAAAGAAGAGGAATAGTGTTGCTAATTGGCTTAGAAACAGAATTATCATTGCATGTCACCAAAAATTTGGCAAGTTCCTCTCCGGTACAGAAGCTTTTTGCTTCTACCTTCGTCTTTTTGGGGCGAAAATTGGCCAACACTGTTCTATTAGAGCCATCAACCCGGTTTCTAATCCAGAACTGATCTCAATCGGAGACGGTGTCCACCTAGGTGATTTTAGTCGAATTATTCCAGGATTCTATTCTTCTAATGGATTTGTGTATGGAAAAATTGACGTGCAGACTAACTCAGTTGTTGGAAGTCAAGGAACAATCATGCCCGGTTCTGTTATTCAGAACGATGTCATACTAGGCGCACTTTCGATTGCTCCTATAAACTCTCGGCTTCTAGAAGGTGGCGTTTTCGTTGGTTCCAAAACTCCGGTCATGGTGAAGAACATCATGCACACTTTGGACGAAAGAATAGAGGAGATGGACATGAAGTATAAGAAGGTTCTTGGAAATCTAGCTGCAAATTTAGCCTCGACAACTCTCAAGGTCAAGTCGAGGTATTTCCATAGAATCGGTGCTGCTGGAAAGGGTGTTCTAAAGATTTTCCCAAACATCCCAGGTTTACCAGATCATAAAATCTTTAGCCCAGGAAAGAACTATCCCGTTGTTATCAGACACAGTAACTGCCTCAGTTCAGACGACGATGCAAGACTAGATCCACGCGGTGCAGCTATCAGGATTCTTTCAACAGACGAAATGGGTCATCAAAATCCAATTCTCGATTTGACTCTAAAAACTGGAAAGGCGTTTCACGCTCGTACAATAGGGGATTTCGCGACGTGGCTCGTATGCGGAGCGTCTGCACGAGAAGAGCATGTAAAACACGCTCCACATGTCCGGGAAGCAATGTGGGATTCCCTCCGACGAGCCGATTCATACGCCGATCTGCATTATTACTCCAACATTTGCAGACTGTTTAGGTTCGAGACTGAACGGGAAATGTACGTCAAATTCAAGATAAGACCTTTCGATGAAACTATCGGCGAGGACTCCGGTAAGGTAGAACCGAGAGGAGTGCTACCTCCAGAAACAGGCGCAATTCCTAGAGACAAGAACGACACTCGTCCGCTTCTTTTTCTGGACGAGGATTTCCGTCGTCGTGTCGAGTCTCCTGAAAAAGTGCGGTTCATCCTCCAACTGCAAATCCGGGATGTCCCTGAGGAGGAAAAGGATCGCGAAATTGCACTCGACTGCACTAAACCATGGGATGAATCTGAATTTCCGTATATTGAAGTTGGAGAGATCACTCTCGATCAAACACTAACGAAAGAAGAATCGGATCAGTTGGAATTCAATCCTTTTCTCCGTTGTCACGAACTCGATATCATCAGGGCTAATTCCTGCAACCAGAGTGCTTCTATGGATCACGGAAGGTCGCTGGTGTACGCGATCTGCCAACACTTACGCAACAGGAAGCCCATTCCAGAGTCATGGAAGATCTTCTTGGATCAATCAGACGTTAAACTCGACCTTTCTGGGTGTCCTATGATGGCTGCTGCTGCTGCGACATTTGTGAAAAACAAGATAACGCTAGCAAGAACCGGGTGGGAAACGTTATGGTCAATTTCCATTCAGCCTTTAATGCAAACAATAGTCCCTTATCTTGTTATGGGTCTAGTAATGTTCTACCCTTTAAAATGGGTAATTTACATGAAAAAGGAAGAGGAGAATGTCCCTTTACAATTGGTGATCCTGGCTATGTTTTGGGTAAGCTCGGGGGTTTTAGCTTCAATAGGATGCGTATTAGCGAAATGGGTTTTGGTGGGTAGAAACAGAGATGGACAAACGCTGATGATCTGGAGCAAGAGAATCCAAATGGATACAGTATGGCAGGCAACGAGGACGCTAGTAGGGGAATATTTCATGGAAATGACGAGTGGGTCTTTCTTGTTTGGGATATGGATGAAGACGATGGGTTCAAAGATAGGGTGGGAAGAAGGGGCATTCGTGGATAGCATGGGAGCTTTGTTGAACCCAGAAATGGTGGAAGTTGGTGCAAAAGGGTCGGTTGAAAGAGAAGCTTTGTTGTTTGGTCATATATATGAAGGTGAAAGTGGGAAAGTAAAGTATGGAAGAATTAGGGTTGAGAAAGGTGGGTTTGTTGGGACGAGAGCCGTTTGTATGCCTGGAGTCACTATTCAATCAGGTGCTTCTCTTTCCCCTCTTTCCCTGGCTATGAAGGGAGAGATCGTTACTTAATTCCATAATATATATGTTATAAATAATCCATGTCAAACTCAAATATGAGCTTTAGTAACCATTTAGCTATGAATCTTAATTCCTTGATATATATGAACTTTAATTTTTACTTATAACAATATTTGTATGAATTAATCTAACATATTTAGTGGAAAATACTATATTTATCTTTTATCATTTTTTATCTTACTTTTCTTATTCTTTATTTTACAAAGGATCCAGGTTGAATTGATGAACATTAAATTAACAAAGCAATCAATCGTAAATGATCTTTGAAGCTTGAAACTATTTCTTAAATGTATGTATTATCACTAATATGTATAGATAAGTTTATAAAATTTTCAAACTTATACAAACAAAATAAAAAAGATAAAGCATCAAGGAAATAGTTTAAGGTCTGGGCTAGGTCTACGGACTTTCCCTTCAACTCATTCTCAGTCGCAAATCAAAGTTAACTGAGTCTTGAGATTATGAAATTTGAGGCCGGGACTAACCTCATCCGCAAGTAAAGGTGCGCATAGGACTGACCCTAATGTAAGAAAAGACCTCATCCGCAAGTGAAGGTGCGCATAGGACTGACCCTAATGTAAGAAAAGACCTCACACGAATTTCACTCTCTTCTATCTCACTTAATATAGTGATTCACCGGTCACTAGATCAAATTTCACCTCTCCACACGAATTTCACTCTCCTCTGTCTCACTCAAGAGAATTGATCTTAAGAACATTCTACATTATTTTTGCTTATTTTTAGCGTCTTTTGGATATGAGTTTTTATTAATAATTTAGAACGAAAATAAATAATGATGGTGAATGATTTTGAATAAATGATAATTATTTTTGTAAAAAAAAATTATTTTTTTATATATATATATATATATAAAATAAAAAATATAATTTTTTTAATATTTTAGTTAATGAATTGAACTAAATTAATAGATAAAGAATAAGTAAAATAATGTTTAATTTTATTTGAATTATTAAAATAACCCAATCTCTTTTATATATATATATGACTAGACATCAAACCTACACATTTAAATTAACAATGATTTAAATCTTTTCACAATAATGATATTATTTTTTTATAATTAATTTTTAAAATAATTAGTTAATCTATTTAAATTTCTAAAATCAATAATTTTAAAATACAATATTTTTAGTATGTTATTTTTCAAATTTTAAATAAATAAATATATATTTAAAAAAAATAGATTGTTTAATAGTTATATAATAATATAATTTTATAATTATAATTAACTAATACTTCACTAAATATTTTTTGTTTAATTTTTTTCCAACTCTTTTATTTAACAAAAGTTATATTAAAAAGTTATAAACAATTTAAATAAAAAATAGTTAATTGAGATATTAGTCAAATATAATTATAAAACTATATTATAGTATAATAAGATAAAAAAAAATATTTTAAATTTTTCTCTATATAAAATTAGAACGGTAAGATTTTTTTAAATTTATAAATTTTCTTACCCCTATTAACTTTTAAACATTTTAAAATTTTATATATATATTAAAAAGTTTAAAAATAACATATTAAAATATTGTATATTAAATTATTTATTTTATAAATTTAAATAGATTAAAAAATTATTTAAAAAATTAAATTATAAAAAATAAATATAGTTATTGTTCAAAGATTATAATTGAGATAATTGTTAATTTAATTAAAATGTGCTTTAGTCAAGTGTATTTTAGATGTTGAATAAATTTAAAAAATGATTTCAATCTCAAAAATAAATATAACATTTTTCTTAATAAATTTAACCTTATATATAAGAATAAGAATAAAATTAAATATACATATATATTTTCAAAACATTTCATTAATTTATTATTTATATTATTTGTATATGCATATCTCTTAAAATTATTTATTGAATAATAGAAATGTAAAACACAGATATTATTAAATTAATAATATTGTGATTGAATAAATTTTATATTCAATAAAATTATAACAATTCATATATCATATTATAAAGGTAGATGATTAAGCTAGATATATACTTATATATTCAAACTATGTATATTATATTTTTATAAAGACTGATTATGTCCAGCATCTTATTCAAATTCTATAAATATTTTAATTAAAAAAAGGTGTGTTATGTTTTAAAAAGTAATATTATATTAATAATGTAATCATTTAATACCCATTAAGGCAAATTGTATTTAAGACAATAAATCATTTTTAATTTTAATTACAAACATAGATTCATCCTTATCTTTTAAAATAAATTAAAATTCTAGAAAAATTAAGTATTAGATAATTTTCAATTATTATTTTTAAATAAATAGTAAATTATAATTGAATTATATTTTTTGTGTGGTAGAACTGAAATTAAATTCTAATTTCAATTACATGTTTGAATTGACCTCAAAGTGTTATTTTTAGCATATTCTTGTGTATACTCTCAAGTATGTTATGAGTGTACAAATCATAAACAAAATTAAAATTAAAAGTCAATTCAATGAGGAACTAGCTCGACTATGTTATAATTATTTACTGGAAACATTGTTTTTATAAAAATATTATGATACATTAATAAAATGTCAAGAATCAATGAGTCATGCTCATGCTTCTCTATGTATAGTTATTTATTTTCAACTCAAATTTTAATATTCATGAGTCATTTTGATAATGTAGAATCTTATTTTTCCTTTTTATTCGATGTTATGATCATGTTTTTTCAATTGTATGGTATTAATTTTATTTGTAATTGTCAATATTTATTTGTTTGTATATCCTTATTAAAGATTAGTTATAATTTGACAATATTTTGTATTTTCAATATATATTTATAGTTATTCAATGTAAAAAATCTAAATTTATTCTAGATTAATAATTCAAGTTATTCAATGCGAAAACAAAATCAACAAACAAATTGATTTTTGGATAAATTAATAATTCAAGTTATTCAATGCGAAAACATTAACGACAAACAAGTTTATCTATATAAATATAAGAGATACAACATATATTTGTAGTTATTCAATTCTAAACAAATATAAATTTGCTATAGATTAATAATTTGATTTGGAAGCAAAAACGACAAACAAGTTGATTTTTGGATAAATTTGTTATAAATTAATAATTTAAATTATTACATGCGAAACGACAAACAAGTTCATCTTTCGAAACATACATCATAAATTGTTTTTTGTTTCTAGAACGAATGATAATTACTTATAACGTTAAAACAATTTTAATCTCAAAAGTTCATGTTTCATTCTTTTATTAAGAATTTCAAAATAATATTAAACCTCTCAAATATAATAGAAATTCATTAATAATGATAGTTTTCTATATCAATATATTATTAATTTAAAATAGTGATTTAGCGTAAATAAATTGATGGACGTAAGAATTCGATAATTTATTTAATAACGTTATTTTTTTAATGTCATTTTTGTGGTTATGCTTAAACAACTTTTTTATTTTTAAATAATTTTATAAAATGTAATAAATTTTAATTAAATTAAATGATAACAACTTTAATTTAAAAAAAGTTAATGTATATTATTAAAATATAATTATAAATATTATTTTAAAATCTGTAAAGATAAGAAAAAAATCTCAAACATTTAATTTTATTTAATTACAATTTGAATACTTTATCATAAAGTTAACAAACAAATAATATTTAATTCTAATTTTAATCAACCCAAACCATTTATAGCCAATGACATAAATTATATGGTGATTAAGATAATTAGTATTTACAATTATAATTAATGATTGAATCTAGGTTCATATAAATCTTAAAAAGATACCCAACTATTTAAAAAAGTTACACAAAAAATATTGTCACCTTTAATACATAATATTATTATATTAATTTGACTAAAACTCTCTACTCTATATAATAGACTATTTTCATTCACATTTTTCTCATCTTTCATTCACCCAACCAAATGTTCTTCCATCCTTCAAGTTCCATGGATTCTTCTCATGTTCCAAATCCTTCCATGGAGGATTTAAGCTTCCAAAATCCATTGAATCCCCTAATTCCTCAACCTGACTTTAGCAACGTGATAAGCGTCGCTAATACTCCACCATTGATTCTAACCCCCTTTGATTTGATCCACAATGTTTCCATGGAACATCTACTTTTCAAAAATACACATGCTCCTCCCGTCATTATTAAGACTAAACCTATGGAAGCTTCTCATCAGTCAAAGGTGATCTTAACTAATTTTTCCCGAGATCATTTAAAATCCATTCCTCATACTTATCCAACCCCACCACCACGGCCACCACAAGTACTATTACCAGTACCAGTCTTGAACCAGAACTCTGATGATTTTCTTCCTGTTAATGGAAATCAAAAGGGGCCAGCTTTTCAGCTTCTTGAAACCGATTTACCATTCCTGACATCCTTTCTGAATGATCCACCAATCAATCTGGATCAACCAATGGAGGTTTCTTCTGGTGGGGTAGTACTGCAGAAGATTAGCCAGAATCCTAATGATGATTCTCTGAATAACAATAGCCCATTTCTTCTGAATGATCCTCCAACTAATCCATGGGAGGGTTATGCCTCTGGTGGTGGTGGAGTACCGCAGCAGATTAGCCAGAATCCAAATGATGATTATCTGAATCACATTAGCCCATTTCTTCTGAATGATCCTCCAACTAATCCATGGGAGGGTAACTCCTCTGGTGGTGGGGTGCAGCAGATTAGCCAGAATCCAATTGATGATTTTCTGAATCACAATAGCCCATTTCTTCTGAATGATCCTCCAACTAATCCATGGGAGGGTAACTCCTTTGGTGGTGGGGTGCAGCAGATTAGCCAGACTCCAATTGATGATTTTCTGAATCACATTAGCCCATTTCTTCTGAATGATCCTCCAACTAATCCATGGGAGGGTAATTCCACTGGTGGTGGGGTGCAGCTGATTAGCCAGAATCCAAATGATAACTCTCTGAATAACAATACCCATGTTCTGAATTCAATGGGGTTAACTCCAAGCCAGCAGATTCAAGTTGACATAATAAGCAATGCCGCACTTGAGGTTTTGAAACAAAAATCAATGGTAAGGTTTTATTGTTCTATATGTAAGAAAGCGTTTCATTCTATTCAGGCAATGAGCGGTCACAGGAGTTATCATGCCAAAATGAAGAAAATGGAAGCTGCAGAAGCTGCTGCTGCTGTTGCTGCTGCTGCAAATCAAGGAGAAACATCCTCCTCTGCTGCCGCCGCCGGCGGTCACCAACTACCGCCGCCGGTTAACGTTCAGAATCCAGAGGAACCTGCTCTCAAGATCCGTAGGATCGAGAAAAACTGATAGGACTTTGTCATGTTGATCGCGCGATTTGTTTTGTTTGCGGTCACCGCATGTTGATAGCGCGATTTGTTTTGTTTTGTTTGCGGCCACCGCATGTTGATCGTGCGATTTGGTTTTTTTTGTTTGCGGCCACCGCATGTTGATCGTGCGATTTGTTTTGTTTTGTTTGTTTGCGGCCAATGGCCACCGCATGTCCTTTAATTTTTATTTTCATTTAAATTTAATGCTTTCGTATTAATCATTAATGTTTTGTTTCTTAGAAACTTTAATATTAAATGATTGTAATCTCTCTTTTCTTAAATAAAATCTTTTTAATGAAAAGTCAGTAATTTTATTATTTCTTTTTCTTTTCTTTTTAATTTTTTGGTAGAAGGTTTGACCATTAGTAATGTGAAAAAAATTATTTAATAATTTATTGTCTTTTTAGATTAATTATTAAATCTCTTCCCCTCGTAATAATGAAAAAGAAAAAGTTACATATCTACCAAATATGATATATTATAATATTTTTTTTTCACTAAATTTTAAGTATATCAAACACACTAAATAATAATAATATATATATATATATATATATATATATATATATATATATATATATATATAAACAAGTTTATAACCACAAGTGTCATATTGTTAATTTATACTTAACTGTTAATAGATTATAACCTCAAGAATAAAAAAAAATTGTAAAAGAGCCAATTTACATTATTATGGGCTACCAAATCTACAAAGGTGGCCCAAAATATTATATATAATTAATCAAGAAAGAAAATTTTGTTTGATGGATCTATTATAATTTGTTATAACCCGAATAAATTTTAAATTTTAATTCAATATGTACACTATATATTTTATCAAACTCATATTATTTAAGTTGGGGTGATATAAATTTTAGACATAGAAGTCTCAAATGAGAAAAGAAAATATAACAGGACTAAAAGCAAAAGTCATTTAATTTATTATACGACAAAATTATTTTACTCGAACTTCTCATACGACAAAATTAGGTCACTCGGATTTATCGTATGATGACATGTTTGTCGTTTTGTTGTCGCATTAAATAACTCAATTTTGTTAGCATATTAGAGCAACTTTTTTCTTATATAAATATAATATAAAAGAAATCAAACATGCCAAAAATATTTTACACTATGCTTGTTTATGATTGTGTTTTTGAACACCAACAAAGTTTGTTTTCCAAAAAAGAACAAATAGACTACAACAGAGGTTGTGAATATTGAAAAGAATCATTAAGTTATGTTTGGTTGACATTGTTTTAATCAATCTTATGTTAAAATCAAAACAAACTTGAACCAACATGACTAATGGTGGTAGATTGAACAAAAGAAAAGAATTACTGATATGGGTGTAAATTTTTAATAATAGTTTTGATGATCTTTAAATAAATGATTACAATTTTCAACCGAACTGAAACCAGGCTTTTTTAGAACCCTTTTCTCCTTCATCTCATTTCTCATTTTCTCAACTTGTTCCCATTCTCCATTAACAGCAAAAACATTCGACATTGCCACAAGACAAGCACCCTTCTTCTTCTTCCCCTGCTCCTCCTCCGCCTCCATCTTCACAACCATCCTTTTCGCAAGATCTTCTCTTTCGTGCACTTTACATCCATTTAAGAAAGCACCAATCATCGAATCCGTCACTTCCATTTTCATCTCCTTCACAATTTCATAAGCTTCTTCCATTCTCCCCGAACGACAAAGAAGATCCAAAACACAAGCACGATGCTCTTCCTTCACCTCTTCCGGTCTCATCTGCTTATAAATATCCAAACCTTTCTCAACTAAACTCCCATGACCACAAGCCGAAAGAACACAAAGGAAAGTGACCTCGTTGGCTTCAACTCCTTCATCTTTCATCCTCTCGAAAAGATTCAACGACGAATCAACCATTCCGTGCTTTCCATAACAACCGATCATGGCATTCCACGACGCAACATTCTTCACCCGAGTTTTATCAAACACAATTCTCGCTTCCATCAATCTTCCACATTTTGAGTACATATCTATTAGGGCACTGGCAACGAAAATGTTAACACTCAACCCCATTCTGTAAATAAGGCCATGAACAGCTTTTCCTATTAGAGGCAAACCAGCCAAACCACAGGCAGGGAGGAAAGCGGTTACGGTTACATGATTCGGGTTTACACCAGCATTAAACATGTCCTGAAATGCTCTAAGAGCTTCTTCAAGGCGTTGGCTTTGAACAAAGCCTGATATAACTGCATTCCATGTCTTTAAATCAGGAACCAATCCTTGTTCAGTAGTCATTCTCGTGATCCATCTCACAGTTCCTTCACAATCTCCAACCCTGGCGTGTGCAGTGATCATCGCATTCCAGGTGAAGTCATTCGGTTGCAACCCCATCGATTTCATCTTCTCAAAGAGGAGAATTGATTGATTCAACTGCCCTGCGTTTGAATACCCACAAATCATGGATGTTAATGAAGCAACGTCTCTTGTAGGCATTTCATCGAACAATTGGCGAGCAAAACTTAGATTCCCGCATTTACAGTACATATCGATCAGAGCATTCCCTACACTTAGATCAAAGACAAAACCCAATTTACGCACAGTGGAATGGATCTTACTTCCGTTTTTTAGGTCATTCAAACCGACGTAAGCTTTCAAGACACTGGAAAAAGTGTAAGTGTTGGGATAAATAGTTGATGAAACCTGTAGGGATGAGAAATACGAAAGAGAATCGTCGTAAGCTCCAATGAAGGCGTTGGAAGATATCATCCAATTGAAGGCGAAGATATTTGGGGATTGAATTTGATGAAACAAGAGGTGAGCTGATCTGAGATCCCCGCTGGCTGCGTAAGAGGCAACGAGCTTAGAATCCATAGAGGCAGTGTTGATTTCGAATCCGGATCCCAAAAGGAAACCGTGAATTTGCTTGCATTGAATCAGTCGCTTAGCTTTCGTGCATTTCTCCAGTATCAATACCAATTCGTCCACACTGGGTAAGCAAATTGAGAATTTCATATTTTCACATGTTCATCTTCTTCGCTTACTTGCTATTATTTTTTTTTTCTCTGAAAAAATAAGTGATTTTCAAAACAAAAATGGTTAATAATACCTTATTTTTCCTTTACAATCTTTTTTTAATCAGTGAAATCAATTTGTTTGGATGAGAAATTTGATGAAACGACACTTATAAAGCTCGGGGAAATGATTAGCGCCCAATAAAATCTGCGAAAATGACAATTTCTCTTATATTATGACGAAAATACTCTGTACGAAACTCTAATTCTTCCCGACATGACTTGACGAGTGTATTTTTGTCCGAAAATTGAAAAGTAATCGTGCGTAATTTTTTTTAGGCGCCGATCAATTCCCCAATTAAGGCCAAGAAATTCTTGGGACATCTCATCAAATTTTTTATTTGAAAATATATAATGAATTGGGTTTAACTAAAAAAATATATTATTTCATTTATTAATATATAAAATTAAAATATTATTAAATTTAAATTAATATTTGAGATTTTTTTCTATAAGAAGCTAACATAATACTCTTCTGGACTGGACGACATTTAGTTAGGACTGACCATGGGATAAGCCCATATATTTTTAGTTAAATTTACTAAAGCTGACTATGGTTTAAGCCCACGGATATTTAATTAAATTTATAATTATTTTTAACATAGGTTTAAAATTAAAAATAATTTATTGTTATTTAGTTATGAGTTTAAATATAATCTTTTAACTAAAATGAAGCCTTCCAAAATTTTTTCATATTTTTTTACATGGGCTCCAATTTTCAAGATCAGCACTGTATTTAGTCTTTTAAAATCAATTCGACCACTTGAGCGATTTAGTAGGTTAATATTTAAGATTATTAAAATATTTTTTCTCATTTATCACATTATCATTCAAATTCCAATTAATTATTTTGTAATTTTTTAAAATAATTTAAGCATAAAAAGTCTTTGTCAAGAAAATTAAAAATCTCAATATAAATTGAGGTGGGCTGTTATAAATTATAATCATGGAAATTTCTTCTTATTTTTCTATAAATCAAATCTGATTTAATATATATAAAGAATATAGTTTTAAGTAGTACAAAACTATATATATAAATCTGATTTAGTAGGTTGTTTTTATTTAGTCTAGAAGTGAAGAGACCTTTATATATTTATAAAAGAAAAGTTAGTGCATTAAAAAAAATCAAGGTTATGTCACATTTTCAGCAGAAACTATTTTTTCGACTATAGCCTGGGGTTGAAAGCATAATAATCAAGTTTAAAAGATAAATGGATTTTAAATTAAAGTGAGTTGTCAAAAATAACTTCATAAATAAACAAAATAAAAACCCATATATATTAATTATCCCTAAAACAATTATTCAATTATCCATAAAATATAATATTCAAAACACACTTATGTATTCTTATTAATCTTACTTTTATTAGAAAAATAATCTAATGTGATTTCTCTTTTAATGCCTCATTTAATTTGAAAATCAAAATGAGGATCATACTTTTCTTAAAAAAAAAAAAAAATTTGTAAACACACCCAATAAATTAATTTAATCATGGAAGTTAGAGATATTACATTTTTTTCGTTAGACTATATTATTATATATATATTTTTTATTTAAACCATTTTAATGATTTATATCACATATAATCATTTATCTTAAGATTATTTAAAAAATTGTCTCATTTAATTTAATAATATGTTTACTCTTTGATTGATATGCATGTGTTTTTATTCAACGCCATTTTAATGATTTATATCACATATAATCATTTTATGTTATATTTTAGTTTATCATATACACTTATATGTATATACTTAGTTTAATTTGGACTTATACATTTTTTTTCTTCCTGAAACTAACTTTTTCTTACACAATTTTTATTCTTAATAATTTTTTTTCGCGTGTGTGTGGAAAATAAGCATGTAATTAAACTAAATTACCTCAGTACTCTTAATATGTACAAATGCTAACATCTCAAGAAAAACAAATAAAAATGTAAAGCATCCAAATGAATAGGAATTAAAAACCTTAATTTTAAAGATCTAACAAGGTTATTATTAAGGAAGAGAATGACATTATTATACATTTAAGCTAGAATTTGATGCACTATCAACTTGTTTTTGTGCTCCAACTCCAACTCCAACTCCATCGTCATTACCCGTTTTCAATATTTCGGTTTCTTCATCCACGTTGATGCCCTTATACCAAGTAGCACAATATACATATATCCCGAAATCAACTACGGTTAAGATCGCGATAAGGAAGTAAAATCTTTCGACGTGGCCAATGTTTAGATTACGCGGAATCCACCCGGGTCGGCCTCCTCTTGCCGAGATTGCCATCACTATGTTAATCAACACGATGCTCGTGTAATTCCCTAAAGACATCGAAGCCATACAAAGCGAGCTCCCGAAGCTCTTAATCCCATCCGGGGCCTGTCCATTAAAGAACTCTAACTGCCCAACATACATAAAAACCTCGGACGCCCCAACTAGAAGGTATTGTGGTACTTGCCAAAATATACTCAACGAACTAGGTTGATTTACATCAAATACTTTCCTAAGTCTCGCCATCTCGGTTATGCCAGCTGCAACCATGGCTAGCATACCGATGGCGAGACCTATCCCCATTCTTTGAAGTGGGGTTAGGCCTTTACGATTCCTAGTGAATCGGCTGGCTATTGGTACTATGATGTGACGGTTGATGCCAGTGAAGATAAGAACGCTGAAGACGTCGAAAATAGACATGCTTGCAGCCGGAATATGGAAGTTTCCGATCTTGGAGTGCATAACCGAACCTTGCTCGACGAATAGGGAAGCCATTTGTGTGAAGATGACCGAGTATATGATCGTGCATAGCCAAATTGGAATCATTCTCACTATGCATTTGGCTTCTTCGACTTGAGTAACCGTGCATAATCTCCAAGGGTTAATCTCTTGTCCACGGAAATCTTGTTCCATAATTGTGGCGGCTTTGTCCAAACACTTGAATTCTTGGCTGTGGTGAATTTTCGTACTACCTTTTGTAGCATATTCCGATCCATCCACCTCATACAACTCCTCTTCTCTCGAAGGAACGATACGCCATTTCTTAACGGAAGCTACGAAAACTTGAGCCACACGGGATAAAGGATCCCCATGAGGTTTAACATAACGATAGCCTCTCGAGCCGACTAAGAACAACCCTAGGGCTAGAGTGGCTGCACAAGTGGAAACCAAAAACCCTATTGTCCATTTCCCAGTATCCTCATAATAAACCAAGATGGTGTTGGAGAAGATTAAGCCTACATTAAGTGCGAAGTAGAAGTAGCTAAAGAACGCCAATTTGGATTCCTTCTCTTTCGGTTTAAACTCGTCGAATTGATCTGATCCAAATGTGGCTAATGTCGGTTGATGGCCTCCATAGCCAAGTGCAATCATGTAGATGGCTAAGTAGAACATACCCACTCCAAGTCTTGAAGGTGGATTACAAAAAAACTGGCTGTTACCACATCCATTAGGCTTGATCAGTAGTAGCCATGATGATACAGATAACGTACCCAAACCCTGCACGCATTCATGCATGCATGTCCAAGTTAATTAGTAGCACTTCAATTATAAGTTAATAACCAATAAAATTAAGAAAAGTAAACTCATTAATTCTTGAATATAATTACCCCAATAAGAATTATCTGAAACAGGGCGCAAGTGAAGTAACGACCCAAGTAAGAATCGCTAACGAAAGCTCCAAGCAGTGAGAACAAATAGACTGTTCCAGTCCACTTGCTAACATTGTTAGCTGCAACTGCATTATCCTGGCCAAGAACCCTAGTCAAGAACAAAACCAGATTCACACCAACCCCGAAAAATGACAAAGTTGCAAGGCCTTGATTCGCTACATGCATCAAAATACAGACAAAAGTGTTTTTAGAGACAAACAACAATAGTATTACTAGTTTGGTCTGATTAAAAAAATATACCCAACAATAGAAGAGCATATTTCCATCCTCCTGTTTCTTTCTTCTTTAAATTCCAACACTTTCGCTTAACCTCTTCGTCATCAAGCAGGTTAAGCTTGACTATGGGTTTAGGGTTTTCATTATTTCCCCTTTCCACCTATTAGAAAAAGAAAATACGAGATTAATTTCTTGGTTGAATTATATATAGTTGTTATTTTTAGGGTCAATACATACTCTTATTTCTGTGATCTCTGGTGAAGACACAAGGACAGTGGCGTCATTAGCCCGGTCTCTTTGAGGAACCATCCCTCGTTTACCCTGCAAGTTAAACTTTAAAAAAATTATAATTTATTTGAAAAGAAGGATTCTACAAAAGTTTATACATATATATGGATCATTTTCTTAAGAGAAATGGAGAATTTACAACTAATAATAAAACATTTAATAAAGAACGAGACAGAATCATGAGTTCGAGTGTTCAACCCCGGACCATTTTTTAAAATAGAAAGAGATACGAGATACAAACCTTTGATCAGGAGACAAAAATGTGAACGGAGGATCTGAAATAATCTCTGGAGAAGGCGGGGAAGATCCAGTGTCAAGAACTAGGAGAAGTAAATGTGTGAAAGTGAGGGAGATGATGGTTTGGTAAATGGAAATTGTTAAGTTAGTAAAACCACTGAGACTTTTTGTCATTTATGGTGAAGGTAGAAGAAGATATATCAACAATGGTTTATTCAATCACTCAAATTAAAGCTTCTTTTAGAAGAACTTTCGATCTCCTCAGGGCTTGTTAATTTCGAATGAAAAGATATTCTAAAAGGATCGTTATATAGAGATAGAGATGATCGAAAAAGAGAGAATACATGCATGGATATATGTATACCTAAAACTATTGATAATTAGGGTTTGATAAGTTCTTGGATCCTATAAATTAGGGAAAATAATTGACTATATATAACTAACTAACTTGATCACTTTGTCATATCTATTCACTTATGTTTCATTTGATAACTTTATCTCAATATCCTCACTTATATATATATATATATATATATATATATATTGGATAATTAATCTTCCGACAAAACTCACATTTTTTCTTAGTTTCTTTTTAAATAATATATTTTGTAGGAATATGTGAAATGTATGGTGAAAATAGGCTTGACTATTTCTGGTCATAATTTACTAGGTTTCAATTTGTTGGTTGATGTATTTAGAGTGACCATTATTATTAGAACTCAAGAAGAGGTTTTAGGGTTTGCCACTCTCTTAGACAACTAAACTAAGTCAACAATTTGGAGTGTTTTCGGCATCTTTCACGTAAGGAATTATAATTCCTAGGCACCCATTGAAATGGTTTTTAGTTTGATAAGTTTTTTTTTCTTACAACAAAACTTTTTATGTATCCACAATAATCATATATATATATATATATATATATATATATATATATATATATATTATCCTCTATTCAAATGTTGTTTTTTAGTTTGATATGTTTTTTTTACAACAAAACTTTTTATATTTAAAATAATCCTATATCTTATCTTATCTTGGCTTGAAATGGTTTTAGTTTAATGTTTTTTTTGTAAGAACATATTCATTTATATTTTTAAAAGTTGAATCATGAAATGTGAATTAAAAAAAAAAATCGTAATGATTCGGTATGGCAACGAGGCTGGGAGTGAGCTTACCATTTCCGCTTAGAGCTGGACATCATGTATAATCGGTCGTATTCGACTCGGACAAGTCATTTTAGACTTGCAATCGGGTCGGGTATTAATCTTATGTGTGTTGTAACGTGTCTTGATCCATTCAAAATATTATGATTCACGGACTCTTTTGTGTCGTGTTAATTCATGTCCATGAGTTTATTCGTGTCGTGCTAACTCGTGTTTAAATTCATGTTTCGTGTTATACCGACTATAGTTTCGACTTAATTGTATCGTGTCGATGTTCGTTTTCATGTGTGTCATGTCGTGTCTTGACAGACTCATGTTAATTATATATATATATATATATATATATATATATATATATATATATATATATATATATATTAAATTATATAGTTAGTAAAAATTATAAAATATGATTATTAATTAATTTATAAGTTAAAGGTGTGAAATATGTTATTTAAAAAATTAATTAATATGTCAAATATGTAAGATGAGTAGATCTAAATTATAACATATAGTTTCATAAATAATAATTTGAATGTCAATTATTTAAAATTTGTTTTAAAACTTACAAATAATTATTCAAATAAAATTATATAATAATTTATAAAATTAAATAATTTATTAATTGAATAAAAATGTAAATATATGTAAAAAGATGTGATAGTTAAAAATGTTACTGTAAGTGAGTATTTTGAGAAAGAAAAATGAGAAAAATATGGGTAATTTAGGAAAAGAAATGAGAAAGGTGAGTAAAAATTAAAATAAATTTGTAGTTGAAATATTTATAAATATATATTATTATATTGTAATTTAATGGAAAGGTAATTATAAATTATAAATATATATCATTATATTGTAAAAGTTATTTTATTATCATATATATATTATTTAATGATTAAAAATAATTAAAATTATAAAATCATTTTAAATTTTAAAAATAAATAAATTAATAATATCTTAGAGAATTATATATTATATTTATAAAATTAAATAATTTATTAATTGAATGAGAATCTAAATAGATTTAGATAAAATGCTAATGTAAAGTTGAGGAGTTTAGGTCACGTGACTTTATGTGTATAATCGTGTTTGTGTCGTGTCTGTGTTTGTGTTGACTCGTAACCGTATGACGATCGTATAAATTCATAATTGTGTCATGATCGTTCTTGTGTCGTATCCAACCCATGACCCGAGTAAGATAATATTGTATTGTGTCGTTCTGTACTAATATCGTGTTTGATCGAGTCAGTTCGTGTTGATTCAACTCATTGCCCAGCTCTACTCAACGTCTTCTTTATTAATAAACAATATTTTCATATAATTAGCCATGGATATTGAAGCTCTTGACTCTGTTAATTCGGCGATCCCCATGGATAAAAAAAACACAAGCAATTACGGCTCTAATCCTTTGGAGGAGTGTAATCCTGCCTTACAAACAACTCAATCTATTTAGAAAGGTCGTAACAACCCAATCATAAATGATCGTCAAAGAAGATCAAATGGTCGTGTGAATGCTTATAAGAATAATCAACATAATTGATAAAGAGATTTTTTGACGGTTCATCTGAATTAGTTGAGGGCCGATATAGATATAAGTCAATAGTGATGGAACAAAGAAGAGGATGGTAGATAGAAGAAGTGAAGATATTTGAATTAAACTATTCATTTCTTCTATCTCTTAAATGCTTCTCAATTTTTATGTATTTGACTATATTCATCTAACTTTAAAGCATCTCTCTCTACAAGAGTTAGGCATCGTGCATAAACGGTTGTATTCGACTATGGCAACTCGTGTTAGACTTTCAATCATGTTGTGTAGTGTCTCAATCTTATGCGTGTTTTATCGTGTCTTGACTCACTCAAAATATTATGATCAACGGGCTCTTTCGTGTCGTGTTAATTCGTGTTCACAAGTTTATTTGTGTCGTGGTAACTTGTGTTTAAATTTGTATTTCATGTTATTCTGACTAGAATTTTAACATAATCGTGTTGTGTCTATGGCCGTTTTCATGTGTTTAATATTGTGTCTTGACACACTCATATTAATTATTTATATATATATATATATATATATATATATATTAAATTACATTGTTAGTAAAAATTATAAAATATGATTATTAATTATTTATTTTAATTTAGAAAATTTAAATTAATTTAATAAGTTAAATGTGTGTAATATGTTATTTAAAAAACTAATTAATATGTTAAATAGGTAAGATGTGTAGATATAAATTTTAATATATAGTTTCATAAATAATAATTTGAATATTGATTATTTAAAATGTATTTTAAAACTCACAAATAATTATCCAAATAAAATTAGTTAACAATTTATAAAATTAAATAATTTATTAATTGAATGAAAATATAAATATATTTAAAAAGACGTGATAATGTGATAATATTAATGTAAATATAAGTAGTTTGAGAAAGAAAATGAGAAAGATGCGAGTAGTTTGTGGAAGAAAATGGGGAAGGTGGTAGTAATTAAAATGAATTTATAATTGATATATATTTATAAATATATATTATTATATTATAATTTAATGAAAATGAAAATGTTCTATAAATTATATTTATTATTATATTATCAAAATTAAATTATTATCATATATTTATTATTTAATGTATTAATAATTATTAAAATTATAAATTAATTTTAAATTTTAAAAATAATATCGGAGATAATTATTAGGAAACTCACATTTCTATTCATATAATTTATTTAATTTTATTATATTTAATTTTAATTTATATTATTTAAATTAATGTTTTATTTTAATATTTTAATTTAGTAAGTTTAGTTTTAATTATATATATTACATTTATAAAATTAAATAATGTATTAATTGAATGAGAATGTAAATAAATTTAAAGAAAATATTAATGTAAGTTGAGTAGCTTAAGTCATATAACTAACTAATTGTGTTTATGTCATTTTGTGTGTATATTAGTGCTCGTGTCATGTATATATTTTTGTCGTGTTCGTGTCGACTCGTGATCGTGTTACGATCGTATAAATTCAAAATCATGTTGTGATCGTGTAATCTTGTGCTTGTGTCGTGTTCAACCTACGACCCAAATGAGATAATATATTGTGTCGTTTCGTACTAATATCATGTTTGTTCATGTTGATCAAATCCATTGCCTAGCTCTCTGCTATCGCCACTTTATTAAAAAACCTGATAAAAAGGAGATAAACTAAATATAGATAATAACTAAAGTAAAGTATGTCGCATAAGATTTTTTAGTAACTTTTTTAATTGTTAGTGTGAAATTTCATGAAATAAAAACAACCAATATTAGATTGAAGTGATGATGTAGTGCCATCCGGGGGCGACAAATCATAGTACATATTATTTGCCGAAAATACTCTTAACCTACGTTTTAGTAAGGCTGCCCATAAGACTTGGACAACCCCTCTAAAGACTACCCTCTTTGTTTTGTATGCAAATAGAATGAAACCCCCTACCCAATTACTATTGTTCTGAATATGTACAATGGTAAACGAGCCCATGCCTGAGACCAGTGTCCAAGTAGCGAAGTACCAGTTAAAATAGTCGCTTATGCTTCTCTTCCCAGCCTTGAAAACCTAGAGTTGGGCATCATGCAGAAACAATCGTAGTCGACTCGGGTAAGTCGTGTTAGACTTTTAATCGTATCGTGTTTCAATTTTATGTGTCATTTCGTGTCTTGACTCACTCAAAAATAGACTTAGGTCATGTGACTAATTGTGTTTATGTCGTTTCATATGTATATTTGTGCTCGTGTCGTGTTTATATTCGTGTCCGTGTCGACTCGTGACCGTGCTATGATCGTATAAACTCATAATAGTGTCGTGATCGTGTAGTCTTGTGTTTGTGTTTGTGTCGTGTCCAACCTACGACCCGAATGAGATAATATATTGTGTCGTTTTGTACTAATATCGTGTTGGATCGTGTTGATTAATGTTGATCAAATCCATTGCCTAGCCCTCTACTATCGCCGCTTTATTAAAAAACTGATAAAAAGAAGATAAACTAAATATAGATAATAATTAAAGTAAAGTATGTCAAATAAGATTTTTCAGTAACTTTTTTAAATGTTAGTGTAAAATTTCATGAAATAAAAACAACCAATATTAATATTAGATCGAAGTGATGATGTAGTGCCATCCGGGGGCGACAAATCGTAGTACATATTATTTGTCGAAAGTACTTTCAACCTACGTTTTAGCAAGGCTGCCCATAAGACTCCCCTCTAAAGACCACCGCTCTTTGTTTTGTATGCATATAGTATTTTTCTCCTGCCAAGAAAAATACTATCAATAAAAACATCGAGAGAGTTCAGAGTTGGTAGAATGAACCCCTTACCCAATTACTATTGTTCTGAATATGTACAATGGCAAATAAGGCCATGCCTGAGACCAGTGTCCAAGTGGAGATGTACTAGTAAAAATAGTCAATTATGCTTCTCTTCCTAGCCCTGAAAACCTAAAGTTGAGCATCGTGCATAAATAGTCGTAGTCGACTCGGGCAAGTCGTGTTAGACTTTCAATCGTGTCGTGTCTTGACTCACTCAAAAATAGACTTAAGTCATGTGATTAATTGTGTTTATTTCGTTTCATGTGTATATTTGTGCTCGTGTCGTGTCCGTGTCGACTCGTGACCGTGCTAACATCGTATAAACTCACAACAGTATCGTGATCATGTTGTCTTGTGCTTGTGTCGTGTTTAATCCACGATCCGAGTGAGATAATATTGTATTGTGTCGTTTCGTACTAATATTGTGTTGAATCGAGTCGATTTGTGTTCATCCAGTAATTGTCCAACTCTATAATCGCATAGTTTATACTCTAAGAATATTTTTACTACTATTTACACCTGGTTCGGTTTCAAAAAATATTCGCGAAACACCATTTATACCATTTAAAAAATAAAATCTAAGATTAATTATGTCAAATGATGTTTTATGTAGTATATTAAAAAATTATATTATTAAAAAAATAAATTTAAAAATCTTATAATTGTTTTTTTGTCTTTTTTTTTTTAATATTTTCATGATTTTTACTTTAAATTAAGATTTTCTAAATTAGAATTGATATTTAGTCTCTTAAAAATTGGATAAAATATAAATAATTATTTTTTCAAAAAAATAATATGAATTATAAATAAATATATTAATAATATTATAAATTTAGTTGTGTTTATTAATGTTGCAGAAATAACTCAAATAATATTTAGGAAGAATATCAATTTTATTTATAAAGTTGGAATGAGGTGTCAAATTTATTTATAAAGTTGTAAAATTCTATTTTTATATATAAAGTTGTCAAAAAATGTCAAAAATAAATAAGATAATGGAAGCTATCTAACGAGGTTAGATTTGTATCTACGTGGCATCCACATATATATTTTTTTAAACTATTTTTCTTTTTTTCATTTCAAACAAACTTAAATACAATAAATAAATAAATAAATAAAATTATTTTTGTCTTTTTTTTTTTTACAGATCACCAGAGCGGCCCATTGCGGACCTCTTTACCAGCAAGGTATTCCTACGACGATATCTCTACACAAATTCTTCCGACGATATCTCTGACAACTCTTTCTCTACACGATTCAGTTCCACCGGAGACTTCCCCCTCTCCTCTTCAACCGCCGCCTATTCCCTAGATTCATCCTTAGCCTCCTTGTTCTTCTTCTACCACATTTAGATTTTGAGAGGCAATGTCAATGTTCGAATTGTGCTACCTTTTTTTTCTTCACAATTACTGCTCTAGGATCCTTTGGCTGAACAGGAAGTGGGTCTGGTACTAAGAATGATGGAACAGTAGTCAAGTGATTATCCGGTTCATACAATAGACAAATTGATTCGGATATTACCGATACAGTTGATGGCAGTTGCGGTTGTGGAGATTTTGGCTGAACTTTAACAACTTCCCGAAGTCAAAGAAGAAGTGTCCGCCCTTTGTGACGGAAACAACATTCTTCCCTTTATTAACTAGTCCCACACGCACTTCGTCCTCTTTTTGCATATCGAGTATGTTTGATGAATTCAAAACTGTTGGATTCTATATTTGTAAAACAGAAGGAAGATGCTCCTTCTGTAACTATACTAAATCGTCACGACCAAGCCTTAATTTGATGTCCATGAGGTGACTTTGGAATCGAGAGGGCCCGGAAAATCTACGATGACTATTGATGAAGAAGCGACGACGACGACTAGTGGTGAAGAGGAAAAGGTCGGCGACGCGGCGGTTGTTGGTGAAGTAAAAAAAAAGATTACAGAGTTAGGTTTGTTTCAAATGAAAAATAAAAGTTTAAAATATATATAATATATAAGTGGATGCCACGTGGATACAAATCTAACCGGTTAGATGGTTTTCGTTATCTTATTTATTTTTGACACTTTTTTACAACTTTATATATAAAAATAAAATTTTATAATTTTATAAATAAATTTGACACATCGTTCCAACTTTATAAATAAAATTAACATTCTTCCCAATAATATCTATATCATCTTAATCAACTACCCAAAAAAAAACACCACAATTCACATAGGAAACTACTTACAAAGGAATTAACCACCAAAAAAAACACCACAATTCACATAGGAAACTACTTACAAAGGAATTAACCACCAACAAAATTTAGAATGATAAATAATAGTTCAACTAAGAAAAGTTTTAATAATAATATACAGTTGTAAGTTAAGTGTTAGAGTCATTCAAATATTATATTCTCACCTAAGGTGCTACAAAATTTGATATCATGTATTTTTAATTAATATATATATATATATAATTTTAAAACAATAATCATATTATTTTTTAAGAAATTAATTCTCAATTTAAATAAGAGTTACGTATAAAAGAAATTATAAAATAAAATAAACAATATTAAAATAATTAAATAAGAATCTAGAGGTTAAATAATATTATAAATTTACATCAACTTTTTTTAGAGATATATGTATATTAAAAATGAAAATAATCGTTTAAACACAACAACAAATTATAATATGAAAAGAAAAAATAATAAATAATAATAAACGGTACTAAATAAATTATTGAGCTCGTAAATTCTCAAAAAGAACTTTTAACTCTCCAAAAAACTTTACTGACTTTCTTAAATGAATCTCAGAAAACGTCATAATAATAATATTATGAATGATACGTATCAGATAACTACGCACGATCTCTCTAAAATCAGATAGTTCATAAAAAATAATTTGAATGATAACTCAAATATGTAAAAGACTCCAAATCTAGTCACCCTTCGACATTGTAAAAAGTAAGTAAGTTGTCAATTCAAATTTTCGTGACCAATGACGAATCCAGTATTTTCTTTTTCTCTAGGCTATAAAAATTATATGTATTATACTATTACGGGTAATAAGTGAGCATATTAATCAAATTAATACACGAATACCCATACTAAAATAAAATAAATTTAAAAAATTTAAAAAGTGATAAAAATACTCGATTTAAATAACAAATTTATATATTTAAAATTATATAGTTGAAGAGAATTTAGGTTAAGGAAATGTGACAAGTTAAATTAATTATGTGGGAAGATTAATTATATAAATAAAAAATATATAAAAATATAGTTTAGTATATTTCAGCATAGTTTACATAAAAATATAAGAAAAAAACATAAAACGTCACCAAGAACAAATTATCATGTGAGTAGACACTCAGAAAGTCGATTATAAATATTAATTATAAATATTGATGCATATAAAACCGTTTTAGAAATATAAATAATACATCAATTTCCAAATGAATGACTTGATATATTCAACTAGTTTGTTATAGTGTCGAATATATATTTTATAATCGATTTAATTTTTGTTTTTTAAAATTTCTTTGTTTAAATAACCTAACAAATCAATATACTGTTTTAACTTGTTTTGAATAGCAATTGAATAGTTTTTTATCGGATATTTCTCAATAAAAAAAATACTCACGACTAGTCATAATACAACATTTTTCATGCACATATCATCCGTAAAAATTTTACCGTGAATAACGCTCATTTCAAAGAACAAAATCTTGGATGAAATATTCGACTTTCAAAGTTATTCCCAACAAAAAATATATGGAATCATCTTAGCGAACCACTTATAAAAATGCCCCACATAAACTATTCATATATTGCCAACGTATAACGTCTTGTTCAAATAGGGACACTTATTTGCGTCCTACCAAAAGTAACTCTATTATGGGACAAAGTCTCCATAATATTTAATCTCCTTTTATATATAATTCGGTTAGCGAAACCACTAGACCGATGATCAAACATGTCATTAATTGTGAAATTTCTACTTATAACAATTGAAGTAAGTTTATGATACGTCATAATAAATAGATTTTTGATACTACACTAAATATCGTCTCAAAAACAAATTTACAATAATTAAATTCTAATTAAGAATATTCAGAAATCTTTTAATTTTTTTAAGGTGATTCTAAAAGTTAGTAACGATGAGTGGTGAACTAAATTAAGTCGAACAAACCAATCAAACAGTATAAAAAATTCATTACCAAATATTTTAAGTGAGAGTGAAAATTATAATTGACATCGAAAAATGTTCTATCAAATTATAACTTATTATATATCTATAATAAAGTTGATATTAGGGATTAATAAACGTTTCTTAAAGCATATATTTGGTATAGCTATGTATTTTTATAGATATAATTTTTTTTAAAGAAAGACAAATTTTTTTTATTAAATTGTGACACGATATTCCCAGACAAATATTTTACCAATATAAATAAAATTGTAACATTATATAACATAAATTCAACATAAGACCATCTTCAACCCACAAACTCATTCTCAAACTCAAAATGCAGTAAACATCATATCAAACAGTAATTTATCTCCAACCCCAAAACTTATTTCCAAACCCAAAAAAATATTCTTAGAATATTCCTTTTTTACACTAACTTTTTAACCTTATTAATATTATCTATATATTTATCAACTTCACATATTTAACCCCAATCTTTTCTTATTCATTTAATAAAATTAATTATATATCAATAATTCATACATAACAAAAATAATTAAATAATACATTTAAATAAACAAACATAAAATATTAAAACAAACATTATTAATAAAAACAATAAATTTATATGATTATTCGTAACTATAAAATAAATTATCAAATATAAATAAATTAGATAAAATTTTAAATATAATATAATTTAATGATTTAACTATACATTTAA
Organism: Impatiens glandulifera; assembly: GCF_907164915.1. NCBI lineage: Eukaryota > Viridiplantae > Streptophyta > Magnoliopsida > Ericales > Balsaminaceae > Impatiens > Impatiens glandulifera. The sequence goes on from NC_061863.1 coordinate 65,828,179, forward strand.
AAATATTATAACTTTTATCTTAAAAAGAAAAAAAAAATTTAAGTCTTAATTTTGATTATAGATATATAAGGTTATATATATAAAAATTAAAAAAAAAATAGATTGAGGGCCATTTTGAAAAAATGGTCAAAATGGGTGAATGAACAGTGCAAACGCATGCATGCGTTGGCTGGAGGAGAGACACGTCCAAACGCATTTTGGGTTTGCGAATGGTGTCCGGTTGGAGTGAAAAGGGGCACGCATAATGGGATTTGCGTGCCCATTGGAGATGTCCAACGAAACTATACAAAAGTGGAAAACACCATAAGTTCACAAAAGTATAAACAAACATTTCATAACAGCTAAAATTTCAACATACAATAATTAAAACTAATCCTCCTACATATGAAATAATATTTAAGATTAATCTTCTTTTGAATTTGTTGGTCATGTCGTGGACCATTGCGGGGACTACTGGGAAACATGACAAACTAAGGGTCTTGAAGATGGGCCGGAGAGTGGGTGAAGATCTAACTTTAAAAAAAAATACCCTGGTCCGTTTTTTAATAAAATAATTGTATTGAAAAAGGTACATGTAGTACCAATCATTAAGCAAAATAAAGAGCTATTTATTTTGGATTTTTACTGTTTTTTTTTTTCCTAAAACCCAGTTTGATTATTGTTTAATAATAAAAATATCTTAACTTTTTTTCCTCTATTTTGAAAAATAATTAAATAACTTTAATAATAGATAGATAAAAAGAGTGATTAGATCGATGAAGTGATAATTGAGTTTTGAGATAAAATCCGAATAAGGTCAAAGTATTAGGATACCATGTAATAATTCATTCATGAGTTTCACAAAACAAAAATGAACACGTCTTAGAAAACTCTGAGCCATAATAACCAAAAATCAAACTAATCCCAAAAGAAGATGTTAGTAGTCGTCACTATCACTGAATCTTCTTCTAATAGGACAGTTGACGGTTTCTCCATCCGACCAATACATCACGAGTTTGTCAGTTGTAGAATTTGTGGCATCATTAATTGAAGGCAAAGGCAACAAGTCAATGCCTCTTCCTATCTGGGTTGGGTGTTTAAATTCACCATCTTTCGATTGTGTTCTCAATCTTTAATTAGATAAAACAATGGGTTTATGGAGAAATTCCATTTTATCCTCACTTCTTCTTCTTTTGGCATGCAAAATTACAACTTCAGAAGCTCAAAGTGTTAGTAACGGAGGAGGAGGAGATGGCACAGTACAAGTTGGTGCATTCTTAACCGCCACCGAGGAGGATTCGTCCCCTTGGCTCTCGTCTTCCGGGGATTTCTCCTTCGGGTTTCACAAACTTGAGAGCCAACCCAACCTTTTCCTTCTCTCAATATAACCTTTTCCTGGTACTTAGACTATGAAAGTAGCGCGGGCTGGTCCTCATTTCCCCTAATCAAAGTGGGATTTTGCTTGTGTCAAAGCCCATCATTGGCACGGTTTCCCATGGAATCTTGGACAACAACGGCAACTTCATGGTTGTCAACCTGAATTCTGAAACTTTATGGGGGAGTTTCAATCATTCAACCGACACCATATTGCCCGGGCAGACGCTGCCGTTATCTTCTGCCTATCTGTACTCCAGAAAAGCAGAGGATAATTTCTCTCAGGGCAGATTCAGGCTCAGATTAGACGAAAATGGCAATCTTGTATTGCGGATGATCAACATACCGAGCTCTTTCAGAACCGAACCTTACCTTACCCATGCATCCGGCTTGAATGAAACAAGTGACATTCGAGGGCTTAACTTCAATGAATCAGGCCATCTGTTCATCTCATATGGTGATCACGGGAAAGATTTAATCTTTCTACAAGAGGAGGAAGGGAACAGAGGCGCCGGAGAAGGGTTTTATTACTACAGAGCAACTCTTGATTCTGATGGGGTGTTCGCCGTGTATCGATGGCGGAATGAAGAACCTACATGGAAAGTGGTCTGGCAGATTCCAAAAGACATTTGTTTGACCGATCCTACGTATTCAGGCAGCGGTGTTTGTGGATTCAACAGAATTTGTCGTCTAAACGTGAACAGCCGACCCGATTGTCAGTGTCCGAGACCATTCACTCAGGACGATCCAGACGACGATTACAGAAGCTGCGTTCCTGGCTTTATCCAATCATGCGGGAATGGAACCTATTTTCCTGATGACTACGATTTCTACACCCAAATCAACATTGATTGGCCATTAAGTGATTATGAGGTATTGCAGCCTTACACTGAAGAAACATGCAAGCAGGATTGCTTAAACGACTGTATGTGTGCTGTCGCCGTTCATCGTACAGACAATTATAGCTGGAAGAAGAAGTTGCCACTCTCTAATGGCAGAGTTTCTCCATCTGTTAATAGAAAGACATTCATCAAATTCAGCAAGAAGAACAACACAAATTCTTCTTCTCCTCACCCGGATACTGTCGGCCGCCGGAAGAACGACGACGCTCTTATCCTTCTTATATCCCTCTTTCTCGGGGGGTCGGGTTTAGTCAATGTCGTACTCTTCGTCGCCATCTCTATTACGGATTTTCTCATCTACAACAAGAAAATATTGTCACGGGCAAAAGAATTAGGAGACAACGACATTTTGGATAAACACTTACGTTGTTTCACTTACAGAGAACTCGAGGCTGCCACCGACAGTTTCAAGGAAGAAGCTGGACGCGGCTCGTTCGGCATTGTATACAAAGGCGTGTTGAAAACGAAAACGGGTCATTTGGAACCTATCGCGGTCAAGAAACTAGATAGAATCGTGCAAGACATCGACCTTGAATTCAAAACCGAAGTGAATGTGATCGGACAAACCCATCACAAGAATTTGGTAAGATTGGTCGGGTATTGTTCCGAGGGGGAGAATCGACTATTGGTTTACGAATACCTCAGAAACGGGTCGCTAGCAGGTTTCCTTTTCGGCGAATTGAAGCTATTGGTTTAGGAACATGGTGAAGGCGGATGTGTACAGTTTCGGCGTGCAATTGTTGGAGATCGTTTGTTGTCGTCGAAGCGTAGAGATGAAGGAGGAGGAAGAAGGGAAGGCAATATTGGGTTTATGATTGTTATGTTGAAGGGAAGTTGGATGAATTGGTTTGGAATGATTCGGAGGCCATGAGTGATTTGAAGAAGGTGAAGAAGTTTATAATGGTTGGTCTTTGGTGCATACAAGAAGACCCTTCTTTAAGGCCTAACATGAAGTTGGTTGTCTTGATGCTTGAAGGAATTATTGAAATCCATCTCCATTCAGCACTAAATAGTTACTAAATCCATTTATTTCTAAATTTTATTAACCGTTATACTTTTTTTTAATAAAGGGTGGTTGTTGTTAGTGTAAGGCATGAAAATAATTTTATACTTGTGAATTTGTTTGAATGTTAATAACTTTAGTTATTCAATGCGAAAACAAAACGGACAAACATGTTATTAATCTTTAAAGAACAATATATGAAGTATTCGCTACCTAAATTTGTAAAAAAATGCATGACAAAATACCTTATTTTTTGATAAATTATAACAACTATTAATAAAAATAAAAAGACGTAAAAAAAAAAAAAAAAGGACATTTGGAATGAAGAAACAAAATAATGTCCAAAACTTAAATTTCATTCTTTTATTAACTACTTTAAGATTATGACAAATGATGATGATTGATGATGGGGATATTTAAAGTTAATATTTATGATTTATGTAGTATATTGAATAAATAATCTAATATTGAATAATTAATGAAAAATCTTAAAAAATAAGTAATACTCTAGTAACTTAGGATTTTTTAGAATAAATCTTGTCTAACACATCTATACATGAACTCCATCTTGATAGTTCTTCGAGAGATTGTGGATTTTTTTTTGGGATAAAATCTATATGAAGATTTTGAGGTTATCTATATTTTTTAATAGTTGTCTTTAAATATAATTTTCTCTTTGTAATCTTTTTATTTTGTTTTGTTTGTATGAAATTAAAAGTTTGTTTTAAAATATATATATATATATATATATATATATATATATATAAAAGAGAGATTGTCATTGCTTAAAAAAAAATATGTTGTTATTTAATATTGACATGTATTAAAAATAATTATAAGACCATTTTTATATGAGAACAAAATACATAAAAAAAATTATAGTAATATATATATATATAATATTTGTGAAATTCAGCATTTACAAAATAAAATGAAAGAATAAAATTATTTCGTTAGTCTGTATTCTTACAAAAACAGTAAAATAAATAAATAAAAACTTTCAAATACAAATAGTTTAATATAAAAAAAAAAATCAGAGTTATTTTTGTTGATAGTACAAAAATCAGGGTTATTTTTACTTTTTGTTTTTTAATCTTGAAACATGAAAAATAAAATTGAGAATGAAATATATATTGGTTGAGATTCAAATAGCCACTTAAAAATAATCAATTTAAAATAAATGATATTACATCTGTCCATAAAGAAAGTCCTATATATTGTAGAAAAAAAAGATTACATAAATATTGTGATATAATTTATAATTAATTATAACATTCAACTTTTTAATTTTTATTCTAACCGCTTTCTTTAATTTATCATAGAATGATTTTCAAAATTTTATCAATTTTTTTCTTTAATTTTGGGTTGTGTCTAGGCTAATTGTTATTTTTTTTAGTTTTAATTTAATTTCAGATTGTTATACATTATATCTAACTTTTGCTCCTTATTTATTAAATAAATCTCAAATATTTTTTAATGTAATTAAATTTAAAAGATATACACTGTTATTTATTTAAATATATTTTAATATTTAACTTTAAGTTTATTAATTACTTTTTAAAAAACAAAATCATTTTTAAGTCAATATTTAATTTAATAATATATTTTATGTAATAGTATTATAAATGAAAATAAAATATTTATTAACTATTTAAAACATATAAAATATAATAAATTATTAAAATTTATTTTATTTTATATAAATTTTTAAAAAATAATAATTTAATTATTATTTTTATTTACCTATTATTAATTAATTTTTTAACATGCTAAAATATTTTATGATAAAAATTTAACATGTATAATGACATTTTAAATTAATTATTTAACAAATATTTAAAATAAATATTATTTTTTTTGTTTTGATATTTAAAACTATTAACTATTCTTATAAATATATAAAATTTAATATATATATATATATATTCAAATATCAAAATAATATTTTTTAAAGTATGATGTATTTGAGACCTATTTGATAATAATAATAATATATAGGTAATATAATAATTAAATAAAAAATAGTAAGAAAAAATATAACTAATTATTTTATATATATTATCCAAAGTTTTTAAATTAAAATATAAATAGTAACTGTAATCCTTGTTTTTATAAAAACAAGTTTAAATTAAAAAAAAAAAAAAAGAAGATTTAATTGTGTTAATATTAGTTGTTTATCAATTTATTTAATAAAAAAATGTTACTTATTATAATAAATTGATTGTTTATCCATTTATTACTATTAGTAATAAGTAACTAATTTATTAAAAAAGTTATTTTTTATTTAATTATTGAATATTTTTAAAAATGGATTTTTATCACAATTACTTTTTAAAATATTTAAAGTAAAAAGTAAAAATAAGTTTTTTTTAACTAATAATTTAATATTTACCTATTATTAATTAATTTTTTAAGATGATAAAAGTCTAACATGTATAATGACATTTTAAACTAATTATGTATCAATAATTTATAATAAAATATTAATATATTTAATAAGATATTGATATTATTTTTTTTTTTATATTTTAAAACTATTAAGTATTCTTATAAACATATAAAATATAATAAATACATAATAATATATATATATATATATTCAAATATCAAAATAATATATATAACACTATATTTTAAATAGTTCATAAATATTTATTATTTTTATTTATAATATTATTTTATAACAAAAAATATATATATTATTAAATTAAATATTGAATAAAATAAATAAATAAATAATGTTTATTCAAAATATATTAAAAGAATTAAAAATAACTGAAAATAAAATATTTAAATTAAAAAAAAATATATTAATTTGTTTTTTAATTTGTGATATTGTTTAAAATAGGAGTTATTTGAGACTTATTTGATAAAAAGAATATATATATATAATATTGGGGGTTTATCAATTTATTGATTATAATTAATCAAAAAGGAAAAAAGTTATTTCTTATTAAATCTTTTTAAGAATTGATATTTATCAAAATTACTTTTTAAAATATTTAAAATAAAAAATAAAAAATATTTTTTTACATTTATTATAAAAAGAAATTTTTAAATATTTAAAGTAAAAAGTATAAATATTTTTTATATTTATTATAAAAAAATATTATTAAATTAAATAAATATTATTTTATTTTATTTTATTTTGGTGAAAAGTGAATTAAAAAAATATCACTTTTTTTTGGTCAAACACATTTTTTTCATTGTGATTTTTTATAAATAAATAAAAATTAATTTTGATACAATATAAAAAAAATCATATATATGTTAAAAGTTTTTCATTTAAAAATAAATAAAGATAAGAACCATATTTTAAAAATGAGGATTAATTAGTTGCGGTTCATACAACATGCATTGGCCGCAGCCTAATTAATGAGAAAAGTACAAACAAAATCGCGCGATCAGTTTTCCTGAATCCTACGGTGCTTAAGAGGAGGCTCCTCCACTGAATTCTCACTGTTTTCCGGTAAAGTCACCGGCGCCGGCGGTTGCTTTCTTTGAGTAACTTTCATCTTTCTGAGCTGCTTAGAATGGTGACTCTTGTGACCACCCAATGCTTGACTAGTAGGAAATGATATCCCACACTCACCACAATAGAACTTCAGTGGGTGCGGTCCTTCATAACCAAAAAGTGTTTTTCTGCTGATACTGTCCAGTTGAAGGTCGCGAAAGCCTGTTCCGTTCCACACACTAGTCTCATAAAACTTGTTCATCATATCACCAGAGGAGGAATTGTTAGGAGTAACACTGTTTTGAGCTGGTTTGGGAATCGAATTATTAAGAAAGGATCCCAGGAATGGTAGATCGGATTCATGAAGCTGGAAAAATGCCTGTTGTTGATTCCCAACTCGATGAAAACCGTCGGAATTGGTTTGGAGATTAGAACCCATGCCACCGATATGACTCATGTTCTGGTTGATAAATGGCTGTTGTTGATTCCCAGCTGGAAGAAAACCGTCGGAATTGGTTTGGAGATTAGAACCCAGGCCACCGAAATGACTCATGTTCTGGTTGATAAATGGCTGTTGTTGATTCCCAGCTGGAAGGATACCGTTGGAATTGGTTTGGAGATTAGAACCCATGCCATTGAAATGACTCATGTTCTGGTTGATAAATGGCTGTTGTTGATTCCCAGCTGGAAGGAAACCGTCGGAATTGGTTTGGAGATTAGAACCCATGCCATTGAAATGACTCATGTTCTGGTTGATAGATGGCTGTTGTTGATTCCCAGCTGGAAGAAAACCATCGGAATTGGTTTGGAGATTAGAACCCATGCCATTGAAATGACTCATGTTCTGGTTGATAGATGGCTGTTGTTGATTCCCAGCTGGAAGAAAACCATCGGAATTGGTTTGGAGATTAGAACCCATGCCACTGAAATGACTCATGTTCTGGTTGATAAATGGCTGTTGTTGATTCCCAGCTGGAAGAAAACCATCGGAATTGGTTTGGAGATTAGAACCCATGCCATCGAAATGACTCATTCTCTGGTTGATAAATGGCTGTTGTTGATTCCTAGCTGGAAGAAAACCGCTGGACTTGGTTAGGAGATTAGAACCCATGCCATCGAAATGACTCATGTTCTGGTTTATAGATGGCTGTTGTTGATTCCTAGCTGGAAGAAAACCGCTGGACTTGGTTAGGAGATTAGAACCCATGCCATCGAAATGACTCATTCTCTGGTTGATAAATGGCTGTTGTTGATTCCCAACTGGAAGAAAACCGTCAGAATTGGTTTGGAGATCAGAACCCATGCCACCGAAATGGCTCATGTTCCGGTTGAAAAATGGCTGTTGTCGATTCCCGCTTGGGAGAAAACTGTCAGAATTGGTTTGGAGATTAGAACCCATGCCATCGGAATGGCTCATGTTCTGGTTGGAAAATGGCTGTTGTGGATTCCCAATTGGGAGAAAACTGTCAGAATTGGTTTGGAGATTAGAACCCATGCCACCGAAATGGCTCATGTTCTGGTTGGAAAATGGCTGTTGTCGATTCCCAATTGGGAGAAATCTGTCAGAATTGGTTTTGAGATTAGAACCCATGCCACTGAAATGGCTCATGTTCTGGTTGAAAAATGGCTGTTGTCGATTCCCAACTGGGAGAAGTCTGTCAGAATTGGTTTGGAGATTAGAACCCATGCCACCGATATGGCTCATGTTCTGGTTGAAAAATGGCTGTTGTTGATTCCCAATTGGGAGAAAACTGTCGGAATTGGTTTGGAGATTAGAACCCATGGCACCAAAACGACTCATGTTCTGGTTGAAGGTTGGTGGGTGAGTATTTATGACGTTGGAAAAGCCAGTCTGAGGAAGGGGAAGTGAGTTTTGGTTTTGGAAAGCTAAATTCTGAAAGGAAGAGTTTGGCACATATGAAGAGTTCATAGAAGTTGGTGGTACTAGATTGTTGATCATCATGTTATGGGTAGGTTCAAGAATTTCAGGGGTTGGATTAATCAATGGAGGGCTAGACATGGTGGCATTCGGGTGATCAGTGAAAGAATGATCAGAAGGCTGTCTATCCATCACTCAGACAGAGAGAAGTTGAGAGAGAACGAGTTTTGATTCTCTTATGTGAATGAGAATGAAACTAGAAGGGCATATTTATATTCAGAGGAGAGTTCTAATTTGACAAAATTTGGCTCTTTTTGAAACACTTGTTTTAGTTTTATTTGGGTCTCTAATTAAGTTTCTACCAAATATATTCTATTCTATTTTTTTTTTAAGATTTACAAAAATTATCCTAATGGGCCTATTAATTGTCTCAGTACATTGAATATGTTATAGTTTATCTTTGTAATCTATACTAAATAGGTTTTCTCTTTATCGCTCTACAAGAAATATTTCTCTTATTCTTGAAACATGTTAATGTTATTAGGGCCGGCGCACTAGTAAGAAATATTTCTCTTATTCTTGAAACATGTTATTAGGGTCGGCGCACTAGTTTATTTTCTACATTTTCTTCATGTACTTCGATGGTTTCTATGGCGCCGCCGCCGAAGAATCATTTTATTTTCTTTCATTCATTTATACTCTAATGTTTTGAATGATTTTCTTTAGTTAAAAGATTTTTCTTCCTCTCATTTTATGTTGATCTTTTGAAGGAATTTTAGTTGAATATTTTTTTGTTTGAAGGGTCATCTACTTTAGTCGAATCGATTTATACACTCGAAGAACTAGTTGTGGCCAAAGTGGAGCGAGGTCATGTCCGACGGATATTGTTTCAGATCTATTCCAACATCCCGGTAGTTTGACCTGATTTATGTAGATCTGATGTTTGTGGATTCTTTTCTTATGCATAACTTATTTTGTGATTCTAATTTGTTTGGCATTCCCGTGTCTTTTATGTATGACATAATCCTCTGGTCATATTGTTAGTGTTTCATTTACAATTGTATTACAATCGTGTACGACGTTCGATGGTTAGTCTTAAGTTCTTATTCAATGTTTTTCGAAATATATATTTATATAACTTATTTTGTAATTCTAATTTGTTTGGCAGTCATCGTGTCTTTTATGTATGACATAATTCTCTGGTTATATTGTTAGTGTTTCATTTACGATATTACAATTGTGTACCACGTTCGATGGTTAGCCTTAAATTCTTATACAATATTTCTCGAAATATATATAGCGTATCTTATTTGTTTATTTTTATATAATTGATTATATTTATTTTATTAAAGATATTTATATATAAACCCTTTCTTTCACTCATATAGTTATTGCTGAAGATTTAACCATCTAATAGAAATTAAGCTACTTTCATCCATACAACAAGGAGATCTAACCCATGCATAAAATCGATCATAGGTAGTAATCAAAGTGAACATTAATTATGTTCATAAAGACAACCAAAGCTAGCAAATAGAGTTAAACAAAATTCAATATGTTTGATTGCTATGTTAGACATATAGAAGTTTCCTACAAAATCTATTTTGAAGCAAAGAACATTGTTTTTTGGTAGTGATTTGAACTATTCACGACCTAATAAAAAAAATATACTATAAGAAAAAATGACAAAACAAATTATCCTATATTGACACTACCTATGTTTGTCAATAAAAGTGCTGTATCTTTTCATTTGTTTTCGAATAAATGATAAATTATTATTATTGTAATGCGTCAAAATATTAGTATTCCAAAAAAATTTTGTTTCTAGTTGACGTTTCATTATTTTATAAAATCTTTGAGATTAAGTCAACATTGTTGAAGATTCAAGATCACAAACATGTACCCTACTTCATCCACATTTTACCTAGTTTATATCCTTTTAACCACATTAAATTAGTTGATATCCTACATTATTCACACATAATTAAGAGTAAGCAATTAGTAGTAACCAACTTACATATTCTTCTCTAGAGAAATACATTTTGAAAATTTTGTTTTGTTTTTCTTTCTAAATAATTTTTTCTAACCTTTTTTTTTCTTCCTAAAAAATGTATCCAACCTAACTTATCCATTTTAATAAGGGGTTTGTAATTTACCCAACCCATGATAACCCAATCTAATTATGGGTTGAATAACTTTATACATGTTTAATTCATTTAATCTTTAAGTAAAATTGAATTTCACTAAACCTCTTTATATAATATTAGACTTTATAAAAAATATTATCTCAATTTTTCTTTTTACATGATTTAGTAAATAAAATAACATGAAACTAAATATAAATTCTTTAGATAATAAATAAATATCAAATTGATTTATTGAGAAATAACTTAATTAAATAGATGTTCTATTACTTACTCAATTAAGTAACTTATATAAACACACCTTAACTATTATATTTATATTATGAGAGTCTACATACCACTTGCATTAAATATATGAAAAAGCTTCACAATTAAGAATTTAACTTCAATCTAATATTGTATATTTGTAATGAGAAACAATTGTCCTAAGACCTATTTTTTTTCTTCTTCTCTTTTTTTGTAATGAGAATCAATAAATCCTAAGATCTTGATGTGTTAATCCAAGTATTTATGATATTCTATGCTTGTATTAAAAGATGAATTAAGTTACAAATGATTAAAAACACAATTAGCCCCCTCAATTTTAATGTAAATGTCAATTCTTGCCATCAAACTTGTAAGTTGATTAATTTTATTACATTTGAATAAGGGTTATTTTTTATTTTATTTTTTTTTTCTAATGAAACTTTATATTATTCACGTAATCTTCCTTTCAAGCTAGAGATAACTCTCAATTTTAATGTAAAAATTATTCATGGCTAAACCAAACACAACAATAGTCCTTTAAAATTTATTTATTTATTATATTTGAAGCAGTTTTACTTTTTATCTCATGAAATTTTATAATATTCATGCGATCTTCCTTTTAAGCTATATCAGATTTTGTATATTTTACACCTAGATATATTCAACAATAATATATATATAATTTGAAATGATTTGAGTAATCTCAATAACAATAGAAAATTTCCCAAACAAGATGGATTCATCCTTTACAAAACATTCCCAAATAATCCTTAAAATATATTTTTTAAAAGAATAAAACTTATTCCAATCCATTTAATTCTGAAAGTCTTACTTTTTATTTCTAGTTTTACTTATTCTCGTAATAAAAACAGGTATGAGTCTTAAAAAATAGAAAATAATTCTTTTTTAGAATGTTGGGTTCCGCTTATTCTATAGAGTGCGACTAATCCCCGGGTTAAGCACGTAGCCCTACAATCACAAATACAGTTAACCATTTTCATGACTATCAAAGCCAACAACGCCTCATTTTCTAAAACTTTGCTTTAAACAATATGAAATCGAATGGGATGTTTCCAATTCTACATATTCATAGACAAATTAAAAACAAAAGATAATAAACATATGACCATAAGTCTTGGGAGTTTGTTAAGTTGGTTCTTAATTTCAATTAATATGTCTTACGGAGCTTGAGAGGAGGAGGATTCACTTCATTCTCGAAGCCATTGTTGCGCCAACCTTTGCTTGTCGTTTGAACTTCTTAATTCTCAAAGCTTCCTTCTTTCTAATCTTTGAATGGTAACTCATATGCCCTCCCAGTGCATTGCTAGTTGGAAATCCCATTCCACACTCACCACATTTGAACTTCAATCGTCTCTGTAACTCTTCCCGGTCGTACCTCAAGTTGTAGTTGCTTCCATGAAGACTTTGATGATCAAACTGGCTCTCCCCACACGAGAACATCGTATTACATGGATTGTTTTGAGCTTCAAGATTAATCGGTTCTCTCAAAAAGGCTTCCAAATAGGGTAAATCGGATTCGTAAAGCTGAAAAAATGGCTCTTGTTGGTTTTCAACTGGAAGAAAACTATTGAAGTCGGTTTGGATAGTAGAAGTCATGTCAAAATTGCAATTGTCATTGAAGAAAGCTTCTGGTTGAGTATTTGGAAAGTAGGTATATGCATTGAGAGGAGAAGGAGATGGAGATATGAAACTGAAATCATGATTAAGGGTTGTATTTTCAAAAGAATAATTTGGCCCATAAAAATTCAAAGAAGTGACTTCATGGTTAAACCATGGATCCATGTACACTTGGTTAGTGGCACTTGGGTGAGTGAAACTTAGAGAAGGATGGCTATACATTATAGTTTGCTTGCGGGTATTATTAGTATTTGTAGTGCATATATATATATATATATGTGCCAAATTTTTTTTGGAGGGAAAATGGCTAGTTTTTGAAAAATGATATTTATTTAGATGAGATGCCAATTTGTTATGCTAATCTCAATTAGATTACCTCATCAACCAATGAAAACAATGATATTTTTATACCAAATAAAGATTGATATGTAAAATAATAGTTTTAGGATAATTCTCACTATTAACCATATGATTTAAAACAATTTATGACAGCAATATTATGTTACTCACTCCAAAATTAAATTCAGATAAAGAAAAACAACAAATTATTATTATTTTCTATAAATTAATATATTTGTATTATATTAAAATATGTAACAATTTAGTTGAAGATTTTACAAAAAATAAATTGTTGATAATGATAGTATTGCAAGTAATTCACTCTAAATAATATATTAATATATGATATAAATTATATTAATTAATTAATTACATAGTTATCATTTTTTTAAATGGGACATACTTATCATTTTCAAATGTTCAAATTTGCAATAAAAAGTAATAGATGTTTTACCCTTTTTCTTGTTATATATTTTGTTATGTATAATGACCTTTTATGTATTTTTAACTACTAAAGTAATAGTGATTAACAAAAACAGAAAAAACAACTAAAATAAAAAGTTTCACTATTATTTGTATTAACTAAATAATTATTAAGAGATGAAATCACAAGATGACCCCTCTAATCATTTAGTTGAAGGTTTCCATTTTATTATAAAAACAACAATCTTATTTTATAATATTTGGAAATATATATCCAAACTTAAAAATGGAAAAAATAAAAGTTTTATATATTAATAATATTATATAAATATTTTGAAAATAATTTTATTAACACTTAAAAATACTATATAAATATTTACCAAAACTCTAATAAAATTCTCATTTAGGAAATTATATGAAGATTACAAATACAATTTGATATGATTCAAAATATAACCCAAATATTTAGAAAATCCAGGGTAAATTTTGGTTTGTTAATTTATTGATTTTTTCATGAATTTTAATTTTTGATTTTTTCTAATGTAACATTTAATTTTATTGTGTTTAAAGACTTGTTTTTTATTATAATGAATTAACCTTATAAAAAAACACTTTGGAAAGAAAAATCAAGAGAGAACTTAAAATGAAAAATATGTTTATACCAATTTATTGAACATTTGAAAACACTTTTGAGAGATGAGTTTATGTTTAGACTATACTCAACCGATTTGTTTTTGAAGTATTTTATTATGGTTTTATTGATGAAATGACATTTTAAAATATAACTTAAATATATATATATTTATTTATTTATAAATTTATTGATGTTTTTATACCCAGTCATATTACAATTGAATATTTGAAATTAAGATATTAGAAAAACAATAAAATTATAATATATATTTTTTAATAATATAAATTAATAATTAATATATATTATAACTATAATTAAGTTTATTAATATATTTTTTGTCAGCCTCTATCACTCATATAAACTAAATTTATATTTGAAAAATAAACTATTTGATAGATTTTATAACTCATATAAAAAACTGGACTAAATTGTTCATAATTAATATTGTGAATAATTTGAAAATAAATGTTTGTAATAATTTTTTTTTTGTATTTATAGTCATTAGTATTTACATAAGATGATGTAGTGAATATTTATTATTATATTAAAAATATAATTAATCAAACTAAAATAATTATTTAAATAGTAATATAAAATTGTAAATTGGCTATACAGATAATTTATGTGAGGTATTACTATAAGTTGTTCGTTACGATTCCATATAATTTTTATTGAGAAAAATTTTGGGAGTCAAATATTTCATCTAAGATCTCGTTTTTTGGATGAAGCGTTATTCATGAATCATGATGAAATTCTAACCGATGTTATGTGCATGGAAAAATATTGCATTATGGCTAGTCGTTGTCGTATTTGTCAAAAAAAATGTTGAAATGACAACTCAATTATTTTTGCATAGTCGAGGGGTGACTAGTATTTGAAGTCTTTTATGAAGTATTAGTGAGATTTATTGGGTGATACCCGATCTTTTAGATAGTTGTTGAAAAGTTTTGAATTGATGCGGCTGATATGACAGAGCTACATATTTGTGTTACTATCTCAATTATTATCTGGGGAGCTATCTAGTTGAAAAGAAATCGTCGAACTTTCAGTGATCATAATCGTCCAATGCATATCATTCATAATACTATTATTATGATATTTTTTTAGATTCATTCAGTAAAGGCAGTACAATCTTTCGAAGAATTTACGAGCTCTTTAAAAAGTAATATTAAAATATAAATAATTAAATTTATAAAAATAATGACGTAAATATTAATATTAAAATATAAATAATTGAATTTATAAAAATAATAATTTCAATTGATATATGAAAATATAAATTATCAAATTTATAAAAACAATAATATATATGTATTAAAAAAAATTGAACAGTAAAAGTGATTAGTTTAAAAATTATTGATGTTGGAAAATAATCCTAAAAGTTAGTTTGACAATTCCTCGGACAACTCTAACCCAAATAAAACAAAAATTAAATTATTTTTATTATTTATTTTTTATATATTGTATAATTTATTGTGTATTATATTGATTTGACAATAAAATAAAAATAATAATTTTTAAAGTGATTTTTTTTTTAAAAAAATTCAAAAGAATAAAAAAACTTGAAATAAACCAAAAATCGACATGATTAACCTTAATAACTAACCAGTTTACACTGAATAATTAAATTTATGAAGATGTAGCCAACAATATTAAGATAAATCGGATCCGCTTGTCCATTTGATTTGATTTTGATGGAAACGAGAGAGAGGATTTTGTAGCAAAGATATTAATCCATTTGGACAGGCCTAATTATATTACCCACTCAAAGTAAACCCGTATATAAAATGCCACAATTTGGATGAGGGTTTTGTGCAAGACTTCGTGGCGCTGTTGCCTATTATCATCCAAGGCGGCTACTTTCTCTCATCCGGCGACTTTAATCCCAACTCCGACACATAAG
Source organism: Impatiens glandulifera (assembly GCF_907164915.1). NCBI lineage: Eukaryota > Viridiplantae > Streptophyta > Magnoliopsida > Ericales > Balsaminaceae > Impatiens > Impatiens glandulifera. Next base: position 65,844,097 of record NC_061863.1, read on the forward strand.
ATCAGGGATCTCAATCTTACTCGTCCTCATCGATTCTTTCTTAATTTCTCATCTATTCTCGATACACTACAGTTCCGACACTCATTTGGCGCGATGGGGTCGCAGCCGCAGGAGGAAGTACACTGGCCAGCCAACAAGGTCCGAGACACTTTCGTTCAGTTCTTTGAGGGAAAAGAACATGTGTTTTGGCGTTCGAGTCCAGTTGTCCCGCTCAATGACCCCACTCTCCTCTTTGCGAACGCTGGTAAACGTTTCTGCATGCCTTCATTTTCATTACCCACAATTGACTGTTCGCTTTTTCAAGTGTGGTGTTTCCTTCATGTTCAATGCTAATTCGATCATCACTTTCAGTTTACGCTTCCATTTCGTTTACAGTAGAGCTTATCTGTTGAATTGGGAACAAAAACTAACAACATTCCTGCCATTCTGACACCCTGCTCATCTTAAAAGTCCCCTTTTTGATCACCAGCTACGAATACATTTGATTTTGTGGATGATGGACATACCTTTGATGTCATACATTTGAGGCTGGCTTTGCAGAGATTAGAGTTACTTCAAGAATTCTGTTTTCAGTGACTAATTATTATGTCTTTACATTGATCCATCAAAACTACTTTCACGATTGCTGATGAAGGTCCAGTTCTCAAATGGTACCTGGAGATTTACTTGCTTTTCAGTGTTTGTACAGGAAGATTTCATCATTTCTCTTCCCACCTGTTGGGCGTGGATGTCAACACACTATTGATGCTTGATATTGCCTCATTTTCTCTATAGGGAAGAAGAGAAACAATAGGAATGTGTAGTATCCTTTGCTCTTAGAAGTTTGTTTCGAGACTTTCTATGTGGTTTACTTGTACATATATATTTTATATTAATAATGTAAGTAGCATGTTCTTCTGATAAGAAACTGATAAGTTATCCTAGGTGTTCCTTTTTTTCACTACAAGTGTTTGTTTCTGCATATCATTCAAAATTGCTGACTCTGCAATATGACAGGTATGAACCAGTTCAAGCCTATTTTTCTGGGAACTGTTGATCCCAACAACCCCATGGGAAAACTTGCTCGTGCTTGCAATACCCAGAAGTGCATTAGGGCTGGTGGAAAACACAATGATCTGGATGATGTGGGAAAAGATACTTATCATCACACATTCTTTGAGATGCTTGGTAACTGGTCATTTGGCAATTATTTTAAGAAAGAGGCTATTGAATGGGCATGGGAGCTTCTCACTAAGGCAAGTGAGTTGATAACCTATTCCTGCATGTCTCCAAACCTTGTTTTATCACTTGTGTCCATGAATTTACTTCCATGTAACCATCTCTAACTGTTTAATAAGAGACCTTGGAGAAAACATTAGTTTATGTTGATTAATCATTACAATGTAAATGGAATTTTGATAGTCTCAATTCCATACATATCCAACAATGTCAGTTTATGATATATGGGGAAATCCCTACCTCTTTATTTGCTTTTCCAATAATATTCTTGTTTCTTGTAGTTCTCATTTTATTTTGAATTTTGCCTGCAGGTCTATATGTTACCTACTGATAGGATTTACGCCACCTATTTTGGTGGTGATGATAAAGCTGGACTTGCTGCTGATAATGAAGCTAGAGATATATGGCTGACTTTCTTGCCACCTGCCCGTGTCTTGCCCTTTGGTTGCAAAGTATGTAATTGTTTGATTATGATTTTCTTCCATCTTTTGCTGTCACACCCATAGTGCAAATTTTCTGAACTAGTAATTTCATTTGTTTTTTTTGTTCAGTATTTCATGGCACATTGATATGACATGGATGACTTTGCTTCTTTATGCTTCACACTTTGGTTATATCTTTAATTTACTCACAATCATTATCTTTTCATGATGTTTAATGAAGAGGAATCTCTATGTTGAACCCTGGTACTGGAATTCAAAACATGTAGTATAGTTGATTTTTTTTTTTTTATTCGTCTTGTCTCTTGATGAGTGGTAAAAATCTAAAATTTAATTTGTTGAACTGATAGAAAGAAAAGTGATCTAATGGTTCTCTTAGTTGTCCCTCGCAAACATGCACCTTTGCTTACTAAATAGTTGATCCAGGGACAGAAGATGTATGGCCTGTGATTTTTTTCTATTTGTGAGAGGCATGAGAGGTGCTCAATTATATGTTAGATTTGTCGAGTTCAAATGCTAATATGAGAAGAATACTTGGATACATCATGCTTGCATTCTTGTACATATTTTTTGTCATTCTCTTGTAAAGTCATTTTCCTGGAAAGAACTCCTATCACATATCTCCAGCAATGTTACTAAAGAGAATAAGGAACTGCAATCAAAAATTTTGTTTTATGCATGTGTTTTCACAATTATACTATACAAGTTGTAGAAAACTTCGAGTGTCAGAAGTCCTAATGGTAAATACCAATATTATGAGCAGGACAATTTTTGGGAGATGGGTGATACTGGGCCGTGTGGACCCTGCACTGAAATACATTTTGACCGAATAGGTAATCGTGATGCTGCTTCACTGGTTAATAATGATGACCCCACATGCATTGAGATTTGGAACCTTGTGTTTATTCAGGTAAGTGTAAACTTGTCTATTTCTTGTTCTTTGTAATTGGTCCAATTGTTAGTATTTCTTAGAAATAAATTATATAAATCTAGAGATTACTGTTGCTGACATGTTGAGGGAGCTTAATGTTATTATTGTTATGTAACATTATATATCTCCCATTAAGTTGTCAGCTTCATGATTCAGAAAGAGCAATAAATATTAAATGTTATCAAAGTATTCTTCCTGCACTATAGCTTTATATGCTAGATACATGTTCCCACTTTTATTAGTTTTCTTCCCTTACCATCACTTCTACCAACATGCATTACTTATGTTAATTGCAGTTTAACCGGGAAGCAGATGGTTCACTAAAATCTCTCCCATCAAAGCACGTAGATACTGGAATGGGTTTTGAAAGATTAACTTCTATCCTCCAGAACAAGATGAGCAATTATGACACAGATGTGTTTGTACCTATCTTTGATGCCATCCAACAGGTACATGTGGGACATTATGTTTCTGTTATTTTTCTTTGCTGATTCTTGGAAAAATTATATTTTTTGTGGGAGTTTATGCTATTTAAGATTCCAATGGTAATATATGTTTTAGGAGAAGTACTAATGACTAATTTAGTATATCTGGCTCTTTTGTAGATAAATTCAGACCTATATCTTTGTTAGAGTTTTGCTTAGCAATATGTATTCCTTTTTTGTTTGGACAGTAGAATAATTTGTTGCTTAATTGTGGATTCTGATGGAAAAATTGGAGTTTATTACTCTTTGTTTTCCATGATTGTCGTCATTGTTTTGATTTTGAGTTATCTCTCCCTGTGAGAAGGTTGTAAAGCAAAATTAACCAAGATGTTCTCCCTCAGTTTGCTCTTCAACATTTCATTGCAAGTATGAAGCTGCAATTTTACTCTTATCATTTTAGGTGCTGGTACTGTGGAGTAGATGGTAGAATGTATAGCTGAATTAGAGCAACGTTGCTCAGATTTCTTGTTTTTGGAAGTATTGTACTGTTTATATCTCCTGTAGTTTTCTTTGCTTAACAGCTGTTATCAATCTGGTAGGCAACTAGTGCTCGTCCGTACTCTGGAAAAGTTGGTCCGGATGATGAAGACAAAGTTGATATGGCTTATAGAGTTGTCGCTGATCACATTAGGACTCTTTCCTTTGCAATAGCAGACGGTGCTTGCCCAGGTGAAATATTGTCATTTTTCATCCATTATGACTTTTGGTCCTGTCCTTATTTCTGCTATCTCACTAGTTTTAAAAATAAAGTATAATAGGTGATGTCATCATGATGATTTCTGTTTTCTGTCACTTAGTCTTCTGCTCTTAACTTTGATCTTGCCTATAGTTAATTACTGTGTAGAGATGGTACAGAGCTAAAAAGATATTAGCTGATGTCTAAATCCACAATACAAGGCTATGCTATGCGTACAAGTCCAGAGAGGATATGTTAAATTTATCACACTAAAGACGTTCAGAGAGGATATGTTATATTTAGTACATACACTATCATAGATGCACATCAGTGCTCATAGAACATACTTGTATCTTGGAGAAGGAATTAGATACTTGTAAGATGGAACAAAAATGAACTGTTACTATTTGGACAATGGATATGATACTTGATATGCCTAGTGGGTGTTCAAATCGACATCATTGCTCTTTCAGGACAATTATTATTCAATACAGATTATATGTTCTGGCGTGCTTTGAATGTTAAACATGTTACTGATGTGCATCTTTTGCTGTGTAAATTTGGGGTCTAGGTTACATTTTAAACACTGAACCTGTAACAGTTATAAAACCGTCTTCAAATTAAGTAAGTATGTGGTGGCAGCAGTGTTCTTGTTAGTTGTTTATATCATTTTTCTACTCACTGTTCTGATGAGAGAAATCTTGTGCATTATTTTCTCATTAGTCTTGACAACTTTTATGGACCACTTGGTGTGGGATTGATCATTAAGCTTTGCATGTGCAGGAAATGAGGGACGTGATTATGTGCTCAGACGTATTCTTCGCCGAGCAGTACGCTATGGCACTGAAGTTTTGAAAGCGAAACCAGGATTTTTCAGTGGGTAAGAATCTTTTTTGTATTGCTGCACTTCTTTGTATTCGTTTTATACTCTGTTTAAAATTAAAATATGAAGTCCCTTGTTCTCATTTGATGAGTATTTTAATTATTATAAATTGACAATTTTATGGATTACAGGCTTGTAAGTGTTGTGGTGCAACTAATGAGTGGCACTTTCCCAGAGCTGAAACAACATGAAGTGCATATCAGGGAGATAATTGCAGATGAGGAAACCAGTTTTGGGAAGACATTGCTCAATGTAAGCTGTGGTTTATGAACTTCATCGGAAATCTTGATAGTATCTTAACATATCCTTTTATTGTAAGGATAGTGTGTTTTATAAAATTATGTAGATTGCAGTTTACAGCAAACCAAGTGCCTTTTTTATTAGTTAAAAGTTTGCACTAATATTGTTGTGAAGTACGAGTCCTACAAACATGATTAAAAAATAAAGGGGTGGGAAAGAAGAAATAGAGAGAACAGCTGCGACCTTTAAGCATTAGGCTGGAATCTATATAACAATGAATCACAATGACAATCATATCCATTTATGGGCATTAGGAATTTGAACCACCCTACTTCTTAGGGTTTAGAGGCCATCTTGCATCTTTTATGAGCTATTTAACAATTTACATCTCACTTAATCTGATCTTCACCTGCTGTTCCATAAAGTTTCGTTAGTGTTGGTAATTCACGAATGTGCTATGAGCTAATATGTTGTCTTTCTTTCCAAAAAAAAATACTAATGTATTGGTCAATTATTTTCAGGGTATTGAGAGATTTAAGCGAGTGGCACATGATCTTCAAGGAAAGAAATTAAGCGGGCAGGCAAGTTCTTCAGCTCTATTCTTTTCCCAGCCTCCTAATGTTATTTGTTAGTGCATTGTGAAGCAATGTTCTGACTATGTTGTTTGTTTAATTATGATATGTTTATCCAGTAATTTATATCATTTCCCTAATAACAATGTTCTGTATATTGTACTTGTTCTCACCATTTAAGTGGCAAGGCAGAGTTTTATAAAACCTGGGGATAAATTTTGTTTAAATTTTTGCAGGATGCATTTATCTTGTGGGACACATTTGGTTTTCCTCTAGATTTAACTCAGGTATGGAAATTAACATACTGCTCTACCATTTTTATTGCATAAATCCCACTCGAATTTTCTTACCTTGTCCCATATCTCTACTAGTTGATGGCTGAGGAAAGAGGCTTGGAAGTTGATACTGAAGGCTTTGACATTGCTATGAATGAGGCAAAAGAAAGGTCAAGAAATGCCCTGAACAAGGTGAGTGTTCCATTAATTTCATGGCAATTGTGGTAGCTGTTTGTTTGCATTCAATTTTGGTTGTGGGTTGAGTCTGTACTTAAATTCTTGTGAATATCCAAAATAATTTGAAAGAAGCTTATGTTCATCCATTTATTTGTTTCTTGATGACAGCAAGCCGGAGGCACTTTTGTAATGGATGCGGATGCTACCTCTTCATTAAATAAAAAGAATATTCCTCCAACCGATGATAGCTTCAAGTTTATATGGTTTCAGGTGAACCTATATTATTGAAATAGTATTATAGGATTATACATTCTTGCCTTTGTATGTAAGTGGTAAAGCCCCTTTCTTTCTTTTTTATATAGAGAATTAAGTGAGAGAAGTTAATGACTTGATGGAAAAAGTAATTTATTGAAATTGAAATTGTAAGGTTGCAGTGGCGTTTATCCAAATAAGCATTAATAAATATCATTGAATCTTAGAGAAAGGTGAGCCGAATGTCTCCTAGGATGCACAATGCACCTCGGGTATTGGGTGTCTATTGGGTGCTCTGCTCTTTAAACGATTTTGTGTTCACGGTTTTCTGTTGCAGTTCAAGATATTACTTTCATTTATCAAAATCTGCAAGACTTCATTTGGTCCCTCTTACACATTTTATGGGTTACCACTGAACTTTATTTCATTTAGGATTTCAATGTTATCTGTAAAAATTGACCCAAGTTCCAAGTTCTAATATACAATTGCTACTGTTTTTGTTAAATCAGGATCATCATAGCACAGTGAAAGCTATTTATACTGGAAGAGAATTCTTGGAAAGCGTTTCTTGCAATTCTGAAGTTGGCATTGTACTTGAAACCACTAGCTTCTATGCTGAGCAAGGTGGACAGGTATAAAACTCAATCTTATTTTGTGTCATGTGAAATATACATTTTTGTCTAATGACTCACTTTTTTTGACAAAGGTCAACTTTCTAACTATTCACTTAAGCAGTTATAACTGAACTTATTCTGCTGACTTAGGCTTTGTTTGATGAAGGGTTATTTGGATTAACCCCTTATCCCGTCATCAACCAAAATACCAAATTTACCCTTTATTTTTATTATAACATTTTAAAATATTAAATATAAAGGATATTTTAGTCATTTAACCCAAATCACCCCAATTAATCCACTTTTTCATCAAACAAGGTTTTTTTTCCAAAAAACTGATTAAAATATAGCATGCTTCAAACACGCTCTTAATTATTATTTCAATGTTTATTGATAGTAATCATCTAGGCGGGTGTTTTACTTTTTTCTTCATTTATGACAGATATTTGATACCGGATCACTTGAAGGCCCTTTTGGTTCATTTGAAGTTTCTAATGTACAAGTTTATGGAGGCTTTGTTGTTCATATTGGTTTCTTTACCAAGGAAACTTGCAAACTGTCCGTTGGAGATAAAGTTATTTGCAGAGTAAGATTCCAGTTCAGTTCACCATTGGACTTTTCCTGGCCTTGCACCATTTCCAAGTATTAACACTTTATTTTTTTCATCTTCCTTGAGCAGGTCAATTATGATAGGCGTAAACTCATAGCCCCTAACCATACGTGTACACATATGTTGAACTTTGCTCTCAGGGTAATAAGCTATGCAGCATTGCTCCTTTTCCATTCTGTTTGTACTTTTGTCATTGATCTGATAATCTCCTTACCTTTGAACCTGAATGCAGGAGGTACTTGGAAATCATATTGACCAGAAAGGCTCAATTGTTCTTCCTGAGAAATTAAGATATGATTTTTCTCATGGTAGTAAACTCTTGTAGTTGAAAATCTTTGAGCTAAAAAAAGGCTACCTTCATATATGAACTGATTCGATTTAATAATTTTTACTAACTATTGTTTAACAGGAAAGCCTGTTAAACCAGATGAATTGAGGAGGATTGAGTCAATTGTTAATGAGCAAATTAAGGCTGAAATGGATGTATTCTCCAAGGAGGCAACATTGTCTGAGGCTAAGCGTGTAAAGGGTTTACGAGCTGTATTTGGAGAAGTAAGCTGCATCAATTCTATCACTTCTCTCTTTCCATATTCGTCTAATAGATAATGTTTTCCTTTGATTACAAGATGCTTCTTATTTTCTTAGGTCTATCCTGACCCAGTAAGAATAGTAGCTATTGGTAAAAAGGTGGAGGATCTGCTGGCTAATCCAGAAAGTGACGAGTGGATGTCAATATCTACAGAATTTTGTGGAGGTGCTTTCCCTATGATTATTTGAAACTATATATGTGCTCTAAAAATCATTGAGGGGGTGTGTATGATAAAACTGAAAATTAATAGTTGAAATGATAATACTGAATTTTAAGTGCCAAATTAGTAAAGAGTGTTTGAAAAATAAATCTTGTCTAAATGTTTTCTTGTGTTTCTAGGGACCCACATTTCAAATACGAGAGAGGCCAAGGCTTTTGCTCTTTTGTCTGAGGAGGGCATTGCTAAAGGGATTCGTAGAGTAACTGCTGTTACAACAGATCCAGCTTTTAAGGCCATTGACTTGGCGCTCTCACTAGAGCAGGAAGTAATTGAGGCATCATCGGGTGAAGGAAGCTTGCTAGAGCAGGTTTATTCTCATTTTTGTGGTCTTTATTTTAATTTTTTATTTATTTACCTTGTAACATTAGTAGAAACAACATTTTTGGGGCTTAATGTACATTTGTTATCTAAATCAATTTTCTCCAGAAAGTAACATCTCTAAATCAACGAGTGGAATCAGCAACTATTCCCGCAGCCAGGAAAACTGATCTCAAGTCAAAACTCTCTGTACTTCAGGTTTTATCTTCTCTTAATACACATGTGAATAATGCAATAATAAGTATAGAAGAATCGTTTGATTTTAGTTTGTCTCTCATCAGAGTCAAGTGATAAAAGCTAAAAAGAAGATTGCTGAAGAAAACATACAGAAAGCCATTAAAGTAGCAGCTGAGACAGCAGAAGCTGCTGCTGCTGACGGAAAATCTTTCTGCATCTCGTGCATTGATGTTGGATCGGATACAAATGCTTTGCGTGAAGCAGTTGTGAAAGTCATGGAAAAGGTCATTGCTGTCATCTTCAACCTTTGACCCTATCTCTCTCTATGGCCTTGTTTAATGTGGGTTATTCGTGATTAATTTCAAATAACCCACCAACCAATTATTTACACATAATTCAAATAATCAAATAAAATATCCTCAATTTTTCCTTAAAAAATATGTATTCCTGATATATTTATACACCTAATGTCTTTTTACCCAAATAACCTACATTTTTATTTAAGTTGTTTGGAAATAACAACTTGGTTATTCAAATAAAAGATCAAACAAGGCCTAGATTCTTTTGTAATTTTCTTCTTTGTATATGTTGCCTAACTCTGTTTGTATTATGTATAAATGAACAGAATATTGCGGGCATGGTTTTCAGCACAGATTTAACATCAAAGAAGACACTAGTATGTGCAGGAGTACCTGATAAAGCAGATAAATGCAAAGAGCTGAAGGTGGTTGAATGGTTAGGGGAAGCACTGAAGCCTCTCAAAGGGAAAGGAGGTGGAGGGAAAGGCGGTCTTGCTCAAGGACAGGTTAGTCTTGTTCAATATAGTTCATGTGACATTTTCTTAAACTGTCATGCATAAAGTATTTATTAGTTCTATTTTAAAACGAAACATTACAGATTGTGACATCTAATGATGCAGTACTCTTCCATCACTCTGGATTATTGTAGTTTCAGCTTCTTTATGTCAAAAATCAATTGAAAACAGGGGGGCATGACTGGGGTGTCAAGCAAAATAAAACTCAATTTTAAACCAAACAAAATCAATCTTATAAAATGTTAGCTTCCTGTTTTCTGGAAAATATTGTGATCTCCAATATAGAATCTTAGAGCTTGTTTTGATGTAGGGGGTTCTTAAATAATCTGATATTATTTTTTGGAAAAAAAAACTCTTGCTTGATGAAAAAGTGGATTATTAGGGTTATTTATGTTAAAGAGTAATGATAGAGAGCGGGAAAATTCTTGACAAGAATGTGTAGGGGATGATGTGTCACATTCTAATTGATTTGAAAATCTTAAAATTCTCTTTCCTATTGAATTTTCAATCCACTTAGAATGTGACATATCATTCCCTATATATTCTTTTCAAGATTCTTCCCGCTCCCTATCATTACTCTTATGTTAAATGACTAATATATTTTGTATTAATATTTAAAATATTATTAAAAAAACAAAGTAAATGTAATTTGATATTTTGCTTGATGATTTGAAACATGATAAGATATGGTGTTATTTGGATTCTTCATCAAATAAGGCCTAAGTTCTTTAATTGTGAATTTACATGTGCTGGATGATACACTTGCAACTTTTAGCAGCACCATACATAAGTGCACTTCTTCCAACTCTAGCCTATGTCTAGATGGATGGATTCTAGCAAAACTTGCACATTGTTCTTTTCTGTTCCGATTGGCAACTGAATTTGATTTCTTCTAGATTCTTCTATGTTAGTGTACCTAATATCATTTGTATGATTTTAGGGATCCGAAATAACCAATTTGGAAGAAGCAGTGAAGCTAGCGTCGTCATTTGCCTCTTTGAAGCTGCAGTGAGATTCTGTTCCGTTTGATTAAACAGTTTTCTTCCTTTCTTGCAGTTTCTATCTTCATATTGATAGAAATGATAAAAATAGTGAAAGATAATTGGGATAAACTGGAGTTGTTGTTTCGCACAATGAACTCCCATATGATCCCGTTTTATTTTCTTATCTGCTGATACAAAGGTAAAATGGTGACAAACTCTTGTGCTTCTTTATTTGTGGTGTTTTTTACTCATTTTTTTTTTTTTTATCAAATCTTGTTCAGACAATTTCTATTGTTACTCCACTCCCCTTCAGAGGAAATACTTAATTGCAGTGGTTTTAATTTGATGTTTTTTTTATCAGTTCATGTATGAATGGAATAGTTGTACGTTATCACCATGGATCACTGCTGCAAGCTTTCCAAATTTTAGTAGTATTCTTTCTTACTGTTTTGATATAAATTACTCATAACTGCTTCTATTTCATATGAAGTTGCACAAGAACTTTTTGAAACATTGAGAAATAGTGTATCTTCTATCTTTTCAATATTATATCTTGATCTAGTGTATCACTAGGGATTAAGGATTTGCCTTTTCTAATGATTCCTATGGATAGGATAAAATCAAATTTTGAATTTGTTAAAATCCTGAACAGATACTTTAAAATATCAAATAACCTTAGCTTAATTTCTTAATACTTTCTGCTTGCCTAGCCTGATTCTAAGTCCTTGTTTTCTAATAGATAATGTATTAGAAACTTGTTTGTGTTGGTATTTATTTTACTACATTAGTTATCAATAATTTTAAGAATTGTATTATTTTTCTAAGGTAAAAACATGTAATCAAATTTATCTGTCTATTTCCCGTAAATCAATGAGCTTTTTCAAATGAGATCCATGCCCATTTTCAAATACAACATGATTTTCAAAAGATGACATTTTGATAATCTTGAGTTATTTTTCTTCTAGATCAAGGGTGTTTATTTAAACCATGTGATTCCAAGATCCAAGTTGTTGAGATAAACCCTTCTTTGAGAAAAGTTGATAGTATAATTTATATTGATACTTTATATATTGATTTTAATTTAAATGGCGTAAAAGTGCAATTATCACATAAATTGAATGTAATTATTGATCAATTGAAAGCTGAATGGACAAGTTTTATAGTCACATGCTATTCTGTTAAACTTGTATTAAAAGTTAAAATATTTTATTATAATGTAGTTATTCTTTTATTTCTTTAGTGAACACTGAACACTATCAAAAGAGATTATTTTAAACTGATTTAAAATTATTGGTGTGATATGTGGGGAGGTGTGCTTTCCTCATAAACTTAAAGTTCATTTTTTTCATTAAAATTTTATTATAAATTGTGACATTCTTTGTTTTACAGTACAAAATAATGCATGTCTTCCGTCGATTTCAAACTTTTAGACATATGTGGTAAGACATATGTATTTGTACAATTAGTTTATTTAAACGTATATACTAATAAAGATCATTTAAACATATTTACTATCAAAAATATGTTTATTTAGCCTCGGTTAGGACATCTCCAATTGGCCGGTAAACGTAAACTCATACCCATTTTTTACTCTCTTTCTAAGAAAAACGCATATTTGCGTATTTACAGTTCATTTCGCACAAAAATTAATTCTAAATTTTTAAATAAGTCCTTCAAATATATAAACTCTTTAATTTAAATATTAAACTTTTTTATATAAATTATTTAAAACATTTCATTTGGTGTTTTAATTTTTAATTTTAAAATAAAAAATTATAATATTTTTTAAATGTATAATTAATCGTTAAATTATATTATACTTGAAATTTTATCTTATTTCTTTTACGTTATATTTTATAACTTAAATTTTAATATAATATGTTTGTTTATTCAAATATATTATTGAATTATTTTGTTAGTTATAAATTATTGATATATAATTAATTTTATATTAAAGGAATAAGAAAAGATTGAGATTAAATATGTAAAATTGATAAATATATGGATACTATTAATAAGGTTAAAAAGTTAGTGTAAGAAAGTTAGAATATTCTTTTGAGTTTGGAATGAGTTTTTGGGTTGGAGATGAATTAGTATTGATGTGATGTTTACTGCTGTTTAAAAATGAGTTTGTGGGTTAAAAATAGTTTTAGTAAATCATAGTTGATTTTTATTTTTTATTTATTAATTAAATATTAATATATTTTCTTTCTCATTATTTTTTATTAATTAAATATTTAAATTTATCTCCTTCTTAATTTATTTTTTTAATATTAATTTCATCTTTTTATTCATCTTTCTTTTTTATCAGTTTTTATTTCTCTTGATTCTTAATTTATTTTATTTATTTTAATAACTTATTTATGAATTTTTACTGCAATATTTGTGTGATGACTTCTTTCCAATTTAATTTATTAGGATGAAATTAATATTTTTTATTTAATTTTTAATTCATGATTTGTAGCTTAATAAAGAATATTGTTTTGTTTAATATTTAATTATTACTATTTTGTTATTTGATGAATGAGTTTCTATTACTGTCTAATTCTTGATTATTAATTAATTTATTTTTGTGTTTAATAATTTTTATTATTAAAAGATAAGTCATTGATATTTAATCATTGAGACCAAAATAATTTTAAAATAATTAATAATATTAATATAAAAAATATTAAATTAAAAATGGATGCTCATAATAATATATATATATATAATAATATATATATATACATAATAAATACTCATATTATATGAATAATAAGAAATTTATAAAAAAGATAAAATAAAGAATTTATTAATTAATAAAAAACGAGTGGAGAGAAAATATATTAATATTTAAATAATAAATATATAAATAATAAAATAAAAATTAATTATAATTTATTAATCATAGATTGAATAACCTATTTTTAATAATAAATAAATTTAAATGATATTTTATTAGTATAGTTAATTGAACAATTAAATGTGTTTAATTGAGCTTATTTATTTATTTTTTTATATATATATATATATTTAAAATATCTAAGTATTTAATTTGAATATTTATTTAAAGAAGATAATATTTAAAAATATAACTTATAAATATTTAAAAAATTAATAACGTTTTTTATATATAAACACAACCTCATTTTAATTTAAAATATTTATAAACAAAATTCAAAACAAACTCCCCTTTAAAATATAGTAAAATAAAGTTAATACAACTTATATAATAAATTTTTACAATATTTATATTTTTTTAAGGTGGTCCGGCGCAACGCTCGTCTTTTAATGGTGATGAATGGGACCCACATTCTCTGACAGATCCGACAATTCCACGCATGATTCCAAGGATCTGGACTCCGAAACGTGTTGGTCTGGTTTTGTATCGAGAGGCTTGTTTGGTTTCGCAAGTTCATTTAACCATAATTAAGCGACTTTTTTTATTAAAAAAATTGTGATAGATTTGTTTTTTAGTAGAGAAAAATAAGAATAATTATTATTTACCTTTACCTAGTTTTGTTTTACTCCTGTGATTTTTATTTTTTTTTAATTTGGCTCAATTTTAGATCTGGATATCTGATATCTTCTGTAAGTGAGTTTATTTAAAAATATATTTTTATCAATTGAATCTTAATATTGTTTATTGTAAGAATATTAGTTTAATGACTTTTTAAATTATTTTATTTGCATACAAATTTAAATATTTTTTTAATATCTAAGTTGATTTATCATAATTCCACCTTTATACACACACAAAAAAAAATATTTTTACTTAATGCTTCAAGTTAAAAAATATTATATTCCAATAAAAAAAAGTGAACAAATATTTGGACTATTCACAAGCAAATTAATTAATTCAAGTGGGGCACATGAAATAAGTACATCAAAACTAAATATTTTAAATAACACGTACTATTATGAATGTTTGGTTTGAAATTCAAATAATGTTAGGCGCCAAACACAATACATAATATTGCACGTACGTTATAATCTTAGGCCTCTTTTAAAATAATAATAATATTATTATTATTAAATTGCTCTAACAAACAATTCTTAAGTAAATAAAAATCCTGAAAAATAACATTCTTAAATCTTTTACAAATAACAAACTTATGGGATAACAATGAGTAACGACTACCCATTTTCAAATTCGATTTTTATTTTACTGTCATAACTCCTACCGGTGTATTTAATACCGGTATATTTAATACCGGTATATTTAATGAAAAAATTATATATATATATATATATATATAAAAGACGTTATATATGGGTTGAGGGTTTACGATATTTTAAAAATAAAACTAATCTATAATATAATATATTTTATATCCTTAGATAAATCTCATTTAATGTAGGGTGTCAAACAGTCGAAAATAAAATTATTATTATTTTATCGCGAAATTTTGTCTTCACCTTCTTAATTGCTGAAAATGTGCGATTTAGCGGTAGAAACATATAATGTTAAAATAAGATTAATCAATCTAGTGAACGTAACATAAATATTTAATTGAATCCTCTCTTCTAGTCTTCTGGATTCGAGTCCGTCAAGTTCTGCACTCGGTTAACAATAATGTCTTCATATATGAAATCTCCATAATAAACTTAGTTACAAGTTTACAAATATCTCATTTTTTTATTTCATAACTATTACTCAAACCAGCATGAATTTTTTATTTTAAATATGTATTCAGTGATGTTAAAATGATACATTGTCATGATTATACATTCAATTCATACATAAAATTATTTATAATTAAATGGATGATTCAAATTATAAATTGTTTTTAAAGAAGACGATATTCAACCTCTTTGAAAATAAAATAAAAAATATCTTACATTTGGACCAAAAAAAAAGGTAAAAAATTAAGGAATAAGGATTTTGTGGAATAAGAATTAAGAAAAATAAAATCAAGTGTAATTAGTTGGTTGCAAACTTTAAAAATAAAAAAAATAAAAGGGAAGCAATTGTTGTGGACTATGGAAGAGGAGTGATAGAGGGAGGAAATTTAATAAGGGAATTTGGTGAGGGAATGACGTGGCATCACCTTCATTGGTTGGAAAATGTAAAAGTGGGAGGAAAGGGAGAAAAAAGAGAAATTATTTGATTTTTTCAGCGAATAAGATTATGCCACGTCATTCCCTCACCAAATTCCCTCACCAAATTCCCTCACATAATCATTTCTCTAAATATATATACAATACACAATACACAATATAACGATGTTTTAGGGCAATTTTCTATCATCAAATTTTATTTTATTTCTATACTTGTTATTCTATCTATTCGATTAAATATTTATAAATAGTAAAAAAATTATAAAGAAAAATATAATTTTATTAAATAAGAAATAATTTTAAATTAGTAATATTAAATATTAAAAAAACAAATAAAAATATAAATTGCCTACATACATACATAAGAGAAAACTAATATTTTGTTCTATAAAAAGATGGAGAATAGTAAGAGATAAATATTTTTTTTGGAATTATTAAAATAATAAAGTTGAAATAGAGTATGAATAAAATAAAATAAATAATGTATTTATAATTATGTTTGTCTAAAAAGTCATATTAAACCTTAAAAAAATATTTTATTTTTAATGTATATATCGGGTATCTGATATCGAGTTTGGATTTCGCACACTCTTCATCTCCGAACCCGATTAGTACTTACTCTCCTCCTCTATATGTTCGACTCCGATCCCAATTTAAAATACCCGAATATACCCTCAAATACTATGAATATCGAATATAAAGTCATTATCATCCTTAATTACAAACCTAAATAATTTTAACCTATAAAGATTATATATTATAACATTAAATAGGCACGTATATTTCAACCATGGTGGTAATTGTCTTTCCTCGATAATGAGTAGCGACGGTATGTTAAAGGTGATTTCTTGGGTATCAACTACTTTTATCATTTTAACTATCTATTCTTTTCTAATAAACTTTATTATGAATTAACTAATTAGGTGTCTGAAAAATAAATAATTTGTTTTATTATAATAAGTTGTTTCGTTAATTGACTAATTAGGTGCCTAAAAAACAAAATTGATAAATACATCATTAGATACATTTTTAAGTCATACAAAATAGATGAATGAATGTTTTGATTTCCATAGTAAACGAGACAAGGCTTTTTAGCCTATCTAGTAGAGATAATTAGATAAAAAGGTTGATCTTTAGTTATATCTTTATAACTTTCAATAGATATCGTTAGATTTTGTCGCATTTTTTTTAATGACGTGTTGTCCTTTTTTGGAAACTTCTGGAGCTGGGTATTTCCAAATAAGGTCAATTCATATTTTTTTTTAAGAAACTCAAAGCTCTTTGATATATATATATATATATATATGAATTATTTCATGAATAGTGTTGGCCCAAGATATAATTCTATTTATATTTTTCAAGAAAAAAAATAAGTTAGGGCAGCCCAATTCATGGAGCAACCCTTTGCCGCATGAGTTTGTGCTTTATTTTTGTCAGTTTTATATCAATTATTTTGTTGTAGATGTTTAATTAAATGATTTTTTTCTTATTGTTAATAAAAATAAAAAATTTAATATGGACTTATCTATTTATTTTATTTCAAACTATTTGTATTGTTTTTCAAAGTTCTTAATTCATATTTTATATATATATATTTTTAAATATATTATATTGTATTATAAAATTTAAACAATATTTCAAATATCAAGGCATTCAATTTAAAACCCATAATGTCATAATTGAGGCATAATATTAGTTTCCTACTTTAAAAAATAATAATAATATCTTATCAATATATATTATTTAGAAAATATTAAATTTACTTTATTATTATAATTTAATATTTAATATCGTGTTTTATATGTCTTCTCTTTATAAGAAATATAATTATTATATTTTACATATAAGGAATCATATACTTCTCTATTCTTTGTAACATGTATTTCATTTATGTAATTAAGTAATGATGTTTTAGTTTAAAATTATTATCTATATTTTTTATATTACAAAAGATATAACTTTATTATGCTTTTTAACTTATTTATGACTCGAGCCTAATGTCCTTTTCCCTGCTTTATTTCATTGTCTCAATTTTAATAATGTTTAAAATAGGTACGTTTTGTTAAAAGCATTTAACTTGGCTACACTATTTTCTTTTTAGAAAAAAAAACACTAACTGCCAATCAAACTTTCGGTAAAGTGGGGATTCAAATAATAGACTATTTTAAAAATTGTTTTATATCAATTTGAATACAATATCATATACAAAACCATCAAACTTTCCCATAGTTTTTCATACATATTATGATTAAGTAGTAGACAAATTTTGTCCCTATTTTCTATTTTTTCGGAAAAAGAATAAAATTATAGAAATAATTATTCAAAATCCCATTAAATTTATATTCACCGCTACTTTTGAATTTAAAAAATTAATATGATCACTCGTAGTAATCATCTCATGCTTAAACTTAAGACATTTTTAGTGTAAAATAAGTTTGAAATATTTAATCTTTAAAATAATATTTTTATACTTAGACTATCCTAATTAGTTTTAAATTTTATTTTTTTTTATAAATTGATAGTGATTTTTTGTTTGTATGATGATATTTATTTGTTTTTATCATAATCTAAATTTTTAATATGAATTTATATTTTTTCTAAATTAATATATATATATATAATAACAATTTAATTTCAAGCAAACTATTAATAAAAACAGCACCAACGTTACTTTTAACTAGTTAATTAAGTTTGTAAAGAGATATTGTAGAAGCATTATATATACTTATATTAATCATTTGTTAAATTCGAATTAAGTTACCTAATGTTAATGTAACTTTATCTTAAGTAAGTTATTGTATTTAGAGAAAACAAGGCATGTTTATTGATATTTTGTAACCTTTTATAATCATGATATGGGCCATCCATCCTATGTGCACCTCGACAAATTCAACTGGATTAACAAAACAAGCTACCAGAGACTCAGCTATCAGTTTAATTCTCACAAATAATATATTGATTTATGTAAGTGGGTATCACTGCAATATCTAATTGTGGATTCTTCCTCTTAACAAAATAATTTAATAATTATATATAATTTTTATTTAATAATCTTTCATCATATACAATATAATACACTGAATAAGACTTTAAAAATATAGGGAGATAACTCTTACAAATATTAAGATTTTAAATAAAAATTAACGAATTTGATTTAAATAAAATTTTAAACTAAGTAAATTTTTATTATTTTAAATTTACAATAGCAAGATTCTAATAATTTATAACAAATTTTGATTTTACAATTTTATCGAAAAAAAGTAATTTATATTTATAAATTACAAATTTTACTAGTCATTTAAATACATGAATTAATGTAACTAGTAACTATGTTTTTTTTATAATTTTATTTACTTATTATTATTTTTTAAATTAAGTTATAACTTAATTATATATATATTTGAAAACAATGAGATATAAAAATACTTAATTATTTATAAATAAACAATTTTAGAAAATTATAATTTGACAACAATTTTATGGAAACTCCCAAATTTAATTGTCTTAACAAATAGTTCAAAATAATATTCAAATATATTTTTCTTATTTATTTACAAGTTCATAAGTATTTAACCTCTTATTATTATTTCAAACCCTTAATCATGCTCAACTCCTACAATCCCTTCGTAACTGTAAGATATAGTAGTAATGGAAAACGGTCTTATATTACAATGGCTCCATTTTTTATTAGTAAGGAGAATCATTATATTAATAATATATTAATTTACAATAATATTAATTTACACAATAAAAAACAAGATAGGTTAAATAATAAAAATTTACAAATATTAAAATTCTCAACAATTACATACTTTATTCACGGTAATTCCAATAACGAACTGATATTTCATAATAAAAGAGTGTGAAAGAAAAATAATTTGAACAAACTAATAAAACAGTATCGAAAAAAATTGTACAAAAGTTGAGCGAATAAAATTTATCTTTACCGAGAATTGATAATCAACCTTCATATTTTTTTTTTTTCAAATGATAAATGACCTTCTACAATATGGTCAAAAATGAGAAAATTATATAAATTATATAAATTATGAGATAACACACATATATATATATATATATATATATATATATAATATAAACAAAAAAATATTACTTAGTCCCCAAGTTTTAAAACAAGAGAATACTAGTGGCATACATATAGCCTTTAGGGGCCCTCAATCTTAGAGCCTTACAAAATTTATAAAAAAAATATCTTAACAAGATCTAAAAACTATAATATTATTTAATCAATTAAATTAATTAATTTATATTAAATATAATATAAAAATATTAATCTTTACATTATAACATAAAATATATTAATTAAATAAAAAATATTTTTTTTTTCACCTGTCCCTACCTTCGGAACTGACCTATATACACAAGTACAAGTTACTTTTTATTGAAAGTATCATAACTTTATTATTCAAATTTCAATATTTTAAAAAGAAAAATAATTGATTTATTTTTAAAATATTGAAAAAACTAATTCTATATAAGCTCAATAATATTGTTATTAAGAGAGATGCATGTGAGATTATATACTTTTCTTAAAATATATGATAAACCATTTTTGTTAATCCATAAAGATTAGAGAGGAGACACTTAGAGCTGTTTTGATCTAGGTTTATCTGGGTTATTTTGATTTTTTTTAAATATATATTTATCATACCAATATTATTTTAACTATTAAATTACTTAATTTATTAATAAAAATATTAAAATATCATCTTTTATTTTTATTAAATTTGAATTTTAAATATGAAAGACATTTTAATAATTTATAAAACAAATCTCAAATAATTGTTTTTTAAATAAACCCCCAAATATTATAAAAAACTAAGATCAAATGAACTCTAAATAAATAAGATGGAGTCTACCCACCAAACATTAAAAAAAAAAAGAAAAAAAAGAAAAAGAGTAAACTACAAGCCCTTCTCATTAATGAAATGAAAAATAATAAAGTAAAAAAGCAAATATAAAGAGCTAAACCAAATCAAAATTGGCAATATTTTTAGAATAAATCAAAGCCCATTAATCATCATTACTAATCTAATCATTTAAATGGTTAACACAAATATTAATTATCTTATTTTTTTACATACAATATTTTAAAATATATTTATTTTTAAATTTAGAGACCCTACATTTTTTAGTTTATATATATATATATATATATATATATATATATATATATATATATATATTTCTAAATAGCAGTTCAAACAAGCTATCTAGGTTGGAATCTCTGATATTTCATTATTAATAATAATCTAAATAAATTTTAACTACTTATAAATATTTATATATACTATCCTATTATTAAAATTTATAATTATGACTTATATGTATATTTTTTTTTGAGATGGTTGATTTTTTAATGTTGTAATTTTTATATTATATTAAATAAAGAATCACATTAAAATTTTATATAAAATAGTTGAAATGATAAAATTGATTTCATTCAAATTAAAGTTGATATATTTTATAATAGTTGAAATTTAAAAACTTTCTAAAACATAGGAAAGATAATAACAAATGGATGTACTTAAACCAAACAAGGAGTGTATAGTACTATTTAAATAAAAATATATAAAATTTGGCTCCATACATTAATTGTTCTTTCTCTCTCCTCCCCATTTTGGTGCACAGCTTTTTCTGCAATGGTTGCTAAAAGTTGCTTCATCTTTCTATACTCGTCATCGATCTTCTTTACCGTTTAACTCTCTTTTCTTCTTCTTCTCTCTCTGGTTTAGGGTTTTCAATACACTCAGCCAACCCACGCTTCTAGGAACCCACAGCATTCGCCTGAAACTTGTAAGCTTATAATAATAGACTAAATGTCTATCACAATCTTCACCCTTTGTCATTTTCTACTTCAAAGTTCAAAACTTGTTTCGCATTGAACTGCTTTTTGGTTTGATATATGGTTGTTCCTTAAGATACTTA
Organism: Impatiens glandulifera; assembly: GCF_907164915.1. Taxonomy (NCBI): domain Eukaryota; kingdom Viridiplantae; phylum Streptophyta; class Magnoliopsida; order Ericales; family Balsaminaceae; genus Impatiens; species Impatiens glandulifera. The sequence continues at coordinate 65,865,563 of NC_061863.1, forward strand.
CTCTACTGTCTGCTCGATGTTATTTTCTCTCTTCCATTCTGCTTGTGGATGTGTTTGGTGGGTACAAGGGGACTCCATATTTTCTACTCAATGTTCAGATTTTATTTTGTTTTGCAGGAAAAGTAAAGGAAGAAGGGGGTTTTAATGTTTGAGGAAAACTTTTCTTAAGAAATGTCATCTTCTAGAGGGGTTTCTGATCAGCCGCAGCAGCGGCGGATCCTGCGGACCCAGACAGCAGTAAATCTCGGTGAGTCGACATTTGACAGTGAGGTTGTGCCGTCTTCTCTTGGACAGATTGCTCCGATTCTCCGTGTTGCAAATGAAGTTGAAAGGAACAACCCAAGAGTTGCTTATCTATGTAAGTCAGTCAGAGTGCTTGTATTTGTGTATGTATGTATGAGAGAGTGAAAGAGATTTTTTATTTGTATTTTGTTCATTTTTCATACCCTGAGGAATAGAATTGCATATGAGTGGGGCATATTAGCTTGCATATTACACCCACTATATTTCTTTGACTTGGTCCATCTTGGATAACTGATGAAATGATGTGCTATGCACCCTGTTTGTCTCTCATTAAAAAATATTACGTCTATACCCTATTTTTCCTTCCACTGTCTTATCTTGGTGATTATGCATGATATGAGGTTAATATGACTCTTGAACTAATAAGGAAGATACAGTAGCAGAAGCTTCAAACCAGCTTTTAAATGTCATTCACAAGATGTAGTTATAGAAACTAGAAAGATTCACAAGGGTTAGGGATTTAATCTTTTCAGCTATTTATTTTGTTGAAATGGCATAACCATTAATGATAAATTGAAGTTTTAAAAATGCACATCATCTTTAGTTTCATTTGTTGTTGAACACAGTACTATCAACTTAAAAGTAAATATAACCACGATAAAAATATCGCGAAGCGTGATGATATGAATTTGATACGTGTTTCTTGTTTTTGAGATACCAACAAACCACTTATATAAGGGGATAACTAATAGGATTTTGATGTTCTATATTCTATAGTAATGTTTAAAACGTCTAGAAAATATTTAAGTGATTAACGCAATATCTGCATTTCGATTTGAGCATCCAAATTGCCATTGTAAATTCTCTATGATATTTATTTACCATCGTCTTGAAATCAAGCCATGTCCATCGTCACCTCCATGAGAAGAGAATGAATGTTGAGTTTATAGTTGCCAATGAAGGTGCAAATCTTGGACAAATGAATACTTGAAAAGCTTAAGAGCGAGTACACAGCTATATTGGTAGGCTTTTAATCCAACTTGTTACCTCTAATTTGGTAAAGAATTGGCTCATTTAGGTCAACTAAAAGTTGACCAATAAAATGACTTTGTTGATACCCTTGCAATATCTTCAAATCTATGAGCAAAGGTTGATGCTAATCAGGCTCTCATCAATAGTTAAGTTGGATTCCTTGTAGAATAAGGGTGAAAGTTGACCTGTTGGTGGATTCATTGGCTAAAGTTTTGGTTGGATTCCATGTAGAATAGGTGTAAAGTTAGACCTCTTTTGCTGATTTCATTATCAGAAGTTTTGGTTAGAAATCATGTAAGGAATCCCATTTCTTCCCTTGAACTTGATATGAATGGCCAAATGTTGACGTATATTGCATTCCTTGTTGCTATGACAACATTCTGATATATACTTGATTTTTTTTGTAGGTCGCTTTTACGCTTTTGAGAAAGCTCATCGACTTGACCCCCATTCAAGTGGACGTGGTGTTCGTCAATTTAAAACTGCACTTCTTCAGCGTTTAGAAAAAGTAATCATTGATAGCAATATTTTGTGTGTTTTTTTCTTTTTTGGTAAATTTACATGTAGGGAATTTCCCTCCTAATCAATCAAAGAACTTAAGAAATATAACAGCAAGAAACCAATAAAACAACACAAGATTTGATATCGGAGTTCGACCCAAAAAAGATGGTCTACGTCTCCGTCGAGCTCTGTTACGAACTCGATTCCACTATCACAATTAAACGTTTCAGTTACACCTCGTTCTTCATATATATCAATCACACCTTTTAAATCTCTAACCACCTTGTGTGAATTACTCATATATATATATATAAACAACTTGTTCTAACTAACTTAACAAACTTAACAAACTTAAGCCTTTGACACTTTAGTTAGTTGGGCCTATTTAATTGGGCCTGACCCATCAACTCAATTTCAACAATCTCCACCTTGGGTTGAAGGGTCCTTCTCTTGTTCTAGTGAAATCGAATATGTTCATCACTTCATTGCTCGAAGCCTTCATTGCACTAAATCTCTTGAACTCTAAGCAAATCCAAACAATACCTGAATTTACTTAGAGGTAGTACCTTGGTTCCAACATCAGCAGGGTTATCTTCTGTTCCAACCTTGTTGATTGAAACCACCCCTTTTGCTATCTTCTCTCGAATGAAATGGTGCTTGATATCCACGTGTTTTGTTCTGTCATGGAACACGGGATTCTTGCACAAGTGTAGTGCACTTTGGCTATCTGTGAACACCGTCGCAGGTCCTTCGAACACCTTCAGTTCTTGCAGCAGACCCTGAATCCACATTGCTTCCTTTACAGCTTCAGTTGCTGCGATATATTCGGCTTCTGTTGTTGATAAGGCCACTACTGATTGCAACTGGCTCTTCCAACTGATACAGTTACCGTTCACCAAAAAATAGAAAGCCGAAGTTGATTTCCTTGAGTCTTTATCTCCTGCATAGTCTGAGTCCACGTAACCAATTACACTAACATCTGCTCCACTTCTTTTCTTGTAACATATCCCCACATTAGTAGTCGAGGCTATGTATCTTAGTAACCACTTCATTGCGAGCCAATGTTCACGGCCTGGACTTGCCATAAACCTGCTCAAGACACTAATCGCATGTGCCAAGTCTGGCCTGGTACAGACCATTGAGTACATCACAGACCCAACTGCACTTGAATTCGGAATCTTTTCCATGTAAGTCTGATCTGACCTGGTTTTTGCCGAGTTCACAGACGACATCAGATACTGATTCGTGATCGGCAACTTTGCTGGCTTGGCTCCTCGAATTTCGAACTTGTCAATCACCTTCTCGAGATACCCTTGCTGGCTGAGAGTCATTACACCATTCTTCCTGTCTCTCTTAATCCTTATCCCAAGAATCTTAGCAGCTTTGCCTAAGTCCTTCATATCGAACTCAGAACTTAGAACAATTTTCAACTTCTTCACACTTGAAGCTTCTTTGCTGATTAGTAGCATATCATCTACATATAGCAGAAGATAATCAGCTTCAAGTATATTCTTCCCTCTAAAGTATAAACAAGTATCATAGCTACTCCTCATAAAGCCTTGTTGAGTAATAAACGCATCAAACCGTAAATACCACTGCCTTGGTGATTGTTTGAGTCCATACAACGACTTCCTAAGCAAACACACCATGTTCTTCTCTTGCTGAACTTTGAACCCTTCTGGCTGCTCCATGTAGATGGTTTCCTCTAAATTTCCATGAAGAAACGCAGTCTTAACATCCATCTGTTCTAACTCAAGATCGAACTGAGTTACCAGCGAGAGCATTATCCGAATGGTTTTGTACTTAACAACTGGTGAGAAGATCTCATTATAGTCCACTACTTCCTTTTGAGAGAACCCTTTAGCAACTAATCTTGCTTTGTACTTGACCCCCTCCTGAATCGAAATACCTTCCTTGATCTTATAGATCCACCTGCACTTGATTACAGATTGTTTGACAGGCCTTGGAACAATCTCCCAAGTTGAATTCTTATAAAGTGAATTCATTTCTTCCTTCATAGCTTTCATCCACTTGGATCTATCACTAGAACTTAAAGCCTCTTTGAAATCTTCCAGCTCAGTTTTGTCTAACTCAACTGCTGTCATAAACGCATATGCCAACATATCGGTATAAGCTGAGAACCCATACCTCTGGATGGGTTTTGGTTGCCTCCTTTCCCTGTCCCTTGCGAGTTGATAACTAGCTTCCGACTGAGCTGTAATTTCCTCGTCTTGTGTCACAACAGGTTCAACATCTGTACCAGTAAATTCCTCCTGATTATCAGCAACCATTTCAGTGTTTTGATCTGAAATCAATGGCTCCACCTGACCATGATCCCCTGCATTAATCTCCACTTGACCAGTCCCCTGCTCGCTTTTACCCAAGTCACCTTGATTAGATTGATTCTGAGAGAGACACACAAACTCCTCTTCATTGAATACTACGTCCCTGCTGTTTATGGTTTTAAAACCACCAGACTGTTTTAACCACAGCCTATAACCTTTCACTCCTTGAAGATACCCAAGAAACACACACTTCACACTTCTTGGCTCTAATTTGCCTTCTTTTTGATGAGCGAAGGCTGTACATCCAAATGGTCTAAGATGAGACAAATCTGGAGGTTTACCTGTCCACATTTCTTCAGGAGTTTTGAACTCAATTGCTGTCGACGGACATCGATTCACCAAATATGCTGCTGTCATTACAGCTTCTCCCCAGAAAGACTTGGACAAACCTGCCCCGAAAAGCATGCATCGAGACTTATCTAACAAAGTCCGATTCATTCGCTCAGCAACGCCGTTTTGCTGGGGTGTGGATCGAACTGTTCTATGTCTTTGAACCCCTAGCTCACGACAATGACTATCAAACATTTCGTTGCAAAACTCTAACCCATTATCTGTTCTTAGGATCTTTAATTTTCTACCTGTTAGATTCTCAACCAAAGTCTGCCATGTTTTGAACTTCTCAAAAACATCACTTTTGTGTTTCAGAAGATAAACTCATACTTTACGAGAATAATCATCTACGATTGACAAGAAGTACGAGTTACCTCCATGCGTCGATGTTTTCTCAGGACCCCATAAGTCTGAATGGACATACTCCAACACGCCCTTGGACTTGTGAACCCCGGTCTTAAATTTCTGCCGATGCTGTTTGCCTAACACGCAATGCTCGCAAAAGCTTAGACCCTTGACTCTATCTGAGCCTAATATATTCTTGTCGCTGAGAATCTGCAAACCCTTCTCACTGATGTGACCGAGCCTCCGATGCCATATCGTAGCCTTCTTGTCTTCATCTGAAACTACAAGTGCAGACTGTCTCGACACAGTTTCACCAATCAGCTGATACAAACCTTCTTGCTTGATACCTTGCATCATTAACCTGTTTTCCTTCATTATCTTCATCTTCCCCGACACTATCTGATTTGTGTATCCCAAGTCATCAAGAATCCCGAGAGAGACGAGGTTTCGTGACAGCTGAGGCACGAACCTGACTTGTTTCAGAACTCTTACAACACCATCGAACATTTTTATGCTGACATCTCCAATACCTTCTACTTGACATGCATTGCTATTTCCCATCAGCACCTTGCAACCACTCAGTTTCTGGAAATTAGAGATCCAATCTTTTCTGTACGTCATGTGGAAAGTACAACCGGAATCAAGAACCCAGTCCCTCCTAGTATCTTCCATTGACGCCATTAAGACCTCTCCACTATCATAGCCATCACCATAATTCGCTGATTCTTTAGTCTCCACTTGCTTTTTCTTGTTATCTTTTAGCCAGCTATAGCAGTGGTTTCGAAGATGACCAACCTTTCCACAATGATAGCATTTTCTTGTTTCCGTAGATTCTGATTGTGATGTTTTGCTTTTCTTGTCTTTCGATTTGTTATTGGTGCGAGGTTGCCCTTTGAAGAAGTTTTTTCCTTTGGCCATATAATTCTCACCATTCGAACTCGCTTTCTTTTCTGTTCTTAATTCCAGCTCTCTCGACTTCAATGCCGAAATCACCTCTTCAAGAGTGATACTTGTTCGTCCATATTTGATTGCATTACGGACTTCTTTGTAGGATTCGGGAAGAGAGTTAAGGATGATTATTGCCTGGTTTTCATTGCTCATTGCTTCGTTCTCGCCTGAGTTTGCCAACTCGATATTGAGTTTCAAGAACTCATCAAGATTTTGAGTAAGAGTCTTTTCTTGCATCATCTTGTAACTGAACAGCCTTTCCTTCAAGTAAATCTTGATAATCAAAGATTTGGATTGGAACAGCTCGTCTAGGCGCCTCCACATCGATGCCGGAGTCTTCTCATTGTCTATCAACCGGATTACAGAATCTGAGAGATGGAAAATGATTGTACCAATCGCTGTCTCTGTCATCTCGATCTTTTGATCTTTATTCATCTCTAGTGGCCATGAGACTGGTTCTTCTAGAGTTCGCAGAAGATGCTGCTGTGCCAAGAGAGCCCTGATTTTCCGCTGCCAAATGCGAAAATCTCCATTGCCATCGAATTTGTCAATGTCAGTCTTCATGCTTGAGATGGACTGCCACTGGAATTCCCAAGGTACTGTTTTCTGTGTTGATCTCTTTCTTGTATAATATTGAACCTTGTCCACTTTGTCTCTTTCTGCGCCTGAGCCGGAATCTTCCTTATCCGTATCACTAGCTAGCATTAAAGACCTTTCCAAGATTCCTCAAGATTCTTCAAGATTGATTCTAATCTTGCCCAAACCGAGCTCTGATACCACTGTAGGGAATTTCCCTCCTAATCAATCAAAGAACTTAAGAAATATAACAGCAAGAAACCAATAAAACAACACAAGATTTGATATCGGAGTTCGACCCAAAAAAGATGGTCTACGTCTCCGTCGAGCTCTGTTACGAACTCGATTCCACTATCACAATTAAACGTTTCAGTTACACCTCGTTCTTCATATATATCAATCACACCTTTTAAATCTCTAACCACCTTGTGTGAATTACTCATATATATATATATATAAACAACTTGTTCTAACTAACTTAACAAACTTCACAAACTTAAGCCTTTGACACTTTAGTTAGTTGGGCCTATTTAATTGGGCCTGACCCATCAACTCAATTTCAACATTACATGTATCTGAATCTTATCCTCTGAATTTATTTGTGTATGCTTGTGTGATGGATGCGATGTTTCAATTAATCATTGACAGCTTGCATTCAGATAGATATTTTGAATGATACATTTGAATGGATAAAATAAATGAGAGCTCTGGAATAGTTACCCTTGGATGTTGTTTTCATCATGTATCGAAGTAAGACTTTTGATTTAACCATGCATGGAGAAATACTGGGTGGAAAAAGTATTTACTTGTACAAATTGGCTGTCCTGTTCACTCCATGAATAAGTGCTCTATGCCCACTACCTAGATAAATTATTGACAGGTAAACTCAATAACATGAGATGAATATTTTCATGTATGAGTGGAGTTGTTATCACCATGAATCGCTGCTGCAGATTGAGAAAACTAGTTTTTCTTACTGTTTACGTTTGCATTGGTGATATAAATTTACTCATACCGACTTATTTGATATAAAGCTGCTCTTGAAGTGGTGGAAACTTTTAGAACATCTACAGGATGATCATTCATGAAATCTCCTCTTCTTGCTGTCTTTGGAAACCCATCTTCATCATTGTTAATGAATCTTCTCTTCCTCTTGTATTTCTTCAGGAGAATGATCCAACACTGAAGGGACGAGTAAAGAAAAGTGATGCACGTGAGATGCAGAGCTTTTATCAGCACTACTACAAAAAGTATATCCAAGCTTTACAAAATGCTGCTGACAAGGCAGATCGGTATGGTAAAATGAACTGATATTTTTATTTTATTTTAAATTCAAAATTGTTGTCTCATTTTTGGTGTACTGTATACGTTATGTATTAGTGCACAGCTCACAAAAGCATATCAAACGGCTAATGTTCTTTTTGAGGTTCTGAAGGCTGTCAATCAAACACAGTCTGTGGAAGTTGATCGTGAGGTAAGAATAATTTCTAATTAGTATTATTCCCTAAACTGTTACTAATTTGTACTAGAGTATGCCTCACTTATAACACATTCAATTGTTCATACTGGTGTGTTTTCTTGACATTCAGATATTGGAGGCTCATGATAAAGTTGCAGAGAAGACAGCTATCTATCTCCCTTACAATATTCTCCCTCTTGACCCTGATAGTGCAAGTCAAGCAATCATGAAATACCCAGAGGTCTCTTTCTACTATTAAATGTATAAAGAGTGTTTCTCTGCTGAATATTCCTATGGTCTACATTTGACAGAGATATCATTGTTGATTATTCAAAATTATAGATTCAAGCTTCTCTTCTAGCTCTGCGTAACACTAGGGGCCTTCCATGGCCTAAAGATTATGAGAAGAAAAGAGATGAAGATATCCTGGACTGGCTTCAGGCTATGTTTGGTTTCCAGGTAATTTTTCTTATGTTTGATTTCTCTTGGCATGAAAGAGAGTGGATTCCATGTATGCTTCATGAAATTAAATTTAATGGTGTCCATTTATTGACTTACAGAAAGACAATGTAACAAATCAACGGGAACATCTTATTTTGTTACTTGCAAATGTGCACATTCGCCAATTCCCAAAGCCTGATCAACAACCCAAGGTTTGCATCTTAAATCTTCTCTCCTTATGCTTAGTAGCCTAAATGCTGTGGCGGGAATCAACATATGTTTCTTTTCCAGTATCACACTATCACCAAAATTACTTTCTATCTGGGAGCTACCACTAGCTGTTAATCACATATACTTCCACATGATCTCTAGTCTCTACCATGCAATTGAATACATCAGCACATAAATTTGCTTCATTCTTCATGTTATGATTATGTCAGAAAATAAATGTATTTATTTACCTCTAATTTATTGGTTTTGAGTTCTTTGGATCAAGTTGAAGCTCCACCTTATGCAATCCCGAGTCTTGATGGCTTCTAAGAACAAGTGTATCGACTTGGATGATCTGAACACTTTCATAAGCTATTTTAATTACTTGTTTACCCACCTATCTATATATCTTAGTGAGCTTTGTTTTTGCCAACCTCCTCCAGGCTTCAAAAATGTATGTAAGTTAAAATTTAGATTTTGATCTTTTAATGATGGTTAGTGCAGGTTCCCATGCACCATCTATTACTGACCATATAAGCTGCCCTCCTCATCTCATGTTGGTCAGTGTATATAATGTTAATAACAAGGCTTTGAAAACGTTCTCTTACTTCTACAGCTGGATGACCATGCTATAAATGATGTGATGAAGAAGCTCTTTAAGAATTATAAAAAATGGTGCAAGTACTTAGACCGGAAAAGTAGCCTTTGGTAAGTATTTTGACATTGTCTTTATTGCTTAAGAAATTAAAATTGTTTGCAAAATCTGGCTAATTCCGCCTAAAGGTGTTATGTGAAGTAGAATAATGCTCATAACCATGTGTTAGGTAAGGATTAACATCAGTTAGGGCTTATGGACTTTTGAGAGAATTTTCTTGTAAATGTTTATCCTTGTTAAAAGTATATTCTAGTACATATTTAAAGAAGGTTGTGAATTTGATCCTATTTTCAGTTTCATCCCCTCTTCTAGGAAATCATTTTGACCTTCACTAAAATAATGCAACTTATAAATAATATAATTGTTCCTAAATTGTAGTATTGATTTACATTCTTTTATCTCCTTAGATAGACCTTTTATTTAGTAGTTATCTTTAGGATTTAGGCGACATGTCATATTACCTAATAAAGAGGATATTTCTTATATATCAATCTCTTTTCTCAATAAAATCAACAGAAACTTTTTCTCTTGTTTTTCTTAATGCCATATTGTTAGTAGTTACTTAGAATCTTTAAGAATGTGCACATGATGCTAGATGGTTTGTATTGCACCTTTTGTACTCAGTCCTTACCCTCCTCTTTTGTGAAATCCATTCCTTACCTCTAATACTAATCTTATAAGGCTAATAGAAGATAGTAAAGATATACAAAAAATTGTGACTACACAAGTTACATGGTTTCCAGATGATTAGCCAATGAATATTTTCATGTTTTCTGATATATTTGTATTTTTTTGAAAGGGAGTTTCTGATATGCCTAAACCCCCCAAATATTTGTAAACCCTAAACCTCCACATGTAATCTTGAACGTTTCTCATGTTGTTTCTTTTTAATGAAAAGTTAACCTTAAGAAAATAAATAAGTAATTGTAATGTGTAAAGGTACGTTGAATTGAATAAGAATTGTTATCTTCCTTCTTTGGTAGAGGCACTTCTCAGGAACAAAATTGGCATTTAGAAGCGCATTTATGTTATCGTTGATAGTCTTTTGTGTTGTGCAGGTTACCCACTATACAGCAGGAAGTACAACAACGCAAACTGTTGTACATGGGTCTATATCTTCTCATATGGGGAGAAGCAGCAAATTTAAGATTCATGCCAGAATGCCTTTGTTATATTTATCACCACGTATGCTTCTCAATAACTTTAATCCTAGGTTTTTGTTTTCTCTAGCTGACTATTGATTATTGTTATACATGAGAGATCATGCTTGACAATACTTTGAGGGGCATATTGATTAATTGCCTTTAGTGAGGTGTCTTTTGCATTTGAATTTGATTTTAAACAAGTTAACACTGATTTGATGAGTTCTAGTATGCAGTCCTAACAATTTGTGAATAAATAGAAATGAGAACCATGTAGGACATAGTTGCTTTACGATCTACTACAGGACCAAATATTTTTAACATACATCATTCATTAAGTAAATTATTTTGCTGCACGCCTTCTGCTCACTTGCAATTGAGTCGTAATACGATAATCAGCTTGTTCTTCCCGGGGCTAAATAATTTAGACGATTGCATTTGAGCATGCAGGAATTGCAGGCTACAAGTGTGTTTTTGAATACTTAGCTGACTAAACTATGATAGTTTTAAGCTCCCTATGTTCTGTGTGAGGGTTTCTGTGTTATGATTCTCAGCTTGTCATTCTTGTAAAGCTTGCATTTTGATGGTCATTCTATTCTGTTTTAGTTTGTTATGGTTATTTTAGTGAGTGATATCTCTCAAATTTTAACTGATGTAGTTAATAGCTGCAGAAAAATTGACTATCAATCGCAATCCATGTTGCAGATGGCTTTTGAACTGTATGGAATGCTAGCTGGAAATGTTAGCCCCATGACTGGTGAAAATGTGAAGCCAGCCTGTGGTGGTAAAGAAGAGGCCTTCCTAAATGAAGTTGTTACACCTATTTATAATGTGATTGCTAAGGTATTCCATATTTTGATGTTATTTTCTTTGATGATCATTTATTTCGCATGAGAAAAGAATAACACCTTCCTCATTTCACTCAACAAGGAAGCTGCAAAGAGCAGAAAGGGAACATCGAAGCATTCACAATGGAGAAACTATGATGATTTAAATGAATATTTCTGGTAGTTTATGCTTAGAAGAAATCTTTAATGGTTTTTTCCTTTTTGGTAGTTTTTATTTATTTATGATAACATTATCATCTCTGTGGCAGGTCAGCTGATTGTTTCCGCTTAAGTTGGCCCATGCGGAGAGAAGCTGATTTCTTTATTTTTCCTCTGGACCAGCGTCGGTCTGAAAACGAGGTAATTCACTATATTTGATGTCTCAAATTACCCTTATTTTCTTTATAACTTGACTTTAAGGCGTGCATTGTTTCTCCAGTATAGTAAGCTGTAGGATACATATATAAACTTACTTGCACGGGGACACATAAATGCACATATATAAAATATTTTGGAGTGGATCAACCCCATTTGGAAACACTTTGTTTTTCATTTTTTTTGTATATGGATCTAAATCTAGATGAGAAGCAACCCATAAATATATGAATTTGTCTCTACAAAGTTAAGTTTTCAAAAGCTTTGTATCTGGATCCAGATACAAACACAAAAATGAAAAGTGTTTCAAAGTGGATTATCATATTTTGTTGTTTATTATTCTTGCTTTTCTTTTGAGCTTTATTATCTTTCCCAAAGAGAGTATGCACCATGCTCATTTCTTAATTTTCATGCATATCCAATGCGATCCTTTCCTTATACTAAGGGTTTGAGATTTTAGCGATCATCGTTACAGAAAAGGGTTCCCGGAACCCCCGAAGCATCCACCTGAGTCTAGAGGACGCAAGATTATTGGCCAGGTGGTCTGAATGAATCTAAGGCTTTATGCTCCACGCGTTTGTTTCTATTCGAAAAAGGGGATTTGTACGGGTTGGGAAATTTTTGATCTTATTGGCATTTAGCCTTCTAAGAAGGGTGTGGAGATTTTAGATGAAATTTGTACCTTTTTAGTGGTAAAGGCCAAAATCTTAATTTAATAAATGAGAAGTTAGTGGCGCTTACCAATTGAAAGAAAGCAAAAATGAAAAGATACCAATAAACTGAGTATCACAAAAGAACAAAAAGTTGCTATATTGTAAAGAAAGACAATCTAAACCAGTATATAAAAATCTCCAATCAACATTAGGATTGTGTAGGGAAATGAGTCGTTAGTAAGTATCCATACTCCATTTCTAGTTAGCGTGATTGCTTGGGCTCTTTTCCCTACTTAAACTTATATGGTTGCAGCTGATCACTAAAGCTTTCCATATATGCTTGTGGTTCTTCCTGTTCTTCCAAACACTATGACATTTCTTTTCTCTAAATTTCATTGAGAAGTGCACCAAATGAGCACTGGAGAATGCTTGAGAAGAGACTGATGCTTTCAACTTGCACACTGACTGACCTAGTCTTTAATTTTGCTTCACATTGGTATCTTGTGAGCATCATATTTTCTTGTAGTACCTCATATGGAATGTCTATTCCCATCTTTATTCACCTTGCTTTCCTTTTGGTGGTTTGTTGTGGATATTGTTTTCAATGGTGTACCCATAGGAATTTGTGATAATGTAACAACTGTAGTTTGTATGGACTAAATAGAACTTGAGTCATTGTTATGCTATTCAGGATAACAAGCCATCTGGCCAGGACCGTCGGGTGGGGAAAGTTAACTTTGTGGAGATACGATCGTACTGCCACATTTTTAGAAGCTTTGACAGAATGTGGAGTTTTTTCATACTGGCATTACAGGTAATTATGTCTTTAAGTTATTTGAGGGTATCTGGTGCATTTGGCATTTGTATGAATATCAGTGTTCTAAATGGCGGCCGCCTAGGCGGTAGGCGGTCCTACACCGCCCCACTAATTAATTAATTTATAATATATATATTTAATATTTGAAGCAAGAAGTTGATAAAACTAAGTTATCTCTAAAAATACATGAAAAAGAGTGGTTGAAAATTTATTTATACTTATATAGTGAAAATATTTTAACCGCTTAGGGACCGCCTAGGCACCCGAGGCAGTAGGCGGTCACTTACCGCCTCGTGACCGCCACCATTTAGAACATTGATGAATATGTATGTAATGCTCCAAGTCAGAACTTATCTTATTCTCTTTCATGAAGGCTATGATAATAGTTGCATGGAATGGTACGGGAGAACCAAGTGCAATCCTTACATCTGAAGTATTCATGAAAGTGCTGAGTGTCTTCATTACTGCTGCTATATTGAAGCTTGGACAAGGTAGCATAACATTACTAACTCTGCTACACATTTTTGAATGTTGTTCTTAATTAATTTTTTTAGTTCTGTTTCAATTTAATGTCATGTTCTGCATCCTGGGTACATCATTTGTATAGTGGATGCAATAATGTTGCTCTTAGAAATTTGGGATATTTTTTATGTCAATTATTGCTTTTTTTGTGTGCTATGAACATGAGGTAGAGTAGAAAAATTAAGCGGCAAAGTACTCTGCAATGGTATACCCATTACATTAAACGGGTCAGTCAATAGTTAATCAACTCTTTTGTATTCTGTGTTTCCTTTCATGCAATCCTTGAACGCACATTGTGTTCCGTTTTTTTACCTTAATTAAAATAAAATAAAATAATTGATCAACTTTTTGGGTCATCAATCTCTACTTTTTATATGCATCATATTTTTCACAGCTTGTTCAACTTGTTTAATTTTCCCAAAAAAAAACTTCCTTGTTTAATGCTTAACCAATAATCATTTATAACTTTGATGTCTACTAATATTAGCCATGTTAACAATTACTGAAGTGTAATTTGTGGTTATAGGTTCTCATAGAAACTTGATTTGATGGATTTAAGATGCTCATGCTTCTCATAACTGAAGTTTGTCATAGTGTTTTTTTCTTTCATGTCCCAATATGAAAGGTCTTACTAATCCTATTCAGACTACATCCTTTTTACAAATTTCTTAACACTTCATTACATTGTGATTTGTACAGCTGTTCTTGATGTCATTCTCAGTTGGAAAGCTAGGCAAAGCATGTCTTTTTCTGTTAAGCTCCGGTATATTTTGAAGGTTGTGTCAGCAGCTGTTTGGGTTGTTGTTTTGCCAATAGCCTATGCATATTCTTGGGAGAATCCTCCAGGATTTGCTCAAACCATAAAAAGTTGGTTAGGCAGTAATGCAAAGGCCCCTTCATTGTTTATTTTGGCTATTGTTATCTACTTGTCCCCAAATATGTTGGCTGCAGTATTTTTCCTGTTCCCTTTTATTCGTCGATTCTTGGAGAGATCACATTTTAGGGTAGTGATGCTAATGATGTGGTGGTCTCAGGTAAATCCATTTATTACTATTTTATCTAATTATTTGCAATGTAATGAACACGAGCTTAAAGTCTTCAATTAAAATAATTCTCAAACTATGCTATAATATTGGCCTGAATGTGAATTGTTATATCATGCAGCCTCGGCTTTATGTTGGCAGGGGAATGCATGAAAGCGCTTATTCACTTTTCAAGTAAGATTTGGAGCAATCATATATTGTTTAAATGTGTTATACTAGTAATATTTTAATTATGATTCTTTTATTGAACTTTCAGGTATACAATGTTTTGGGTTCTTCTTATAATTACAAAATTGGCGTTCAGTTACTATATAGAGGTCTCTTCTATTTTATATTTTCTGAATGTATAACACTGCATATACTTTTTGTTAATTGATTAGAATTGTCTGTGGTAATTGGTACAGGATAGTCTAAATACAGAAAAAGGTATTTACAGAAAAGGAAGTGATAAATACAATAAATAAATCAGTTTTAATTTGATTGACATGATAAAAAAATCTTCAAACAAATAGCAAATCAATTATTGAGTTTGACTTTAGAGAGATTATTGCCACTCACCCTCAAGTTTTTTTGAAGGGGTCAACTTTTCATTAAAAAAAGAATGTGAATAACGTTCAAGATTACATGTGGGGACAAGAAAAAGTTAGATGCCAATAAGATAAAAATGTTTCCATCCAGTGTACGTACCTCTTTTTTTATTGACACAAACATATGTACATGAAACCTTTTAATCTTCCAGAGCAGTAGCTCTTCCCTTTGAATGTTCTTCTATTCATTTCCTTCCAAATTGTCCACCACATGATGAGGGGAATTGATCTCCCGATCCCGGAATCTCTGACATTTCATTGATCCCAAAAATCTGAAACTTTATACATCACGACCCAATGTAAATTAAGTATATTCTGTAGGAGAGTCCACATGCCCCTAGGCAAGCTGCAATGAAGGAGGATGTGTTTGATGGTCTCTTCGCTCTTCATACAAAGACAACACCTACTAGGCAAGCTGCAATGAAGGAGGATATGTTCGATGTTCTCTTCGCTCTTCATACAAAGACAACACCTACTAGCCAAGTGCAATCCTTTTCTTTTAAGCCTCATGGTAGTCAAAAAATGCCTTTGTGAATTGCTTCCGGGTCATAGAAGGAAATCCTAGCTTTCCACACTTCCGACAGTGAGCCGTGGTGCCACCACTTGAAATGTTGAGTGGTAAATGACACTAGTATTGAAATCAGGGGAACCATCGAGATTGAAAATGTTGTTAATATCAGGATGAATCGAGACTTGAGAGAAAACCTCCACAAGACTGGCAAATCTACCCTCCTCATGAGAGAGGTTTCTGAGGAAAGTAAACTTCCAGTCAGTGGTGCCTTAGATGTTTCTATAACAATCTGCCACTTTAGCATCCTTCTTATTGGATATGTCAAAAAGGTCTCGAAAGGAGTTAGCCATATTCCTGCCGGGGTGCCATGGGTCTTTCCAAAAGTCAATTTTCTTGCCATTGCCCTTAAGTTGGGTTGTACATGTTGTATAACCCAACTTGTTGTTTATCCCTCAAACGTAGGTCGCGGAAGCACCTTTGTGAGTATGTAAGTTATTTAGTGTTTATATGGCTTGTATGTGATATACTGGGAATTATACTTCTCATTATATCACATGTTGGGTTATACATGTATAACCCAACTTGTTTATCCCTCAAACGTAGGTCGCGGAAGCACCTTTGTGAGTATGTCAGTTATTTAGTGTTTAGATGGGATGTATGTGATATAGTGAGAATTATACTTCTCATTCACATGTTGGTTTATACATGTTGTATAACACAACTTGTTAATTATCCCTCAAACGTAGGTCGCGGAAGCACCTTTGTGAGTATGTCAGTTAGGTAGTTTCAGATTAGGACAGTTACTAGCAGAATAACTGAGAGCTTAGATGAGTAGAGAATAAGAACAATTACAGGACCTGCAAATCGATATAAGAGATTAGAATGGAATAGGAGAGATTAGAGTAAGAGTAGAGAGAATATGAATTAATCTGAAGAGTTTACAAATGATGATCAGTAGTCTTTTTGATTCCTGCTCAGCTGGTATTTAAGGGACTCCTTCTGTCAACTGTTTCTGCCCATTAGAACATGCCAACTTCGTTAACAATCCGTCGACTTATTAAGGAGGGTTAGAAAACCTAACCCTAAAATGCTCTCATATCAGTATGTCAGTTAATTAATGAATCAACAAATTTTCAATCAATTAGCAAATCAATTATTCATGAATAGTTGATTTGGTACGTTAACCTTCCATTCACTGAATTGTGAGACTGGAGAGATTATTTCCACAGTTCTCTTTGGATTTTCTTATTGATATGAGCTTCTTAAGATTATACTCTTTTATTCTTTTTATGCATATTATGAGACACTTGGTGTAATAATTTTTCTTTATGTACTGGATATGCCATCTAACATATATATATGCTCTGTAATGCAGATAAGACTGCTAGTGAATCCAACAAAGGCGATTATGAGTGTTCACATTAATAACTATCAGTGGCATGAATTTTTTCCCCGTGGTAACAAATCAAGCAGATAAATGAACACTCTTTTTCCCACCGCCTTGTCTTATAGCTTTTTATTCTTTGCAGCACCTAACAATATCGGTGTGGTTGTTGCACTCTGGTCTCCAATTATTCTTGTATGTTTTAGCATCTTATGCAGTCTTCTCCTTCCCATTTTCTCTTGCTTCACACGCTGGTATGTTCGTCTTCTAGGTTTATTTCATGGATATCCAAATCTGGTATGCAATATTCTCTACACTGTTTGGTGGAATATATGGTGCATTCCGTCGCCTTGGTGAGGTTAGTCCGACTTACTTTCTTCTTCCGTTGGATATGGACTCCCATTACTCCCATTACTGCTATTTATGTTTCTTTTGGTATGAAGTATTTGAAGCTGATAAAGTTCAATAACAGAACATTATGTAACCAAACAACAAAATGATCCCCAAAACCAAGTCAACCAAGTTCCCAAAATGAATCTATTGTATGAAAAACTGTTCATTGTGATAAGATGATCTATTTCAAAAGACCAGCTGTACTAGGAATCAGATACTAGACTGAAATTGTATATTTTGTTCATTAATCTCATTTAGTTTAGTACATTTTTTGTTTATTTTCCTTTTATCAGATTCGGACTTTAGGAATGCTTAGATCCAGGTTTGATTCTCTGCCTGATGCTTTCAATGATCGTCTGATACCAGTAGATAGAGGTGAACAAATAAAAAGAAAAGGGCTGAAGGCCACGTTATCTCGAAAGTCTGCCGAGGTTAAAAGCAATTTGATTACATCACTGATCCTTTAATTTAATACCTTCAAGGAAATATTTAATTTTCTTTTCTTTTCTGATTTTCCAGATCCCACCTATCAATGAAAAGGAAGCAGCAAGGTTTGCACAATTGTGGAATAAATTTATAGCAAGCTTTCGGGAGGAGGATCTTATAAGTAATCGGTAATTATTTTGTCTTTCCAACGATGTTGTCTCCATTCAATTGTTTTCTGACCACATCTTTACCTAAAATTGATTGCACTTTCAGGGAAATGGACCTGTTACTCGTCCCGTACTGGGCTGACCGTGATTTGGTGCTAACACAATGGCCTCCATTTTTGCTTGCTAGTAAGGTGTGGTTCATTCCACTGTTTCCATTAGTTTTATAGCATGATTATGGTCCACATATTCTGTTGAAATGACTAGTCCGATTCTAGACAAATTAATGAATATCAAGCCTTGGTCCAAGAATACTGGAGTCATTAGTTTTATAGAATGATTATGGTCCACATATTCTCTTGGAATGGCTAGTCTGATTCTAGACGAATTAATGTATATCAAGTCTTGGTCCTAGAATACTGGAGATGTGATTTGGAAAGAGGTTAATTGAAACAAAATGTACCAAGAATTACCAGCAAAGAGGCATAATTGATCACTAAATATAATTGTTTAGGAAACAGAATGCCATTTGTTCTTTGCCTGGTAACAAGTTAATAGTCTTATAATCTTTATGAAATTTGTCCAATAGATCCCTTAGGTTTGGTAACATTGGAATTGTGAGATTTAATTCCAATTCCTATGCTTGTTAGACGATTAGAATTGTAATTGTAATTCCAATGGAATTCAAATCAATGTGATTTGATTTTGGAATACTATAAGTTTACCAAACATAGAATTGAATTGTAAGTCAGTTCCAATTTCTCTCTTCTAAACATGCCCTAAAAGATTTACATTATTGTTGGAGTAACACGGTTGCCCAAGAGAGGAGAAAATGAAGAATTAAATAGTTGCCTATCCAATTAATTAACTTATGAACCTACATTTGTTTTAGGTGAAAATCTGATAAAGAGACTGCTCCATATCTAGAAATGTTCCTTTTCAAAAAAAATCAAAATACAAAGAAATCTTTCCTTGATCAATATTTCTGAATTCTCATGCATGAGTGTATCTTAGTCAACGAATATAGCCTGTATTCAATTTTTACCCTTTGTAGACAGCTTAAAAATCTCTTACACACTCTCCACTCTGCTTTTGCTTCTGAATCTTGCATTATATCTGTTGTATTTGGAATGTCTGAAATGTTGATCAACTTCTATGATTTGCCAGATACCAATTGCACTGGACATGGCTAAGGACAGTAATGGAAAGGATAGGGAGCTTATGAGGAGGCTTGAAACTGATAAGTATATGTTGAGTGCTGTATGTGAGTGCTATGCTACCATCAGAAACATCATTATGTTTTTGGTTTGTGGTGGAAGCGAACAGCTGTAAGTTTCCTTTTATTATTAACTCAAGAAGACGTGCGATATTTCTATGATTCAATTCGTGATATCTATTTCTGGGCAAGCTTTGATAGCATCTGGCAGTAAAACCTTTTTCTGCTTTATATATAACTGACCCGAGTCTAATATTTCTCCCTCCACTTTTATTTGAATTGCCTCTTCAGGATTATTAAACATATATTTACCCAATTTGACAATCATATTAAAGCAAATGATCTACTAAGGGAATATAATATGAATGCACTGCCTGTTCTATATGACCACTTTGTCAAGCTCATCAAGTACTTGGTAATTCTCTTCCTAGCATATTTAATTATTTTATTTTAAGTTCATTCTTATGAATTTCTATTGAAGTAGTTGGATTGTTGCTGTTCTATTCTCTAGTTAGAGAATAACCCAGACCATAAGGATAAAATTGTCATTCTTTTCCAAGACATGCTTGAGGTTGTGACAAAAGATATAATGATGGAGGATCAAATATACAGGTCAAGCAGTTTGCTATCACAAACCTATCTTTTTATTTGTTATCCATCCCCAATAGTATGTAATCGACTCTAGTTCTTTTGGTAACAGTTCTGTGGATTCTATCCATGGTGGACTTGGGCACAAGGGGATGGATCCTATTGATAAACATCATGATTTATTTGCGGCAGAGGGAGCAATTAAATTTCCGGTTCAAGAGACAGAAGCCTGGAAAGAGAAGGTTTGTTCCAAGGCTAAAGTTTTTGTGATTTCACCAATCCAACCTCCATTTCCCCAAGGAGAAAGAAACAATGCAGAAGTGGGGAATATGCATGAAAGCTACTTTAACTATCATTTTTGCACATTGTTTTCCAGATCAAACGTTTGGATCTCTTACTCACAGTGAAAGAATCAGCAATGGATGTACCATCAAACCTTGAAGCTAAAAGGCGCATTGCCTTCTTCTCCAACTCTTTGTTCATGGACATGCCTTTGGCACCCAAAGTCCGCAATATGCTTTCTTTCTCGTAGGTTTTCCATGTTCCTTAGTTGTTGACCTTGAGTTTTCCTTGCATTCATCCTGAATAATGAATTGATTATTAGTTGATCACTGTGCCGACTTCCTCATGTATGTGAAATACCATTATCTTACTCCTTGTACTAAGACAGTGTAGAGACATTTGTGCCAATGCTTTCTTTAACTGATGTATACTTCTTCAAAATCTAATTATCCATGCACCACTGCCAGCTTCATTTTTCAGATGGTTTAAATGCATAATGCTTAATTTTCTTTAGAAAATGTTTACAAAATTAAGAGCTTATGTATATAAGAATTTATCTTGAAGATTTTCATTTCTTTCACATAGTAAACTAATGGCTATACACCCTAATCTCTTAAATCTTATAGATGACAACTTCGTACTCTTAATAGTAATCAACCATCTCTGATACCTATTATGTCTGAATCTCTACAATACAGCTCATTACACATTGTTTTGAGGTTTTCATCGACATGTTTTTCTTTTACTATTTACATCTAACTTATCAACAGTAAATATCATGACTAGAATAACTCTATGGATGTGACTGATATTGGAGGTAATAATCATTAGGACTTTATTGTGTTTTTTATGCCTGTCAGCTAAATAAATACTGCCAACTGCAATGCAAAATTTGGCTTTTCATATTAACATGCCTTTTGTACTGCACTATGTAGTGTTTTGACTCCATACTACACGGAAGATGTGCTTTTCTCACTAAAGGAATTGGAAGTTCCTAACGAAGATGGAGTGTCCATTGTTTTTTATTTGCAGAAAATATTTCCAGGTTTGTCTTCCATGATTGTAAACCTTTTCTTTTTTCCTGTCTCTAGCATCTTGAAATTTTTTTATCTTTTTTTCCCTTTGTCATCCATCCAATATACTATTTAGATGAATGGAACAACTTCCTTGAGAGAATGAAGTGCATCAATGAAGAAGAACTACGAGGATCTGATGAATTGGAAGAACAATTACGTCTTTGGGCATCATACAAAGGCCAGACTTTGACCAGAACTGGTAAGTTATTGTTTTTTACATGCACATCTATGCATGTGTGCCTTTTTACATTTCTTGTTTTGGCATATACACACCATTTGGGTGGATCATGGTATTTTAACATACTAACATTAAATCTCGTAATTAGTTTGTTTTTGCTTACATTCTATTTACCTTTTATTTGCAGTGAGGGGTATGATGTATTATCGGAAAGCCTTGGAACTTCAGGCCTTTCTAGATACAGCTAAGGATGATGGTATTTACTCCTCACATTCACTGGAAGATCTGCTTCTGTAATCTGTTCTCTTAAATGTTGTGTTTGTACTAGAACATGACTTGGGTTCTCTTCTTTGATGATTGCTTCTGATAGAATTAATGGAGGGATATAAAGCTATCGAATCAAATGAGGATCAAATGAAAGGTGAAAGATCCCTGTGGACTCAATGTCAAGCTCTAGCGGATATGAAGTTTACCTATGTGGTCTCTTGTCAGCAATATGGGATTGACAAGCGAGCTGGGCATGCTCGTGCACATGATATTTTAAAGCTTATGATAACGTACTATTTGTTGTTACAATGCTGCACTGATGCTTGTTAAGGGCCACAATGTTAAGAATATTTCTTTTTTCAGGTACCCATCCCTCCGTGTAGCTTACATAGATGAAGTGGAAGAACCCAGTACAGACAAGTCTAAGAAGGTAAACCCGAAGACATATTATTCTGCACTAGTCAAAGCTACTTTGCCCAAGTCCAGCAATTCGTCAGAGCCAGTACAATATCTGGATCAGGTAACAATACTTCATCGGGCAGATTTTGTTTTAGCTTTAGCTAGAGAATATTGTTGATTCAGATTTTGAAATAGCTTTCTGTAAGTACCATCTCCGCTAGAATAACCGGAATTATTTAGTGGTAGAGTTAGTGCTGGTAGTAATGGGGTTTGGTTAATTTCTACTGGTAACCACCTATGTCTTTATTTCCTTGTGTAAATAATGTACATGAATTGTAACACTTATTCTCATATCCATATCTTTTCCAAAAAACTTATTCTCATATCATTGTACTGGAAAATTCAGTGAATATTGTCCCTACTCATCTCTCCTAACTCACACATTAACCATTTTGTTTGCCCCAAAAATCACTTTCCAATGCTGTATTTGGAACCTCTTTATATATATTCATTAATGCTTTATTACCAAGATGCCATCTCCAAAAAGTTGAAAACTGCTGCTACATATTTCTATTGTAAATGTACAATATAAGTCAAAGTGGACGTGCTATTATCCAAAAGCAAACTAAATTAAAAACATGAGAAGTCAAGGTAACCGAGTCAAATGGGAGTTTTTCAGGTCCTTTATTGTGTTCTTATTCCAACAATCTCTTTTGACAAGGCCTTGCCCCTTACTTTTTAACTAAATCATATTTTCTACCTTTTTATCTGATAAAATATTTGCTTTGCTGTTGGTTCTATTCTTGGTAGCAGCAATGGTTGATTTACATTAAAAAAGATTATTTGTGTTGCGGCTGTCTATGTGGCTGATTCATCTGTCTATGGAAATTTCATTAACTAACTGATTAGCCACTTTTTATATCATTTTAAAGGCAATATTTCTACCTTTACAGAATGATTGTACTTGTCCATCTTACTCACTGTTTGCAAGGTAAATCTTAGGAAATTCTCCTCAAGTACAGAACTAAAATCTTTTGTTCTGGAATGACTAGGATTCATTATGATCAATTAACCTTGAATTTATACATGTGTATGTGTTATAGATTAAGTTGTTAACAGAACCTTGCTTCTATGGTATATCTGGGCACTGGAACATTTTCTGGCAGAAGCAATTTTCATGAACCCCTCCCCCCCCCCCACCCCCCACCCAATAAATTCAAAATTACACAATAAGCCAAACCTTCTATTTGGGCACTTGAGGACACTTTAAGACCCTGATTTTCCAAATCTGGTATGTTCTTTAACTTATTATGTGGTCTCTAAATGCAGGATATTTATCGCATAAAACTTCCTGGACCTGCTATATTGGGTGAAGGTAAGCCTGAAAATCAGAATCATGCCATTATCTTTACTCGGGGAGAAGCACTTCAAACAATAGATATGAATCAGGTAAAGTGATTTTTTTCTCTTGGTACTCTTCTTAATGTTTTATCTTTTATGAACCTTGGGATCTTGTTTTGCCAGGAAAACTATATGGAAGAAGCCTTCAAGATGAGGAACTTGCTTCAAGAATTACTCAAAAAGCATGATGGTGTGAGGCATCCTACCATCCTTGGACTTAGGGAACACATATTTACTGGAAGGTTTGTGATCCGGTTCTATAAGCCCATTCAAAAGAGAATAAAAAATTTCCACTAACTTATTTCTTGCTACTCTGTGCAGTGTTTCTTCTCTTGCATGGTTTATGTCAAATCAAGAAACAAGTTTTGTGACTATCGGTCAAAGATTGTTGGCAGACCCTCTAAAGTATTCTCTCTGCTGTCTGATCAGATTATACAGTTGACCTTTTACCTTTTGATATTCATTTCTTCCTTATTATGTCATTTACTGTAAAATCTCACTTTTTTATGGCAAGCATCTTCTAAGTAGGATTTTACTCTTTCTTTTTTTAAAGAAAATGATTAATGATTCCTGTAGAGGTAATTGAAGAGTGCTTTTGGCTCAGGAAGATGTATTCAAATCCAGAAATGGGTGATACAACCCTTTATGGACTTGGTTTTTGCCATTTTTCTAGCCATGTAAAGGATGCGAATAACTATGGGAAGATTTCAAATGTTTGATTTTCATCAACACATATTTGGCACGTTATATGGAGCTAGTAACAAACTAGTTAGCATCTGGATTTGATTACATATTTTTTTAAAACCTTATATGATCTCACATATATGCTCTGCAGAGTCTTTATTCTTATGTTTATGCTGGATGATTTTCTACACAGTAATTTGGACAGTGAACTGTAGCTCTTTTTGTATGTCATATATGTCATTCAATATGCTCCCCTTTGAAACCTGTGATTCTTTCATGTGTATTTTTATAATGATTCTGGATACCTTACTATATCCTAAACTTTAACCATTTATTCTTGTCATTCAGGGTTCGGTTTCACTATGGTCATCCCGATGTATTTGATAGGCTCTTTCATCTTACACGAGGTGGTGTAAGCAAAGCATCAAAAACCATCAATCTGAGTGAAGATATATTTGCTGGTACATTATTGATCATTTCTATTCAATCTGAGTGAATAACTATTATATTTGCTCACTATATCTATTATGATGATATTGCACATACAGGCTTCAATTCCACACTTCGTGAAGGAAATGTGACCCATCATGAGTATATACAAGTAGGAAAAGGAAGGGATGTGGGTCTTAATCAGATTTCTCAGTTTGAGGCCAAAATTGCAAATGGTAATGGGGAACAAACACTGAGTCGGGATATATACAGGCTTGGGCATCGGTTTGACTTCTTCCGTATGTTGTCATGTTATTTTACCACCGTGGGTTCGTACATCAGTACTTTGGTATGGCATAACTTATAGTTTTATTTTTCTTGTTTGCTTGTCTAATTTTACTAGAGGATTCTGACGTTGTCTCTGATATTTTATGGCAGATTACTGTGCTGACTGTGTATGTATTTCTTTATGGCCGTCTTTACCTTGTCCTTAGCGGACTTGAAAAGGCACTAAGCGATCAACCAGGAATTCAAGATAACAAGCCCCTCCAAGTTGCTCTTGCTTCTCAATCATTTGTTCAGATAGGATTCTTGATGGCATTACCAATGTTGATGGAAATTGGCCTAGAAAGGGGTTTCCGAACTGCATTAAGTGAATTTGTGTTGATGCAGTTACAATTAGCACCAGTATTTTTCACTTTTTCACTAGGAACAAAGACACACTATTACGGAAGGACTTTACTTCATGGAGATGCTAAATACAGGCCTACGGGTCGTGGGTTTGTTGTGTTCCATGCCAAATTTGCGGAGAACTACCGACTCTACTCCCGCAGCCACTTTGTCAAGGGACTTGAGTTAATGATTCTGCTTATCGTTTATCAAATTTTTGGCCAATCCTATAGGAGTGCATTAGCCTATGTATTTATCACAATATCAATGTGGTTCATGGTTGGCACCTGGCTTTTTGCTCCATTTCTTTTCAATCCGTCGGGTTTTGAATGGCAAAAGATTGTGGACGATTGGTCGGATTGGAATAAATGGATTGACAATCGCGGTGGTATTGGTGTGCCACCTGAAAAAAGTTGGGAATCGTGGTGGGAACAGGAACAAGCACATCTTCGCCATTCTGGAAAGCGTGGTATTGCTGCTGAAATATTGCTGTCCTTAAGGTTCTTCATTTATCAGTATGGACTTGTTTATCACTTGACCTTCACAAAGAATACTAAAAGTTTTTGGGTAGGCAACTTGGACAAGACTCGTTCCTATTTCTCTCTCTCTCCATTTCTTATCAAAATTATTTCTAATGTTTTCATGTGTTTTTGTAATCCAGGTATATGGTGTATCATGGCTAGTCATTTTTCTAATGTTGTTTGTTATGAAGGTATAAATTGACTGACCTTTTGCAATACATAAATTACATGATCATTTATGTGTTTAGAATGGTGTACTTTGATATCTGATTTTTATTATTTTATTTTATGGTTTTGACGTATTTTCTTCAAGTGGTTAATAGTTAGGAGTGTTAGCTAAGTTTTCTGTGGAGTGAATTCTCATAACTTCCTAATTATATTAGGATTCCTCAGAAAATGAATTGCTGTAAGGGGATTCTTGAATTAAGTACACTAAACTAGATTATTAGGCCCGATTGGGAAACACTTATATTATTTTTGGGTCAAAAAGGTTTTGAAAATACATTTAGGTCAGTGCCTCGATATATTTTTCTGATCCAGATTCAGAAACCAGAAACAAGTGTTTCCAAATAGGGATGCTAATGTCCACCTATCAAAGATTTGATTCCTCTACCCGTGAATGTTTTTTGTAGGCTTCATTTTGTCCAGAACTATTAAATCCGACCTGCTCATGTCCATTTGCAACTATTATGGTCTTATCCTCTCTAATTTTTCTCAGGCTGTCTCTGTTGGGCGCAAAAAGTTCAGTGCAAATTTTCAGCTAATATTCCGATTGATTAAGGGATTGATCTTCCTCACATTTATCTCCATCCTTGTTACATTGATTGTGCTGCCCCACATGACATTTCAAGACATTGTGGTGTGCATTATTTCCTTCATGCCGACTGGATGGGGTTTGCTTTTGGTAAGTATGCAATTTCCTCTCAAGATCAGTTTCAACAGTAGTTTATTGGCAATATACGAACAAGTATTTTAGTGCATCTTTATAAGAATCCATTTACCCTAAAGATTTCAATTCAAAAATGTAGATTTCTTATACAGAATCCAAATATAAACTTCTCAAATGTGATGTCCTAGGTTGCCTAATTTCAAACATAGATGGTTTGGATTGGGTTGGGTTGGGTTGGGTTAGGTTATATCCCCTTAACTAAAGGAGAGAAAGATGTATTATAAGTATTTTATAATTAGTAGATAACTATTATTAGTAGTTAGGATAATTATGTTATACTTTTCTATTACCTTCTTTGTGTTTTTTTTCCATTAGGATTAGATTTTAGTTTTATAAATAGGGTCATAGTCCCTTGAGATATTATCATTGATTAAAATGTATCCAAGTCTCATATCTCAACATTTTTCGAGTCTCCCCTTTCTCAATTAAATGCTACAAACCTAATTTAGGATTATTATCAACTTTTTTTTTTTTATTTGTTAGGAAGCTAGTTTGACCGCCAGTTACTTTGGGTGTTCTTAGTGGGAACCAAATTAATAAACCGAAGTTTCTTCCTTTGGAGCTCCCAAGAAATATAAATATTTTGTTTGTTGATATTTATTGCAGATTGCACAAGCTTGCAAGCCTCTTGTACAAAAGGCGGGCTTCTGGGGTTCAGTGAGAACACTAGCTCGTGGGTATGAGATTGTGATGGGTTTGTTCCTTTTCACTCCAGTGGCTTTCTTGGCTTGGTTCCCATTCGTTTCAGAATTTCAAACTCGTATGCTTTTCAACCAAGCTTTCAGCCGAGGGCTACAGATTTCACGTATTCTTGGTGGGCACAGGAAGGACCGAGCACGCAAAGACTAACTGACTGGTTGAATGATTGTCTTAAGCTCTGCTTCTATAAAGTGTAATTTATTATGCAGCAGCAATTTTTGTGTGTGTAATTACGGATCCTTTCCTTTCTGATGATTGTTTGTTTAAGCACGTATAAAGATTCTAATATTTAATTGTATCCTTATGATATAGTACTTTCTTATGTGACTTACTTTTCTTATCATTATGTTGGAATGTTTTTTTATTATTAAAAATATTTAAAGAGTATTGATATATAAATAAAATAAAAAATAATAATTTTAAATAATGGGTGTTTTAATATTTTGGTTAATGAATAGGGTGATTTCTATGAGAGGTAAAAAAATGATGTTTGTTGGATTATGTTAACTTATTTAAATAACTTAAAACAAAATAAGTTTTTTTGTTTTTTTACCAGATTAAAATATTATATCAATACTCATTTTTTATTATATATTCTAATTAATTAGGAAACAAAGTAAATTTATCTGTCAGTTTGGTTGTTTATTTAATTTTTTTAAGAAAAAAAAATGTAATTATATTATTTAAACAATTAAATAAAAAATTAAATTTAAATATTAAATAATATAATTAATTTAAATAATTAAAATTTAAATGAAGATTTAAGATGAGTAGAGTAAAATTAAACAAATCAAATAAAATGATATTAGAGATATCTAACCAGCTAAATATTCTAAGTGAAGCATAAATTGGGTTGATTCAAACTTAAACTATAAACTTAAATAAGATAATTTGATTTTGATTAAATTTGGGTTGGCTTTGATTTTGAATTTAAATTTGTCGAGTTTAAGTTTAGTTCAGGTTTATTAGGTTATTCAAATTATCTATATAAAATAACTTTAAATAAAAAAATTCATACACTCACATTCCTATGATTCATTATTAACCGCATAATTCTTGTTTCTCTCCCCTTTCTTCTTTCACCGATACAATATTAAATATTTTAATTTATAAGATAAAAAAATGTTAAAAAAATAAGATGTGAATCAAATTGAATCAAAAGAAAAAAATGGATTAAATGAATTAAAAAAATATTAAATATGTAAAAATGTATTAAATGAGATTAAATTGGTCAAATATTTATTAAATGGATAAAAAAAAATTAAACAAGTTAAGAATTTATTAAGCAACACAAAAGAATGTTAAATAGAACAAAAACAAGTCAAATATTTATTAAACGGGCTAAAAACTTATTAATGAGTGAATGATGTGTAAACGAGCAAAAAAAAATGTATTAAATTAGTTAAAAATATGTTAAACGATTAAAGAGTCAAATACATATTAAAAGAAAAAAAATAGTTTAGATTACCTAATCCATACCTGACTCATCCCATATTAATGAATAATATACTAATATAGGTTAAATTATAGATTGAATAAATTTAATTTGGGTTGACTTAGGTAGACCCTTTTGTTCAAAATTTTGATTAAATGTCATGATATAATTTAATTGGTTGTAAAAAAAATATATCTCTTATCAATTTTTTTTTTATTTTTTTCTCTAATAATTAATAACTTAATATCAAGTCATTCCTTATTCTATTTCCTTCTTTAATTTACCTCTCTCATCCCACATTTAAATATAATTAAAAAATATGAAATCTAAAAAAAATAAAAAATAAATAAATGCAAGGTATTGGGAATATAAACAATAAACGACCTAATCACAAAAATATTATTTAGATTTTAAAAATTTAATTATATTAAAAAAAAACATCAAGTCTCTCCAATATTAAAGATGCCATCAATAACCAAGAAAAATGACGTTCTCAAGTTAGTTGAAATTTTGTCATAGTAAATATTATTTAAAATAATTTAGTCGAGCTTAAATTTTGAGTAAGTGATTTTTGTGATAGAAGTATTTTAAAAGAAAAATATGTTATTTTAGTTATTAGAGTAAAGATTGTGATAAAATATTTTGTTTTAAATTGATAAAAACAAATAATTTAGCTTTTTTTTAATAAAGAATTATTTTTCATTAATTTTAAATATGACTAACCTTTCAGAAAATAATTAATAATTAGTAATATAAAATAATATATACAAAATTAAAATAAACCATTAATGATCTAAATATCATTGTATCAACAAATTAAAAAAAAAAACATTCATTTAAGTCCTGAACAATAAATGTTCTAAAAGAACAAACACGAACAAATGAAGAATTTTTTATCAAATATTTTAGGCGATAACTAAAATAATCCATAGTCAAAGGTTGATAATTAAAATAACTCCTATTTTATTTATTAAATAATAATTGACCACCTATATATAGCAGTAATATTGAGAATTTCATAAAATAAAAAAATAGTGAGAGAATACATTTAAAATGCCTACATATATCAAATACAAATTTATTATTTTTTATTGATTAAAAAAAAATCTTATGTTAAGAAATTGATGAACATAGACTCAAGAAAATATCACCAACACGCATGACCGATCTCGAACAACCCCGAAGTTTGGGGTCATGCGGAAAAAAATTGTTATTATTTTTTATTTCACTTGTTAGGTTTTTATGTTACATTGTAAAGATAAATAATTTTGTATTATATTTAACCTAAATAATTTAGTTTAGTTGATTAAATTATATATTATTTTTTAAGAGTTTTTAAATGATATATTAAATATTTTATTTTAGGACTCTAAGCAGCTAGAATGATTGCTTTACCTGGGGCGAGTAACAAAGACTCACCAATGGTTAATAGTATTATTTAAATTATAAAAGTTCAAGATTTTTAATTAGTTAAATACCAACTATAAATAATTTTTAGTGATTGTAGGGAATTTCCCTCCTAATCAATCAAAGAACTTAAGAAATATAACAGCAAGAAACCAATAAAACAACACAAGATTTGATATCGGAGTTCGACCCAAAAAAGATGGTCTACGTCTCCGTCGAGCTCTGTTACGAACTCGATTTCACTATCACAATTAAACGTTTCAGTTACACCTCGTTCTTCATATATATCAATCACACCTTTGAAATCTCTTCCATTCTTGTGTGAATTACTCATATATATATATAAACAACTTGTCCTAACTAACTTAACAAACTTAAGCCTTTGACACTTTAGTTAATTGGGCCTATTTAATTGGGCCGACCCATCAACTCAATTTCAACAGTGATAAAAATAGAAATAAGACATTCTCGCAGAAGAAACTACTTTTAAACATTTTTATTTATCTATTTTTATTTTTATTATATTTTAGATACAAAGGGAAGAGAGAAAAGAGAAACGGTGCATGCATGTGTTATAGGATAAATTACATAATCTAATTAATTTGAGAGTTAATACTGATGTTTAATTAATTGTATAGGAATTAAAAAAAATAATTTAACCCAGCTAAAAATCTAATTTGAGAGTTAAACCCGAAGTGCATGAGTGACTGGTCGTATTTTATCTAGACAGTTTGAATTCAATTCTAGATGGATTAAACTAATAAATGTGTAATTAAATTATGCTATTTTAATCACAACGAAATTTTAATATGCGACACGTTTTGATGAAATTTTAGTATTTGACGTTTTAATGAAAATATAATCTCTCTATTTTAACTTTTTATGTCTTCATGCCAAACAAAATCAAATGGGCTCTTCGTAAATAAAAAAATAAAGCGGGACCATATCCCGTATTTTACTCTGCCGCTTCTCACTCAACTCACTCTCACAGGTCACTTCACTTCACTTTTGTTCTTCTTGGCGTTTCTCTTATTATCTCTCTTAGTTACGTCTCATTCACTTAGGAGATGGATAGCAGCTGCTGATTCCCGCTTCAATCACCGGCCAGTTCCATTAGATCTCCAATCTGGTTTGTCTTTATTTTCATTATACACGATTACAGAGCGAGCTTGCTTGCTTGCTTACTTGCTTACTTTGAACATGATTATCGCTGCTTTTAGTGACTTCTTTACTGTTTCGGTCATGAAATTCGAGCTTCGAAGTTCTCGATTTTTCTTCATCAAATAATTGCATTAAATCTCTTCTTTTTATCCCTTATCTCTCTGTTCTATCAGTTGGGTTTTTGTTTGTACAATGTTCTTAAAGCCTGAAAACCAAATTGGCTCTTTAACTTATACCAGATACTCAAATTTGCCCTAAATCGTGTGTGATTTGTTCGTTCCAATTGAACCCTTTTTAATGGGCTTAGTTAGTAATTGAATGTTTCTTCCACTCCTTCCGTCCCATTCTAATAAGATTTTAGATTAAATTCCCTTACAAGGAAAATAATAGAAATCTTGATTGATTTTGTAATAAATGTGTGACAATATAGATAGTAGATAAAAATATTGATTATAATGATGTTAGATTGATATTGGGTTGAAGAGATGGAAACACTTTTTCTATTGAAAAAAGTAAGATAATTAATAAGTGTAATTAAGAGATTGTGTTGTTGAAAAGATGACTGATTTGGCTCATGAGATCAACAAATTGGGACATAGTTTCTAGATTAAGAGAATTATTAGAATGAG
This sequence comes from Impatiens glandulifera, assembly GCF_907164915.1. Lineage (NCBI taxonomy): Eukaryota > Viridiplantae > Streptophyta > Magnoliopsida > Ericales > Balsaminaceae > Impatiens > Impatiens glandulifera. The sequence continues at coordinate 65,897,482 of NC_061863.1, forward strand.
ATGATTTGAGTATATTATTAGTTTTAATTTATTTAAAAGTTAACTTTATATATATGATTACCCCAAATTGGAATTTCAATAATACAAGCAATGATCCAAAAGAAAAGGAAAGAAGAACCTTGCAAGGAAGACAAATAATAGTGTACAAAAAAGAAATGATTGAGGATACTAAATGTTATTTGAGCTTCGCTCCTTGTCTGAATAATCACCCCCACCATTTGATCTTAATATCCCAAAATTAAATGAAAAAGCTGCCCATGGTCTTGGAAGCAGCAATACATGGCTGCTACAACACCGACCATTTATTCTGACTAATCTTTGTAGCCTCTAAACTTCCTTTCTCCCTACTACCATTTAAACTAGCTCCAAATAGACTGTAGAGATCTTCAATAGAAGAACTGTCATTAATGACATTAGGTTAATGTCCATTTCTTCAGTCAAATCCACCTTGTCTTCTTTCCATTATTTGTATTAGCACTAATAATTTTTTATTTTCCTCCCTAAACCATTTTGAAGAATTAACCAACTGCTCCAGCAAATTCTGTGTACTTTTCCCAAGAGGCTAAACACTTCTCTGGTATTCATTTCTTGCTCCTTAGTTAACTCCATTACGTCGACCAAAATAATCTCTCCTAAGTTTATTTTTGAAAGAGGGTTAACTAGTATTATATGAGTTTAAAGAATGCTAGTGCAATCATTAGCTTACTAAATAAAGGACATAAACAAGGAAAAATGCGTGGCTCCTCCTCCCATCTTCTTACACTTTATCTCAAACCCTCTAATAGATGAACTAATGGTGACCATATATGGATGAAATGACTGGTTGGTAAATTAATCTTTCTGCTCAATTGTTCACTTCATCTAATATTTCTTAATCATAGATCAAGGGGATATCAAACAAGTGAACAACCATTAAACCCTTTGAATGACAACAAACTTTTGTTTCCTTAGTCTCAGCCAACCAACACCTTCCGTTTCTCTTGATCCACATTAGAGATATAAAGAGATGTTAGAGTCAAAGAAACTAAAAAAATATTTATAGTTTTAGATAAGTAATTTTTTAATAAAAAATGTCAAATTTCATTGAAATCGAGAGTGGAATGCAAGAAACGTTCCTAAACATTTTGCAGAAAACAAGAGAGAGTGAAGAAAGAAAAAAGAATAAAAAATACAATAAAGTTAGATTCCGATAAGCTCGAAATAGTCCCTTCCGGTGCACATTCCCTTCTCGATTGATGCAAAAGTTTGAAGAAGAAAACCTTTAATCCAACCGGCCCCAAAATTATTTCTTTGAAAATTTCTCCTATTTCGTTCTTTCCATAATATCCACCACATAATAAGTGAAATGCACTTCCATTCATCGCTAATAACCCCCTCGAGCATCTCGAGATCCATTGTTCCCAAAAGTCCCTAATGTTAATATTAGGAGGCATGACCCATGGATGATCGATAACGTTCTGAATAAGGGCCCAAATGGAGGAGGCCATGGGACAATGAAGGAGAATATGATTCGTCATTTCTTCAATTTGTAGACAGACTACATCTGTTAGTAAGGGAAACTCCTTTTCTTTTAAGTTTGTCGAGAGTAAGAATACCTCCATGAATAGCCTTCCAGGCAAAAAAAGAAATTTTGGAGGAAATCTTTGGAATTCAAAGCTCCTTTCAAGGATAGTGCTCATCAACTCCCCTGGGGATAAAGGCGTTATTAATGTAACTCGACTAGATCCCTTCAAGGTAAAACTGTCACTGGACGCCGTAGAGACTGTGGTATCGATAAGGAGCGAAATAAGCATCGACAACTTTGCAGCCTCATATGTGGAGAGCATGGGTGACCAAATGATCTGCCCACCAATGAACCGGTGAACCTCAGCAATTATAGATAAGTATTAGTAATCATAGATTATTATTTGATTCCTAGTTAGATTTATATTTAAAAAAAATTATCAAATATCTAAATTAATTATTATACCTTTCAAATAAAAAAATGTAGTTGAATGGTCAATTTAACATCTCCTTCCAATTTGAACTTTTGAAATCTTTGTCAAGTTCAAATGTTTTATTATTTTTATTTTGGGAAATAAAGGAGAACTAGCATGACACCCCACAGCCATGGCCCCTGCTTAAACTCAAAGCGCTTCCAGATTGAATCGAACCCGTGATATTTTGGTCTCTTAAGCCGACTCTTACCACTGAGCTATCTTGGTGGGGTTGTAAGTTCAAATGTTGCTCGGAATACAAATGAGTCTTAAGGGTATTTGAATATCTCTTACAAGATCAAGGGCTAATTTGAGTCTTTGGTCCTACAACAAATGAAGCTCGACAACTTTATGTCCTAAATGCTAGAGGATCAGGAAATCAGGGATATGTCAAACAAACTTTTAAGCACATAAATAAAAAAAAGACGTGGACTGCTGCATATTATTATTATTTTTTTTGAAGGATAAACTTTTCATGAAAGAGAGGACTGCTGCATATTAGTGGACTTGCATGTGGTGGTTGTTTACTATGGTCATATGCACTTGAACAGAAGTGATTATGACCAAACAAGATTGATCTGCTTTTGTGTAATGTAGCATAAAGTAAATGAAGTAGCAAAAGTGTGCTTCTTAGTTCCCCATGTTTTGAGGTTCTTGGGAAGTGGTCCATCTCGGCCTCTCAGTAGGAAGAATTAGGGTATGGTTGATTTCTATTCATACTGCATGAAAGAAAGTCCATGTTCTAGTGTCTTATTTGTGTGACAGCAACTGTGCCTTCATTCTTTAGCTGCAGAAAGATGGGCATGGAGTGAGACCCCATCATCAGGTAGGTCTGATGAGACTCTTGGGGATCTCAGTTAGTCAGTTACATATTGTGACTAACGAGTTAAAAGCGTAAACTCTGAAATAATTCATGTATATTTTTTATCTCCTTAGTCACTATTAGTTTTTTTTTAAAAGGTCAACTTTTCATTAGAACAAAAGGAATCACAAAAAAGGTTCAAAGTATTACAAATTGAAAGGAGAAGAGAAACAAAAACAAAAAATGAAAACGGAGAAAAAAAACCACCAATGAAGGCTAAATGCCAATAAGATTCAAAGAATTTCATTACTTATAAAACCCTATTTTTTGGATAGAAGCAAACGCACAGTGGATAAAAACCCTTGTTTCTTTCAGCCCCGAAATATTCTCTTGGAATGTTAGCGATTAAAAGAGAAATTGAGCTGCCATTAATGGTTTCTTATCATGTGTATATGTGTGATATGCTAATCAACAATACATCCTGTTGCCTTCTTGTTTCTGTGACTAGCCAACTCACCTTCCCCCTTTCTCTTTTAAGGTTCTGGAGATGTCTCAAGCTGAGGATTTATGGGAGCGCTTGGTTCGTGCTGCACTTAGGAGAGAAAGAACAGGAATAGATGCATATGGGCGGCCTATTGGTGGCATTGCTGGATTTGTTCCATCTTCACTTACAAAAAACAGGGATATAGATGTAATTCTGAGAGCTGCAGATGAAATTCAGGATGACGATCCAAATGTGTCCAGGATATGTAAGAAATTTCTTATTTTCTTGATCTTAATCTGCATTAACCATTAGTTACTTAATGGGCTTTAAATGTTAGTGCGTTCCTCTTCATATTGTTATCCATATTTGATTGGTTACACATGTATTTTGTTTTTTTAGCATTTTCACACGTGAGAAATCATATATACATTGGAATTACATATGTTTTTACTTTTTTTTTTACCTTTTCCTGGATGAAAATATCTATGTTAAGTGTTTTCCTTGACTCTTTCAAAGTCTACAGGAATCTGGTTCACCATTGCATAAAGATTTGAACGATTATGCAAGTGAATGGTGTTTTCTTGTGGTTCTTCCTGATGGACTAAAATGGGACAATTCTGTGACTAAATTTCTCTGAAGGGATAAATTAGATAAGCTCTGACTAAAAGGATGATCATTTTAGGATTTGTAAATGCAGGAAGCGTCTCCTACAGTGAAACAAACATTACTACTCTACATATAAATGGTAACTATATCTGCTAGAAAGAATAGTATTTTTAGTTCACAAAGGAGATAGATGGCTGCGGTGCCAAGTTTTTCTATGTATGGAATTCTTGTAAGGAAGAGGTGAGGGGGTAGCGAGCACCTTCCCATTGAAGGACATTCGTAGGTGATGCATCACCCAGAAGAGCCGCTCCTTGCCCTAGATGTTGCATCAAATGTGAAGATGACAGTTGACGGCGAATAAGGGATACATCTCGTGTCTAAGTAGAAAGAGGTAGCAAATAATCAGATAGTATGATGCATAGGGAAAACAGAATCGTAGAAATTTGAGAGAGGGGAAATATTATTTAGATAGCGAGTTATTGTTTACATGAGAAATCTAGATTTATAAAGGATATTGAGTGTGATAAAGGTAAAGACTGACATGTTGAGTGTAAACAAAGCAACATGTTGAGTGTAAACAAAGCAACATGTTGAGTGCAAGCAAAATTGCACCAATCCAATTTTGTTTTTGTTTCATTTCTCCCTTCCATATGTAATTCACTAAACGCATCTTGCGTTTTACTTTTAATGAAAAGTTGACCTTTTTCAAAAAAAAAATTGCACCAATCCAAGGAAGACGAAGAGATAATTCAACATCTTTGTATGTATAGCATTGTTGTAAGGAAGAGGTGAGGGGGTAGCAAGAACCTACCCATTGAAGGACATTCGTAGGTGATGCACCACCCAGAAGGGCCGCTCCTTGCTCTAGATGTTGCATCAAATGTGAAGATGAAAGTTGATGGCGAATAAGTGATACATCTCGTGTCTAAGTAGAAAGAGGTAGCAAATAATCAGTATATAGTATGATGCATAGGGAGAATAGAATTGTGGAATACTATATTGGATTGCTTCTGGTTGTAGAAATAGAATATTCCTAGAGTTTAGGGATATATAATTATCACATAGAATTAGATAATTATCATGCAAATTTCTGTAAATAGGAACTAATGCTGATTAGTTCGTCAGTTCCTTTTGTATAAATCAAACATATAGGGATTAATAATATATAAGATAGATGGGAAACCTTATCAAAATCTTGTTAACTACATGGTATCAAAGCCACACAACTCTTGAAATCCTAATCTGGCAACCTATGACAAAATTGACTTGTCTATCTGTTGCTATTCCCGTGAAGCAACAACACTTCGCAGATTCGACCTAGCCATTGTCCATTCTCCTCTACCTGAAACAAAATGACTTCCGCGACTCAATCCACTGTTGTTCCTGCTGGCCTAAGGAGCCTTCCTAACTGGCTACATCCTAAATGGCACAATTATTGACAATGGTTGCACTATGTCATAATCTTCATATGCAAAATAGGGAAGAAGTAATTTATTTTCCTCAATCCAGCTTGACACAGACAACCCAAGTTTCCAACAATGGAATGAGGAAAACCAATGGTCATGCCATGAATCTTGAATCCATAATGAATGTGGGGAAAACTTCCTCCTTCACAAAACTGCCAAAACTCTCTCGGCTGCCATAACAACCTGATACTGCACAGAGAACAACTCCAAATTGTTTGAGATAGAATTGCTTCTGCACGACCTCTGGTAATGGTCACACAGACATCAACAATAAATGTAATCCTATTTGTACTTGAAAAGCAAATAGGACCCTATACGCTGGGTTGTAGATTTCGGCCCTTCGGATCACATGATGGAAGATCTTCTCTCCCATGGGAAGAAAAATTCCTGCAGGGACCCATTCTTTGATGTGTATGAAGGTGGTGAGAGAGAAAGAATTGAAGAACAAAAGAGAAGGAAGGAAGAAGAATAAAAAAAATGGTGGCTTATGTTTAGAAGAAAACCAAGCGGTTACAGAACAGAAGAAGCTTCTGTTTTGGAAGAATAGCCAAGGGACTTGTTTGTTTTTATTTTAAACAAATGAATGTGGTTTCTAAATAAGAGGAAGGTTCATGCCTTCTTTTGAGAAAAAAATGTTGGACATCTCGGTTGAGTGTCTTTTGCGAATATCCATTGGATAAAATGGGTTTGAAATTTTTTCCAACGAATGGTCTTGTAGAAACAATGATAAGGAAGATGATAATTCATCTTACAAAATTCACTTGCTGATGGAGTTGACCAGAAAATTGGTCGATGGATACTCTAGGCTCAACAAACATACTTTGTCTGTCAAGGTGGGATTCATTAAATTAACTATGCTCAACCTTGAGAAGGGGTTCTTGAGAATACAAGCATTCTTTCACATGGTGGTTACTAGCAATGAGGTAGTTAGTTGGTTAATGTCAGTTATTTTCGGTTATGTATATTTCCTATATATATGTGTTCTTTGATTGTAATTGACAACACACTTGAAAATTTGATATCAGTAACATGTACTCTAGTTCTTCCATCATCTTTATTTCTTATAAATAATTTCTTCAGAGTTTACCTATTTGATATAAAAGAACCAGATTAATCTAATTAAGGTTTTTACTGGCTTCATGGGATCCTTCTAATAACTGACCTTAAAAATTATGGTTACTTTTTGCAGTATGTGAATATGCTTACTCATTGGCTCAGAATCTGGATCCTAACAGTGAGGGAAGAGGTGTTCTACAGTTCAAGACTGGATTAATGTCTGTCATAAAGGTGGTTTACATTCATTTGTACTAATCTTTTTCTGCCTTTTTTTTCTTTTGGAGGAGGCACATTGTGACCATGTTAAAATTAAATAAGTCTTTTCATGTTATGTTGTTGACAAAATATACGAGTGTTCAAATTGTCTATCCATCATGTATATTTTGATTTCAGTCCATTGTTTTTACTTGCTTTGTGCTGGTGCTTGTTACTAGCATTTGAGTGTTAGTTGGTACTTGGGGAATATCTATTTTTTGAAAGGATAAAATCATTTCGGTACTTGGGGAATATGAACTGTAGTTCTTTCACTTAATTCTTTGGGCATGGAGGATGCTTCTATGAATTATTCCTTATATTAATTTCTCTACACAATAGCCATTAGTTCTCATTATACCATAATGTCACTGTCTTTGAGAAATCTGAAAACAACATGCACAATTTTTCACTTACCCATGTGCCATCATGTAATCAATGTGATATATATTTGATGCTTTCACGTAACAATACAACTTGCTCTTATCTCCTCGTAATATCTCTTGTTTTTTATTTAATTGTGGTCACATTATGCATTTACTGGCAAGTGATATATGATAGTAATGTGGATATTAGTAGTTAACTGAAGTTCTTCTTTAGTTTCATGACTAACCTGCATTTTTTTTCCTTTTGTACTTTTGAATTGCACTTATTGTACTCATTCTGAGATGTGGAGAATTTTCTTCTTTTTTTCTTCTGATTATTATTTCAGCAAAAGCTTGCCAAAAAAGAGGTTGGAACCATTGACAGAAGCTTGGATATTGCTCGGTTACTAGAGTTTTATAAAGAGTACAGAAATAAGAATAATGTAGACAAGCTGCGGGAGGAGGAAATGATGTTAAGAGGGTCAGGTGTACTTACTGGCAATCTTGGAGAGTATGTGTCTCAACTTGGGAATATTTTATCCAATCTTTTGAGATTCTATACATGTTTACCCCCATTGGGTAATAGTTTCTTTGCATATCCTCTCCTGAGGGTTGCTATCCTTCATTGCCTCTTTTTTAATCTCAAACTAAGGCCTCCAATATTTTTCTTTTGTGCTTAATGCTCATCCATTAGCATCTTCCATTAATTTTTTTTGAGTCTTAAGTTACCTCTATTGTACTGGGTACATAAAATTTGCTAAATAATGTTTAAGGTCAATCGTACATATTTATTAAATTGAATAGATTGTGTACTGTGCTGTCTGTAATTGGAATAGTTAAATGCATGTTTTTCTATATTTGTGGTTGAGTCGCAATGTTTTGTTGATTTAGGTTGGAGCGTAAAACTGTCAAAAGAAAAAGAGTTTTTGCGACTCTTAAAGTTCTGGGTACAGTATTGGAAGAATTGACTAAGGAAATCTCCCCAGAAGATCCAGGAAAGTTGATTCCTGAAGAGGTTTGGTTTCCTGTAATCTTAGGCTACTTTCTTTCATCTTCTCATGTAATAAGCAAGTCACTGACTTAGTAATGTAATTTTGGTTGGTTTATTTTTTTCTGCTCCCAAATGCAGATGGTTTGATAACATTTTTGTTAGTTTCCAGGAAGAATTAAGTTGGGTAGAATATATGTACCTTTTGGTGTACCGCACTCAATTGGGCACAAGTATTGAATTTTTCAGATCCTTTATTGCCGAAAAAATGATTGCTATATGGAGGAGTATGATTCTTTTACTTATACATTATTCCATGTTATCGGGTTCAAATAAACCCGGTTCTTGTCGGATTGTCCTCTTACCCTTCTGTCACTTATTCTGCACAAAGTTTGGTAAAGATATCATTTTATTGCATTTTTCTTCATATCTTTAATCCATGTTAGAATAAGTTCAACAGATGGTCTACAACTGTATATTAACCTTGTAAATAGGTCATCTAGTTATATATTTCGTCATAAGATTAATGGTCTACAACTGTATATTAACCTTGACATTATTTCAATGCATCTGATAGACTAAGTATTAGTTGACATGTAACCTAACAATGTTTTTAGAATAAATAAATGCAACAACAGTAATAAATGTCATTACTGATTATTTGGATGAGAGTATTTAGATCCAAATACTTAAACTGGTGTATCTTTTTTTATATTGAAAACTTTGTCAAATTTACAGGTGATGCACACAAAGATAATTTATTTTGTCGTTCTATGAACTTGATAGAGTTGTCCGTATGATCAATCCTCTTATGGTATTGACTCGCAAATCTGGTTTATAGTTCATGGAGACTTTTTGACATGGTTCATCACATGTATTACTTTTAATGCAACTTTGATGCTGTTTGCTGCTATATCATTTTGATGTGAAACTGCCAAATACTCATATAATACATCTAATTTTTATTCTGTATGACAGTGTGGTTGATCAGATTCCTGCATTTTTTATTTTATTTTGTATTGTATAATTTCCTCAGTATTACATTTGGGTTTACATTGATTGCATTCTGGAGTGGAATTTTTTTTTCCTGCTTCTATTTTTCACCCAGTGTCTGTTAGCTGCCCTCAATCCCTATGTTTATCTCACACTCTCCTTATCCTCAGATTAAACGTATGATGGAGTCTGATGCTGCTATGACAGAAGACCTTATTGCTTATAATATAATCCCTTTGGATGCACCTATGAGTTCAAATGCTATTGTTTCTTTCTCAGAGGTGAGGTATGATTTTTTCATTCTCCGAATTTGCAATCCTGTAATTCGAGAGCTATTTCTGATTGGAATTACAGGTTCGAGCTGCAGTATCAGTCATAAAGTATTTCAGGGAATTACCCAAATTGCCAGGGAGTTTTCCTATACCAGCTACAAGGAGTGCAGATATATTCGACTTTCTACATTTTGTTTTTGGTTTTCAGGTTTGCACTTGAGAACAGTCTTCTCCTTATTGCGGGTCCTTTTCTGATTATGCCAAATATCTTTAAATTAGTTGATGCCTTGTTTACGTTTTGCTACAAAAAAAAGGATCTTGAAGAAGATTTAATCCATGTTAGAATTGAACTTTTGTTGGAATTTATCTTTAAGGCAATGAACTGCTGTTCTTTATATTCATACAGATGGACACTTAACATTTTAATTCTTGTTTATGAGCAGAAAGATAATGTCTCTAATCAAAGGGAACATATTGTTCACCTTCTCGCAAATGAACAGACTCGGCTTCGTATCCCAGAGGAGCCTGATCCGGTAATTTTTCCATTATCTATCTATTTATTGTGCTGTAACACTAAGTCTACCCAAATTGGAATGTGATCTTCTGTATGATTATTGTCCTAAAGTCTATTTTATAGTTAACCATCATTTATTATTTTATATACTTTTGATCTTATTGGTATCTAGCCCTTGTTTCTTGTCTCTGTTTCATTTTTGGTTTTTTTCTCCCTTCCCTATCCCTAGTAATTTTCGAATGCTCCTTGCGTTCAATGTATTTAATGAAAAGTTGACCTCTTTAAAAAAAATGTGAATGCTACAGTATTTAAATGTTAAACAAGCTGAAAAGTGGATCAATATGTGTGATATATTTTGCTCTTGGGATCTTACTCCTTCTGTGACCCATCACACCATCTTTGAACCTTGCGCACCTTTAAATATCCCAGAGGATTTGTTTTTAGTTGCGCTTCATGCCAGGTACTTTCCCCATTTCTTGAAAGATAAAGGTCCATTGGTTATTATTTACTGCATTTAGGAATGAATTTCTCATTTATCACTTGTGACATCTTTCCTTACCCATTCAATGAATTTCCTTGGTTGCCATTGAACTACCCAACTGTTTTGGCCAGTTACCCTTCACATAACCCCCTACCATTTTTGACAGTTCTGTACAATCTTGTCTACAGTATTTTTCTTTAGATTAAGTTTTATACATTAGATTTATGTACATCATATTGGATAATCTCTTCATATTTTCTATATGATAAACATAATGGTTCTTTCACCTTATCAATATCCTTCAATCTCTGATCATTTGCTTCAGAAACTGGACGAGGCTGCTGTTCAAAAGGTTTTCCTGAAGTCTCTAGATAATTATACTAAGTGGTGTAACTATTTGGGCATACTAACAGTGTGGAGCAAGTATGGAGTTTTCCCTGCTACCATGTCATCTAAATTTGCATATATGTATATGTATGAAAATATTAGTTTCACACTGTGCAGCTTGGAGGCTGTAAGCAAGGAGAAGAAGTTGTTATTTGTTTCATTGTATTTTCTCATATGGGGTGAAGCAGGAAACATCAGGTTTCTTCCAGAATGCTTATGCTACATATTTCATCATGTAAGCCAAACTTACTCTATATAGTAACTATTGTGATTTGGTCTAGGTGGATCATTGTTTTTGTGTGTTCAAAACTGTAGGACATTTCATTAATATAAAAATTCAGTACAAAAGAGTGTAAAGAAAAGTACAAAACAATATAATTACTTTATGTTATTAATTATAAATATTATTTTTCTTTATCTTGCTATTTTCATTTTTTTATTCATTTTTTTATTATTATTTCAACAATATAATAAAACTAAGTAAATCATTCTTTCATGAAGCGAACAAAATCATTATTTTTCTACTAGTTATAATATTATTTAGTAATAATAAAATTATATTTCAATAAATATAATAATATGATACATACAATAATAAATGTAAAAATAATATTTATTTATTTATATATTTATTATAATAAAGTTATAGATATATAGTATTAATAAAGGGTATAATTGGAGTAATGCTGGAACATTCCATGCAGTCCTTTTTGCTCTAATGAAAGCTGATTCTTTAAAAAAAACTATATAAAACACTGTTGGGATAGTACAAGCTATCCCAACTAGACTATAATATGTTTTCTTGTATATTCTCTCCACTTTTTATCTGATGCACTTACACTTTGCATCAATTTTAGAGTACATTAATTTTTATAAAAAAACTTGACTAGAAAGATATCTACGTCTAAGGTGTCAAATATGGAAGCTATATGATCCAAACGGGAATGTGGTATTTTTGTCATTATTATTAACTTTGCAACGTGATTCATTCTCTTGTTGACTTTGAACTTTGATTCTTAGATGGCGAAGGAGCTCGATGAAATTTTGAGGCAGCAAGTTGTGAAGGCAGCCGACAGTTGCAAGACTGAGAATGGTGTCTCCTTCCTAGACCGAGTTATATGTCCTTTATATGACACTATTTCCGCAGTATGTGTTGCCGGCTATCCTTTATTCTCTTGCTCTATTTGCTCTTTTGATCCAACATATTCTGAAGCTTGTCTTCTATATCAATTTCTTATGTTTTTCTTCGACATCTGTTTATTTGAACTTTGACACATACTGGTGTTCATTACCTGCAGTATGCGTAAACTTTTAATAATTCCAGTTCTTTTACAGGAAGCTTCCAACAATGATAATGGTCGAGCACCTCATTCTGCCTGGAGAAATTATGATGATTTTAACGAGTACTTCTGGTGAGGTTATTAGCTTTTGTGCACATGAAATGTCCTTGTCCTCTCTCCTTTTAACAAATTTCTTTTGTTTTCTTTCTTAGGTCACCTCATTGCCTTGAACTCAGTTGGCCATGGCGCGATAGCTCGTCCTTTTTCATGAAGCCAACTCCAAGATCAAAGGTTAGCATTTTCCTCAATCTCAGCATTTTTTAAGATTATATGCTGCCGTTGTTTAATTTTCAGCTTCCGAGATTTTAGATCTGGTTGCCTTATGAAACTTCCCAAACTTTGTTTCTCACAACTATAATGTTACGTATAGTAGGTAGGGTTAGGGTTAGTCGATAATGCACAAAAGAGTACAGAGGCCCTTGAGATTTATTCTGCTTTTAATTTAGGCTGCCAGTTTTCCATCTCACTAGTTTGTTAGAACTTAGAATAATGTACATGTCACTCTAAATTGATATATATATATATAGATAGATAGATAGAGACTCTATAGCTGCTCACCTGTGGAATGTATTATGAATGAAGAATATTGATCTTGGTCCCTGACCTCCCGTTCTCTAATAGCTCTCATCTCCCATTCTTATATATACTTATCTCAGCTTTCTCTCTTTTGTTCTCATATTCTATAAATTATAAAGATTTTGACATATGATTGATAAACAACTTCCGAGGAATAAGAAGGTTGCTATAAATGGTCTTTATTTCAAAGTTTTGCAATTTTCTGCATGCATGGTGGACAAGTATTTTGCCTAATGTATTCTTTTCCTGTTCTCATATTCTATAAATTATAAAGATTTTGACATATGATTGATAAACAACTTCCGAGGAATAAGAAGGTTGCTATAAATGGTCTTTATTTCAAAGTTTTGCAATTTTCTGCATGCATGGTGGACAAGTATTTTGCCTAATGTATTTTTTTCCTGTTCTTGAACCTCGTTGACCTAACTGGAACTTTCCTCGGTTTTGATAATCAAATATAGCTTTCATGTCTCCCTTCTCATGGTCTTAGCAACACAAATGTTTTTGTAGAAGGAGTTTATGATATATATCAAGTTAAATTATTATTAAATTTTATGTATATATCCACAGTTTCTAGCAGATAAGGAAATCCCTAATTTATATTAATTTATCCTCAATTATATAGCTAGTTGCATACATGGAGCTATCCTATGGAATCAGTTAGGTATTCAATTTCAAAATAAAAGCATGCTCTTATTCTAACAATTTCCACAGTTTTAGTTCAATTTTCTTATTCTATTATTCTAATTCATCGTTCAACCTATACTTGAGGGGAGTGTAAAATGAATTTTTGATATTTATCTAGTCAAAGTAATATTAAATCTCATATATACATACATATATATACATACATATATATACATACATATATATATATATATATATATATATCCATTGTTCCTAGCAGATAAGAAAGTCCTGGATTTTATCCTCCTTAATTAAATAGCTAGTACCTATGTAATTAGTTAGGTATTTCACTTTTGAATAAAAATATTCTCTTATTCTTTTAATTTCCACAGTATTAGTTCAATTTTCCTAATGCAGATTGTCTTAACACAAAGTTGGAAAAATAAGAGTATTTTCTTATTCTTTTAATTTCCACAATCCACAGTATTAGTTCGATTTTCCTAAATGCAGATTGTCTTAACACAAAGTTGGAAGAATGGTCTTAGCTTATTATTTTTCAATCTGTTGCTGCCTCCATTAAGTACTGTTTAGCTTTTCTGTTTGTTGCCTTTAATGAATGGTAATTGTTACCTGTTAGTTTTGCTAGTTTTTAATCTTTCCCTTTTCATTTTTACCAGAATGTATTGATATTTGGGGGAGGAAAACGACGGGGCAAAACTTCCTTTGTTGAACACAGGACATTTCTTCACTTGTACCACAGTTTCCACAGATTGTGGATTTTCCTTGCCATGATGTTTCAGGTTTCCATTTAGCACATCTTTTTACATTTTGTGTATTTTGTTCTCTTTTCTCTTGCATTATCTCTTTCCCCACCTTTCCTTCCTTTCACCATTTGACAGTCAAGTATTTTTTTCATGTATTTTGGATCCTTTTGATAGCTTACATGGCAATTTATTCACTGCAAAATTTCTCCTCACTCATACCCTTTTCAGTTCAAGGTTTCTTGTTTTAAATGTGCTTGTAATTAAATCTAATTGTATTGTAATCATCTTTTATCCTTTTTTTTGTTGTTGCTATTTTGTGTTTTTTTTGACTTCGGGTTGTTTGTGATCCAATTTTGATGTTTTAGCTAGAAAGTGCTGCTAGTTCATTTGGTTGTATTAATGCTATGTTCTCGCTTACAGGGACTAACCATCATTTCATTCAATGACGGAAATTTCAATTCAAAGACCCTAAGGGAAGTTCTCAGTCTTGGTCCAACATTTGTGGTGATGAAGTTCTTCCAAAGTAAGCCTTTTACCACATGGCTTATATGGCATAAATTTATCTTAGTGACCTGAGTCATAGGAATGTTAATCACTGGTTTAGCATCTTTCAAATGTTCCTTTCCCAGTATCTTCAACTTACTGCCCTTTTTTGGTGGATTTTCTTATCTCTGATTTCATATGCAGGTCTTCTGGACATTATAATGATGTATGGTGCATATTCAACATCCCGGAGATTAGCCATGTCACGAATCTTTTTTAGATTCATTTGGTTTACTGTAGCATCAATGCTGATATGCTTTCTTTATGTGTATGTTATCTGTAGCTCCTTTGTTGAGTGTCATATATTTTCTAGTACATTTTTTATGTATCATGTTTTCACTTTGCTCATTTTGTGCTTTAATTATCAGAAAGGCTCTCCAAGAACAGAGCAACACAAATTCTGGTTCTGTTGTCTTCAGAATTTACGTCATTGTGATAGGAATCTATGCTGGTGTCCAGATCTTTTTTAGTTCCTTAATGAGGATACCCGCCTTCCGCCGTGTGACGAATCATTATGATAGTTGGCCTTTCGTTCGTTTTGTGAAGTGGATGCACCAGGTTCTCCCCCCTACAATCTAAGTCAAGTTGATGCTAGAATTGCTTTTCATAATATTTTCTAAACTTGTTGGCATTGCAAAATGAAAAAAAATCACTGATCTGTTTGTATTATTGTTTCCTTATTCCTTTTAGGAGCATTACTATGTTGGCCGAGGCATGTATGAGAGGACGACTGATTTTATCAAGTACTTCTCCTTCCTTTTCATTATGAGTTGTCTAAGACCTTGGATTAAGCAATTAGTGTTAATTCATAACAAATCATGTTGTCATACTTGATTGATTGCTTTTGCCTTCTGTTGTTGTTCTATTTAGATCTGGTATTTTGGAGATAGTAAATTCATTATTTTTGTTCAGTACTTGATAGAAAAATTACAAGTTATCCTTTTCATTTATACACATGACTTATTGATGTTTCCATGTGTTGGAATATAACTCTAGAATGACTTGATTATAATAATATATTGTAATATAATATAATTATGGCATGAGGGGGAATAATAACACATGCAATTGAACTTGATTTGGATATTATTATTTTGTGGTATCTATAATAAACAATCTCTATTATACAACCTAAAACATTCCCAATAGGAAAAGGGGGAAATACCCATGTACTAACAAATGAACAAAATTACACATTATTTTTATAATTAAGGTGCAAATCAAATTGGATTTATATAACCGTTCTGTTTATCCAAATTCCATGAAAGAGAAGGGGGTATCCAGTTTTGTAGTAAATGGAACTGTTATCTACGTTAAATGAAACCCATTTGATTTAATAGATGGTGAATTTTACACCTTATTAGTAAAGCTCATGTCTCATTTTGCTTCTTTATTAGTACATTAATAATTTTACACCAATTGAAAAGTATAAATTTGCCATTTTCTTCTTCTTCTTCTTCTTTAACACCCAATTCATTTTCAGCTTCAGGAATATTCTCTAGACATCCAAATTGCTCTAGAAGTGGAAAACTCCAAATTATTTAACTCACTATAAAATCAGTAACTTTAAACAAGCATAACTGCAGAATAGGAAGTATGAATCTTTTTTAGCCAACATTCCCTTGTTATTTTCTTCTCATTGCCTTTGTTTTTCATGTTTTTGGAGTTACTTTGAGTGTTTATTCATGTCCTCATTAAAAGGATGTGAATGGAGGGAGACATGCACATCCGGCCTGTGATACTTTCACTCCAATGTGAACTTTCTAAGCAGTTCATACCATGATTTTCTATTTTGTTTATTGGTAATTATATTATGAAATTCTTGTCACCTATTTGTAATGATTGAATGCTTTTTGTGTTCCTTTTTATTCTAATGAAAAAGTTGACCTCTTTACAAAATATTATATGATGAAATTCCTGTTTTGCAGGTATTCCATATTCTGGCTATTTGTTTTGGGGGGGAAGTTTTGTTTTGCTTACTTTCTTCTGGTATGTTTTATTGCCTATTGTTAGTACCAGTAAACTTATCTGCTGCTTTTGATCTCATTTTCTTTTTTTGGGCTTCATTTTCTTTTTTTGGGTTTCACTTGTACCTTGTGAACAAATTAATGTTCATGCCTTTTAATGATTTAAATGTGGACCTTTAGAGAAATACATGTATGTGTAGTGCATGTAACCCATTTTAATGATTAAATAATTTAATTAATCTAATGTTACAATTATAAAATATATTGTAATATAATTATTAAAAAAATAAGGGATATTAAAATGATAAAAGTACATAAAATTAGTTAGCTCTTAGAATTACACTTAATTCAAATGCAAATTTCTATTTTTAAAATTTCTTTATTAGTTCTTTTGTTTGGAAAGGTTAAACTTTTCATTAAAGAGAATTTTTTGTGAATGCGGGAAGCATTAAAAAAGTACAAAAGGGAACAAAATCAAAGAAAATTATATTCCAATAAGTTCAACCCATCCGTTGCAAATTCCTTTCTTCTTGATCAGTGCAAGGAGAATGAAGCCTTTGATCTTAGCAATGCCATGCTTTTTCTCTTGAAAGATTTTACACTTCATTTTTTTCCAAATAGACCACCACATAATTGGGACGAATGGCTTCCAGCTTCTACCAATATTGTTAGGAGTGCTCCGATCATTCTATTTTCCCAACATTCCCCCACAGTTAATGGCATCTCCCATAGAAGATTAAGGAGGTTTTAGATAAGAGACCAAATTTCCTTTGCGATATGACAATTCAAGAGAAGTGGTTGAGCGTCTCCTCCGAACTTTCATAAAGAACACATCTATTTGCCAAATGAAATCCATTTTTCTTGAGTTTGTCTTGTGTAAGGATGCCACCGTCAATGGTTTCTCATGCGAAGAATGTGATTCTCGAAGATAATTTGATTTTCCATAAGTCATTACAAGTGAAAGAAGATGGGCTGTTGTTGAGGGAAGAGTAAATATGACTAACCTCGTAGTTTGGAGAGCCGATGAGATTGAAAGAGTCGTAGATCACTTTCCTGGAAATTGTCCGGTTGACAAGTCAATCCATCCCAAAACTCACATAATTTCCCAGAATACCATTCATCATACTCCAAATTATCATTACAATTAACTTTCACAACATTAAGTCTCATATCTTGTTCACACATTTATTCCCACCATTTCATTCAAAATCAATTGAGCATTCAATTTTGTAAAGACTCCATCTTAGACTTGACATTTCAATTTTGGCTCTTGTTAACTTTATTTCATTCATTGAATGATACCCTGCTTTAAGTTAGCTTCTAAAAGTAAGGTCTTCAAAATGAGAGAACTTTTTTTATTCTTTTAAAGTTAAGGCTTGTATATATATGAAATATCGCAAAATGCGACTTGGGAAGGAATGCGACTTCAGTACAAACAATCCACATCCAAATAGAATATTAGGGATGAAGGAAAGCTTCCAACCATAGAAGTTTCAAGCATTAAGATACATCAAAAACAAGATAAAAATGAAGAGAGTAATTTGTATTGACCTGAGTTTTCTTCCAGAATCTCCTCCCCGCATAACTATAGTATAGATATAGATTATGTTATTATTATCTTTCCATGAAAAAGAAAAAAGAACATAATAGTTCTTCCTTTTGTCTTTTGGCCCTTAATTATTTATTGAGAAAGTAATTCCATTTAAAATTGATAGTGAATTACAATGCTATTATTGGTCTATGCAGATTCAACCTTTGGTGGTTCCTACAAGATTTATTCTTAAGATGGATAACGTGATCTACTCTTGGCATGATTTCGTATCCAAAAGTATGTGAAAGCTCCAGAATTTCGGTATTCTATGAATCATATTGCCCTGATAGATCACCTACAGAGAAATGTTTGTTATGGACTAGGGTATAAGGATATAGTCGTAATTACTTGTAAGGTAATATTGTAATTAATGTTATAGTCAATCTATCTGGTATGGAACTTCTACAATGTATTACTTCAAATATCTATGTTGTGCAAGACTTTTCTGTGCTGAATCTGTTTATTTTGTGTTTCTTATAATTTTACAAGGAACCATATATCAATTATAGAAAAAAATGAGCAGTTCATTTTCCTTAAGGATTTAGTTGCTATCCAATTATAAGAGACTAGGAGTTGACATTTAATATGCATTATATCACTGTTACTGTGTGGTTTAGCTGGGGTAAGTCTGATGTTTACCATGTTTTTCATGCCTACATATTCTTCCCTCCCTGCCTCCCTATCCTCTTTTCAGTTATTGATGCCAGGCACTTCTCATTGTATAATAAGCTATCATGGTATTTCCAGATATAGTAATTTATAATAGAGTAATGATAGAGAGCGGGAATTTGGTGTCATGAATGGTGTCGGGAATGATATGGCAACATGTGATTGGACTTGAAAAATGAAATTTCTCTCTCCTATTAGATTTAAATCCAATAATGTATTGTCACATCATTCATGACACCAAATTCCCGCTCTCTATCATTACTCTTTATAATGTTACTTTAATTATAAGTAATTGTAAAATAAAGGGTTTGCATAGGATGCAGCTTAGATATAAAATTGGCTCCACTCTATAGAATGATAGACCTTCCAAATAATTAGCTTGGGACTCCATTCTTTTGAAGATAGTTAGCTTGGGACTCCATTATTTTGAAGAGTTGATGTTCCATGACTCAAGTCATCTGAAGTTATTGTGAATTTTCAATTGTCTAAGTGCAAATATAAGTTCCCTTTGATTTACATATAGGTTCTTGAGTTTATAAAGTCTAAATTGTTGAAATTTGTCGCAGATAACTATAATGCTTTGACGGTTGTTTCATTGTGGGGGCCAGTTGTCGCTGTAAGTAGGCATGACTTATGATTGTTCTACCCAGTACCATGAATCGCATATATAATATCTGTGTGATTCTACCATAGAAGAGCCGAGGAGAAGATTTAAATTATTCATTGATATGTAAATGATGTATACAAAGTGTACATGTCCTCTTATACACACCTAGTTTTACAAAGACTTGTTGGATTTACTCTTGCTTGATTGCTTGTTAATTTTCATAATCTTGGTTTGGAGTATGCAGATTTATCTTGTGGATACTTATTTATTTTACACTGTCATATCTGCTGTCTGGGGTTTCTTGCTTGGGGCAAGAGATCGCCTTGGAGAGGTAAATTTATCATGTCTTTTGGAAGAATAGGCATATTTGTTGTGCATCTATAACCTTTAACTGAGCCATTTTCATTTATGACCTTCAGATTAGATCTTTGGAGCTTGTCCATAAACTATTCGAGAAATTTCCTCAAGCTTTTATGGATACTCTTCATGTTCCTCTTAACCGGTATATCCTCTTTCTTCTTTTAGATTCATTTTTTCCATTAATGAAGTTAGCTTTTGGTTATTCCTTGTTGATTCAATATAAGTATCCTTAGTAATACTTTTTTTAATCCCCCCTTACTTGCAGGACTCACATGGAACCCAATGGTCAAGTAAGTTATCACATTTATGTTTTCAGCAGGCTTGTAATATATAAATTAACATGAATTTGAACTTTTTTCTTTTCTTCCTACTTGTATGGAAATTTCACACAATGAGACTGTCTCCAATATTATTGACAATTCAATTATTTCAAAATGTTTTCTCATTTTATGGCTTCATATATGAGATGAATAGGAAGACATTATTATATTCTTTGAAATGAGTTGCATGTATGTGTATTGTACCTAATGCGTTTTTTTTTAAATAAACAATTTAGTTACTACTACAAAATATTTATATATTTCACTTAATCAATCCTATACACTAAAATCTACAACAATTGTTTTTTTTTTTTAAAAAAATGTCAGAAAACGTAGTAAAAACGTGTCGTTTACGCATCAACGACTAAGCCAAGGGTCTTACAAAATAAGTACAACAGTATCTTACCATAGTTTGTGTTGCATTCTAATTGAATTGTTGGAAAGTGTCATTGGGTACTTTTTTGCAGTTATTTTAGTCTGAGGCACTTTTTGTGTTTTGCAACATTAATGTGTATAGCTTTTCTTCATTTTGTTGTTTCTGGGTTCTTACGCCTCTTTTGATGATAGGTGCTTCGTATTTGTAAGTACTGCTGGACTATTCTTTTATTTTAAAATGGGCATATGTTGCCTCACTAAACAATTCTATAGCCTAGTTTGAATTTCTACAGTAACATTAGTTTTTTTTTTGAGAAAATTTTGAAATGAGACAACGGATTAAGTATGTAGTCCGCAAACACACTTAACCATTTAACCAGGCGCAGAACTTGCTTGAACCCAGGAACTTAGGGTTAATATCCACCTTTTATTGTCGCTAGGCTAGAAGAGGAGATGTAACATTAGTTGATAACTATAATGTAAGGATGTACAAACTGGTATTTTCAATCTTCTTGATATAAGTTCTCTGATAAACTTACATAAGATGATGAAGTATCACCTGTGGTTGGATGTGCTATCTGATTATCCTCGTATATACAAATGATGTTCAAGGTTGAGTTCCAAGAGAATCAACTTTAGGCTTAGTTTAAAATTAGACAATTGAAGATGTTTAATCATTGTGGATGATGAAGGCATTCAACTCACTAAAGCTGTATGAAGATTGGACAATGAATCGAACACTACCTTTTAGTTTTTACTTCAGCTCATTTTGCATTTATTGAGAGGTTTTTTTGTTACTTAAACTGAAGAATTTGGAGAAATGCAAAACTGATGCTGCTCAATTTTCACCCTTCTGGAATGAGATAATAAAGAATCTTCGTGAAGAGGACTACATAAGCAATTTGTGAGTATTTGATCTGTTTATTTTGTGATTATCTGGGTTATTCTTGTTGGACTAGCATCAACTAGTTTAGCATCTCCTTTTTCATGTATTTTTGTATTCTTTTAGAGAAATGGAGTTGCTCTTAATGCCCAAGAATAGTGGAACTGTTCCTTTGGTTCAATGGCCCCTTTTCCTTCTTGCTAGCAAAGTAAGTGGCTGTGTAACTAAATATTCTATGCATCTTGCTCTTTTCCTTGTTCTAGTTTATTTTTAGTTGATTTGTGTTGTTATTTTGGAGCTCTAGACATCTTCTCTGAAGTATGAGATTTTACCTAGTTGTAAAACTTTCTTCCCTCTAATGCTATGCAGATAATGATTGCAAAAGATATTGCAGCAGAAAGTAAAGACTCACAAGAAGAACTGTGGGATAGAATCTCTAGAGATGATTACATGAAATATGCTGTTGAGGAATGTTACCAAGTTATTAGATTTATCTTGACTTCTATCTTAGATGACGTGGGAAGGATGTGGTAAGCATGTTTGGGATAGATGTGGCTCCCTTTGTATCCTTTGTTCTTGGGTCAATATATATACCGCCTAGTATATATGAGATGTTTGCAAGTATAGTTTGGATTCTAATATTGAGTTAGTATCTCAGGGTTGATCAAATATATGATTCTATACAGTCAAGCATAAAGAAAAACATGGTACACGAGGACTTCAAATTGGGAAAACTTCCTCTCATTATTTCAAGAATTACAGCTCTTATGGGAATACTGGTTTGTATTCATCCATTAACTCGTTCATTTTCTTTGAATGATAAATTTCACAAGCTCCTCTCTGTTGTCAACATGGCATGCTATATGTTTTGCATTTGTTTTCTTTGTTTTTCCTTGTTTAATATTACTAAAAAGATTAATAAAAAGAGGATAGACTACCAAATTGCTCCTCCAACTTATATGAAAAGATTAAATAGCCCATAAGGTTGACAAAATATGTCAGATTAATCATAAGTTAGTCAATTATCAGAAGAATATCCTCTATTTTAAGTAACTGTCCATTGGAAAAATGTGTCATGACACTTCGCTGGAATGATGTGGGCCACAAGTCAAGAGTTAAACCCAGTTATTTTCTTTCGCGAAATACTATAGAAATAGTATAATAAAATAAACAAGGTTGTTAACTGTAGAAATAGTAGGACAATGTATTTCCCTAATTGTAGCGACAAAATTCTACTAGAGCAGGAGGAAATTTTCCTTTAGAGGTGGAGAAATCTTCTCCGGAAGTATGTAACATAAACTTTTGAAGGTCCTAGGTTTCAGCTCTGTAGGGAATTTCCCTCCTAATCAATCAAAGAAATAAGAAATATAACAGCAAGAAACCAATAAAACAACACAAGATTTGATATCGGAGTTCGACCCAAAAAAGATGGTCTACGTCCGTCGAGCTCTGTTACGAACTCGATTCCACTATCACAATTGAACGTTTCAGTTACACCTCGTTCTTTATATATATCACTCACACATATGAAATCTCTAACCATCTTGTGTGAATTACTTATCTATATATATAAACAACTTGTCCTAACTAACTTAACAAATTTAAGCTTTGGACACTTTATTTAATTGGGCCTGACCCATCAACTCAATATCAACAAGCTCTATTCTGCTTCTCTCTGGTCGTCTTCATCACTGTCAAGAAGAAAAAAATCTCCCTCTTTTTGAAATGGAAAAGAAGTTGGCCTAACCTAAGACTAAAACAAAAGAACAGAAGGAGAAAAAGACTAAATGCAAATAAGATCAAGAAATTCCCAACCCGTACAAAATCCCCTTTTCCGAATAGAAGCAAATGCGTTGAGCATAAAGCTTTTGATTCTTTTAACTCTTGGAATGTTTTTCTATCTCTTTCTTTCTAAATTGTCCACCACATTATGAGGGGTATATGCTTCCAATCATCACTGATGTTATTGTTTGCTCCCCAACTTATCTATTTTTCCCAGAAGTCAGCGATGGTAAGCGGCACATTCAGGGTATGAACCCGGAAAGAAAGTTTGACCGTTGTTATCGGACCCTATGGGGAGCTCTTGGAGGAGGGAAGGCAACTGGATTGTTAGCTTGTTAGCTCCCACACTCACTGGCAATGAAACTTAAGATTTTCCTTACCCACGTGAGAAGCCTTGAACATGGAATCTTCTCGTTAGCCCATCCTGAGAGTCAAGTAATTCGCTATAGGATATTTAGCCGCCGCCTATCTTATGCCATGCTTCTTTTTTAGCTCCTCTACTCTACTGACTTCCTGACTTCGCCTTTCTTTCGTATATGACAGATAAAGAGTATGCCCAAATAGGGTAGTCATTTTTTAGTCTTTGCAACCTAGAACATTTTGCGAGTAAGTAGGAGCAACTAATGACCAAGTGCCAATAAGAATAAGGGCATTGTATTCTCTCTCTTGAAGTCTTTGTAGCTGTTCCTGGACGCTAGGTTCACCTAGTGGCCTCACACGAAAAGTTGAGAATGTTTTGCAGAAGGAACCACATGTCTCTGGCAATGTCGCAATGGAGAAGAATGTGATTGATAGTTTTATCGTTTTTCCTACAGAGACAAGACATACTAGCCAGTTTTTCTCTAAATTTTTAGCTCAGTTTTTCTCTAAATTTTTAGTCCTCTAATTATTAGTTCAGGTGTCACAGATTTTAACAACGTTTAAACAGCTGACTCATTGAGAGATGATTTGATCTACTTTTGTGAAGTTTAGTGCTCATTTGATACTTTAGGAAGTTCAGGGTGTCTATTTGATCCTTGCATACGAGTTCAAGGGTGATATTTTTCTCATAAAACTCTATATGAAAACTCTAAACAAGATTTTGGATTCCTAGACATGGTGATGTATAAAGAGAAGACATTTTAATTAAGGCTAGATGTTTTATAGACACGGTGGTGTATAAAGAGAAGTCACTTTGTTAAATGAGATACCTTTCTGGTCACCTACTTATTCTTATTTTCAGTGTCCCAAATGCAAAATGTTTTTGGCGATTGTGTTATATACATTCTAAAATCAAGCAACTTGACCATATAAGTTAGTCATCAAATATGTGCCTCTAAATGAATACTGTAAAAGCCTATATATTTCTGAGAGTTTGCTAGTGAAGTAGTGATGTTCTTTGCGTTGCAAGATGATTACAGGGATGCGTGGACCTCATTTTTATCATTCTACTTCTTCATTTGCACATTCACTGTCAAAGACAAATGGGAATTGAAAGTGAGATTCAGATTCTTCCTTTTCCTTTGGTTTCAGAAAGAAACGGAAACCCAAGAACTGCATACTGGTGCAATCAAAGCTGTTCAAGAGTTTTATGATGTTGTGCGCTATGACGCTCAAAATTTGAATCTCGGGTATGTTAAAATGTTCTCTAATTTCTAGCTTGTGTCTTCGACAATGCTTCATTAAGATTTCTCTATGATCATTATGGCCAGAGAGAACTATGAAACATGGAATGTATTGGCAAAAGCAAGCAATAAAGGCAGCTTGTTTTCAACTTTGAAATGGCCAAGAACTGCTGAATTAGTAAGCTATAATATATTTTATGGAATATAACCTCTGTTTTATTATTGAATTTAGATTCCTTGAACAGTTACTTTCTTTTGGGGGCACATTTGGTTCTCTTTGATTAAAAATGCAGTAATTATTTTATATGCAGAAGGCACAAGTTAAAAGATTATATTCACTCTTGTCTATCAAAGACTCTGCTGCAAATATCCCCAGGAACCTTGAGGCTAGACGCAGGCTTGAGTTCTTTACGAACTCTCTTTTTATGGATATGCCAATTGCAAAACCAGTCCGCGAGATGTTGTCTTTCAGGCAATTCTCCTTTCTTCAATGATTCTCTTTGTTATATTATTCAATTTGTGGCTCTAAATCAGTTGTTTGTCTTTCTGTGGTAGCGCAGTGTATTTACCCCCTATTACTCGGAAACCGTTTTATACAGTCTGCAAGAAATCTTAAAGAAAAATGAAGATGGAATATCAATTTTGTTTTACCTACAAAAGATATACCCAGGTATAGCTAGTTTTGGTTCTTCAACTATCACCTAAAGAAATGAATGTTTATATATAAATTACAAAATTGTCTAAGATACAAGTGAGACAGAAAAGAAAAAACACTTTCAAAGAGATCATCAAATTGATGATCACGTTGAAATCAAACAAAAACAAAATTAAAACTAAAAGACATCATTAATGTTCCACCTTCTTAGGTAGGGGTGAGCGAATGGTAAACTTAACCCATATTATCCAACTCAAACAAAATTTTCCCAACCCATTCTCAATAGAATATGATAATTTTTTTGTACAGGATGTGAATTTTTTGACCTTATCGGCATCTAGCTCCTAGTTTTGTTTTCTGATTTATTTTTCCCTCCCCCATTTGTAACCATTGAACGCATTTTACGCTCTTCTTATTCTATGAAAGTTGACCTTTTAAAAAAAAAATAGAACAGGTTGGCTAACCCATTTAATTTTTTTTTTAATAAAATCATTTATTTGCAATTATTTTTGCTACTATTTTTGGCATCTCTACTAACTAGCCTAGTCTCTTGTTCATCATTCAACATGTCTGAGTATCTTATTCACCATTCTATCCAGGTCAAGTCTCATTTTATCTCTCTTACTTTTTCTATAATTTTTTTACAATCAAGGTGGATGATTATTGATATAAATATTGTCATTGAGCAATGATAAAGACAATGTATCAATATTCAAAATGCTTATTTGTGGTCGAGATGGCTCTTAGACCCCGAATTGAACCCAACCCAACTCAAAATGTCTTATCAAAACTACTCAGTTTCGGTTTGGGTTGACCCAATATTTGTTGAACCCTACTTAGGTGATTAAGATGACCACACATTGATTTGGCTCTCTTCCAAACATGAAGAGAATCACAAGATACTGTTACCAAGGGATTCTCTTCCTAAAATATTGCCTTGTACTTACCTTCCTCTTAAATCACATAAAGTGGACGAAGATTAGATATTCCTCGAAGGTCCTCTCGTCAAATGAGATGAGGAACCAAAATAGGGTTCAATTAGACTAACTTTGACTTCATAAGAGTCGTCACTCGGTTCTCTCCATGAGAAATCGATAAAAAATGATATAGCGTTCAAAAGATGCAACTAAAAAAGATCCCGATTGGTTTGGTGCTTGGTTACACTTGGGAAAGAGTCTCGGCACTGTCCCTCGTGCCTGTTTAAACACGGATCTCTACTCTAAATTCTAAGCCATTTTCGATTATACAATATTTACATTTTATTTTTCCAAAACCTAGCATGCGTATTGGGCGTGATGAAAATTTTATGTTAACGAGTTTTTGTTCCAGATGAGTGGAGAAATTTTCTTGCTCGTATTGGGCGTGATGAAAATTCACTTGAGACAGAACTGTTTGATACTCCTAGTGATATTCTTGAGCTGCGAATTTGGGCTTCTTACCGAGGACAGACATTAGCAAGAACAGGTAAAATGTCTCATGTTTTGAAACAGTTGCATGAACTATATTTTCCTGTGACTTCTGAGACAGCATATGTTCTTTGTGGATTCCTTGTGCTGAAAAGATGTGTATTTTTTTACTGAGTAATCTATAAATGTTTCATGCAGTTCGTGGTATGATGTATTATAGAAAAGCTTTGATGTTACAATCCTATGTGGAAAGGTTGTCTACACAAGGTTTGTACATCATTAGATCTTTGACGCTTCAAACCAATGCCGGGGCTCTAATGAAGTAAGAAATTGCAGATGTTGAGGCTGCATTGTCCAGTAAAGATGCCACTAACACTCAAGGTTTTGAGTTATCCCCGGAGGCTAGAGCCCAAGCAGATCTAAAATTTACATATGTTGTTACTTGTCAAATATATGGGAAGCAGAAGGAAGAACAAAAGCCTGAGGCAGCTGACATTGCATTGCTATTGCAGAGGTAAGAAATGTGTGATCCTTCTTTTGCACCTCTTATTTTACATGAAAATTAGTTTAGCTTGTAGCAGCTCTTTTAATTTTTCACAAAATTTTCTAAGTTGTTCTCTATAATAGACTATTGTAAGGAGGAAACATTGATAAACTTATTTTTCATAGTTCTTAGGTTATAATATGGTGTGAATATATATATATATATATATATATATATATATATATATATATATATATTTTAATTAAGGAGAACTAGCATGACACCTCACAACCATGCCCCCGCTTCATCTCAAAGTGCTTCTAGTTGGAAATGGAATCGAACCCATGACCTTTTGGTCTTTTAAGTCGACTTTTACCACTAGGCTACCTTGGTTGGTTGGTGTGAAAATATATTTGTCCCGAATCAGGAGTAAGGATATTTTATCTTTGAAAATGAAACTTCGAGTTTCCCTTTGAAAGAGAAAAAAATGGGGGATAATGGTTCTCATCAAAGCTCCTTGTCGACTCTTCCTATATATATGATGTCCTTGTTCCCCATCCCAAAATTTGTAGTGAATAAATTGGAATTGCTCGAACTTTCTTTCGAGCAACAACTATTATTCAAGATTGTTACAATTTGTTAAATGGAGTACCAGAAAGATGAAGTCAAATGGAGACCTTAGTTCAAAGACCTCTCACTTTTCAACATCCTTATTCATTTTCACACAACGAAAAAGACAAGTGTAATGCCTAAAAACTTTGCGTCCGTAACTTACCTTCCTCTCGAATGTTGAAAACAAAATCGAAGATTGGGCACTCCTTAGAAGTCGTCTCGTTAAGTGAGACGAGGAACCAAAATATAGCTCAATTTAGTTAGGCTAGCTTTGAATTTTTAAGAGTTGTCACCCGGTTTACTACATGAGAAAACGAGAAAGAAATGTTGTAGCGTTTAAAAACGTAATTGAAATTTTTTTGTTTTAGGTTCGGTGTTTGGTTACACTTGTTATCTTATGCAATTAATGCACAATGGCTGGATATTGATTGTCAATTTCTAATGTTCATCAACCTCTCTCTTCAAAATATGTGTGGCAACTAGGCTGTTAAAGACAGACCAGTTTTTAGGGGTTAGGGCTCTGTTTGATTTCATATTTTGGATTTCCAGTTTAAAAAATAATTGAAATTCCAGTTTGATATTGTAGATTCACTGTGATTCAGTCTTCGTCATTCTACAAACACTCTACGACACCACTATGCGAGAATCTCAACATCGACCTTTATTCTGTGATTGTCTCTAAGCCACTCATTTTGAGTTGAATCTAGTTTGGGACAAATCTATCTCCTCGGTTTGGATCATATTTACTTCCTAGATTGAGGAAGAGTGTGGAACATACATTCTAGTCACATTGAGATGCCTTTTGAAGAACACTTTTACCTTTCCATTCCAATAGGCATTTATTCCAAATGATTAAGGTTCTTTATATTCCCAAGCAAGGCTCATTTATGCTTATCTATGAAGTTTCTCATTTAGTTAACTTTTTTTTTTGTATTGACCATATATTGTATTCTCATTGTATTTGCTCCACAACCCAAATATATGATTGTCTTCAATATCTGGCTTTATACTCTTAGTTATGTATCACCACAGTACACAAAAAGTTAATTTTTTCAGAGAAAGTGGTTGCACATTTTTTTTGTTATTGAAAAGAAAAACTTCAATAAACGAAAAGATTTCCGTCAACATATTTTCACCAGGCAATTAAAGGTGCTAAGAGATATAGGCTAGAGGCATGCTTAGGATTTATAGTGCCTTTAACAAAGAATGAACTTCAAGCTTGTTGCTTCAGCAGTCAGTACCTATTCCCTTGACCTCTAGAAAAAATTCAGCTGGTAGTTTCATGTAATTAGTAACTCTTACAGTCAATAATAACGAAAGCAATAGTTTTTTGGAAAATACAGTTCGTACATTCTTCTGGTGACATACCTTGACTTATATTTCAGGAATGAAGCTCTCCGTGTAGCATTTATTGATGAGGTGGAGAGTTTAAAGGAGGGAAGTGTAACTAGGGAGTACTATTCAAAGCTTGTAAAGGGTGACATCAATGGGAAAGATAAGGTATCTGATATTTGTGATTCATTGTTTTTTTCTTATTTGTCTTTATATATATATATATATATATAGCTCAGACTTTCTAGTTGGATGGTTGGGCGATGGAGTTGGGTTCAATATCATTCCAACTATAATATGTGGTCTTTCTATAATCGTTTAATATACATTCAAATTCTTTTAAAGTAATACTATTTACCAATTCAATCTAACCTGATGGTTGGGTTGTTTATGAATAACGCTCAGGTCACATGTTGAAGACTTTGTTAGGTTTATAAGTTTAACAAATCTTAGTTAATCACATTTAAGCTCAGTGGTAGAGTGCAGTCCTCACGTAAAGAGTTAATCACATCTAAACCTGACAAAAAAAAAATTGGAATTAAAGGAGAACTAGCATGACACTCCACAGCCATCCCCCGCTTAAACTCTTATCCTTAATTCAAAAAAAAAAAAAATAGAACATTTATTTTGTTAAGACAAAATTATTTTTAAATAACCGTCCAAAAAGATCACTTAACATGCCAGGAACCTTAACATTAAACAAGGATGATGAACATACCTCTTGGATTGTTGAATTGGTAGGCAACATTGTATATGTGAGCAACGATGAGTTGGACTCCTCTTTTCCACTTCTGATAGCTAATCTTGGTGGTTTTGGTTTGAACTTTGCTTTATTCTGCAGGAGGTTTATTCTATTAAGTTGCCAGGAAATCCTAAACTTGGTGAGGGGAAACCAGAAAATCAAAACCATGCGGTTATATTTACTCGTGGAAGTGCAGTCCAGACAATCGACATGAATCAGGTAATTGTTGTGTAGTCAGTTTTAAGAAAGCTTTCTACCACTCTGTAGCAAACCTCTGTGGTTTGATTAGTCCAAGAATGGAAGATGAGAAACCAAAGAGAATTGGAAGAAAGAATACAAGAAATGTCATTCTTATTTCATATTGTTATTGTAAGATAGGCTCCCTTTTTATAAGATAATTCCTATTCTACCCTAACTGAAATACTAACTAGACTTATCTACTTAAAGCAATACTTATCTGATACTATTCAAGATAATACACAAATAGTAACTAAACATATATATCTAGTAATAAATAAAAGGTCAGGCTCATAGATCCACTAACACGGATCCCTAGATAAGCTTGTTCCTACGTAACATACTCATAGTTATTTCTTTGTATCGTGTTTACTTCAGTCTTAACTATTTTGTGTTGGATGAAAATCTATGCAAGCTCTCATATTGAACTCCTAGCATTTGGAGCATAACTTCCATCGTTTCTCTTGAGAAAATGTTGTATCAATATGTAGAGAAGCAGTCTTGTGTAATTTATTGACCAACGAGAGTAGGAAGTTCTAGAAATTAAGGATGTTTTAGTGGGTAATGTAGTTTGATTGTTGTGGAATGTCGGAAGCCCTTCCTCGAAGCCATCATAGAATAAGCCTTGTCAGCTTCCCATTTTCTAATGAAAGAGATTACTCGTGGCTCAGTAGCTTTAGAGGAAGGACAGTAATGTTGGCTGAGCTCTTAGCACATCATAACTTTTGGGGTTAAAGTTGCTCTTAATATATAACCTAGAGTGTAGACCTAGGCTGGTGTGGGTAACTTTAGGCTTCTAAGTTAACCCAATAGTGATCATAAGTATTGCTGTATGCACTTTACATTTAACCGATTTCAAGATAGAAAAGCGTCGCCTACTTCCAAGGTTCCTTATTCCGGTTGTAAAACTACAGAAGAGGGGTATAGATGGTGGTCCACTGAAACAAATATCTTTTGCAGTGAATCTTTTGGTAGTAAGCTTGTATAAAACGTTGCAAGATGCAGATAATACAACACGAACGAGTCAAAAAAAAGAGAGAAAACACGGAACTTGTCAATTGATCATAAAGCAGGGTCGAAAAACTGAAAATAGAACACAAGGCATTAAAAGATAAGTCTCTAAGTTCCATCCTCTGCGATGAGAATGTTGACCGATCATGCATTTGACCCTCTTACATACTTTGAGTGTTTCACCTCTTTAAAAAAACCTAGATGAATCATTGGAGATGCGATCATTTTTTTTCCAAACAAATACACCAAAATAAGCACACAAAAACACCCCCAAAACAATTTCGGCTCTTTTACTGTAAAAGAATTTACATCACTTCAATTATATCTTTTACTGTAAAAATAAGCACACAGAAGTTATATCACTTCAGTTTACATCACTTCAGTTATGTCTTTCGCTTTGTTTTGTTTTCTGATTTCTTTTTTCCCACCCCATTTGTAACCATTGAATGCTTCTTGCGCTCTTTTGTTCTATGAAAGTTGACATTTTAAAAAAAAAAACGCTTCAGTTATATCATCAACAAAAGTTTAGTTCTCATACTTAAAGCAAGATTAGGAATATCTTGAGCTTCCTGATTAGTAGGAATTTATTGAGAAGGGTAGAGCCGCCATAAGAGGGCATCTATTGTCCAACATATATCACTCATACCAGGATAAATATATGCTATGTCAGCAAGCACTTGTTATGTACTTGCAAGATCCCTGGTCACCATCCATTTGCTTATTGCCTCTTATCTTCTTATTTATTATAGGATAACTACTTTGAGGAGGCTCTGAAGATGAGAAATCTCCTTGAAGAATTTTTTCGTGATCATGGTATCCGTCCTCCAACCATACTAGGAGTCAGGGAACATGTCTTCACAGGAAGGTAATTTCAGTAGGATTGCCTGCATCTATTTCTACTTTTGCGACTCATGGTTATGTCATTCATATTCCCTTGTGTTTTTTCCTCTTATGTGAATTGTGCAGTGTCTCATCTTTAGCCTCTTTCATGTCGAATCAAGAAACCTGTTTTGTGACCCTTGGGCAGCGTGTTTTAGCAAACCCTTTAAAGTATGCTCATGTTTCTTGTGCAAGTGATTTCACTCATTTCCTTCTGGACCTTAATTTATGAATTTATTATTTAGGGTCCGGATGCATTATGGTCACCCAGATGTGTTTGATAGAGTTTTCCATATAACACGTGGTGGCATCAGCAAGGCCTCTCGTGTAATCAACATCAGTGAAGATATTTTTTCAGGTTTACCTTTGATAATTCTCAATTTTACGTCTGCTATGTGAAATTGAAGGATTACAGTCAGAAACCATTTCTTTTTATTGAAAATAGCAATCTTGGATTAATTATATCTTTGATTTTATTTATTTTCTAGATATATATTAGAATAATTAGGTAACATATTCAAAGAACCGGCTCTGCTCTGATACCATGTGAGACTTTCAAATGTAAAGGAAGGGAATTTTTCTATATTATTCTCATAATAGGTTACACCTATTTATACAAATATTAGAGCTGATTTTTCTTAATTTGGATAAATCAAAATCCCTTAAATCTCTCACCTAACTGATTCTAATAAATCTAGAAAATAAATTAGGGCATAAAACAAAAACAAAGAGATGAGCCTAATTTGCCTATTTTATGATGCGCTGAATTAATAATTCAGGGTTTAATTCAACTTTGCGACAAGGAAATGTGACTCATCACGAATATATTCAAGTAAGATTATTCCTTAATAAGCTTAAGAAATAGAAAATGAGTTATAGTATATGACAATTGAGATTTGTTCAGGTTGGAAAGGGAAGAGATGTAGGGCTCAATCAGATTGCCTTATTTGAAGGGAAAGTTGCTGGTGGTAATGGTGAACAAATCCTTAGTAGGGATGTCTACAGACTTGGCCAACTATTTGATTTCTTTAGAATGATGTCGTTCTACTTTACCACTGTAGGCTATTACTTTTGCACAATGGTAAGCTTTTCTTTTCCCTTTTTGGTTGCACTGTAATACCAAAATTATTATTATTTTCACTCTAGGTCTAAATGATGTTCATTATGGTCACTCCAAATATTTATCGAATTTAACATTGTCACAAGACATGCTTGCTTGTAACATTCTATGTTGTAGATTGTCAAGAGATGGACATCTCCTAGGTGTCTGACATGTCTTGCTCTATTTTTGCAGTTAACAGTGCTGACAGTCTACATTTTCCTTTATGGACGAACATATTTGGTAAGTTTCTTGCTTCTTCTTTTTTTCGGAGAATGCTGGGCTCTACAACTCCTTCGGAGTGCCAAATGTGTCGCCTAACGGGCTCGAACCCAGCGTTCCACCTCTTTTTGCTGCTAGGCTAGAAGAGGGGATAAGTTTCTTGCTTATTGTAAATTAAAGTCGTCATCTCTAGTCCCTCTTTTTAGAGTCAATTAGTGTTCTTTTCATTGCAAACGTGGATGCATCTTGTGAAATGTCTTCAAGAACATACTGAATATCATCCCCTTTTCACTTTCTAGTTCCTTCTAGTTAAACTCTTCATCCATCTTCTTCCAGGCACTATCGGGTATTGGCGAAACAATGTCTCAAAGAGCTAGGATCACAGACAATACTGCTCTTAGTGCTGCACTAAATGCACAATTCCTCTTTCAAATTGGTTTCATCTCTGCTATACCAATGATCCTGGGTTTCATCTTGGAAGAAGGATTTCTAACGGTATTGCCATATACTCGAAGATTTAAACAACAAATTAGAATGAACTAGTTTTAGTAGCTAGTCAAGATCCTAAGGAAATTTGCAATTGTGCTTCTTCCCTATATGTGTTTGCAGGCTGTTGTTAGTTTTGTGACTATGCAGTTCCAGCTATCTACAGTCTTCTTCACATTTTCTTTGGGCACAAGAACACATTATTTTGGAAGAACTATTCTTCATGGGGGCGCAAGGGTATTAAATATTTTCATACACTTACACAGCTACAGTATATTCATTGTAATGTTCATCTGATATACTAAATTAACAGTACCAAGCAACTGGAAGGGGATTTGTTGTGCGCCATATCAAATTTTCTGAGATTTACAGGCTATACTCGCGCAGTCATTTTGTCAAGGGGTCTTTTTCCTTCCCGTGATTATGCTTATCTGCATATGCGAATATGCTTCTGTAGTAGTGCTTACGTTTGTTTATGGTTTTGATTATCTGCTTCAGATTAGAAATCGCCCTGTTGTTGGTGGTTTACCTTGTTTACGGATACAATGAAGGTGGAGCTGTTGCCTATATTCTTATCTCACTCAGCAGTTGGTTCATGGCTTTATCTTGGCTATTTGCTCCGCATCTATTCAACCCGTCCGGTTTTGAATGGCAGAAGTAAGTACTTTTATCATTACTTCCTTTTGAAGTAGAACTGACTCTTAAAAAATAGGTGATATGTCTGTATTTGATATCTTATGGATATATCCAATAATCCATGTGATGTGTCAATTTATTTTATTTTTTGTTTGGGATAGTTTATATTTGGAACAAATTAGAAATATGACTTAACTGATTTTTTATGCAAAAATAAAAACTAGTTAACATTTTATTTGTGAGTAAAATTAAATAAATATAAGTCAATTTTCTACAAAGTACAAAGTGATGCTCATTTGTTTTTTTTAAAAGTGAGATTCTTTTTAGTTGATCCACGGTAAATACAAAAGTCGCATCTACCGTGGGAAAACCATACCATTATAGGACACATCATCACATCATTTTCATAAGTTAATCAAAGAACATCAGAAATATTGAAATATGAAACATCAAAAGAAAGGAAGTCCCAGAAAAAAAATTTAAGAAAAAACACAAGTAATATTAATTATAGTCAACAATGAAAATTAAATTTCATGAGTTCTTATTTCATTTGGTTTATTATATACTAAAACACAAGTAATATTGTTATGCTTTCTACTATTGGTTTCCAAAAAATATAATGTTAGTTTTTTAAGTTTTGAATGGTTTGGTTACATTGCCTGCCTATACCGGTGCTTCTTAGTTTCCTTCTTGCTTTAGTGTCTTACATTGTCAATGTTCTCTTACGTTATTGATATAGATCCATAAATCTTCCTCTGGTGTCTATTTTAGGATAGTGGAAGACTTCAGAGACTGGACAAACTGGCTTCTCTACCGTGGTGGAATTGGAGTAAAGGGAGCAGAAAGCTGGGAAACTTGGTGGGACGAAGAATTGGTATTCCTTCCAATCTCCAGCACTGCCTTTTATTTTGTTCATCTCTTCTTTCCATTTCTGCAGGGTTTAATGATTTTGCTAGGCCGAGAGCTAACTATCGAGACTTTGTCCCTTAGTGCTCGTAATCCATATTTATTATATAAAAAAATTGTTGTCAAGATGATTATTTAAAACAATTTGTCGTCTCCTTTTCTTGGACCGTGCGCGCTCCCCGTCAAGTGAAATCAAATCCACAAAATAATTATCATTATCGTCTGAACTGGACTTCGAATCAGTCTTTCAGTAGTCAGGCTTCACTACATCATGTTAACGATATCGAGCCTATTTGAAAACTGTTATTTTGTCACAATCTCATTGGAAAATCGATAAAATAAAATTGTTTTGTATAAGATTCTTTTTGGCTCATGTTTCAAATTATTTTTTAGATCATGATTCAGATTATATATAAAGTGATTTTTTGTTTCATTTGGTATAAAGATGAAGTTTTAGATCATGATCCAGATTATAGTACAATTTTGGCTTGATTTGATTTATACACTGTTGCATGAATCATGATCCAGATTATTTTAAAGATCATTGTGATTTTTGACAAATATAGCAAATGTAGTTTTTTTTCCAGATCATAATCTAGATGAAAAAATTGCATACCAAAACAACCTAAGATTGTACCCTATTCTACTAAATTGAATCTTTGATATTTTGCAATACA
Organism: Impatiens glandulifera; assembly: GCF_907164915.1. Lineage (NCBI taxonomy): Eukaryota > Viridiplantae > Streptophyta > Magnoliopsida > Ericales > Balsaminaceae > Impatiens > Impatiens glandulifera. The sequence continues at coordinate 65,933,516 of NC_061863.1, forward strand.
AACAGCAAATATGATACACAAATTAAACTGCAAGGATGATTCCATTCAATTGCTACAAGCAAGCATTTTTTTTAAGATACAGTTGCACTTGAATTTTTGTTTGAAGAGAAATGCATATTACTTCTTACTTCTTAACTCTTCTTCGATCTTGATAGAGTGGTACTAAGATCATCTTGTCTGTACAGGCACACATTCGTACTTATTCCGGAAGGGTGATGGAAACAATTCTTAGTCTTAGATTTTTCATCTTCCAGTATGGCATTGTGTACAAACTCGATATCCAAGGATCAAACACATCACTAACGGTATGGACATTATTTTAGCATGGTGTAAATCCCTACTCTATTTATAAACTACATGGAGCTTTATAGTCTAACTAAATAGGTAGTAGTAGACAGGCATATCTCCTAATTTCTATTCATCTGTTTTTCATTTGTTATAAAGATAATTTTTTGGATTATGATCCAGATTATCATGCGATTTATTTGGTTTTAAAATATTTTATGTATAATGATCTAAATTATTTTTTACTCAGTCATTTTTTGGCACAAATGTAGATTTTTCCGCATTATCAGTATTATAAAATGTGGTATAATGTGATAACAATATTATTTTTATGATGGTTCAGGTTCTAAATAATAATAATAAATTTAATAAGTAGACCTATAAACAATTGGTCCCTCTCCTAGTCCAATTTTTTAGTTAATTTTGTTATTCGATTGACATTTGTTTTGTGGTGTATGTGCGCAGGTATATGGTTTCTCATGGATTGGCCTTGTAGTAATTATCTGTCTCTTCAAGGTGTGTGCGACAAATCTGACAACTTGAAACCGAACTGAATTTTGTTTTCATGCATAATGATCCACTCACGGTTTTATAGGTGTTCACTTTCAGCCAAAAGATAACAGTTAATTTTCAACTGTTGTTGCGCTTCATCCAAGGCGTTTTCTTCTTACTCTCACTGTCTGGTTTAGCTGCCGCTGTTGCATTCACAGACCTATCGATATCAGATGTTCTTGCTTGCATCTTAGCCTTTATACCAACTGGGTGGGGTATCCTTTCTGTAAGTTCTTCTTTTCATCTTTTACTTCTTTTTCTTACTGACAAATCATGGTTCTTTTTTTTTTTTTTTAAAAGGGTAATTTTGTTTTGCCAGGTTGCTGTGGCCTGGCAGCCTTTGATAAAGAAAATAGGGATGTGGGATTCAATACGTTCCCTTGGGAGGTTATATGATGCTGCCATGGGAATTATCATCTTCATTCCAATTGCACTCTTTTCGTGGTTCCCATTCTTTTCAACATTCCAAACACGGCTTATGTTCAACCAGGCATTCAGTCGGGGATTGGAGATATCCCTTATTCTAGCTGGGAACAACCCGAACCGGGGTATATGAGTGCGCCATAATCTAACTGTGATTTGTATGTATGCATGTGTAGGAAAATGCGGTTTCATTTTCTTTTCAGGCATGTTAGAGCTTTTAGTGATTTTAGTTTGTAAACTTAAAATTAATCACACTTGATTGATATAAGATTATTCTAGAATAATTACACAAGTATTTTTGTTTGGTTAGAAAGTCAATTTTTTCTTACTAAGAATATTTTTTAAATGATTTAAATAACAAAAGAAATAAGCTATGTTGGTAATTTTAATGATTTAATGGAAAATTTTATTTTATATGATTTTACACTAAAGTAAATAATTTTTATTTATAAATTAAAAAATATATTATTTATTTAAATTAATTAATTAATGTAATTAATATTGTAAATTATTTTATAATTTTTTTTAAATGATCAATGTATAAAATATTTATTTAAATAATAATAATAATATATATCTAATATTTTTTAAATAATTTTGATAAATAAACTCCAAAATTTAATTTGGAACACTCTTAAAGGAAATAAAAATTTAGTTTGAACTATTAAATTTGTTAATATATAAAAAAATTAAAATATATTTCAAAATATTATTTTATTTATATCAAGATATTTAAAATATTTTGTTTTATTAAATTCTAAGCTATTTCGAAGTTTTTAAATAAAAGTTTTCAAGAATTTCAATAAAAATTGGTTAAAGAAGAGTTTACTTTGAAATAACAAAAGTTTAATTTTAAAAAATATTAGTTATATATTATTATTTATATATATTTAAATATAAAATTAATACAAAATAATAATAAGTAAATAATTTTATAAAATAATTATTTATAAAATTAATTATACTTTGTTTTAATTTATAAATATAACTTGTTTTTTAAAATAATAAAATTTGGAAAGGAAGTAAATTATTTTTAATCTTTATTATTAACTGCACACGTGACACGTTACAAGTTAATTAGGTCTATTCAATAATAATAATAATAATAAAGGCATAAAAATAATAAAGGCGAGCCCAGTCTACCGGTAATTTTTATGGGCTGGTCCACAAATTTAGTCTTCTAAACCTTAAACCTGACTGACCAATTGTAAGACATGTTGTTTTGTTCTTCTAGCATGCCGTCGCCTTCATTTTAGTCGTCTTTCTAACGCCTGATTTCTTCATCATCATCTCCCATGGGTAAGAAGGTCAGTGATCAGTCTTCTACGGACCATCATCCGAAAGACGATGCCTATCTTCAAACCATCGTACCCAAACGCATAAGTCTCTTCGAGTCCATCAAAGCTCAACACCTCGCTCATCTTCAGTCAGTCTCTGGCGAGACTATCAAGTACTTTTTTATTTTATTTCTTTTATACAGACTTAACTTATGATTTTCTACTTGCATTCTATATATGAGTTCGATCAAAGGATCTTATCTTACATTTTAGAAATTTGAAGAAATCAACAGAATTATAATGTAGAATTATAATGTTGATATGAATTCGTCCTTTTGATTTACTTGTTGATAGGATAACATTACCGAACGGAACTGTGAAAGAAGGAAAGAAATGGCTGACCACTCCCTTAGACATTGCTAAGGAGATATCCAAGAGCTTGGCGTCCAATGCTTTGATTTCAAAGGTTAATGATGTTCTTTGGGATATGTCTAGGCCGCTCGAGGAGGATTGCGAGCTGAAGTTGTTCACTTTTGATAGCGATGAAGGTCGGGATACCTTTTGGCATTCTAGTGCTCATATTCTCGGGCAGGTTCGAAATTTCTCGCCTTTTACCCTGTTTTGTGCGAGTTGTCTATAGCTGGATTGATGAGAATGGTGTCTTCTTATTCTCTTTGGCAGGCTTTAGAGGTCAAATATGGGTGCAAGTTGTGTATTGGACCTTGCACAACAAGAGGCGAGGTGCACTTCAACATCATTTAGATTGTCTTTGAATATTTAGTGAACTTACCTTACCTGTTTATGCAATTGGCAACTAGGGAAAGACTGGGTTTTTAGTTCAACATATGATGTGAAAATGATGTAGAAATATGTCTAGTTTTCTGTCTTAGTAAAGGGAATCTGGGACTATGCAAACCATTAGGATGGTTTATGCTACTCTATGAGTAACATCATGTTATAGTAGTGATCAAGTTGATGTGGTCTAATTCTTATCCTTTTTTTTGTCTCGCCAATTAGGTAATTCTACCACATTATTGAACTTTGTAGTTTTTTTAAATGGCAGGGTTTCTTTTATGACGCTTACTATGATGATCTGAGCCTCAATGAGGAACATTTTAAAGGGATTGAAGCACTAACAGCGACCGCAGCTTCGGTACTCTTATATGCTTGAACAACTGCTTTTTGAATGTCAAATACCTGCTTTAGTTTATTCCTTTTCTCCCTGCACCGGTTTATGTAATTTTAATGTTTTTATTGGTTCTGTTTTTGGCTAATACATCTTTTTATTTCCTCAATTTTAACAAGTTAATGCGTCGTGATAATGTTATAGATATACTTATAATAACAGTTTTTCTATATTTTGTAGAGCATTGTCAGAATGTTTTATATTTTTGCCCTGTTTAGAAGCACCTCAATCCGGAGCTGAGTTGGACGAGAAAACATTGACAAATTTCTTTGGATACACTTTTCTTGTCAAGTCTCTTACCCGGATAATGATTTAGATAAAATAATAATGTTACGAAACATGACTTAATTATACATATATTCATAAATTTGTTGAGGTTTTCTCATCCATGCCCAGCTCCAGCTCCAGCTCCATTTGTTTCCAAAGAGGTCCATGTTGCTTCTGACATGGATGAATATATTTGCATGAGCTCACCATGCTAATATTTACTTTATCTTCCAGGAAAAGCAGCCTTTTGAGCGTATTGAGGTTTCAAGGCAGATGGCTCTTGAATTGTTTTCTGAAAATAAATTTAAGGTAAATGTTATTAGTCACATGTCAACATCTTTTGTCTAACTCAACATGTTTATATCCATATGTTAATGCTCTTTTACCACTGTATTTAGGTTGAAATAATTAATGACTTACCAGAAGACAAAACTATCACGGTTTATAGGTGTGGACCTTTGGTTGATTTATGTCGTGGACCACATATACCAAATACTTCTTTTGTGAAGGCATTAGCTTGTCTAAAGGTGAGCCATTAAAGTAGTGCGATGAGTTTTGCATAAGAGTGTCTGAATTTCATTGAGTGTCTATTATGTTGTTAACAGGCTTCATCAGCTTATTGGAGGGGAAACAAAGACCGTGAAAGTTTGCAAAGAGTGTATGGCATTTCATATCCTGATTCAAAACGCCTGAAGGTAATCCACTTCAACTGCATATTGGCTGATCCTTTACTAACCAATATGCAACCTGAATAATTAATACCAAAGTAGTGTATTCAGCATTACAATGATTTTGAAGATTTATTATCATTATCAGGTGGGTCAATTCCTACCAATCAATAGATTTTGAGATTATCTAATTCAAATGCTTAGATTGATATTGCAATTTTCATGGAAGTTGCCAAGGATCATATATGATTTCCATGTTCTAAGGATCCAATATGTTACATAGGAATATTACTTAAACTGACTCCTTGATAATACAAGCCTTCAACATAGATATTTGTATGTGATGTTATGCATATGATGCTTTGAGTTAATTCATTTAATAGTAATAGACGTTTGTTTCAGGAATATTTATTGAGGTTGGAAGAGGCGAAAAAGTATGACCACAGAGAGTTGGGAAAGAATCAGAAGTTATTCTTCTTCCACCCTCTCAGGTGCAGTGTATTACCAGTTGTTATTTATTTACTTACTGTTTTAATGATTTTTCACTGAGCTTTATCGTTTTGTATTCTATTTTCAGCCCAGGAAGTTGCTTCTTTCTTCCTCACGGTACTCGAGTTTACAACAAGCTGGTAAATTTTATCAAAGAGGAATATTGGAAGAGGGGTTATGAAGAGGTGAAATGCTTGTAGATATAGTTACATTTGCTTATATATGATATTTTTAAGGCAATCCAATAAGTCACTATTTTATCCTTATGATCAAGAACATCAGTTATAATGTAATTTATTAAGTATGATGTTAACAAAATTTTAATTAGTATTTTTTTATTGATAATATTCTTAAATTTAAACATTTTATACTATACCAAAAAAGTCTGTAACTATTAATTATAAATTTTATTACGCATCTATTTTCCCATTATGTTTTTTTTAATGATAATTTTCTACAACCAGTTATACATTCCTATAAACCTTCCAAACTTTTAATCTCAACTAAATGCTAGACAAATGGGTTTCACTCATTAAATCACCATTAGTTTCATTTGTTCCTACAACCCATTTATTTACAGTCTAAGTTGATAATGACAGGTTGACACTCCAATTATCTATAATATGGATCTTTATAAAACATCTGGACATGCAGCAAATTACAGAGAGAACATGTTTATTCTTGAGGTGAAGTATCTTTGCTCCATTTGTGTAATTATATAAGTTAATGACTGCTGAGATTTCTTGTACTTGTAGCATGTTTGTTTTTCTCAACCTAATTCCACATTATCTATGTGGTTGTTACACGTGTACTCGAATATCTGTTTAGAGAAAATTTTCATACCCCATTATTTTTCTTGACAATGGTTAGGTCTCATCACATTTTTACCTAATGATGGCCTAATCACTCTTGAAATGACAACACTTTTATCAAATTTTGACACATTTGTTACTTTTTGTTGATGCTTTTGTCTGGTCACAATTGCTCCCTTCTTGATTTATACCATGTCCTCCATTTTATTGGTTCGATCAGGATGATCAGAGTCCTTCCATGTTGTAACTTTCTATCTTTTTTCTCTGCTGCTATGATTCTGATGCTCTGATACTTTTTCTTAGGTTGACAAGCAAGAATTCGGTCTTAAGCCCATGAACTGCCCTGGCCATTGCGTAATGTTTGATTTTGAAGTTCGTTCATATAGGGGTGAGTTAGTTAAACTACCACTCTAAGCTTTCTTAATGTTTACATTTTGTGCTTATTCAGTCAGAATAGAAGTTCTGAAGCATAAGATTATGCAATAGTCAGTAAAATGGATTTTAACAATTGAAAGTGCATAAAGCAATAGATCATAAAGGTTTGATTTGACTAGGTTCCCCAATGAATTTGTGCTAGAATTGGTCTATTTGGAAACACTTCTGTCTATGTATGTATAAACTAGAAACAGGTCCGGGTGAGAAACCGTTGATAAATTTCTTATTTTGTGCTGGATTAAGTTCAGTTTCCCAATGTCATCTCATCTGAATCCACATCCCGTTGTAAAATCTGACGTAAAAGGTGTTTCCAAATTGACCCGAATCTTAAAGAAGTATTATCTTATCCATATCAACCTAATTGGCAACTTTAAATATTGAACATATTTAGTTGGATATCACTAATGAATTACACGTCTTTCTTGATTTCCCATTGGCATTGGTAGCATGTACAGATACAAAGGACTTTATTTATAAACATTAATCCCCTAACTATAATGGAAACCCCTTGATCCTCGTGTTTGTATCTCTTATCTGTGTTTACGCACTATTCACTTGTGTAAATAGGCAGTAAATTCAGTCATTTTATTAGAATCGTTTATAAAAACAAGTTCTATACTAATTCATTTAATGAAAGAGTAATGCCAAAATATACAATAGGGCGTTCCATCTTGAAGAAGTTGTAGAAGTTCCTTATTTATTGATCTATGAACGGTCTCTTCATTCGTTCTCCGTGTCACTACATGGTTTGCATGAGTTCGATTCTTTCTTTTATTTTTATAAACAACTTTGCAAAGCTAGCATTTAAGCTGCTGTGTTAGATAAACAATCCTAATGAGAAGTAAATCTTGATCTGATCCAGGCTGACCAGAAAAAAAAGGCCTAACTATGTGTTCATTTAGCTCTTACTTCCCTACTGTTGATTTATGAAGTTAATACCGTTATTTTTGTGTTGTTGGGCCAGATCTCCCTCTTCGCTATGCTGATTTTGGAGTCTTGCATCGAAATGAGGCCAGTGGTGCACTTAGTGGGTTAACCCGTGTTAGAAGATTTCAGCAGGTCAGTTGAGTGATGTACATGAATGAATCTGTAACTAATATTTTGTGCTTTCGGGGATCATCCTTGTGAGTCCTGTATGAATTTTTCAGCATACCAGTTGTGATTCATTGTTCATGTTCTCGTTTCTTTAATGAAATTATCAATTTCTTTATTAGTTCAGTTGGTTATTTGGTGCATATGTGACGGCTTCCCTGTGAAGTATGATAGGATTGTTGTATGAGAACCATTGCTACACTCTATTTTGTTTGCCTAATAACTGTTATTGTATCTGGATACTCCATTTTAACCCTATGTATCAACTGCAATGTAGGATGATGCCCATATCTTCTGCATGGAATCCCAGGTAATGGAACCTCTGTATTATATCTTTATGGAGACACCATCCTTCTAAAGTCCAAAGCTAACTGTATTTTCTTCAACTTCCAGGTAAAAGGGGAAGTCAGGAATGTGTTGGAGTTTATCAGTCACGTTTATAAAATATTTGGGTTTACTTTTGATCTTAAACTATCCACGGTATGTCACATAGTTTGATGTTAATCGCTATATTTCCATTGAATAATCTCTGTTAACACACTATTATTTATCTTTCCAATGAATAATCTTTTTTTTTAAATGGCCATCTTCTAAATTCTGGTAATTTAGAGGCCAGAAAAATCTATGGGAGACAAGGAAACATGGGATAAGGCTGAAGCTGCTCTTTCAGAAGCATTAAACGAGTCTGGCAAGCCGTGGGAGGTAGTTTCGGTGCTCAGTTATCTAGTTTCCTTTGATAGATTTTTAAATCCTACAAAACAAACAAATTTGAGTGTGAGCTTTACCAGAATGTATTCTTTCACAATGTTCTCTTTTCTTGTTCGTTTAGGGTGTGTTTGGTAACTATAGAATTGGAAGTGAAATTGAAATTCAAATTGGGGGTGTAATTTCAATTCTTAGGTTTAGTAGAACATTTAAGATTAAAATTTGGAATTGGAATTCTAATTAGAATTCCAATGTGTTTTTATAATTCTAATTCCACTCTTTTTAGTTCGGAATTCTAATTGCAAATTTTATTTTTATATATTTTTTAAACAAAAATATCTTCTTGTTTTATCATTACAACACGGTTAACATGTTGAATTGATAATTTTGAACCGGTATTTTGGTATTTTGAATTTAAGAAGTTAATATGCCGAACCGACTTTTTTTTAATTTAGTAAGTTTACATGTCGAATCGATATTTTTTTTGAAAATCAACATTTAGACAAAAGCTTGACACTTAAGCTATCCTAATAAATTATATCAAACCAATGTCTTAATTTTATATAAATAATATATATTCAAATTATTTTTATTATATTTTTTTTCAAACATAGGAACTGGAATTGAATTACAATTCTATAGTTTTCCAAACATAGAAATTAAATTGTAATTCAATACCAATTCAGGTGGAATTAGAATTCCAATTCCAATTCCAATTCCAATTCCACTCCTCCAAACATACCTAATTAATGATGCTAAACTGCTTTTTGGTCCTGGAAATCTCATTCACTCTATTTATTATAATGTTGTGTAGATAAATGAAGGTGATGGTGCATTTTATGGACCAAAGATTGATATCAGTGTTTCGGACGCTCTGAATAGGAAATTTCAGTGTGCAACATTGCAGGTTATGATTGCCCTTTTAGTTTTAGTTAAATTTTGTTTATATATTGTTCACAAGTTTTTATTTATTATTTGTTACTATCTACAGCTGGACTTCCAACTTCCTATAAACTTCAACTTAGCATATTCATCAGAAGATGAAGCTAAAAGAGAGCGACCAGTTATGATACACCGTGCTGTCCTAGGTTCTGTAGAAAGGATGATTGCCATACTCTTGGAGCACTATAAAGGAAAATGGCCATTTTGGCTTAGTCCACGTCAAACCATAGTTTGTCCTGTTTCAGAGAAATCTGAATCATATGCCTTGCAGGTTTGATTTTTCTTTCTATACTCAATATGTTTACTTTGTTTCTTGCTTGAAGCTCAGCAATCCAATCTCGTCCCTTTCATATATATATATAGGTGAAGGAACAGATTCATGCAGCTGGTTTCTATGTGGATGTGGATACTAGTGACAGGACCATCCAGAAAAAGGTCTCACTGTCTATCTAGGCTCAACAACTCCCTTTTAGCATTATATATATTTGTCTTTTTGATTTTTAACTAGTTGCTCTACTAATTCATTAACACAATACACTACTGATTTTTTCTGTTTATAAATTATAATAATAGGTTAGAGAAGCTCAGCTTGCCCAGTTTAATTACATCTTGGTTGTTGGTGAGAAGGAAGTGGAATCTCGACAGGTAATCTTATTGAGAATTGCTGTATGTTTTATTTGTCTATAAATTTCGTTTGTTAACGAATGTCAAATGTTGGGTGGTGGCAGATATGCTTGAGAGAACGAGACACCGCAAAACTCTCAAATATGAGCGTAGATGACTTACTCAAATTCTTTGCTGAGCAAGTTGCAGCATATCGTTAGAGAATCGACATCTCTCTCTGGCTGAGGAGGGTCTTTCAATATATTTTGATGTCATTCTTATACACACTATTATATATATGACAATATGCTTAGAATAGTTATTTAAGTTTTCCTACTATAATATTTTAAGGTTTGAGATTATTGTGTAGACAGACTTTTAAGTGTTTATTACTTAGGTTCTCTGCCACATGACATGATATGAGTCACCTGGTAAGTGAACCAGGTTTTTATCATATATAAACATGGGCTTGTTTGATCAGGTTTATTTTGGAGATTTTTAATGGGTTTTTATAAATATATTTTATTTTATTTTATTTTTGGATGAAAAAAAAGTAGGTTATAGTATTTTAATTAGTTGAATTATTATAATACTTTTTTATTTAAAATTTTAATTTTGTAAAAATGAAGTGTAATAAAGAAATCTATTAAAAAGATAATAAAGTTAGGTTGGTTTGAGTTATTTAAATAATTCAAATCATTTTATTATTATTTTATTTTTTTCTTTGTTAATTAATTAAAATATTTTTTATTTTATTTATATATATTAATATTTTTAAATTTATAATTTTTTTTTAAAATTACCTTTTTTAATTCACCACCAATTCTTATTGTTTTTTTCTTTTCAGTTATTCGAATAAGTCTATAATCTTTAATTTAAGTGGATGAATGAATGTTGATTATATTTGAATTTTTAAAAAACTTTTGAAAATAATTTATTTTTTTTAATTTATGCAGTCTTTATATTATTATTATTATTATTATTATTATTATTATATAATTTAACTTAACTTAAACGTAAAAAGCTATCCTAACTTCAAATTTTTAATAAGTCAGAAATAGAATATTTGGTCTTTTATATAATATTTTTTAACATTAATTGTTTTCTTATAATAAAAATATTATTTATATAATATAATTTAAAATTATATTATTATGAAAAAATAAATTTAATTTTTTTATATATTATTTATAAATAGTGATATTATATATTTATTTATTTTTATTAGTAGTAAATAATGTTAGGCCTTTCTGTCTTGTGAGAGAAGTAATCGGGCTAAATATACATTCCGGGTTCAGGTAAATTAGCGGGTTAAACTTAGCCTATATAAGCCAAAAAAAAATATATTTTGTTTCTTCGACTTTTCTCTTTTTTCGGAGAGCCCTAACTACTCTCGCTCGCGGCACCCTACTTCACAAACCCTCACACCTCGCGAGGAACATCGACCGGCGCTTAGGATTCCATTGCTGATTCATCTTCGACAGGTAACGTTTCATAAACCAAGGATTTTTTCTACGATATGTTTAAGAATTAAGATGACAAAGGAAAAGGTTAGGAAAAATTGATGGAAAATGTCTTCATTCAATCCTAAATAATCCAATTTTACATCAAACTATATTTCTTTTTCCAAATAACCCTAGATCAAATGACATAGCTACCAACTTTCCTTTTGTAAGACATTGTATTCCCTCTGAAAACTTCAATCTGATGTCAATGTTTGAGTGTTTTGTGTTCTTTTTTTTTCCTGTTTTTCAGTTGTTGTCTGTCTGTTTGTTGATTTTTCTAAAATCCATGAAATCTATTATGACCTTAATTCTGATTTTCAGCTCTTCTTGATGTGTGTAGAAATCCTTAATATGTGCTAGCTAATTCATAAGTTGAGTTTAGATTACATCTAGTTCATTAGAAGAAAAGAATTATATTATTTGAAGGAGAGTGTTCTTACTTCTTATGCATGCAGCATATGACAACATTTTAGCAATAGATGTAAAAACAGTAATTTATTTGAATGCATTGTCCACCTTTTCCCTTAATTTGAATGTAAACTGAATTGCTTTTGTACATGCTAACTTTCAGATCATGGAAGATGAGAACAAATTTCACAATAACGAAAGTTCAGCAACAATTGAAAATAATGATGATGAAACAGGTGAATGTCGAAGAGTCTGTGTTTTCCATATTCCCCAGTTTGGTTGTATATCTTAATTTTCTTTTAATTCTTATGCAGCTGATGATGTGAAGAGCAAGTGTTGGAGCCAAAGAGAAGCTCTGCCAGGAGAGCCTCACTGTGTTATTTGTGGTCGTTATGGAGAATATATTTGCGATGAAACTAACGACGACATATGCAGCCTAGAATGCAAGCAGACTTTATTAACTCGACTCGCCAAGTCACAGGCAGCGGTTTGTCGCCCGCCTCCTAAGCGGTTATCCACAACCGACGAGTGCTTTTACGTAAGAGACTCCCATGCTCAAACCCTACCACCAAATGACCAAATCGAATCCCTAAGAAAGAAACTCGGAATTTGCGTGAGAGGTTATAATAGTAATATGATTGGTATCCCACCCCCCATCTTATCCTTTTCCGATTGTAATAATCTTCCTGAAAAGCTCCTTCACAACATAGAAGTTTCGGGATATGAATTGCCAACGCCAGTTCAAATGCAAGCCATCCCAGCTGCATTAAACGGAAAAAGTCTTCTTGTTTCTGCAGAAACCGGTTCGGGTAAAACCGCCTCCTTCTTAATACCAATCATCTCAAACTGTGCAAATGCCCAAACAAAACTGTGTACGTTAATTCTCGCGCCAACGAGAGAACTCGCGATTCAGATTGAGGAACAAGCCAAGGCACTTGGGAAAGGTTTGCCATTTAAAACCGCATTAGTTGTTGGTGGCGATCCAATGGCTGGACAACTCCACCGGATTCGACAAGGCGTGGAAGCGATTATAGCCACTCCGGGAAGACTGATCGATCTTTTGACAAAACACGATATGGAACTTAACGAAATTTCAACGCTCGTTTTGGACGAAGTGGACTGCATGCTCGAGCGTGGCTTCCGCGAACAGGTAATGCAGATCTTCAATGCTTTGTCGCAGCCGCAAGTACTTATGTACTCTGCCACGATAACAAAAGAAGTGGAGAAGATGACTGGTTTAATGGTTAAAGATATGGTAACAATCACGATTGGGATTCCGAACAAACCGAATGGATCTGTGAAGCAAATTCCGATTTGGGTAGAAACGAAACAGAAGAAGAAAAAGATATTCGATATATTGTTAAGCAAGCAGCATTTCAAGCCGCCAGTTCTGGTCTTTGTGGGATCGAGAATGGGAGCGGATCTACTAGCTGAAGCGATAACTGTCAGTACAGGTGTGAAAGCATTGTCGATTCATGGTGAGAAGTCGATGAAGGATAGGAGAGAAGTTATAAGGTGTTTTATGACGGGTGAAGTTTCTGTTCTTGTGGCTACTGGCGTTTTAGGGAGGGGGGTGGAAATGTTGAATGTGAGACAGGTTATTGTTTTCGATATGCCGAATTCGATTAAGGAATATGTTCATCAGATTGGAAGGGCTTCTAGGGTTGGTGGGGAGGAGGGTGTAGCTATGGTGTTTATGAATGAGCAGGATAACAAGTTATTTGGTGAATTGGTTAATGTGTTGAAATCATCTGGTGCTCCTATACCTAAGGAAATCACTAATTCTCAGTTGGTCTCTTCCTCTTCAAGTAGTAGGCACAGGAAAAGGAAGCATCATGGTTACTGAATTCACAAGAAAGCAGCAGGTGAAATAAGATTCTAAGTTTTGTGAGTAATATTTGCTTGCTTGGTTAATTTTGGAATCCTTTTTGGACCCTATTAGTCCATTTATGTGCTTAGGTATTTTAATCCTATGATCTTATAGTATATAAAGGAGGTTGTTGGTTAATAAGATATGTAATGTGAGTACAGGATGGATCTTAAGCAAAAACACATGCTCCAATTCCTCGCAGAGGCACAAAGGATCCTCGACATTCGAAAGGGGGTGAGATCGCTGCATAAAGATGAGACATTCGAAAAAGGGTGTCAAATCTTTGAGGGTTTGAAATTAGAATGCAGATGAAAGGAGGGGGGAGCTAATCCAAGATACTATTCCCACCATGAGGAACCCCACTCCAAGAATGATAAAGGAAATACCTGGAGTAGACTTAAATAAATATACTTAGAATTGAGATAAATCCTCGTCACAATGCTAGGTATATTTATTTAGATTGACAAGCCATTTTGTTCAATTTTATTCAAATATTTAATTAACAAGTATAAAATAATAATATAATATTTGTTTTTAACATTTGATTTTATACATTACATTATAAAATAAACTATCTTTTAGTTCCCTCTTTATAAAATAATAATATAATATTTGTTTTTAACATTTGATTTTATACATTATAAAATAAACTATCTTTTAGTTCCCTCTTTATAAAATAGCTTTATATAAGATAAAGCTTACATTTTTTCCTTAACAAGGCTTACACAAAATAACAGAACAATTAGAGGGCATTAGTTTGTTTAATCTTGTTTATTTTGAAGGTTTTTTTTTTAATTTATAACATATTAGTCATTTTACTAAATTTAATTTTAAGTAAGAAAATTATTTTAATAATTCATCTTAAACAAATTTTAAATCTATTAACATATTAAGACAAGCTAAAAAGCCAACATCCTCTAAGAAAAGAAGTTATTTTTACACTTAATATTGTTTGATTTTTTTTTTTAAACTTAAATTATCATCTGAGATATTAAATCATTCTTGTTTTGTAAATATAAATAAAAAAGAAAAAATAGTTTTAAAAAAAACATTTTAGTCCAAACAAAATAATTTTCAAATTATCTGTCTCATTGATTCATGTGATAAAGTCAGACATACTGATCCGTTTAACTATCTTTCTATCATCTCTGTAGTGATTTTGAGCTTTTGAATGCCGTCGCGACCTCTGTTTCTCCGACTAGTCCTTCCGGTGGCCACTCGCCCATGTGGACATCATCAGTGACGGACCCAAAAATATTTTCTCGGAGGGCCAAATACATAATAACGTAATATTTTTTTGGCGATCAAATAAATGCATTTTCTAATTAAAATTTACTTGGTAATTACATAAAAATACTAACAAACACAATTATAAAATACTAACAAACACAATTACTAAATTATTTTTGTCCATTAGTCGGTACAAAAGAAGACAAATTTATTCTACGAGACTCCATTTGTTGAAAATATTGCAATATTGGCTCATTTTCAATTGTTGAGAAAATATTTTTCTCAACATATACAACTAAACTATCATTCATTCATCTCCCATTCGATTACGCAAATCGGTCTTCATTGCAGAAAAAACTCTTTCAACACATGCAGTTGCAACTGGTAAACTAAAGTCAACTCTATCAATCGATAAATCAATGGAAATACTATATGTTTTTCTGTTGCAACCAATTTCTGAGCAAGAATTCCCAAGTCTTCAATTGAAGAAAATTGAGGATCATCCCGCAAATTAAATAAGTAAGCCCGAAGTTGTTGTTCCAAAAATAAATAATCACTGCTTGTGAAATCTTCGGGATAAAGTTTGGCAAGACGAATGAGTTTACGAATATCAAATTGGGAGAATGAATTTCTGGGATGAAGACATGATATGCAGCCAAGTAATTCTGTATTAACTTCTGAAAAACGATTATTCATTTCTTGCATAATCAAGTCAACAACCTAGCATTAAATAATAAATAATAACTATTAATAGATAATAAATAATAACTATTAATAGATAAGAAATAATTTTTATTATACCTGACAAAAGATTTCTACACGATAATGATGAAGATTAGTGATGAGTTCCCCTTTTCCTCTCCGCCTACCATTGCTATCAATTATCATATGATCATTCATATCAAGTATTGAGATCGAGTGTAATTGATAAAAACTGTTAACTTGGTCCAAAATATCATGTCATCCATTTTCTCTAAATTCTTGTAATTGATTTTTTGACTCGCAATCAATGAAATGGCTTGAACTATATTTTGATCTCCTCTTTGTAGGCAAAGTGATAACTCACTTGTAATTCCCAATAAATTTTTCATCAAATGCAACACAAAAACAAATTCATAATCATTCATCTTCTTAAGTAAACCATTTGCAGTACCTCTATTCGCAGAAGATGATGCATCATTAACTACATTTATCAGCACTTTTTGCACTGAAGACCACATTGAACATAAACGAAGTAACGTCAAATAATGTGATCCCCAACGAGTATCCACAGGTCTTGTCAAATTAGTTTCTTGATTTTTCCCTCTCCCAGTAAGGATTTCTCCATTTTCTAATTCAGCAACAATCTTTTCATGTTGAAGCATTCTAAGTTGATCTCTTCTTTTACAAGATGCTCCGGATGTGTTCACAATCATTGTGACATATGCAAAAAGTTCACTCACAATGATATTGTCTTCAGCAATAGCAACAAGAACTAATTGAAGTTGATGAGAGAAACAATGAACATACATCGCATGTGGATTTTCTTGCAATATTAGAGATTTTAACCCCTTTGAACTCACCGCGCATATTTGAAGCCCCATCATATCCTTGTCCTTTCAATTTAGACAATGACAAACCATGTTTCATAAATAAAGCATCAATAGCCTTTTTTAAAGACTCAGCAGTAGTGTCAGACACGTGCACAACAGCAAGAAATCGTTTAATCACACATCCTTTTTTATTCACATATCTCAAAACAACTCCCATTTATTCCTTCACCGAACTATCCCGAGCCTCATCAACCATCAATGAAAAGAACTTATCTCCAATATCATTTAATATAGCAATTGTGATTTGTGAAGCACAAGCATGTATTAAACCTTTTTAAATTTTTGGAGAAGTCAACTGATTGTTTCCGGGAGCATTTTGTTTTACAACTTTAAAAATCTCTTTATTACGTTGACTATACCAATCAATCAATTCAAGAAAATTACCTTTATTTGATGAACTACTTGACTCATCATGTCCTCGAAAAGGTAATCCTTGCCTCAATAGAAAACGTGTTACATTTAACATTGCCGTTAAACGGGTGCGATAATTTATTTCTATATCACGATCATGTGTACGTAAAACGTTTCTCACGCTATGTCTTTGATCTTGAGAAGGCTCAGGCTGGTCATGTGATGTAGAAGTACAAATTCGTTTATAGAATTTCTCCATTATTCCATATCCTATATAAAATAAATAACTAAAAATAAATATAACTAAAAATAAATATGTGTCACAACCTAACCTAGCCCTTAAATAAAATTAAAATAAATATAATAATTGTACATTTTATAAAAAAAAAATATTAAATATACAAATTAAATATATAACCATATTAACTAGTGTAAAATAATATTAATATAATAAGTTGTAAATGAAAAAATATACCTTAATAATTGATATGCTTTCGGTGATTTTGAAGCCTCCTTTTATAATATTCGACTACTATTCGTGATATATTGAATGATGTCTTTGTAATGAAAAAAATATGACCTCAAAGATGATTTTCACTTAGGTATGATAAAAAATTTAAATTATTAGAGATGGAAAGAAACAAATATCAATATAAACAATATAAATATAACAATATAAATATAATTAGGGTTAATAATATATATATAATAACCTAATATTAAGGATGAAAAATAATAAAACATTTAAAAATATTAATATATTATTATATTAAATATAATATAGATAGAGAAAAATTATTATATTAATATAGAGAAAAATAAGTAATATATTATTATAAATATAGAGAGAAAATAAATATATTATTATATATATAAAAAAAATAAATATATTATTATATACAGAGAGAAAATAAATATATTATTATATATAATACGAAGAGAAAAGTTATAAAGTTTAACTTATTATAAGAAAATAAATAAAAAAATATAAAATAATATAATATTATACGATAAAATAAATATTTTATAATAAATAATCAATAATATTTTGGAAAATTTAAGTATAACCGAGTCTTAGCGATTTAATAATATTTTGCAAATTTAAGGACCATTAAAAAAAAATTGTAAAAGTTATTTCTTTTTAATTTACATTACTAGCATTTACAACAAATAGTAAATTTTATCAAAATAGAAATATCCAAATATAAGTTATAAATATAATCAAGATAAATCAATAAAATTTTATTTTATTCTTAATATGAGTTATTAAGTAATTATGTTAAAAAACAGTTTAATAATATTATTAAATTTAATTATTATATATATAAAATAATAAGTAAGACATTATTAGTTACAAATTTTATCATGTATATATTTTATCATGTAATTATATTACCTTTTAATAAAAAAAAATTAGAGCTTTTATCCTTTTATATGTTTTTAGATACTTTTAAATACAATTACATTTTTATTTTTGTATATTATTATTTGTATTCTTACATATATATATATATTTTTCATAATTTTTTCAATTTCATAATTTTTCAATAAATATCTTTTTTATCTAGTAAAATATAAAATATAAATAAGCAAACATAAATAAAAATTTGTATAAACTATCCAAAATTTTAATCTTAATTAAATATTAGATAAATGTGTTACATTAATTAAATCACTATTAATTTCATTTGAATTTTACAACTTATTATTTTAAATAAAAAATTAAATAAAGACCGTGAAAATTTACAAAGAATATCTATTATGTTGTTAACGGTTTTCATCAGCTTATTGGAGGAGAAACAAAGACCGTAAAAGTTTGCGAAAAGTGTATAATATATCATATTCTGATTCAAAACGAATGAAGTTAATCAATTTCAACTACATATTAGCTGATTTTTTATTAACCAATAGTCAACCTGAATAATTAATACCAAAGTAGTGTATTGAATTGATTTTGAAGATTTATTATCTTAATTAAATACTAGACAAATGTGTTACATTAATTAAATCACTATTAATTTCATTTTAATTTTACAATTCATTATTTTAAATAAAAAATTAAATAATATTAGAGTTTATTTTTTTCTTAAATGTTTATAGTTTCACTATGTGTTAATGAATTTTTTTTTCTAAACTTAATATTTTTAAATATTTATTTTTGTAAA
Source organism: Impatiens glandulifera (assembly GCF_907164915.1). Classification (NCBI taxonomy): domain Eukaryota; kingdom Viridiplantae; phylum Streptophyta; class Magnoliopsida; order Ericales; family Balsaminaceae; genus Impatiens; species Impatiens glandulifera. Next base: position 65,952,373 of record NC_061863.1, read on the forward strand.
AGTTATTTCTTTTTTATTTACATTACTAAAATTTACAACAAATTAGTAAATTTTATCAAAATAGAAATATCCAAATATAAGTTATAAAGATAATAAAGATAAACCAATAAAATTTTATTTTATTCTTAGTATGAGTTATTAAGTAATTATGTTAAAAAAAATAATTAATAATATTCTTAAATTTAATTATTATATATATAAAATAATATGTAAGACATTATTAGTTACAAATTTTATCATGTATATATTTTATCATGTAATTATATTACCTTTTAATAAAAAAAAAAAATTAGAGCTTTTATCCTTTTATATGTTTTTAGATACTTTTAAATACAATTGCATTTTTGTATATTATATTTTGTATTCTTACATATATTTTTCATTATTTTTTCAATAAATATCTTTTTTTTATCTTCATTATTTTTTCAATAAATATCTTTTTTATCTAGTGTAATATAAAATATAAATAAGCAAAAACAAAATAAAAAAATTTATAAACAATCCAAAATTTTAAACTTAATTAAATATTAGACAGATGTGTTACATTAATTAAATCAATATTAATTTCATTTGAATTTTACAACTCATTATTTTAAATAATATTAGAGTTTATTTTTTTCTTAAATTTTTATAGTTTCACTAAATTATTTGATATAATTTTTATTAATCTATTATTTTTTATTTATGTGTTAATGATTTTTTTCCCTAAACTTAATATTTTTAAATATATATATATTTTTTAAAAGTTATTAATTTTTTATTTAATTTATTAGGATTTACAACAAATTAGTAAATTTTATCAAAATAGAAATATCCAAATATAAATTATAAATATAATAAAGATAAACCAATAAAATTTTATTTTATTTTATTCTTAATATTAGTTATTAATTAATTATGTTAAAAAAAATAATTTATAATATTCTTAAATTTAATTATTATATATATAAAATAATAAGTAAGACATTATTAGTTACAAATATTATCATGTATATATTTGTTTATTATAATTGTTTTTAATAATTATTTTATTTTATCTATTATAATATAAAAAATAAGTTATAAGAAAAAAATTATAAAACAAATATATTTTTATACACCATCACAACTTTAATATAAATTAAAAAAATGATAAATAGTGCTGTCTTAGGTTCTGTAGAACGGATGATTGCGATGGAACACTTTATTATAATATTGGAATATAGGTTATAAATTATAGTTTTATAATTTTTTAGTCTAAAATTATTTATTTTTTATTTTAGTCTGATTTACAACAATTTATAATTTTTATCAAAATAGAAATATTGGTATATAGTTTATAAATATAATTAAATTTTTGTATAATGTTTTTCTAAATCAATAAATTATTATTTTATTATTAATATTAGTTATTGAGTAATTATGCTAAAAATTTTAATAATTATTTTTTAATAATATTCTTAAATTTAAGTATTTTATAATAAAAATAATAATAAATAAAAAATCTTTACAAATTTTATCACATGTATATTTTTTTATTATGTTTTTTTTTTAATAATTATTATTATAATATAAAAAATAACTTATAAAAATAATTATAAATAATTATACATTTTTATAAAAGATTCTAACTTTAATATTAATTGAATATTATATAAACTGTTTTATTAATTTCTTTAAATCTTATAAAATATTATATTGAATAAATATTAAATAAATAAATAAATTTTTAGTAAAAATAAAATTGTACCGATAAATTATGTCAAAATTAGAAAATAATAACACTGAGTACTGCATCAGGACATTAATAATTTGTGTCGTGCCAAAACATGAAATGTTTCTTAACACCATGACTTATGTGTGTTATTTCTCATGCTTAACTCTAATTTACAGTGTCAAAATTGTGTAGGAATGTTAATAGACTAATTTATTAAGATAATATTAAAAAAATAAGTTGCAAATTTAATAAAAACTAATTTATATATTTGTATTAGAAGTTTTCTTATTTATCAAATCCTATCCTGTAATTTCACCAAGTTGTTTGTCATAATTTTTTTTTTATATAATATGTTAGGATTAGACAAATCTAAAATATCACTAAAATGTATGGGAAAACAAAATTGTGTCGGAAAAAGACATATATCTATATTTTTAAAGTCATTGGTTCAAATAGGTATATTTTGTGTTTTACATTTTTTATATATCCAGTAAATTAAATTGATCCATTTTGTGTTTTACATTTTTTATATATCCAGTAAATTAAATTGATCCAAGCATTCATTTAGTCCGTTTACTTCTAACAAGAATGCGGAATACTGACTTATATATAAATATAATTATAAATAATGTTATTGTTAATATAAATAAATAAATATATTTTATTTTTAAAATTTATTTTTTCATAATAATCTAAGTTTTTAATATATATTATATAGAAAATCATTTTAAAATATAACATAAAGATGCTGCACACACATGTATTCCAAAAGAATTTAGAAAAAAAATCGAATTTTAATATAAAATCAAGCCTGTATGTATATTCTAAATATCTGATTAAATATGATTACCAAGATCTTAATATCAATATAATCAAAAGTGTATTTTAAGTGTTAAATATTGTCACTATTATAATTAATGTTATATAATTATTTTTTTATAAGAAAACTTCTTATGAATACACTTTTTATTAGCTTATCATTTTTTAAATACATAAACGTGATTCACTTAACCAGTGACTCATCTTTACATACCATGTCATTTAACTGATTACCTAATTAAGTAATAAAGAGAGAAATAAATATTTAAAAGTGTATGCATAATAATATTAAATCTATCTTTTAGGAAAACTTAAATAACCACTTTAAGCATAATGCCATGGCATATTAAATCTATATAATATGAATGAATCAACATAAATATATTGAACAATTCTTTAATTCTCAGTCAGAGATTCTTTATCGATATGCTGCAACTTGCTCGGAGAAGAATTTGAGTAAGTCGTCTACGCTCATATTTGAGAGTTTTGCGGTGTCTCGTTCTCTCAAACATATCTGCCACCACTCAACATTTGACATTAGTTAACAAACTAAATTTATAAACAAATAAAACATACAGCAATTCTCAATAAGATTACCTGTCGAGATTCCACTTCTTTCTCACCAACAACCAAGATGTAATTAAACTGGGCTAGCTGAGCTTCTCTAACCTATTATTATTATTATAATTTATAAGCAGTCAAAAACAAATAATAGTGTATTATGTTTATGAATTAATAAAGCAACTAGTTAAAAATCAAAAAGACAAATATATATAATGCCAAAAGGGAATTGTGATCCTAGATAGACAGTGAAACCTTTTTCTGGATGGTCCTGTCACTAGTATCCACATCCACATAGAAACCAGCTGCATGAATCTGTTCCTTCACCTATATATATATATATATATATATGAAAGGGAGGAGATTGTATTGCTGAGATTCAAGGACGAAACAAAGGTAAGCATATTGAGTATAGAGAGGAAAATCTAACCTGCAAGGCATATGATTCAGATTTCTCTGAAACAGGACAAACTATGGTTTGACGTGGACTAAGCCAAAATGGCCATTTTCCTTTATAGTGCTCCAAAAGTATGGCAATCATCCTTTCTACAGAACCTAAGACAGCGCGATGTATCATAACAGGCCGCTCTCTTTTAGCTTCATCTTCTGATGAATATGCTAAGTTGAAGTTTATAGGAAGTTGGAAGTCCAGCTGTACGTAGTAACATATAAATAAGAAAAATACTCGTGAATAATATAAAAACAAAATTAAACTAAAAGGGCAATCATAACCTGCAGTGTTGCACACTGAAATTTCCTATTCAGGGCGTCCGACACACTGATATCAATCTTTGGTCCATAAAATGCACCATCACCTTCATTTATCTACACAACATTATAATAAATAGAGTGAATGAGATTTCCAGGACCAAAAAGCAGCATAAGTTTAGCATCATTAATAAATATAAAGGAACATTGTGAAAGAACACATTCCTTTAAAACTCTCACTCACATTTATTTCTTTTGTGGGATTAAAAATCTATCAAAGGAAACTAGATAACTGAGCACTGAAACTACCTCCCACGGCTTGCCAGACTCGTTTAATGCTTCAGAAAGAGCAGCTTCAGCCTTGTCCCATGTTTCCTTGTCTCCCATAGATTTTTCTGGCCTCTATATTACCAGAATTTGGAAGTTGACCATTTCAAAAAAAAAAAAAATAGATTATTCATTGGAAAGATAAATAATAATGTGTTAACATAGATTGTTCAATGAAAATATAGCGATTAACATCAAACTATGTGACATACCGTGGATAGTTTAAGATCAAAAGTAAACCCAAATATTTTATAAACGTGACTGATAAACTCCAACACATTCCTGACTTCCCCTTTGACCTGGAAGTTGAAGAAAATACAGTTAGCTTTGGACTTTAGAAGGATGGTGTCTCCATAAAGATATAATACAGAGGTTCCATTACCTGGGATTCCATGCAGAAGATATGGGCATCATCCTACATTGCAGTTGATACATAGGGTTAAAATGGAGTATCCACATACAATAACAGTTATTAGGCAAACAAAATAGAGTGTAGCAATGGTTCCCATACAACAATCCTATCAGACTTCAGAGGGAAGCAGTCACATATTCACCAAATAACCAACTGAACTAATAAAGAAATTGATAATTTCATTAAAGAAACGAGAACATGAACAATGAATCACAATTGGTATACTGAAAAATTCATAAAGGACTCACAAGGATGATCCCCGAAAGCATAAAATATTAGTTACAGATTAATTCATGTACATCACTCAACTGACCTGCTGAAATCTTCTAACACGGGTTAACCCACTAAGTGCACCACTGGCCTCATTTCGATGCAAGACTCCAAAATCAGCATAGCGAAGAGGGAGATCTGGCCCAACAACACAAAAATAACGGTATTAACTTCATAAATCAACAGTAGGGAAGTAAGAGCTAAATGAACACATAGTTAGGGCTTTTTTTTCTGGTCAGCCTGGATCAGATCAAGATTTATTTCTCATTAGAATTGTTTATCTAACACAGCAGCTTAAATGCTAGCTTTGCAAAATTGTTTTTAAATAAAAGAAAGAATCGAACTCATGCAAACCTTGTAGTGACACCGAGAACGAAGGAAGAGACCGTTCATAGATCAATAAATAAGGAACTTCTACAACTTCTTCAATATGGAACGCCCTATTGTATATTTTGGCATTACTCTTTCATTAAATGAATTAGTATAGAACTTGTTTTTATAAACGATTCTAATAAAATGACTGAATTTACTGCCTATTTACACAAGTGAATAGTGCGTAAACACAGATAACAGATACAAACGCAAGGATCAAGGGGTTTCCATTATAGTTAGGGGATTAATGTTTATAAATAAAGTCCTTTGTATCTGTACATGCTACCAATGCCAATGGGAAATCAAGAAAGACGTGTAATTCATTAGTGATATCCAACTAAATATGTTCAATATTTAAAGTTGCCAATTAGGTTGATATGGATAAGATAATACTTCTTTAAGATTCGGGTCAATTTGGAAACACCTTTTACGTCAGATTTTACAACGGGATGTGGATTCAGATGAGATGACATTGGGAAACTGAACTTAATCCAGCACAAAATAAGAAATTTATCAACGGTTTCTCACCCGGACCTGTTTCTAGTTTATACATACATAGACAGAAGTGTTTCCAAATAGACCAATTCTAGCACAAATTCATTGGGAACCTAGTCAAATCAAACCTTTATGGTCTATTGCTTTATGCACTTTCAATTGTTAAAATCCATTTTACTGACTATTGCATAATCTTATGCTTCAGAACTTCTATTCTAACTGAATAAGCACAAAATGTAAACATTAAGAAAGCTTAGAGTGGTAGTTTAACTAACTCACCCCTATATGAACGAACTTCAAAATCAAACATTACGCAATGGCCAGGGCAGTTCATGGGCTTAAGACCGAATTCTTGCTTGTCAACCTAAGAAAAAGTATCAGAGCATCAGAATCATAGCAGCAGAGAAAAAAGATAGAAAGTTACAACATGGAAGGACTCTGATCATCCTGATCGAACCAATAAAATGGAGGACATGGTATAAATCAAGAAGGGAGCAATTGTGACCAGACAAAAGTATCAACAAAAAGTAACAAATGTGTCAAAATTTGATAAAAATGTTGTCATTTCAAGAGTAATTAGACCATCATTAGGTAAAAATGTCATGAGACCTAACCATTGTCAAGAAAAATAATGGGGTATGAAAATTTTCTCTAAACAGATATTCGAGTACACGTGTAACAACCACATAGATAATGTGGAATTAGGTTGAGAAAAACAAACATGCTACAAGTACAAGAAATCTCAGCAGTCATTAACTTATATAATTACACAAATGGAGCAAAGATACCTCACCTCAAGAATAAACATGTTCTCTCTGTAATTTGCTGCATGTCCAGATGTTTTATAAAGATCCATATTATAGATAATTGGAGTGTCAACCTGTCATTATCAACTTAGACTGTAAATAAATGGGTTGTAAGAAACAAATGAAACTAATGGTGATTTAATGAGTGAAACCCATTTGTCTAGCATTTAGTTGAGATTAAAAGTTCGGAAAGTTTATAGGAATGTATAACTGGTTGTAGAAAATTATCATTAAAAAAAACATAATGGGAAAATAGATGCGTAATAAAATTTATAATTAATAGTCTTGTAAAACTTTTTTGGTATAGTATAAAATGTTTAAATTTAAGAATATTATCAATAAAAAAATACTAATAAAATTTTGTTAACATCATACTTCATAACAGCATAAATTTAAGAATATTACATTATAACTGATGTTCTTGATCATAAGGATAAAATAGTGACTTATTGGTTTGCCTTAAAAAATATCATATATAAACAAATGTAACTATATCTACAAACATTTCACCTCTTCATAACCCCTCTTCCAATATTCCTCTTTGATAAAATTTACCAGCTTGTTGTAAACTCGAGTGCCGTGAGGAAGAAAGAAGCAACTTCCTGGGCTGAAAAAAGAATACAAAAAGATAAAGCTCAGTGAAAAATCATTAAAACAGTAAGTAAATAAATAACAAGTAACTGGTAATACACTGCACCTGAGAGGGTGGAAGAAGAATAACTTCTGATTCTTTCCCAACTCTCTGTGGTCATACTTTTTCGCCTCTTCCAACCTCAATAAATATTCCTGAAACAAACGTCTGTTACTATTAAATGAATTAACTCAAAGCATCATATGCATACCATCACATACTAGTATCTATGTTGAAGGCTTGTATTATCAAGGAGTCAGTTTAGGTAATATTCCTATGTAACATATTGGATCCATAGAACATGGAAATCACATATGATCCTTGGCAACTTCCATGAAAATTGTAACATCAATCTAAACATTCGAAATAGATAATCTCAAAATTTATTGATTGGTAGGAATTGAGCCACCTGATAATGATAATAAATCTTCAAAATCATTGTAATGCTGAATAAACTACTTTGGTATTAATTATTCAGGTTGCATATTGGTTAGTAAAGGATCAGCCAATATGCAGTTGAAGTGGATTACCTTCAGGCGTTTTGAATCAGGATATGAAATGCCATACACTCTTTGCAAACTTTCACGGTCTTTGTTTCCCCTCCAATAAGCTGAAGAAGCCTGTTAACAAAATAATAGATATTCAATGAAATTCAGACACTCTTATGCAAAACTCATCGCACCACTTTAATGGCTCACCTTTAGACAAGCTAATGCCTTCACAAAAGAAGTATTTGGTATATGTGGTCCACGACATAAATCAACCAAAGGTCCACACCTATAAACCGTGATAGTTTTGTCTTCTGGCAAGTCATTGATTATTTCAACCTAAATACAGTGGTAAAAGAGCATTAACATATGGATATAAACATGTTGAGTTAAACAAAAGATGTTGACATGTGACTAATAACATTTACCTTAAATTTATTTTCAGAAAATAATTCAAGAGCCAGCTGCCTTGAAACCTCAATACGCTCAAAAGGCTGCTTTTCCTGGAAGATAAAACAAATAGCTAGCATGGTGAGCTCATGCAAATATTCATTTGTGACACCAAATATATTCATCCTACTCAATCCATGTCAGAAGCAACATAAGTGGCCCTCTTTGGAAACACATGGAGTTGGAGATGGAGCTGGGTATGGATGAGAAAACATCAACAAATTTATGAATATATGTATAATTAAGTCATGTTTCGTAACATTATTATTTTATCTAAATCATTATTATAAGAAAAGTGTATCCAAAGAAATTTGTCAATGTTTTCTCGTCCACTTAGCTCCGGATTGAGGTGTTTCTAAACAGGGCAAAAATATAAAACATTCTGACAATGTAGTCTACAAAAGATAGAAAAACTGTTATTATAAGTATATCTATAACATTATCAAGGTGCAATAACTTGTTAAAATTGAGGAAATAAAAAGATGTATTAGCCAAAAACAGAACCAATAAAAACTTTAAAATTACACAAAACGGTGCAGGGAGAAAAGGAATAAACTAAAACAGGTATTTGACATTCAAAAAGCAGTTGTGCAAGCATATAAGAGTACCGAAGCTGCGGTTGCTGTTAGTGTTTCAATTCCTTTAAAATGTTCCTCATTGAGGCTCAGATCATCATAGTAAGCGTCATAAAAGAAACCCTGCCATTTAGAAAAACTACAAAGTTCAATGATGTGATAGAATTACCTAATTGGCGAGACAAAAAACAGGAGAAGAATTAGACCACATCAACTTGATCACTACTATAACATGTTACAAGGGTTACTCAAAGTGTAGCATAAACCATCATATGTTGAACTACAACCCAGTCTTTCCCTAGTTGCTAATTGCATAAATAGGCAAGGTAAGTTCACTAAATATTCAAAGACAATCTGGATGATGTCAAAGTGTACCTCGCCTCTTGTTGTGCAAGGTCCAATACACAACTTGCACCCATATTTGACCTCTAAAGCCTGCCAAAGAGAATAAGAAGACACCATTTTCATCAATCAAGCTATAGAGAACTCGCACAGAACAGGGTAAAAAAGGCGAGAAATTTCGAACCTGCCCAAGAATATGAGCACTAGAATGCCAAAAGGTATCCCGACCTTCATCGCTATCAAAAGTGAACAACTTCAGCTCGCAATCCTCCTCCAACGGCCTAGACATATCCCAAAGAACTTCATTAACCTTTGAAATCAAAGCATTGGACGCCAAGCTCTTGGATATCTCCTTAGCAATGTCTAAGGGAGTGGTCAGCCATTTCTTTCCTTCTTTCACAGTTCCGTTCGGTAATGTTATCCTATCAACAAGTAAATCAAAAGGACGAATTCAAATAAACATTATAATTCTGTTGATTTCTTCAAATTTCCAAAACGTAAGATAAGCTCATTTCATCGAAAACCTCTATAGAATGCAAGTAGAAAATCACAAGTTAATTCTGTATAAAAGAAATAAAAAAAAAAAAAGTACTTGATAGTCTCGCCAGAGATTGACTGAAGATGAGCGAAGTGTTGAGCTTTGATTGACTCGAAGAGACTTATGCGTTTGGGTACGATGGTTTGAAGATAAGCATCGTCTTTGGGGTGATGGTCCGTAGAAGACTGATCACTGACCTTCTTACCCATGGGAGATGGTGGTGGGGACAAAGAAATCAAGCGTTAGAAAGACTAAAATGAAGGCGACGGCAGGCAGGTATTTGTGAGAGCCAGCAGACTTGAAAAGACAAGAGTACCGCATGTATAGGAGATACGTGGGATATAGTGAAACTAAGGGTTAGTTTGATTAAATTTATTTATTCCAGTTTATTCAGGTTATTTTTAAGATAATTTTATTTATTAATTTTTTTAACAATTATAAAATTAAAACATATATATATCTCTAAACTAATATATTTCTAATTATTATTTTTTAGATTTTTTAATATTTAGTATCTAAAAATTATAATTAATTTTTTTATAAATAATATAATATTATATTGTTTTAAATAACCAATATAAATAAGGTGAAAAGATATATGTTTAAATTTGTGTTTTTAAATAAATATTTTTGTGTATAAATATATATATATATATATATGTTTAAATTTATATTTTATTTAATTAATTTAATAATTATATGTAATTAAATAAAATTATATAAAAATAAAAAAATAAAAAAATTAATAAATGAAAAACAGAAAAGAATAAATAATTAAATATTATAAAAGATGATTAAAGATAAAAATAAATTAATTAAAATTATAGACTTAAATACTGTAAGGAGAAAATTATGTTTAAACATAAAATTTGTTTAATTAGAATTTTTTAGGTTAATTTATTAGTTAAACTTATTATAAAAAATTGTTACACAAACACTATAATTTTAGTTTATAAGTTTAATCAAACAAAGCCTAAAATGTGTAGACTAGATTTCATGGATTTTTGTTTAGTTGATGTAGTAGCAATACTTCAATTCACTCAAATAGAAAAGTAGTAAATAATGATGGACCATTACACTTTGTATGCATGTGGCACAGGGCAGGGCGGCAAGTATGAATTTTGTTACAATTAAAAAAATACTTTTAGCAGTCTAGCAGGCTTGTATTGATTTTCTGAATAACCCATTAGAGCTTTTTAGATATTGGGTTATTTAGAATTTTTGTTGGATTTTTTTTTTCTAAGTGTGTTATTTAAATTTTTAGTTGGTTAAATTATTTTAATTATATTTTTTTATATTTAAATTTCAATTTATCAAAATACATTAAGAATATTTAATATTTAAATAATTAGTTAATTAATTAGATTGTTGAGAATAAATAAAATATGATATGTGATTTTTTTTTCAAGTAAAAAAGACAATGAGTTCTTAGAGTTATTATGTGGCAAACAGCCACTACAACCAAAATATTATGTTTTTTCAATTTGAATATCAACTAAGCTACTAGAGAGTGTGTTTGTTAATAATGTAATTGAAATTAAAATTAAAATTAGAATTATTGTGTAGATTAAAATTTAATATTAAGAGTAATTTAAATTAAAATTTTAATGGAATTCAAAAGTATTTTATAATGAGAAATGACTGGGAAAGGGAAAGGGAATTTGAGGAAGAGAATGATGTGGCTCAATTTATTTAGCAAAAAAAATATAACAAAGTTTCTCTCTCTTATCTCTCTCCTCACCTTTTATCTTTTTTCAAAACCAGTGATATAGTGACACATCATTCTCTCCTCTGTTCCCTCCCTCGAATTTCCTCTCCTTGTCACTCCTCTTCTCTTTTATAATTCTTCGCTACACTTTTTTTTAATTGAAAATTTTAAATTAATATTTTATGTTTTTTAAATAAAAATATCTTATTAATTTATATTTAAAACACAGGAAATAAGAGCAATTGGTTTTTTACTAGCTTTAAACTCTTCCTTATAGTCATGTTAATGTCTTTCAAACTTGCTTTCTTAGGCTTCGTTTGATATTTGGGTTTTTGTTTATCCCAAAACACAACAATCCATCATCAATCAAATCAATCCTTTTATTAATTAAAATACTCAAATTATCCTCTACTTAAATATTTATTTTTATATTAATAAAAAAATATTTTAATATATATAATATTTATTTATATTTTAATTATTTTAATATAAATTAAATTATAAAATTATTTCATTTTAAATAATTGTATTAATTATCTCAAATAAAAATTAAAACACAATATAAATTCAATTATAACATGCCATATTAAATTTTAAATAATTCAAATAAATAAATAATTATACTAAAAAATAAAGTTAATATATTTGAATAACATATATTAATTAATTTATAAATATATCTCATATAAATTAAATATTTGTAAAAAACATTTATTCTATTTTTATATATATAAACTCATTCTAAATAAATATATTAATTAATTTAAGTTAATAATTTTTTAATTTAATAAAATAAAAATATTATAATGTAATTTAAGAAAATAATAACAATAAAATTAAATAACATTTAAATTATAATTATAGACCTAGGAAACTATTTTATTTATTTTTTTAATTAATTATATTAATTAAAATAAATTTATAATATAAATAAAACTATAACATATTATATTATCTCATATAATATTTAAATTTTAATAGTAATAATTTATAAAATTAATATTTATTTAAAAATTTATTTTTATATGAATAAAAGTTAATACTAATATATGTATAGTTTTTTAATATTTATTTTATTATATTTTAAAATTTAATTTAATAGAAATTAAATTATTTCAATTAAAAAAAGTATTATTAATTATAATATATATATATTAAAATTTTATTTTTTATTAATAAAAGTTAATATTAATATATGTATAGTTTTTTAATATTTATTTTATTATATTTCAAAATTTAATTTAATATAAATTAAATTATTTAATTTAAAAAAATATTATTAATTGTAATATATAAATAAATAGAGTGTTTTTATTAAAAATAATATTAAAATATTTAAAGTTTTTTAATATTTATTTTATTATATTTTAATATTTTATTTAATTTCATATAAATTAAATTATGTCATTTACAAAATATTATATATATATATATAGAAAGGGTATAATAAGTATAAATTTTAAAAAATCTGGTTTTTATCAATTCTATCATACAGGAATTATTTGAAAAAAACCCAGAATTTATCCAAATAACCCCTTCATCAAACAAGTTCTTAGTAAGAATGAAGATATTTTTCTGTCCACAGCCATATCCACAGCCATCACAGCCATAGGGATAGTTACATGCCAGTCAATTAAACCATCATTCCGTAAAATTGGAAAAGGTTTCCATAAGCGCGGAAGGTCAATGGTAAAATTTGAAGGGACTTCATCAACGTAAATAGTCATTTACATCCATTGGAATAGCATCAAAAATAGTCATTTACATCCATTGGAATAGTTGGTGCTAGTAGATCTACTTACATAGAACGAACGATTCTTTTTCTTTTTCCTTTTAACCGTAGTTTGACTTTTTTTCTGTCCCGTGTTTAATCATGCCTTGAAAGTCAAAAACTATCTAATCATGTTAGTCGTTCACTCACAACTTGCCATACCACTCCCACTATTGATTAAATATGTATTTTTTTTTTTAATTTATAAAGTTAAAATGTTAAATCGATAAATATATATTTCAATTTCTTTTTATTTAAAAAAGTTAGAATGTGAAACTAATGATTTATTGAGAAATGAATTAGAGAGAATTAAAAAAAAGAATGACTTTACACAATTTACTGAAAAATAATAAAATATTTCTCTACTTCCTTCTTTATACTTTTTTTATTTTCCAATCAATAATTTAATGTCACATTATTTTTTCCTTCATTTTCTTCCATAATTTTTCTTTCCTGTCATTTTTCTAATTTATTTTTCTTTATATATACAATAAATATATATATATTAATTTAGTAAGTTAAGGGGTTTATTTAATTTTTTAATAAGAATTAAAACCCAGTAAAAAAACTCTTCATATTTGAGTTATCTTAATTAGGTGTGTCAATAGATATATTAATAATATAGATAATATATATTTAAATTATTTTTATTACATTTTTTTCAAACATAAAAATTAGAATGGAATTATAATTCTGTTTGTTTGAATGAGTGTAATTGGAATTGACATTGAAATTTTAATTATACCAGAAATTAAAAGTAAATTATCATTCTATTCTTATATTTAGAAAGATTATAAGTTGTAATTCAATTTCAATTATATGTTTAAAACAAATATAATAAAAATAATTTAAATATATATTATTTATATTATTAAGATATTAGGTTAAAACAAATATTAAGTAATTAAGTATTGAGAATTCAATATTTATATCTTAATTTTTTGTTTTAACAAACACATCTCTTACAAATCTTTTATAAATTTATAATGGTTGAATTCTTAACTTCAATTAATTAAGATGAGTAGGTACTCATCGTGAATTATTTAAATAACTCATACTCCTTTATTTATTAGTTTATTAAGCAAAAAAACAAAATAACTTATATCTATTTTTTATAATTATTTTTTCATTAAATATCATTTAAATATTTTCACACAATATTTCAATTTTTTATAATAAACAATTAATAAATTTAATCCCAATCTAACAATGCGATTTTAATTGAATTATTTAAATATTAAAAAAATGAATTATTCGAATAAAAAAACTACTAATATACTATAATATATATATAATAGATAATATTTTTATATTTGGATGAAAAGTTAGGATAATAAGAGCTGTATGATGTAAATTTTGAGATTTTTTTTTTAAATTTATTTTATTATAATAATTCAAATCATTAAATTATTTATTTTATTAATTAAATATTAAAATATTTTTACTTTATTTTTATTAATTTAAAATTTAAATATATAAAAATATTTTAATAATAAAACCAACTCATAAAAAATCAAAACCAAACAATCTTGGTAATGATGGCGCGCTGCTTACTTTCTCATGCTCTGACAGATCCTGCTCTTAACTGCAGTTATTCCAGCTTTAGAACAGCTTTGTATAGATCAGCTTTTAATGTACTTTGGCACTTTCACTGGGCATTGTTAACGAGTTGTTTTTTACATAATTTCAAAAAAACATTCTACAATCTTTTATTAAGATAATTTCTTATTTAATAATGTAAATTTACAAAATCCAAAATAACAAATGATTAAACAAGGTTGTGGAACTTGTTTGATATAGGTTTCTTTATATTGTTTTTTGAATTTTATTCACATTTTCTTAGATAAAGTTCAAACAAGCTAGAGAAAGATGGTTAGATAAAGTCTTTTAAAAAATAAAAGTTAATAACAATTTTTATAAATTAAATTATTCAATTCATTAAATAATATATTTTATTCAAACACACCTATTTATCATTATATATTAATATATTTTGAAATAATTTCATTAAAAAAAACTTTAAATATAAAAAAATATATATGATATATTTTTTTTTTCTAGATTTGAATTGAAGCAAAAGACTATGATTTGGATTTTCAAGCTAGTTTTCATTAATTAAAATATATATATATATATATATATTAAAAATAAAAATAGATTATAAATATATTTTAATAAAATATTAATAATAAAAAAATGAGATAATATATATATATATATATATATATATATTATGTGAAAATTTAAAAGAATTAAGTTTTAAAAGTTAAACATATAAAAAAAATTAATTATATAAATATATACATTTAAATGAATTTTTTTTATAAAATTTATTCATTATATCATATTTCATTTTAACTATTAAATTAAACAATTAATCAATTACAACATATTTATTTTTATAAACTTTAAATATAAAAGAATATTATATTAATTTAACAAAAAAATTTTTTAATAACAATCCTAAATAAATTAAAAGTCACGTAAACATGAAAATAAGAAAATACAAACATGTTAGAACTTGTATATTCTCAAGAAAAGAAAAGGATTAACTGTTCGACTGGTTTACGAAAAGAATTTTTGAAAATGATATAATGAATGATAAAAAAATTAAAATTTTAAGATTATTAAATGTTCAACATTTCTCTTTAATAAGATAATTCATCAAAAAAGTAACCGGGGTTGATGCCAAATTAATTTAAAAAACTCAAATTAATAATCTATTTTGTGATTAAATTAGATTTTTTTTAGCAAATCCCACTAAAAAAACTTGCCAAATAACAAACATCAAACAAGCTCTTATTGTCTCGTTTTAAACTCTTTGTTTTTGGTTGTTTAGAATAAAATCCCGGAAGAGCACTTTTTCCACATTGTTTTTCTCTCTTTCATACAATATCATCATCAACACGCGAGTCTCGTTTCTTCTTCAGAAAACAAACTTTCTGTCTTCTTCTTCACAAAAATGGAAGCAAGCCTTCTTCTGTATTTCAACACTGAATGGCTAGCGGATGCTTCAGTCTTTTATCAAGATGCTGTAGGAGCTGTCGTAATATCAGATAAACAAATGCCTCAGGGTAGGCATATAAAACTATCCATTGGAGGCACCCAGATCATTCTTACTGACGCTGCTTATCATCAGTAAGTGGTATATTATAACTATATATTATCTGAATCTTTATTTTGAGTGATTCTTTTTATTTATTTCAAATTTCAGCGTTTTGATGGGACCGATCCTCCTTGAGACTCTTGAGGTTGAACGCTACAAAAATCGACTGGGAGTAAGAGGACACTCAACAACAGAAAACGGTATAACACTGCTTCATGATCGTTTTTCAATCAGATGGGTCATTATGGAGCCGTTTCTGGGAGATGGGGATCAGTAATTAAAGAGGGGGAAGTCTAGCTACCAACGGAAGGTTTGATCTTTACTACGGCTTCTGTTTGGTTTAGGGTTAAGACTGCGTACTTAATAAGTTTATCTTTTTTTTTCTTTTCAATGCTAAGACTCTTTCTTTTAGTTTCGATGCCTTTTTTAAGATGTTTGGTCACATTTGCTTCTTCTTATTGATAGTACTAGCTATCAGCTATGCATGTGGATCCTCCATTAATATGTTGGTTTAATCAGCATGATCAGACTTCTATCTTTTTCCTTTGTATTTCAAGGAAGGAGTAAGCATATTGGATAAATAGAAAAATAAAATAAAACCTAAACAGGAAAGACAATGGTTTGATCCGTGGACTAAGCAACAATATATAGTCTTCATTTGTAGTACTCCTAGAGCTTGTTTGATCTTTGGGTTGTTTTAAGTTTTTTAAATGGATTAAAAAAAAAGTTATTTGAATTTTAAGATACATTATAAAAATGTTTTTTTTTTTGTGTTTAAAATTTTAAATTTAATAAAAAAACCATTTTATGTAGTTTATGTGAAAAAAGCAGAGTTCGTGACAAACTCGATTCTCAAACAGAACGTCTTAAGTTGAGATCATCTCCAATAACACGTTGATTAAATAGAAAAAAAGGATAATGCTAGCTTTCTACATAAAAAAAAGAAATAAAGAAAAAAACACATTCATTAAATTAAATAAAATAAAATAAAGGAATGATATTTATTAGATGGAATCAATATTTTTTTTTTTAAATAAATCATTGTCAAGTTTCTTTGATATGAGTATCATCCTAGATTGATAGTTAGGGTTAAAGTGGAGTATCCACGTCCAATAACAGTTATTAGGCAAACACAAATATAGGCGTAACAATGGTTCACATAAAGTATCGACTCACAAGCACAGTCACAAGGGTATTGTTTCGAGAAATCACAAAATACTATTATAGCTTCTTTCATCTACGACAATAACTTACCTAATGATATTTTTTAACCAATGCCCGACTTAAGAAAAAATAAATAAATATACCAACTCGTTTAAGTTATTAGTTAATAATAATAATAATACAAAATTATTATATTTATTCAGAAAAACATATAAAATATGAATAAACATATTTACAAGAACAGTAGAGAACTGACATTATACAACTAATATTATAAATTTAAATTAAAAATATTAAAAATATACATTTAACTAACTGTCTTAACTTTTAAAATTTTGTTGGAGATATATTTAGACTTATTTAATAATATAAAAATTCTAGTATCATTAATCATCAGAGAAACAGCTTCTTCCGCGTGAAAGAAATAGAACTTGTCCCGTGTGAAAGAGAGTTATGCGCAGATAATAGTTTACCGGCACATAAAACTTACGCCACTAAACTATTAGTGTCACAAAAGAACAATTTTGAGCCGATAATTTTTTTAATATAATTGAATTTTGTTTTTATTATTAATTTATTTTTAATAAATATTAAAAATATACATATTTTATTTTAATTTTATGATTGTTGAGTCAATTAATTACATATATATAATTCATTTTTCTATTAATATAATAATCTTCAAAATCTAAAAAACTATAAATTAAAAAATCACTAACTCCAAACAAAATAAATATATGATTTATATTTCGAATTTTATTATGCGATCACTATCTAACTTAATTAACGAGAAACAAAATTTAAAATCTCATCCTATCTTTCTTTCAATTTTACTTGCCTCTTATATATGTTAATAATTTTCTATTTATTTTTTGTTTTGTTTTGAAAATTATCTTAAAAAAACATAATAGGAGAGAAAACATAAATTAAAATAATAAATAATAAATAACTTGAAAATTTCCTAAAGGAGCAATAAATTCTTCACATAAATTCATAGATAATAAATATACTCTCTTACTCATGTATAAATATATTATCTCATTTAGATAATAAAACTTTATTGAAAGTCACACAATCGTAGATTCCCAACCCCAATTTTTTTTATTAATTTAAATTTATTTTAACTCACTAAATACAAAAAAATGAGAAATTAGAAGATTTTCATAAGAATTTACATACAATTCTCTATCTTTACGTTACACACTTCCGGATGACAAATAGAAACATCATATAAGTTGACATTGAAGAAAAAACGTTTTGATAATGACTAAACGACCACCCTTAGAAATCATCTTATTTTTCCAAATAGAAAGCTTCTCTTTATCTTATTAATGATTGGATCCCAAAAAGTTTTGGAGCTAGCCTTAACACCTAGGGGAAGTAGGAAGCCCAAGATACGTAAATGGAAAAACACCAATTTTAAATCCCAAAATACATGTCAATCTAATCATTCTCATATATGAAACTGACTAAAAATAACCGCATGGTTTCTAGATAACCGTACCCAAAATTCCACGCATTCTGTTTGTTAAACATTTTGAGATAATCTTTTAAAATGACCTAACTAAACTGATGGGTATGAAATTTTTCACATCGATAGTCCCTATTGATTTACGAATGTGAACAATCACCACAAAATTCAGCTTTTCTCAAAAGATGAAAACGATAGAAATGATTCATAGCCGCCATGATATCAGCCTTAAGAAACTCACAAGTCTTTTTAAAAAACACCCAAAGTAAAATCTTCTCTCCCGAGGGACTTATTACTACCATAATCCATTATTTCCGTTTTCAACTTCTCAATAAAGAAACGAGCTTTTAACATGCATTTCTCATTAGCATTTATATAGGCAAAACTGATATCATTTAGCTTTGATCTAACCCGAAATGTTTTATGAACAAATCTTTATAAAATGAACAATACATGTAACTATAGTCAGTTCGTTCTAATGCACGACACCCACAATTTATATCAAGTTAATAATGTTATTTCTCGCTCCTGCTTTAGAGATGCTATGAGAGTAAATTGATACTTGGGTCGGATTGTGGGTTGACCCGCCCATAAATTTAAAACGGTTAGAAATAAAATTAAAAATGCTATCACATTTTATTGTAATTATTTTTTTTACGGTTATATCATTACTCGTGCATTTGCACTGACTCTATAGGTTAGTCAATTATAAAGATGTTTAATTTCAATTTTATTCGATCAAATTCAATTTGTTTCTTTCCATTTTTTTACTTTTTTTATAAATTAAAAAAATGTCTTATAAAATATGATAATAGGTAGCTAGTTTAAAACAAAGTGAAAATTCATAAAATTAAAAAGATTGATATTCAATTATTATTTTAAAATATGCAAATTGTTTTTTCCATCTCTGTTTTACTTCTTAATTAACTCCAAAATTACTTATTTATCCCTATCATTTTTATATATTTACCTTTTTATCTTATTTATTTTATTTTATTTTATTATTAAGTTTTTTATCATTAAATATAATTAATTAATTAATTTTTAATATTTTTTCTATTTTATTTATTTAATTAAAAATACAAAATATTATTATTTTTAGATTATAATTGTTTAAAATATATAAAATTATTAAAGTGTGTCTTGATTTAATAAAATATATATATATATATATATATATATTACTTATAAAAACGTTGAATAATTCAATTTTCTTTATAAATAAAATTATCTATTCAATAATAATGACTCTAATCATAATATTTTAATTAATAATATTACATATTAATAATTAGTCAAATTAAGCATAATATTTTAGGTTACCTCACCGACATGAATTAACAAAATTAAATCTAAATAACAAAATCAATTTTTTCTTGTTGTTGATAACTCACCACCTAAGAATCAAATATATTTTTAACATATTATTAATATATAATTTTATTTATTAGATAATTTTATTTTTAACATATTATTACTTTATCTTAGTTATTTGTTAGATAATTTTATTTATAAAAAAAATTGATTTTTATAAGTATTTTAAAAAAATATATATAATTAATATAATAAAATATTAAATATTTATATTTTATTAAATTAGTACACATTTCAATATTTAATATATTTTAAATAATTATAATATAAAAATAATAATATTTTATATTTTTAATTAAATAAATAAAGTTAAAATAACATATTAAAAATTAATTAATTATATTTAATAAAAAAACTTAATAATTAATTAAAATAAAATAAGTAAAATAAATAAAATAAGAAAGGTAAATATATAAAAGTGATAGTGATAAATAAGTGATTTTAGAGTTAATTGAATAGTGAGGGCGGGTTAAAATATGGGAGGGTTCAAATATATATATATGTTTGTTAAATATGTAGCATTATTTATATATTAGTTTTGAAAAAACAAACTTGAGTTAATTTAATTAAATAGTTATTAAAAAAAAAGATATAATGAAATATTTTTTTATGGCTAAGAATAGAATGAAATAATTGAATGGCGCACCACCCTAGCCATACTACTTTGATGAATGGTGTTCTGTCTTTGGCGTGGTTTCACCAATTAATAGCATCAGCTATTTTGAATGTGATTTGTTTTTGAAATTTATCCAATATTTTTGGATTTTTTTTATCACCTAGGCCTTGTTCGGATTGGGGTTTGAGAAAAAAATAATGATTGGTGATGATTTTGAGGAGGTGATGATTATTTTAGGTAAAAAGACTTAAAGGGTATTGATATATGTGAATAAAATAAAAAATAATAATTTAAAATAGAAGGTATTTTAGTATTTTGGTTAATGAAATGAGTAATTGTGATTGTTGAGAAGTGATTGATTGGAAAATTGGTTTTGGTTGGGTTTTTTTAAAAACCCAAAGAGAACCAGGCCTATTATCATTTTAAAATCAAATCACTTATATTATTAACTAAAATATTTAGTATTTTATTTTTATTAAATTTTAATTTTAAATACAAAAATACATTTTAATAATTAAACTAATTGAAACCTTAAAAAAGCACTTATTTTTTATTAAATAAGATTTTTTAGACAAAAACATTATAAAAAAACTCAAATAACCAAGATCAAATAAACTCTTAGACTATGGATTTATTTGGTTGGAATTATTTAAAAAACTCAACCTAATCAAACATCATTTCATTTGTTTTTCATTTATTTTACCGTCTACGAACTTCGTTAAAATCCGACAATGAACAAATTAACTTGATGGTTTTGTAGTTTAGATCAATGAATGACTCTCTACTCGAGATAGTCTAATTTGGTGAATGGCTCAATAGCCAAGGTCCTCTATTTTGGTGTGGTTTCACCCATCATTTATAGTATTAGACTAGCTAGCTATGCATAGTGCACCTTTATACAACTCACCTTATAAATTGTCTTTCTTTTTTACTTCACAAAACAAAATGGCTTTGAGAACAAAAATACTTCTCTACATCGATGCCTCTAAAATGGAGGAGGCTACGGAATTTTACACTAATGCACTTGGGGCTGTCAAAGTATCCGACAACTATACTACAGGAGGAGCTAGGCACCTAGAATTTAAAGCATTTGAAACCAGCTTTGTTCTCACTGACCATCGCTATTCTAAGTAAGTACAACACTTTACCGTTTAAATTTAATCATAATGGTTTATTGTGAGAATATGATATTCAATTTCAAATTTCAGTTTGAGCATGGAAGGCCCCATAATGCTGAATGTGAAGTACTCTGATTTTCAGCATTACAAGCAAAAGCTCCTCGAAGGAGGAGGAACTTCGAGAGAATTTAAAGAATCATTAGAGGAGAAGGTAAAAGTTAGTGATCGTTTTCAAATTCAATGGATACTTGTGGCCGACGAGGACGAGGACGAGGAGGAGTAGCACCAAGACTAGGGTTAAAATGTACTACTTAAGTTTATGTTCTTACTTTTTAATGATTATCAAACTGTTTCTCTTAGTTTGGTTGTTTTAATTGTTAATTTTTTTATGATGTTTTTGTCTGGTCACATTTGCTTCTTCTTGATTGATACTATGTCCTTCATTAATATGTATTGTTGGTTCAATCAGTATGATCAGACTCCTTCTATGTTGTAATTTTATATATTTTCCTCTGCTGCTATATGCTTTTGATGCTCTGATACTCTTTCTTAAATTGACAAGCAAAAATACGGTCTTAAGCAGTTAAGCCCATGAACTGGTCAGGTTTGCTTAATGTTCGATGATTTTAAAGTTTGTTCATATTAAATTAATAGCAACTAGTTCAAAATCAGACACACCAACAAGAGCAAAACTACTCAATAAAAAGACATATTCTCTTTAATAAATAGAATTGTCATATATCATGAGTACAAAATTGTATAGTTAAATTATTTGCATTAATGTGTTTGGATTTTATTTGTTAGAGATTAGAGTGATCAAATATAATCTCGATGATAAGGATAAAAATAAAGTAAATTTAAGCGGAGTATCTGAAAATTTGAGAGTTCAAATACATAAGAAGCAAGAAAAAAGTAACTGAAAAGATTGTTTTAAAATATATACAAGTGACCCCAAATAATTAGATCTTGAATATATTTGCCTAGTTTGGAACACATAGATTGAGTGGAATTGTGTTTAACTTAATTATATATATATATAATTAAGATATGTTTTGAAACATTATCTCATTTGAATTAAATATTTAGACAAAATAAAATGTTATCTAAATTTATAGACTTGTTTTTGTTCAAATCCAAATCTAACTCAATATTTGTGTTTTCAAATAAAGCTATGCGGTAAACCGGTAAATCCTTTTTGTAATATTATATGTATGTTTTAAATTAAAAATATATTTAATTTAATTCTATAAAGTACCGGTGCATATGAATTCAATTTATATTATTTATAATAAATAAGACCTAATTCTTTATAAATATAATAATAATAATATATTGTTGTTTTATAAAACTAATTTTGATTTATGCTTTTAAATATTTTATTTTGGCTTATATCCTTTATTGTATTGAAAGTGTTTGAAATCACTAAATTTTAAGAATCCAAATTTTGTTTAAATCAATTGGTAGGTGTACATGTATCAATCAAGTTCATTTTGTTGGGATGTGAATAAAACTAAGTTATAATTGAACTTTTGTCTTTAATAATTTGGGGGGTAATGTATCCTAAAATAATAAAAAAAATGAATTATATAAAAGTTAACAAACAAAAGTTAGGCACATATTCATGTACGTATTTGTTGTTATTATATATTCCTTTTTCCGTATGTCTAATTTAGTTCAATTTTAAGCTTCTTTAAATTCTCACTCAACCTTACACTAAAAGAAACAATCTCAAAGTCTTACAATATTTAGATAATAGCATTGTTTATGTTCAAATCTAATTTAATTCAAAATCTTTTTTCTTTCTCGAGAAAGTCCCAATACATGTACTAGATTGGTGACTTGTTTTAATGGGAAGAAAACGGATTATTTCTTACAACAAAGACTAAACCGACTATAATTCTGAAAAATGACATCATTACCGCGTTAGTTAAGAATTGATAGGTAGGATATTTTCTGAAAGTTCAATTTTGTGGATTGGGAGGTTTGTAGTACTCTTATTAGAGGATCGATCTTAGATGACCAATTCAATTTGTGATCTCATTTACTTTTTAGTTTAAAGATTGTTTCAATCGTTTCTCTTTATTAGTACTCTATTTAACTTGTGATTTAAATTTACAATACTCTATCTCACTGACTCGATCCAAAAAAATCTTAAAAAGATGTAACACATTGTAGATAATAAGGAGATCAAACTTTAATAAAGACATTAATCCTATTACCTAGAAAACACATTCTTAACTATGTATTATAATCTTCATAATAATTAACACTTTAATAATTATTAATAAAAAAATCTAAAGTGATCATGTTTTTCTTTCACTCCTTATAAAATAGAATTAAAGTGACATTTGAATTTCTATAAGTATTAATTAAGAAAAAATAAATAAATCTTATGTATACACCAATTAATTTTACAGATCCACTTTTTAAATGAAGTATGAAACATTAACTAGTTCCACACAAAGATAAAAAAAATCATGTATATCTGTAAAGTAAATAATATTGTCAGTTATACTAAAAGTAAAAGGATGCATATCTCATTTTCAGTACTGTATTGGCTTATTTTTTTATAAGATGTGTATGTATATACTAAAATTATTATTATTATTATTATTATTATTATTATTAATTAATTGCAATATTTTTATGGGCATTCTAGAAAAGATGGGAGAAAACATGCACACGATTTCAGTGTATGTTTTGTTAGTCCATAAAGCATATTAATAATTAGATTGATTTGCTTAATTTTTTAACATAGGTACTAAAATTATTAAAAGAGATATTTGTATAGATGAGTTTTCTAAAGAATAAATGAAAAACAATTGTTTAACACATTACCGTTAAAGTTTTTATACAATAATCAAATACTGTCTAAGATGGGTTAATTAATTACCCATCTGTAAAGTGATTGTGTTTAACTCATTTTACTAAGTTATTCAAATAAAAAAAGGAAAAGTGAATTGAATGTTATTGCCTATAAAAAGGTTTACCCCAGGCTGGTGTAACTTAAGCTATATAGCAAGCTAATCATTTCTCTCTCCATATAGTTTTTTTCTTAATTGTTGTGTTTTTTACAGTTTAAATGATGGTGGTTAAATTAATTAGAAGAAGTCTTCATTATCTAATTCTACTAATCTCAAGCTCTCTCATTTTTCCAGGTTAGAAATTTATTTATATCGAGTTTGTTGTACTTGTAACGTATATAAATTGAACGAATCTGTATATGTTTGTGCAGCCATATCAGGTGAAACATTGGAATATGATTATAACTTCACCCTCGAGGTAATCTTCTTTGTTAAAGTCTAAACGCTCGTTTTTCTTATGAAATGATAGCGATTTTCTTTAATTTTCTCTTTTTTTTTATGATTTGTGTAGTGTTTGGCCAATCCACTTAGTGCTCAGTATGGAGGGGGCATTGTTGTAAATCCGGAACTAAACAACGGGTCGAAAGGATGGTTCGCGTTTGGTGGTGGGAGACTAGAAACACGAAAATCAGAAGTTGGGAGTAATCCCTTCATCGTGTCTAGTCGCAAACACCACCAAACGCACCAAGGTTTCATCTCTCAAAGGTTCTATTTGGAGATAGGAATGCTTTACACTTTTTCCGGTTAGTTATCTAAATCAGTTTTAATTACATCATTTATTAAAGTAGAATTATTAATTTAACTCGTGAATGTATTAAAAATTATTATTTATAAACAAATCTATCTATATTTATGGAAAGGTAATTTAATGAACAACATACAAGCATCATTAATTAATTCAGTAATATTTTGCCTCATTAAGTAACATCATAAGGTCACACACAATTATTCTACACGGTAAAACTTGATTTCAATTAAAAAAATATATAAAAGCCATTTGAACATTTAAAATTAGCTGATTTTTTTTTGCGAAATCTAATTTCTAGAAGGAATAAAAACATTTATGTAACGATCTTTTACTGTGTTTTAGCTTGGCTGCGAGTAAGCGATGGAACCGGGGAAGTTGATGTAATGTTGAAATCGCCGAAAGAGGTGGTACGGGTTGGTTCGGTTGTAGCCAAATCTGGATGTTGGTCTATGATCAAGACTGGCTTTAGTGTCAATGTTTCTGGTCATTCTCATCTTTATTTTAAGGTATTTATTTCATAATCAATCACATATATGTTTTTTCAAGTGAATGCATTATTTGAAAATTTATTATATGTGACAGAGTAATAACAGAGAAACAGAGATATGGGCAGACAGTATTTCATTACAACCATTTAGCCAAGAGCAATGGATGTCTCATAGAGACAATACAATTGAAAAGGTAATTAAAAAGCCAATTAATTTAAACATTTTTTTCTTTCTAAAAATTTAAATTAATTTTTATTAATACACAGACACGCAAGAGTTTAACAAGATTTCAAGCCGTGAATAAAAAGGGTAAGCCAATAGAAAACGCGACAATCACCATAACCCAAATGAAACCTGAATTCCCCCTGGGGTGCACCATTAGCAACAAGGTCCTAACCAACAAAGCCTATCGAGACTGGTTCGTTTCCAGGTTCAAATTCACAACCTTCGAGAACGAGATGAAATGGCTATTCAACGAAAAAATCAGGAACAAAACCAATTTCATTAAAGCAGATAAGATGCTCATTTTCGCGAAAAAACACCATGTCTCTGTTCGTGGCCACAATGTATTTTGGGAAAACCCGAAATTGCAACCGTCGTGGTTCACTACTCTTCCGGTCGATAAATTTCGGAAAGCTGTCGATGGAAGAATTCATTCTCTAGTTAAACGTTACGCCGGCCGTTTACTGGCGTGGGATGCGATTAACGAGAATTTGCATTATCATTTTTATGGCACAAAGCTAGGGAATAATGCAAACGCAATTTTGCTTAATAAGATTAATAAGGTTGATCCGAAAACAGTCTTGTTCATAAACGATTATGGTACGATTGAGAATGAGCGAGATCATCCGGTCACCCCGGATCGTTATATCAGGAAGATTCGAGAAGTTCGAGATGGTGGTTATCATGGACCTTTAGGAATTGGGCTCGAGGGCCATTTCACTGGCGCACCGAACCTGGCTTTCATGAGGGCTGCTTTGGATAAGCTTGGTGCGACCGGTTTACCCATATGGCTCACTGAAGTAGACGTTACAGGACACAACCAGGCACAGAATTTGGACCAGATTCTAAGAGAAGCTCATGCACATCCTAAAGTTAGTGGAATTATTATATGGGCGGCATGGAACCCAGATGTAAATCCTGGAACTTGTTACCGGATGTGTTTAACCGACGACAATTTCCGTAACTTGCCAACAGGGGATGTTGTAGACAAAATTATTTGGGATTGGGGGAAAGAGCCGGCGGTCGGACCGACGGATGCAGAAGGTTATTTTGAAGTTGGACTCTTTCATGGAGATTATGAGGTGACGGTTATGCACCCAGATATGAAAAATGGTTCGGTTACTAAAACCATCAAAGTTACATCTTCGGATCTCACAAATGTCCCTGGTCCGAGTCATGATCATCTCATCTCTCTATATGTATAATTGATGTAACAAATTTATATTAATATTGCATTTAGGGAATAACAATTATGTAAGAGTTTTGATCATCTTTATATATCAACCTTGGAAGTTGGGATTGTTTGTGAAACTATATTATTCCAACATTTATTTAATATATGATGTTTTGCAAAATGTTATATATATCTTATAAACATCTAATTAATCTCCTTTTCTAATAAAAAAAAAGGAAAAAAATTCTTGTAAGTAATCAATCTCTTGTAACTCTTAATGATAAATTTTCTTAATTAAAATAATTTCTTTTTTCGATACTTTGTTTTTGATGTAATTTGGTTGTTAGAAGTGTAGACTTTTTTTACACAACAAATAAAAATAAAATCATGAAAAAACAGTTTAAATATAATTAATTGGTTGAAAGGTCTTGAAAAAGAATAATAAAGTCTCATGACGGGCATTGCGAATAATCTTTGTTGTAAATGTTCTTCGATTTTTTGAATTTCTTTTCAAGAAGATAGTCCACCAAAAAATTGTTCTTAGCCGTACCAATCAATAGTCATTGATGGTCTCCGAAATAACCAATTGAATTTCGGGTTTAACTCTATTAACTATTTTATTTAGATTTAACATGTTTTAGTAACTATTTTTTTTGTCCACTGTATATATAACAACTCCATCTAGTCTCAAATATTATATTGAAAACTCAAAAAGTGAGAAATGAATAAAATAATATAATAAAAACATAGAAGCTAACATTAATTAACCTTTAATTGATCAAAATAGATAATTAATCAAGGAAATAACTATTAAAATAATAAAGTAATCAAATTAATATGCAGCATAATCTAATCTTGTAATGAAATCTTCATCGATCTTCATGTGTGGAACTAGGGAGAGGGCAATTAGTACTTCTAGTCATGATGATGATGGGCCACCGCCAACCGGAGAGGCGTCGCCGGACTGAGGAACGTCGGAGATGAGAGCAAGAAAGCGGCGGATGCTGGAAGAACGCGACGGTTTGAAGTAGAGGTGACCCATCATCATCTCATCCTTAGACGTCGTATTGGAGAAGATGTCGGATGAAGTAGTTAGAATTACGTAAACTAATGCTTGAACGAGCACGAAAGTTCCCACTTTCGTCAGAATTTCTTCAAAATTACTACCAATTATTTGATCCATATATGATAGAATGTTGTCTTTTTTATATGATCGAATATGAATCTTCAATATAAGTCATATGATATATATACATATATAGAAGAAGAAGAAGAAGTGACGGTTCCTTCCTTCCTAGAAGTTAATAATTAACACGCTGTCACGCGGAAGAAGCTGGCGTGGTAGGTGTTGTTTGACCACGTGGACAGTCCTGTGTGACACGTCACTATTAATTGCTTTAGCGTGGAAGTATTGACCAGATCCATCAGAAAGGGAAAAGTGGTCACGTGTGTAAAATGAATATTCATTTCTTTATCATTATTATTAACTCTTAACAACCACATATTTACTTTTTATCCACTTTCTCAGTGCATATTTAAATTATATTCTTAAAAAAATTAATATTTTAAGACTATTTAAGTTATATTATTAAAGAATTTATTACTTTACATTAAATAATTCAAACTTTACATTGATATAAACCTTTTTCTTATATCTGTGTATTCCTTTGAGAGACTAATACAATATTTTGCGGTGATATTGTACCCAAACTTAAATATATATAAAATCTTTAGAAAACAATCGAAGATTAAATCTCTGATTTTTTAATATAATTTTATTCACTTAGCTTAATATTAATAAACTATATATACTAATATATATTTAAAATGCCATAAAAGGTATATCTTTTGGTTATCCCACTAAAACTATTAAATATTATTTTAGAAATATTAAACATAAAAAAAAAAAAAGTCTTAATTTAAGTTTTTCAACACATACATATAGTGCCCTAAATTCGTTTTAATCCTTTCAATAATTTTATGCAGGTCAACATTATAGTTGATTTCTTTGCCCCTCTTCTTAAACACCTAACTCTTCTGCTTATTTCATTTCTCATTAGATTGATTTAGTACCTGAAAATTCTATATTTGTTATATATAAAATGAAGCAACATAAATCATAAATTATATTAATATTTGAACAGTTATTAAAATAATCTGATCATAATCTAGAAAAAATCTTATACCAAAAACAATTTTAGATGAGACGGTGCTCTGTGACTCCAAATAGGCTGACTAAGTATAATTATATTATAACGCTTGCTTTTGCAATGTAGACATTTATTTACTTTAGTTTCCTGCATATTCTCTAACTTTCCGTTCCTAATAATTGATGAGATGAAGGTGTGCAGAGTGTTCTGGAATTTATGGATGCTTATTCTGTAAGTATTGGTAATTATGATGGTATTGTTTATAAGATGTCAAAATTTAAGGTGAAAACTGTGTTTAGATCTGAAATTCATCAAGCATATCATCTATTTACATGTATATTTGTTGTGTTTTATCCCCATCAGAGCATAGACAACCAAATCCTCTGCATGGCATATATACCTGCACCTGCAGTGAAATCAGCACTTAAGAGCGCAAAGAAGGCACCTTCGGCCGGTAGAGGAAAGGGTGGGGGTGGATTGGTTCAGATTCTGTAGGTAACTAGAAAGGGGGCGGGGATCTGGATCCACTTCCAGAAAGAAAAAAAAAGTGATACGTCGAAAAATGGTATGGAGCTGTCATTTTCTTCGGGATTAGGACATTTAACTTGATAACATAATTTTATGCTGCTCTCTCTATCGCGGTTACAATCTTTTTTATGTCTTTCCCTGTATAATAACCTTGTCTTCTTCAATACCTACCACTTTTTTTTTTTTATTATTTCTGGAATTTAGGGGTGATGAATGTGGTGGGCTTGCTCTTTCTAATTTCTCTTCTGATGAGTGATGACAATGATATTCTGGATGGATTGGTTCTTGAAAATGAGAGAAATTTTGTCAACCCCTTTCTTTTATCTATTTTTTTTTTGTGTGTGACAAACGAATAAGGAATATACTCTTACTACCTTTTTCTATTTATTTTTTAAATTAAGATTATTACTTGTGTTAGTATAATCCTAAATTACATTCTTTACAGTGCTATCATTACATTAGTAGGAAACCGATAAATTTAGTCGCAAAGCTTATTGCCTTTTAAAAAGATCTCCGCACACGTTAATTTTGTATTATTTGTGTATTTTTTTCACAATGTAATGTTTTTATCGTTAAATGACCATTCATTTCATAATAAAATTACATCGATCATTTAAAAAATTGTATATATATATATATAATCCTAAACTGTCTCATATATATACCTTTCCTTGTACATATATTCACATAGAAAGGTTTCTCTATATATCAATTCTAATCTATCCTCATCAATCTATACAAATTTACCCATTGCATTTACAAGAAGAAGATAGACAGAGTCCAATCCAAACCCATTTCTCGAATGAATCATTTCTTTCAGATAATCTACTATTGTACGTAATCGAGTAATTATAAGAATTGATTGACAAATTAAGTTAAATTTTGGTCTTGTTGTAATTAGTAGCATGCATATTATCGAACAACAAAACCCAGCACAAACAAATTCATATATACAAGAAAAAGATGCAAACGAACTGAGGTCACAAGGTAATTTATGTACACAGAGGACCAATTATAAAATTAACAACAACCAAACAGACCTTGAAGTAGTATCTTCCTTTTATCATCCATATGTTGTTCTTGTCGGCCAGCAATCTCAACTGAGCTTGTCGTTTTGAGAGGATCCATGTGCGTTTCAAAGCCAACTCGCTTCTTATATTTCATGGCTAAATCTCCCTCTGTGAAGGACTTCTCCAAAAGCCGGTGCCGTAGAATTGTCCCCACATTTCTCTATCAAATTCATCTAATTCCTCCTCAATTGATTCATCTTCTCCGGTTGTTTGATTCTTGATGCTGGATTCCAAGATCTCCATACTCGATCGCCCCCCACGGATATTATGTTGTTGGTTTTGTTGCTGTTGCTGCTGCAGGAGGAGGAGAGAATTATTATTACTACCAAGCATTCGCCGGCGTTGTTGTTTCCTCCACGCTTTACGTACAATCGCTGAGGGGACCTTATAGACGGCGAGTAGCAGAAGATTGACAGTGATGCAAGGGCAACAACACCAGATCGCCGCGCAATTAGCCGCAGTCCCGCCGATTACCTCCCCTACCACCCGACGCTTATCTCTTCTAACTAGCGTCGTCGTCGTCTCCGGACGTTCTTCCAACAAGGGCTGCCTCCGATTCAACGACACCGGCGATAACTTTGACATCTTTGCTGCCGCTACAACAAATATCAAAACACAACTCTGTATCAATAATCGCAAACAGGGGTCAATTTGAAATTGAAAATCCAGATAGAGATTGATAGACCAATAAAGAATTCGCAGACAAGTACTACTGTTGGTGAAGAGTATCGAGAAATGGTCGGCCGGAAATGACGGGGATAAAAAGATTTACCGACCGATTCTCTCTTTCTATAAACATATACATTTATAGCCTTGATGGAGAATTGTCTCTTGCTACAAGAAAGCGTCGTTTAATCGAAGGCACGTCTCCACGTTTTTTTAATATTAATTTTCTCACTATTTCTTTTAAATTATATTTTGATTTTTTCATATCTATATAAAATTATGATTAAGATTTTATTTATTTATTTAATTTGGTCTAGAATTTTTGTTTTGATAGGATTGTAAACTTTATTGTTTATTAAAATTATTATGATTTTTATTAATATAATAATTGTAAAGTTTTTAAAGGCTATAATATAAATATACAGTGGCGGACCTACAAGGGGGTCTTGGGGGGCCCGGGTCTCCCCCAACCAAGGTAAAACTATGTTTATCAAATAAGGCTTTGCCTGAATTGTTTTGGAGTTGAAATGTATAGTAGAGGTTAGGTGATCAAACCCTGCCTCTACTATAATTATAACCTCAAACTTCTTTTTATAAAATTTTTATTTTCTAATATTTATAATAAATTAACCCTTCCTTATATAAAAATTAATTCATAATTATAGTATTCTAATTTCAATATAATTTTATTAAAGTAATTATTATTAATATTTTATTTTATACAAAAAAAAATTTCTAAAATACAATATTTATAATAATACATAAATTTTAGTTAATATATAAATAACATTTATTTATATAAGTTAAAATATAAAGAATTATATATAAAATAATGAAAATCATATAATATTATTATTTATTTTAAAACTACATTCATATTATAATTTATTTATATATATATTTTATTAATTTTAATATAATTAATAATACAAATTACTTATAAATATAAGGGTAAAATAACTATTTATATAAATATAAGGGTAAAATATTATTTTATATTTCTTAATTTTAAATTATTTCAACAAATAAATGTATTTGTTAGATTTTAATTAGGGGTTGTAACACATATTTATTTTTAATCATTTATTTTATTTAGGATATAGAATAATGAAGATGTTCTATAAACGAATTTGTACTTCTACATCACATGACCAACATGAGTCTTCTCAATCAATTAATGAGCATACTAATGAGTCTAATGTTACTGATCAAATATACATGGTTAGAATATAGCATATCAAAAGATGTATCATTTTGTTTTTGGTGTTATCTTTTCAAACCTTTAAATAGAGAAAACGTAGATGATACATTTATAGGAGATGAGTACAAAAATTGGAAAAGAGCATTAAAAAGATTCAATCGTCATATGAGAACTTCAAATAGTTGTCATAATGAAGCTAGAATTCAATTTGAATCATTTTAAGATCAAAGACATAACGTGAGAAACGTTTTACGTACACATGGTCGTGATATAGAAATAAATTATCACACATGTTTAACGACAATATTTGATATAACACGCTTTCTATTGAGGCAATGATTACCTTTTCGAGGACATAATGAGTCAAGTAGTTCATCAAATAAAGGAAATTTTCTTGAATTGATTGATTGGTATAGTCAACGTAATGAAGATATTTGTCTTCTTTTGTACCGACTCATGGACAAGAATAATTTAGTAATTGTGCTTATTAGTATTTTTATGTAATTATCGAGTAAAATTTTAATTAAAAAATGCATTTATTTGATAGCCAAAAAATGCTACTTTATTATTTATTTGCCCTCCCGAGAAAATATTTCTGGGTCCGCCACTATAAATATATATTTTTATTTTGATATAAACATTTCTATGGTCATTAATAAATGAGACATTTTATTAATCTAAGGTTGGTTAAATTTTCACATTACACTAATATTTATTAAGATTTATTAAATATTACAGTTAATTAAGTGGGTCTTATGCATAATATAGATATTTGTAATTATTTAATTTTTTAATTAGCTTAGTTTAAATGATAAAAGTGATTATTAAAAGAATAAAAATTATGATTCAATTTTTAGTTATAATAATAATTTTTATATTTAAGTATCAATTGTTGTGATACTAATTATTTTTAATAAAAAAAATTAAGTTTAAACATTATTAATTGTGAATTTTGTTAGTTTATATTTTACGATTATTTTATTAAAATTTAATTCCGTATGAATTAATAAAAAGATTTTATTTAAATCTCATCTCCATTGTTTCTTAGACTAGAACGACATAATTTGGTATTTCAATCATCCCAGTTAGATCGATCCTAAATTTCTCTAATTAGATTTTTCTTTTTGTCCATATAAATCCCAAATATTAATATTATACCAAATTATAATAAACTTGATATCATCTAAAATTTATCCATTAAAAAAATTAAAAGATCATGTGATCTGAACCAATCAATTTTTTTATTATTATTATAGTCATATATATTTAATAAATTCCCAGTTTTGTTAAGCGAAGACAATTAAGAATACAAATATATTGAAAACATTAAACAATTATATTTGGTCAGGTGTCAATTTCAAAGATAACAAAAAAATAATGTTATTCAACGAGTGATTTCTAGAACCACTTATAAGGACTGTTATATCATTTGGAACAAGTCTACTATTTTTGTCATTTTTTATTTTCTTATTTTATTTTATCATCAGAATCTTTTATTTTTTTATTAATTTTAATATTAGTTTTTCCCTTTATTTATTGATTAACTTGGTTAAGGAGTGGGCTACTTAATCCTTATTTGTAGGAGGGCATACTAAGGTTGGACAATGGTTAGATAAATGAACTAATACAATTTAATTCTCATTCTTATTCGGGTTATGGATTGGACACGACACAAACACAATTGACAGCACAACACAAATACAATAAAACACGAGCACGAGCCTACACATTAATCAACATAAAACGGTAGTCAAATGACTTAGCCTACACATTATTAGTTTTAAGAGTTAAATGCTGAATAGTCCCTGAAGGTTTGGATATTAGACTATTTGGTCCCTGAACCAAAATAATAGAACCCGTTAGTCCTTACCGTCCAAAACTGTTAGTCAAAAGTCTTTTGATTGTTAAATAATGACCATTTTGCCCTTACCTTTTTTTAAATAAAAAAAATTAAATTAAATTAAAACCTAACCTAACCTAAATCTAATCTAACCTAAATCCACAGTCGCCCAGTCGAGATCGCACAAAGAAAGCTACCTTCTTCTTCAATCAATATCCCCTCCGCCGGAGAGGAGCCCTTCAATCGCCGGTGGTTCGTAGGAGCGTCGGATGTCTAATCTGAGATGAAGAAAACCAACTCCATTACTTTCTTCTTCTTCTTTTTCTTCATCACCACCTACGTTCAAGCTGAGAATGTAACACCAGTAGACCCATCTCTCTCCTTCGAAAATCCTCGACTCCGAAATGCATACATTGCTTTGCAAGCTTTGAAGCTCGCCATTCTCTTAGATCCTCTCAATCTCACAGCCAACTGGGTTGGATCTAACGTCTGTACATACACCTATGTATACTGTGCACCGCCTCTAGACAATCCTTCCATAAGAACAGTCGCCGGAATCGATCTCAACCCTGGTGACATTGCCGGTTATCTACCGAACGAGCTTGGATTACTTACAGATCTTGCATTCTTTCATATTAACACCAATCGTTCTCTTGCTTCAGTCGCCCAGGTCGTCGTCAATCACTTGCCCTGTGGATTCGTCTTCAAATCCCGATTTGGGAGAAGAGGTTCGACTGACTTCGACGAGAGATCTCTTTGGTTTGTTTGATCGTTTGCACTGTGTTAGGTTAGATTAGATTTAGGTTAGGTTTTAATTTAATTTAATTTGTTTTTAATTTAAAAAAAGGTAAGGACAAAATGGTCATTATTTAACAGTCAAAAGGCTTTTGACTAACAGTTTTGGACGGTAGGGACTAACGGGTTCTATTATTTTGGTTCAGGGACCAAGTAGTCTAATATTCAAACCTTCAGGGACTATTCAGCATTTAACTCTAGTTTTAAACAGTACATCGATCCACATTATCTTTAATTAATAAATTATTTAATTTTATAAATATAATATATATAATTAAAATTAAATAAAAACTAACTTAAATAATAAAAAATTAAATTAAATATATTATATAAACATTAAAAAATATATATTATATGAATAAAATTAAGTTAGTCTCATAATTTATATCATTTTTATTTAACATACATTTTATTAATTTAGTTATTTATTTATAATTATTTAATTTTTATTATTAATTTTTATAATTTGAATTAATATTAATAAATATATGATAATAATTTAACTTTCACAATCAAATTCTATATTAATTTTCTTCAAGGTCATAGCGGTAAAATGGTTAAATATTTTAAAGATTAAGGAGGACGAGATATTCGAGATCTTGTTTCCTTTAATAAAGTTCTTCTATCAAAATGGTGTATTAAATTTATAATGGACTGAATAGTCTTTGGGCATCGATGATCATATATAAGTACAATGACGGAGCCACGTAGCGGGCTCTGGTGGGCTACAGCCAGGGTAGAGTTTTAAAATAGTTTATATATATGTGTTTTTATTTAACAAATATAATTAGTTCACTTGGCTTTTGGAGTTAACTATCATCTTAGAGGTCAGGCTTCTCTATTAATTCTTTTAAAATTACACTTATATTATTATTGATAAAAGATTAAATAATAATTTATATAAAGGTGAAATAGTTTTTTATATTTTTTAATTTTAAAATATTTCAAAGTTTTATATAAATTGATATATTATTTATTTTTCCAAAACAAATTATATATATTAATATTATATAATTTTAATTATATTCTTCTGAAATGTATATTAACTTAATAATTTGTTTTTATCATGATTTTATATTTTTATTATTATTTTTATTCGTTTTTCTATATTCTCACACAATTAAGCTATACTAATTAAACTTTCATTTTTTATATATATATATATATATATATATATATATATATATATATATATATATATATATATATATATATATATATATATATATATATATATATAG
Organism: Impatiens glandulifera; assembly: GCF_907164915.1. NCBI lineage: Eukaryota > Viridiplantae > Streptophyta > Magnoliopsida > Ericales > Balsaminaceae > Impatiens > Impatiens glandulifera. The sequence goes on from NC_061863.1 coordinate 65,989,178, forward strand.
TTAGTTTTTATTTATTTAAAACTTAATTAATCTAATTTTTTTATATTTTTAAACCTAATTTTTCTTTAACCATATAGTTTTAAGTTTATAATTTTTTTTATATTGAGTATTTTTATCTTTGATTAGATTTCGTATATTTATTTTATTTTAGTAAGGTATTCGTAAAACGATTTGATTAATATTTTCATTTATTACTCGTATTAGTGTAATACCTATAATATTCAGTCAGCCTAGTGAAAAAAAAATTCTTGGATTCGTCTTTGTATAAGTATGATCATGATTGGTCTAGTTGGTTCACCAAAATGTCTAATTATCCAGCTAAGTGTAACATTTAAAAGATAATTTATTCTATGTGGACAAATTTCGTGAGTAATCAAGATTCATTATGGGGTATTTTTTCGATCAATTTGTGGGACGATATTTAGTGTAGTGTCAAAAATCTAGTTACGACGTATTATGAGTTTGTTTTTATTACGATATGTATAAATGTCATATGTTAAGGATATGTTTGATCATCGGTCTAGTGGTTTCGCTCTCCGAATTATATATAGAAAGACATTAAACATTATGGAGAGTTCGTTCTATAATAGAGTTTTACTTTTGATAGAACGCAAATAAGTGTCCCCGTTTGAACAATAAGTTATGCGTCGTCAAGTCATTAATAGTTTTCATGTGCGTATTGATATAATTTGTTCGATAAGATGATTCCATTTTGTTAGGAGAAACTTTTGTAGTCAAAGATTACATCAAAGGTCTCATTGTTTGGATGAAGCATTATTCACAATGAAAATATTACTGGTGATATGTGAATGAAAAAATGTTGTATTATGATTAGTCGTATGTGTCATGAGGTGATTGAATCAACAACTCACTTACATTTGCATTGCCTAGAGTATCTAGTATCTAGTATCTAAAGACTTTTGTAGAGTGTTACTGAAATTTCTTATAAATTTTTGATCGATGTAACTAATATAGCATACATACATATTTTGGTTATCATCCAAATTATTTTTTAGTGGACTAGTTTGTTGGAAAGAAATGATCAAACTTTTAATGATCGTAGTCGTCCGTGTATATTATTCGTACTGCTATTATTATAACGTTTTCTAAGATTGTTCCGGGAAAGTTAGTATAGTTTGTCGGGAATTTAATCGTTTTTTTTTTTAGAACTTACGAGTTCGATGACTTATTGAGTAATATATTTTTTTTCATTTTATATATTATATTTGTGTGTTTAAACGATTTTTATCAACTTTAATATAAATGATTTTTTAAAAATAAAAAATAATAATAATAATTTAACTTTGATAATTATAAGTGAGATATATATTGAAATAATAATTTTGATTTAAATTTAAATCTAATGATCAATTTAAGGAGTGTAAAAAAAAAAATATTATTATTAAAGATTCTTATCGGACTCAAAATGTTTGGTAATACTTAAAAAAATTTAATTTAATTTATTTTAATTTTAATTTTAAAAGTATACAAAATTAATTAATATATAAATTTTATTTTACTTATTTTATAATTTTGTGTGTGTAATTTAAGCTTACCTAATTAATTATTTTGGGATTTGAACATTTTTTTTATATTTTAATTTATTTAATTCCTCTCTTAAAAACTAGTTTGAAATTAATTAATATAATAATTTTAAATCATTTATTTAATTTATTTTAGTATTTATTTTAATTAATTTTAAATTAATTAATACAATAATTATTTAATTTTATTTTAGCTTTTTATTTTAATTATTTTAAATTTATAATTATAATATTTATTTAAAATGATTATTTATAATTTATAAATTAAAGTGATAGAATTTTAGTATTACACATTTTATTTTAATTATTTTTAATTTATGATTAATTCAAAAATAATTATTTATAATTTATAAATTAGACTGATAAAATTTTAGTAGTAACACAAATATTTTATTAACCAATTTAATTAGAGTGTTGTTTAATGAGATTGTGGATGACAATTATTTGCACTAGCATGTATTCCGTGCATTTGCACGAGTAATAATATAAAAAATCGTGAAAAAAATATTACGATAAAATTTTTATGGGCGGGTCAACCTAATATCCGACCGAAGTATCTATTTACTCTCACATATATCCAAATTAACCACACCTCTCGACCCGGCAATCCGGACACTTTAAAAATTAGCAAACAGGAACAAGATCCAAAAATAGCCTCAAATGCAGGAGAGCTATTGGATGACCCATCTACTTACAGGAGACTTGTTGGGAGCCATTTCTACCTTACTAATAATCGCAAAGACATTGCTTACACTTACACAGAAAGAAAGGAATAATAATTCATCCATTGAGTTCCCTGCCGGGGGCTTCCCCTTCGGGGGAGTTACACCGGGCATCATTATATATATATATAGATTAGTTAGTTAAAAAATTGAACTTATATTTTTAAAATGTCACGCGTTTATCAAATTTTGGGTTGAATTTAAAATATAAAGTGTTATTAGCCTAGTTGGTTAAAAGATTGTACTTGTTTTGTTATGTTGCAAGTTCGAACCATACCTATAACATTTTTAATTTTATTTTTAACCGTTTTAAGTTTATGGGCGGGTCAACCCACAATCCGACCCAAGTATCCATTTACTCTCACATATATTCAAATTAACCATAGCTCTCGACCGGCAATCCGAACACTTTAAAAATTAAGCATCATTATATATATATATAGATTAGTTAGTTAAAAAGTTGAACTTATATTGTTAAAATGTCACGCGTTTATCAAATTTTGGGTTGAATTTAAAATATAAAGTGTTATTAGCCTAGTTGGTTAAAAGGTTGTACTTGTTTTGTTAGGTTGCAAGTTCGAACCATACCTATAATATTTTTTAAGTTTATGGGCGGGTCAACCCACAATCCGACCCAAGTATCCATTTACTCTCACATATATCCATATTAACCACAGTTACTCTCACATGTATTCATATTAATCACAAATCTCGGATAATAGATATGGATAATTGTTATTTTTTAAGGACTTTTTTTTTCAATTTGATCTGTAGTTTCAATTTGTACAATGCAAGTTTCGAAGTTTATTTTTATTATTTTATATAATTTTTTAATATATTAAATTATTTATATTATAATTTTAACATATAATTAAAATATATTTTAATACATTATTTTCATTTAAATTAATAATTAAAAATGAAAACAAGTGTGAGATTAATGACCTAAAATAATCGAAATACTTCGGCGGCTTTGAGTGAAGAGCAACGATGAGAAATTTGGGGAAGAAAGTTTAGCGAGAGGAAATGATGATGATGATGATGATGATGATCGCTCGCACACTTTCGCCGTCGAAGCTCAGACGCCTTCTTCCCTTCTCCCACTTCGCAGTTCCATCTCATTCTCCGCCTTTCAATCCCATTTCAGACCCCATTTTCATAAACCCTACTAAAACCCTCTTGCCGATTTTGTTTAGACATTTTTCTTCAATACCCATTCCTCAAAAGCCCTCTCCTTTGTCTCTCAATAGAGATGGGAACTTTTCGGAATCCACCTCCCTTTCTCTCGTCATATGCCGTGGTTGCGGCGTCTCGATGCAGGATTCAGACCCAAAACAACCCGGATTCTTCATTAAGCCTTCGCTGAAAAGCCCCGATTACAAGTTACAGATTGATAGGAAACCAATAGCTGACGAGTCGGAGATTTCGAATTCGTTCAAGAAAGGATTACTCAATGGCCTTGTGGAAGACGATGACCCAGAAATTTCAGAGACTCCTACCTCTCATTCGATGGAAAAGCCGGTGGTTTGCGCGAGATGCCATTCACTTAGGCATTACGGTAAGGTGAAAGATCCAAACTTGGAAAACTTGTTGCCGGATTTTGATTTTGATCATACGGTTGGGAGGAAGTTACGTTTCACAACAGGTACGAGGACTGTGGTTTTATTGGTGGTTGATGCTGCGGATTTCGACGGTTCATTCCCTAGGAAAGTGGCCAAGCTAGTTTCAGACACCATTGATGAGAATTCAACAGCTTGGAAAGAAGGAAAGTCTGGGAATGTACCAAGGGTGGTCCTGGTGGTGACAAAGATTGACCTTCTTCCAAGCTCTCTATCTCCTACGGGACTAGAGCATTGGGTTCGATCAAGGGCGAGGGAAGGTGGAGCAAACAAGCTCACCACAGTCCATTTGGTGAGTGCAATCAAAGATTGGGGTGTGAAGAATCTCATTGACGATGTGGTTAAGTTAGCAGGAGCTAGAGGAAATGTATGGGCAATTGGAGCTCAGAATGCAGGGAAATCAACTCTGATTAATTCGATTGGAAAACATGCTGGTGGGAAAGTAGCTCATTTGACTGAAGCACCTGTTCCAGGAACAACTTTGGGGATTATTAGGGTAGAAGGTGGATTACCTGGAAATACAAAATTGTTTGATACTCCTGGCCTTTTGAATCCGCACCAGATCACTACCCGGTTGACAAGGGAGGAACAACAGCTTGTTCAAATGAGCAAGGAGTTGAAACCACGAACTTACAGGATCAAGGTATAACTGCTTTTCTTTATGCTTAATCTTCAATAGTTTTTTCTTTCAACTTTTGAATAAGAGGCCAGCATATTGTTTTCCTTATATTATGTTAAGCAAAGATTAATCTAAAACAATAGAGAATAAGCTAATGAAATGAACACAAGTTTTAACCAGGTTTGTCCCTTTGTGGAGTTATCTATAGATTTTTAGGTCCAATAGTCTAAGTAAACATATTTTTATAAAAGTACATCATGTGTAAAAGACTAAAATACCCTTTACCAATAAACCCTAATTACCCTTTAAGAGATGAATTGTCGTATCTCCAAGTTTGCTTCAATCCCTTTAGAAGATCAATTTGTCATATTTCTACATTTGATTAATCCTTTTAGGTGGGGAATAGATTGGTAATACCTCCACATTCACTCAAGTCGTTTTGGAGTTAAGTTGATCATACCACCACCATCATCGCTTCTAAGCCTTTTTGGAGATAAGTTGGCGAAACCTTCACTTTCGCTTCAAGCCCCTTTTGGAGATAAAAATGATAGAGTTAATTACACTAAGTGGATTTGAGAGAGACGTTTAACAACTCCTCACAATCTTCATCTTTCATACTTGCTAACATCTAAGCACACCAAAATTCACAATTCTTTGTTAGGCCAACAAAATCTTTGAGTGTCTTCTTCCTCAAGACTTACGCTGACTAAAACCTAGGAGACTTAAGTTGAACATCCATCGTGCAAAACAGATGAGACCCAATACGAGATATTATTTGAAGAGAATGTGGAATGTAGTTGATGTAAAATAGGAGTGGATTTTGGCAAGTGTGATTCATATCATAGTGTGACAAAATTCGGTTGTATTACAGGCAGGACATTCAGTTCATATTGCTGGGCTCATGAGAGTAGATGTAGAAGAATCATCTGCTGAGTCCATTTATGTTACTGTGTGGGCATCACCGTACCTTCCATTGCACATGGGCAAAATGGAGAATGCATGCTCCATGATTGAAGACCACTTTGGTCGCCAACTCCAGGTACTCTTTCACTTCATTTGAAAACATCTTTTCTGTCAGCTTTGAAAATTAAACTTAGACTCACAGAAATTCAAAACTTTTTCCAAATAGATATAATATTTTGTTCTGTTCTGTCCAGCCGCCTATTGGTGAAAAACGTGTTGAAGAGATGGGAAAATGGGTGAGAAAAGAATTCCGTATAAGCGGTAACAGTTGGGATTCAAGTTGTGTAGACGTTGCTGCTTCTGGTCTGGGTTGGTTCGCTTTCGGACTTAGAGGTGAGGCTTCTATAGGTGTTTGGACTTACGATGGAGTGGATGTCTTTCTCCGCAACTCATTGATCCTTAACAGAGCAAGGACATTTGAGGTTGCCGGTTTCACTGTCTCAAAAATCGTGTCTAAAGCCGACAAACAGCAAGTGGAAAGAGAGAACAAGATGGAAAGAGAGAACAAGAAGAAGAACCGAAAATCAGACGAACAATCAGAGAAGAAACATTCAATGGATTCTGCATAGGAAAGAAAATGTAATTTGTAGTTTTGATATGTTCCAAGAAATAGAGTTTTGTTTCAAATTAATTTAACATTCCATTTTATCAGATTTATGATTTTTGGTTAAATTTAACATCCCTTATAAATGTTATATTTGTATTAATAAAGTTTTTGCTTTCTAACTATTTTATTTTTAATACTATTTCTTCTTCAAATTTGTTATAAATGTTATTTATCATAAACTCTAAAATGCACATATATATATATATATATATAATATATATTTCAATCAAATTATTATTATTATGTCATTATCAACATCCGCCAAAGCGGACGAAACAACTGCAGAGGAATAAGGTCCCCCACAACCTAATCTACCAGCAGCAATGCCATGTTATGTTCTAATTTGTACCATGGTACATTATTAGCTTTTATTTTTTTATTTGTCGTGATAAATATAAATATAAATATAGGCAAAAAAAAATCCAAAGCTGTGATATTTAAATCCCATCATTGTCGAACCCTACTGATCAATTATTTAAACTTGACTAATCAATAAATAATGGCTCAAAACACTTTTCAGTTCTGTTGTTTTGTGGGATTTTAAATTAAAAAAATTATTTGTGATTTCTTGACCGAATTAAATAAAAATTGTATTTTAAATGAGATTTAATATAAGGATGTAATCAAACTTGCTAGCTCATAAATGTGAAATTTATCCGCAATATATTCGAAATTAAGGATATTTTTTATTTGAATTTTAGACTTTTAAAAATAAATAGTTAGACCTTATTATTCATTTCTTCCTCTTCTCTCCCCTATAGCTAGGTTAGCCTAAAAAAACATATTAAGTATGTTGATATTATATAAATTAATTAACAATTATTATATATTATAATATAATTTTAATTTTAAATAATAAAAGATGTTATTATGGTTATCAATAAAATCGTTTAAATAAAATAAAATTATTAAATTGTAAATATAAAAACATTAATAGTATATTGAACAACTCAAACTATTTACATTCAAATTAAAAAAAAAATATAGGACCAAAAGAACAATAATTAAACATTAATGGTGTACAAGGGATCATTTAATTAATATATACAATGATGTTTAATTTTTAAAGAGTCCGGATTGTCGGGTGTCGATATTTTTGTGGTTAATTTGGATATATATGTGAAAGTAAATGAATATTTGAGTCGGATTGTGGATTGACTCGCCTATAAACTTAAAACGGTTAAAATTAAAAATGTCATAGGTGTGTTTCGAACTTGCAACATAACAAAAACAAATATAACTCTTTAACCAACTAGACAAATAAGACTTTATATTTTAAATTCAACACCAAATTTGATGAACGCGAAACATTCTTAACAATATAAGTTTAATTTTTTAACTAACTAATATATATAATGATGCTTAATTTTTAAAGTGTCCGAATTGCTGGGTCGAGATGTGGTTAATTTGGATCTATACGCGAGAGTAAATGAATATTTGAGTCGGATTGTGGGTTGACCCCACCCATAAACTTATAACGGTTATGTATTTTTCGAACTTGCAACTTAACAAAAACAAGTACAACTCTTTAACCAAGTGTGATTGAGATGTGGTTTTCCGATGGATAATAGACCGGTAACAACTGAAAGTGGTTAATAAATCAAATATTTTATTGACCAAAGTGTAAGGTCACGATGCTAAATATTAAAAAATATGAATCAGATATTTGATATACCAAAGTGAAAGTGTAAAGTCACGAGACGAAAAGTTCATTAGAAAAAATATGTGATGAGATAGGTGAGAATATAAATTGTCTTACCGAAGTGAATAAAATGTAAAATGAAAGTGTTCTATATTTTATTTAAATATATTTTTCGTGATTTATTAAAAAATATTCTAATTTATTTAATAATAGTTATTAGTGACTAAACTTTATATTATTATTAATGGTGACATTAGTAAAGTTTTATCCATTGTCACAAATTCCTGCAGGAATGTAAAAAAACAACTAAAAATTACCCCCTTATAATATTTATATGGATGTGAAAACATTTTCTTGGCCGTTTCATGCAAAACAGAAACACCCATCTGTGTAAAAGCTGCAAAACCCATATCTCTGTCTGATGGAATTAGCACCACCCGTCTGACGACATATATCCGTAGAGACATGTGTTGTCATACATATTATTAATGTAATTAATTGGACCTCAAAGGAATTAAAGGGAACAAGAAACATAAAAAACCTCTTCAATCGATCAATCGTATAATATGATGGAGGAAACAGGGGATGATGTCAGATCCTCCCTACTCCGATTCACTCGCCGGAACTCCGTCAACTCCCTCCGGGGAGAATTCATCACTAAACTCCCTCTCAAGCTCCAACCTGGCATCGATCTCGAGTCTTCTTCTCTTATAATTGATTTCTCCAAAGCCACTTCAACCCTATCTAAAGGTAATTAACTTCTTCATCTCTTTCTCTATATTATAATGATCACAAGATTCATGAACTAAGATTGACAGGAGAGAAAGAGTACTATGAGAAACAAGTGGCAGTACTGAAATCATTTGAAGAAGTTGACTCTGTCGTTGCCTCTGATTGTCTTGTTCAAGAAGATCCTCAAGAACAAGTTCAACATGAGAGAGCAATGAAGATATCCAATTATGCAAATGTCATATTACTAGCCCTTAAGGTTATATAATTCTTGTATCTCCTTTTAATTATATCCTCATATATATATATGTAATCTCATTTGTTCTTGTTTGTAGATTTATGCTACAATAAAGAGTGGATCCATAGCCATTGCTGCATCAACACTTGATTCCTTACTCGATCTTATGGCTGGTGCTATACTTTGGTTTACTCATCTCTCTATGAAAAATGTCAACATTTACAAATATCCCATCGGAAAACTTAGGGTCCAACCCGTCGGAATTATCATCTTCGCCGCCGTCATGGCCACACTAGGTATATTCATATTTAATTCATTCCCACAATAATAATAATAATAATAATATTAATTTATTATATTTTTGTATAGGCTTTCAGATATTGCTTCAGGCTGTACAACAGTTAATTGAAGATAACCCCTCGGAAAAGATGACTTCAGATCAATTGATATGGCTCTATTCCATTATGTTATTTGCTACTGTAGTCAAACTTGCATTATGGCTTTACTGTAGAACTTCAGGAAACGAAATTGTCCGGGCATACGCTAAGGTATTATATTATACCTATTTCCTACTTTCGTCACTGTCGCTAAATCCTAGTTTCCCGTCGTTAATGATCTTTAGCGACGGTAGTTCGTTTGACTTTGTTTCTGTTTCCAGGATCACTACTTTGATGTGGTGACAAATGTAGTTGGGTTAATTTCGGCAGTCATGGGTGATAAACTGTATTGGTGGATCGACCCTGTTGGTGCCATTGTGCTTGCAATTTACACTATCATAAATTGGTCTGGAACTGTTCTTGAAAACGCGGGTAAGTAAAGAAATGCTGGTAGGTTTAATTTTTGATGTCTAACATTGATCTCAATGTTCTGTTTGATGCAGTTTCGTTGGTGGGACAATCAGCTCCACCGGATGTTCTACAAAAACTGACTTATTTGGTCTTGAGTCATCCACAAGTTAAACGAGTAGACACTGTTCGTGCTTATACGTTTGGCGTGCTATATTTCGTAGAGGTCAGATTTAAGAAATCAACTAATTTATTATTGAAGTAATTTTTGTGTGATTTCACTATTTTTTTTTTACATTAATTTTTGCGCTCTATCACTAAGTTATGAATTTATATGATTATTATGACAACAATTTTGCTGTTGCTGTTAAGCAGGTTGACATCCAACTTCCAGAAGAATTGCCATTAAAAGAAGCACATAATGTGGGTGAGACATTACAAATTAAGATTGAGAAGCTTCGAGAAGTTGAACGAGCCTTTGTTCATCTCGACTTTGAATGTGATCATAAACCAGAGCATTCTATACTCACCAGATTGCCCAACTATCAGGATTAATTGATTCATGCATTGATCTATCTTTATTAGATATAATGTTCATCTGGAATGAATTTAAACTTAAGAGGATAACATCTTAAATTCGAATCTTGCTAAACCATTTTCTTTAAATTGGAAAATTATGATGGGGAAATGTTGTACTAGGGATTCCAAGAGATTGAACTGGTTTTAAAAATTATTGTTATAAGGGGATAACATCAACCATTGTGTGGTTGGTAACAACCCTTTTATCTAGATTTTTATTTATGTTAGCTAGCATAATTTTTGTATTAGTTGTTCAACATAATAATGAAGACTTGTTTAGTAGTACATTCAATATTGAGATAATTAGTGTTTTCCTTAACAACTTTATTTTTTTATTTTTTGTATTCAACATACTATTGAATATTGCCCAAACAAAACAAAATTATCTTTTACAATTATGTATAGGGAACGGATTCATTACTTGTAGGGTTATATTCTATTTCACACAACTTATCTAGTTCTAGTGGTTGCATTATGGTTAAGTCTAGTTTAATATCTATTCCAAGTCTTTAAGTATTTTAATCTTTTCAAAATAATAATAATAATAATAATAATATGGTGTTAATGGTATAAATTTTAAGATAAATTGTATGATTTTATGGATTTTTTTTTAATAGTATGTTCAAATCGTTTACCTTTAGTTTAGAGACTAGCTCAGTATATGTAAGTCCCTATCCGATCTCATTTTAGTTACTCGACCCTAGGGATAACAATGGGACTCTTCGGAGCGGTGAATGTATTTACCATCTCCGTTCCGTTTTTATTTCGTAGATTTTTTTATTATCATCCCGCCTTATTCGGTTTTGGGGAATCCCCGTGGTGCACCGTTTATAACATATTTTAAAAAATAAATAATTTTTTATATAATTAAATTATGTAAACGGATTTTTTAATATAATATATATTGTAATATATTAAAATTTTATATTATTATAAAGAAATAAACTTAAAACTCTTATAAAATATAATGAATAAATAAATATATTTATGATTTTATACATTTAATTATGTTTTTAGTGTTCGAGGCATAATTAGGGTGAAATCGGGGCGGATGACACAAATACCATCCCCGCCTCATTCCCGGTCAACTACCGGTCAAATCGGGGAAAACCGCCCTAAACGAGGCTATTTGGTTCGATTACCGTAGAAAAGTTTCAAATTGCCATCCTTACTTGACCCCGTCTAACGAATAACTTATATTTGAGATTAAATCTACCGTTCCATATTTTGTGTTACACTTTGTACCACCTTCACAAATTATGTTGATTTTTTATTCTCTATTCATTATTTTTTATTTATTTTATTTGATCCCTTATATTTAATCCTCATTCCCAATAACTTGGGTATCTAATTTCCTCGAAGGTATTCCATATACCCCGATATTATAACATTATACCTGATATTATAACATTTTTCTCCTTAATTTTATCATTCTTAAAACTTAGAATAAGAACGAAAGTTCTAGATATTGCATGATAAATATGTGAACTATTTTATGTATGTATCGATATAAAGTTTGGTGTCGGTTATAAATTAATATCGAACCTAAATTCATCGGGTATGTCAATTTTAATCTCTATTCCAACTCGAACCTGATTTGCATTACTCATTTAGACGACGCCACTTGATATATATATATGAACGGTATTTATGTATGAATCGGATATAAAGTTCGGTGCCGGTTATCAATCACTATCGAACCTCAATTCGTTGAGTATTTCAATTTTACTCTTTATTTTAACTCGAACCTGATTTGCATTACTCTCTAGACGACGCCACTGGATATTAACGCAAATAATTAAAAAAAAGAAAAAAAATAGGAGAATGAAAAGAGAGAAGAATACAAAATCACAACTCACCAATTTGTTCTAAAATAATATCAAGTAAAATCCAACTAATTGAACATTTTTTCATTCAATTGTTAAGTAAAATTCAACATTATTTCAGCTAAAATATAAAATTATATTAAAAAAAAAGTGGATTATATAAATTTCAACCCTGCCAATAAATACTCTTATTCTAATTAATAGTAATTTATTCATTATCTTTAATATTATATAAATAAGATTTAAATGAAATAATACTAAACTTCTTGAAAACAAAGATAATATTTTTTTTAAAATATTTTACGGGCTCAAATCTCTTGTTAACTTCTAAAAACAAGTTCTTACATCAAATTTCTTTTAACACCACCGGATTTAAATAAATTAATTATGATTTATCTGATACCGGATACCCAATTAAAACCCGACCCATAATTTTCTTTTCCTTGGTGGTTCCACTACAAACTAGACGCATCCATTCCAGACGAAGACGATCGCCGTCGCCGTCGAAGTTTCCGTTTTCAAAGACAACCCACATCGCCGTCGAAGTTTCAGTTTCAAAGACAATCCACATCTCCGTCGAAGTTTCTCAAGACATTAGAGCCTCCAATTTCAAGAGTAAATACTTCCCATTTCACATTAATATTCTTGTCGTCGAAGTTGGAGAGAAAGATTGTATAATAAATAAGTCGAAAGTTTTAACCTTTGAGAGTTCCATGTCGATATTTAGTCATCAAATACTAAACCCATAAATTTCAGTTTTTTTTCTTCTAGTAGTTGAGCTCATTGTAGATTCAATTGTTGTATTCGATCGCTAACCCAATCATTGAATTTGATTTATACTGAAATATAGTTACCAATCATTCATATCCAACCCTGTTATGCAGCCTTTGTAGGTCTCTTCAGTAAACGCAAAATTCATCGGTTGATGTGCTATGCATATTACGTGTTTGATAATATGACTAGCATATTTCAACGATGATAAATAAGGAATGCCTCCGCCACCAGTCTTTGTTGATCGCCTTTAGATTCTACTCTAGAATACGTCCTCCGCCGCCTGCCATTGCTGTACCTGTCCTTCGAGTTACAAACAATATTGCTCATTTGGGTCCTCCTAAAGAAGGCCCTAAACCTCGTCAACTTCTCTCCCTTCCGCCCTTCCCTGGTTATCCCTTGCCTGGAAAAGCTTCATCGTCTGGACAATTCACTGCAATCAGCTGGGTCAAGTACTACTTTCAAGCAGCTAGCAATTTGGTCGTTCAGTCCCTCTTTAACCATGGCCTTGTGAGTTTGCAATATCTACAGTTTTGAAACTCTGTCATTTGCTATCTATCTTGTATTGAAAACAAAAATAAACCAATTTTTTTTCGGTTAGGTTATATCCATTAAGATTTCATGATCATGGTCTGCTGTTATATAGATAAGGATTCCTCTTCCCTATATCCATTATCAAGTTTATCCTTAATCTGGAGATGCCCTTTATTTTAGGTGCAAACGGAGTGTCGCTACTTGGACAGCTCAAACAAGAAAGCAATGAGAAAGGTATTGATACTTATATATAGAATGCTAATTGATTTGATCATTCATGTATTTTCAACTTCTGATAATGGATGATTTGTCTTTTCAATTGTCTCTATCTCTTTAGTCTCAATTATCCAACATTCTACAGTGAATTAACAGGTTATGCATGATGAAGTGATGAATGAAGGTGCAAGAATACATATACCTGTATCAGTTGCGGCATCTAGTATTTCCAAGAGATTCGACACCATACCAAGTGGAACTCTGTATCCAAATGCTGATGAAATAGCATATCTGCAAAGGCTGGTCCATTATAAGGCATGTCTATTTTTATAAAATGCCAGTGTTCATTTCTTCGCCTAGATTTGTAACCCAATAGAGCAAGATATTATTATCTGTATCACAATGTTTTTATCTTTTGACGTTTAGGACTCAGCTATTCTCGTGTTAAACAAGCCACCTAAATTGCCTGTAAAGGTTAGCTCTTTTAGCTGTGAATCCCTAGACCCTAGCTGTCTTGTAGTGTTAAACATTATAAGCTTATTTTCTTTACAGGGGAACCTACCTGTGCATAACAGCATGGATGCCTTGGCAGCTTCAGCATTGACTTTTGGGTACGATGAAGGTCCTAAATTGGTGAGGTTCTTGCATTTACTTGTCGTCTTATACTAGATTGATAGTGGATAGAACAAAGTATCAGAGTAGCTTAATTGGAAAGAGTCTTGCCTAAGAGATCAAAGGTCTTAGGTTCCATCATAGCTTTTGTGTCTATTGACTTTCTCTCAAAAATGTTCTTCATTTGTTACTCCACTTGCTTTCTATCAAATCTCTTTTACTTGCATTACATGTTGGAGTCTTCTTGAAAAAAAGCTTTGTTAGTTTTACATGTATATTCATTTGATTGATCATCAAGATACACAACTGAATATTGTGATGTGAAACTCTCCCTCTTATAATTTCCTTTCATGGTATCATATTTTCAAATTTGTATGGGTTGCTTCACACCATGTATGTTATATATTGGGTCCGTTTGTTAACCCCCTCGTTTACCCATTTATCAGGTTCACCGTCTTGATAGAGAGAGTAGTGGCATCATTTTGCTAGGGAGAACTAAGGAAAGTGTCGATCATCTTCAGTGGCTGTTTAACCGCAATGATCGTGCAAAACTCTCTGATAAGGTTCTTAAGTTCACCATTCTTTGTTATGGGATCTTATGATCATGAAGCAACATAGAACTTATAAAACTATGATGACACAATTGTAGGATTGGAATGATGCTTGTGAGGCAACATATCAGAGATATTGGGCATTGGTCATAGGACGACCCAAGGAAAATGAAGGCATCATTAATGCTCCGATTTCCAAGGTTATCTATCTCTTCTTCTGACTCCTTACCTCAACTCTGCCTAATTTTCTCGTAAATGACACATGTTTGCTAACAACCAACTTGCTCTATTAATCTGCATCTGGTTGTTGTTGTTGTTTCAGGTAACGCTGAATGATGGGAAAACAGAGAGGGTGATTTTGGCACATTGCTCAAGGTTAGAAGCCTCTCAAGAGGCTATTACTGAATATCGAGTTCTTGGTCCAACCATAAATGGATGCTCATGGATTGAACTATGTCCACGTACAAGCCGCAAGCACCAGGTTTATAACTACCTCTCTTTTGATTCAGTTATTTGACTAAATAACAATTCCATCCCTCTACTAGACGAAAGTAGGCAGGCTTGAGAATTGAAATTCAAACCTTTTTGCTTTGCAGCTGCGGGTACATTGTGCTGAAGCACTAGGGACACCAATTGTAGGTGACTATAAGTACGGTTGGTTCGTTCATAGTAAATGGAAGCAAATGCCTAGAGTTGATATCGAGCCAAAATCAGGGAAACCCTACAAGTTAAGAAGACCGGTTGGATTGGCTGTTCAAAAAGGTAGTGTTCTTTCGAAGGTCCCTTTGCTTCACCTTCATTGTAGAGAGCTGGTACTTCCTAACATAGCAAAGTTTATCGAAAGTGGGAAGGAAGGTTCAGAGTTTGGCGAACTCATGTTCCAACCGGATCTACTTCGGTTCGTGGTATCCATGCCATCTCACATGAAAATCAGCTGGAACCTTATGTCTTCATACTTGGTGTGAGCCAAACTCTTTTTATAATAGGTAAACACTTCATATTTAAGATTGGTCTTTGTACTTTAGTACCCATTATTCATGATCAATTTACTTGGCTAACTAATTCATTTCCTTGAGTTAACCATTTTCAAGCCATGTATACAAACAGCAACAATTAAGATATTTATAAATGATAATATTGATAGAACTTTAACTCAATATAAATCAAACTTTTTTATTCGGCAGCAATTATGAAAAATTCATTAGCAGGTAATGAAATAATGAATTAATAATGCAATACATAAGCATTATACTCAACCGTAGCATCTCCACTCTTGAGATCAAGGAAATATGTTTTGGCCTGAACATATCCCCGTGCGAGGCGAAAAATACCGGATCCGCCCACCACTGCCATCTCCCGAACCTTCGAAAACACGGTGTTCCTTCCAAGAACCGTGAACGTACTTCCGTTGTACTCCCCTTCTGTGAAAGCAATATTCATCAGCATCAACAATCCAATCTCTTCTAACGAAGCAGAAGCGTATAACCCTTGTCCCTGTCCAACTCTTTTCGAGGTTATGTTGGGGCCCAAAGTTAATGGGTTGTCTATAATATTCACTAGACCGAAGAACGTTGTTGAGCCATTGGTTATTGGTGGCACAACCGTCACTGAGCTTGGCTTCGGACCACTGACCACATCGTGCCAATAGAACCTGAAACAGGTCCAGTTAAGAAAAATTCTTTTTACAAATAAGCATAAACATAACCAAAACAAAACAAAACCTGAAATGGGTCAACTTCTCTTTGTTCATGCGGAGGAGCTTCGGGTTCATGCGGCTGCCGAACGTATCTTGGTCTTGGGCCGAGGCTACATTAATGGCGAATAGGAGGATAGTTAGAGTAATGAAGAAATAAAATTTACAGGCGACCATATTTCTTATTGTAAGTTCCTTATAGCTAAGGTTTCATGATCACTACTATTTATTAAGGGAAAGAGTTGACAAATGAGGACAATAAATTACTTTTTAAAACATTAATCTAATGAGTTATATTTAAAAAAACACAAAAATAGAAAACATGTTTTCTGTAAAGAGTTTGATTCACATAAATGCAGATGAACTAATTTTATGTTTTATTTGCAACAATGAAATATAATAAAAATAATAAATATATATATCAGTAGCAGTTGGGTAAGTGGGTTAGACAACTGGGTATGTTCAATAATTTAACCACCAATCATGAAGATGAAGAAGTTGTTATACGTACTATAATCATTTTTGGCTTGATTGATATTTAAAAAAATAAAAATTTTATGAGGGTAAAATGATCAAAAATATGTTACTAATGTAGTTTATTATCATAATCCTTTTGATAATTAATGAGATATAGACATCATTTAGGCGCAAAAATAAGCTTGCAAAATGTAACCCACACAAGCCATATTTTTAAATAATTTGTTTCATAATCGATGAAATTTTATTTATTGTTTTCTTTTTGTGTAATATTCTATGTTTGTGTTTTATTTTTCTGCTAAGACCAGCCGCAGCAGGGGGTTATTTGAGGGGTTATTTGGGTGTCAAAAGAGGAGGGTGGGAGGCAGCAGGGGGGCAATTTTGGGTGTCAAATTTTGGGTGTCAAAATTTGACACGGGTGTCAAATTTTGTTTGGCCAATGAGATCCTGCCATGTGGCAGGCTTTTGATTTTATTTTTCTTATTTTAAAAATACATTTTAATAATGATTGATTAATAAAAAAAAAAAAAAAAATTATATCAATATTTTTTATTTTTCACGATCTATAAATAGAGACTTGGTTTGTGTCATTTGGACACCAAAAAATTTCAGAAATTTTCTACCATATTATCATCCTTGTTTGTATCACCTTTCTTTTAAAATCTTCAAACTCTTTCATCCTTGTTTAGAGTGTTTGTTTTCTTCTTCGTTTTAAATAATATTTGTATGTTTGATTTATCAAGTGATGAATAATATTGTTTGTGGTTAAAAAAAATGAAATTATGTATATGTTTAAATGATGTGGAAGTGAGAGAAAGTGAAAAAGTAATTTTGATACTTTGAATAACACGCTACTGTATGACATGTTAAAAAGTGGGTGTTAAAAGAGGTGTTAAGCTGACGTGGCAGGGTGTTAAATGAAAAAATTTAACACCCTGCTGTGGGTAGTCTAATGAATGACTGTTTTCCTAAAAAAATAAAAGTAGTAAATGATAAAGAATTCATAATGGGTCCTCTACTTATGCTAGATATTCAAATCCATCCCTTCAAAATAATCATAATGGGTTTGGGGTGTGGTTTTTGGTTTCAACCGGTGCATATTTGAAAATTGAATTTACTTAGAAAATATTAAATAAAATAAAAAATATTCACATTAGGAGAGTATACAAAACAAACACGGCCTTAGATCCAAGTGAGGTGTTTAATTATTTATTCTCATCATTTGATTACTAAATTTCTTAATATTCAATAGAAGTACCCACGATTTAATTTATAAAACAACTGTCCATATCATTGTTCATGTTTGTCAAAATTACATAATTTAAGATTGAAAATATTTGTATCAAATAAAACAAAAACAAAAAACTTCATATATATATTTTTATATCAAAACAAAAAATTCACATTCAATTTAACCTAGACAATGTTTTTTTTTTTGACTTGTTATTAAGACCCAAACATATTAACAATTTTAAATAGGTGCAACTATTCTCAAATTTATTATTACTTTGTTATATAATAAGTTTTTTTGCTATAACTTTTCATGTGGAAATAAGGTTTATATATAATAGGTAAAGTAGAATGTAATATTGTACGTACCTTGCTCTTCTACAAAAGAAACATTAATAAAAATAAAATTTACCTATCTTTTATTTGAGCAAACAAAACAGCTTAGACAAAAATTACAAAGGTATACCCTTTACTAAATAAATAATAAATAAACAGTATAGAGTTTGATTTAAACAAAGCTTTAATAAATTATTAAGATGTACTAAATCATTTTGTCTTCATCAATAAAGAAGTTTCAAAACAAAGAATGTGGTATTCCATCATTGTAAGACAAGCCGCTATATAAAATATTTTTTTCATATTTAATTTATATTAATAGAACAAATACATATCTTGTTAATAAAAATAATAGATTTTATTTATTTATTTTATTGTATAATGGATGTGTTATGGTTGGAAACAAATTTAAGAGTTAAATTATAAATAAAATATAACCAGATGCAATTGTATTGCTTTCAAATATACTAAATAAATATAAAATCGCATTATTATAATGTTCGATTATACCACATTAATGCACACATTCCATCGAAACTATATGTAATTAAGCGTGCTTGTGCAAATAATAAAATTATAATTGGTGACACTGAAGAGTCCTCATGTATCTGAGTTCAGAGTCATGGGTTCATGTTTTCACATAAAATAATTTTAAATAAAAATAAATAAATAACATTATTTTTACATGTCATGTATTTAAGGGGTGCTTGGTTCAAATAAAGGAATGAGAATAGGATTGGGATTGATAGATGTGTGGAATGAGAATGAGTATGATTGATAGAAGTGTAGTGTTTGGTTAAGAGTTTTAATCATTCCCATTACCATTGATAACGTTTGGATTTATAAGAGAAAAATTATAAATATAATTTTATTATTAAAATTATGATTAATTTTATTTTTATTTTATTAAATTAAAAATATAAAATATTATTATTTTTATATATATAAAATATTTAAGTGACATAATTTAATAAAATATAAACATCTAATATTTTTTCATATTAATTATATTTTTTCAAAACAAAAATACTTATAACAAAAAAAATATTGAATATTTCAATTTTTTACGAATTATAAATAAATAATTATCTATTAAATATAAATAATATAAGACAAAGTCTTTCAAATATTATATACTTTAAATTAAATATAATATTTTATTTAATAATGTATTATAAGATGGTATAATTTTTTTAATAATAATTTTTATTAAAATATTTCATATTTAATTTTTTAATATTTTTTTATATAAAATTGTTATTTTAGTTTTATATTTTTATATTTTAATTAATTAAATTTAATTTTATTATTAATATATAATATTTAAAATTAATTATATAAAATTAATTATATTATTATTAGTTATTGTAATTATTACTAAAACTTTATTTTAAATGATTACTTAATATTATTTAAATAATTGAAATTATTTATTTATAAATAAATAAAATTTATTATTATCTTAATTATAAAATAACTTATAATGTAATTATAAAATAACATATAATATAATTATAAAATATATATGTTATTATAATTATAAGAGAGAAAATAGGAGAGTGGAGATAATGGGAGAGAAAGTGTATACTCCGGAATGAGATTCATTCCTCCCAATTTAAAGAGGATTTGATGATACCTCAGTATCCCGGGAATCAAATCAATATTCTGAAATCAAAACCACCAACCAAACATCTCATTTCAATCCCTTTCCCATTCCTAAGTATAAAAACCACGTACCAAGCATGCCCTAAATGTATATATGACTAATTAGTTTAATATTATTTAAAAAAAATATTATTTTAATTTTTTTAAATTGGTCCTAATTGGGAATATATATATATATATATATATATATATATATATATATATATATATATATATATATATATATATATATAAATTAACAAAATGATGATATTCATCATTTACTACCAACCAACATAAAAATCAATTACTAAGCTCAGGCATGAGAAGATTGATATTCATCATTGTTTGGAAACCCCAACTCAACTATGGAGTTGAATTTGAATTTATTTATTTATTTAAAAATTATTTTTATTTTAAATATTTATTTAAATGAAATAATGTTATAAAATACACTAATTATATATATTAACCAAATTTAATAACATTATAAAATAAAGGTTATAAGATGAACCAGCATTTAGCTTGTGCATTTGCACTAATAATAAAATAAAAATCGAAAAAAAAATTACGATAAAAATGTGATAACATTTTTAATTTTTTTTAACCGTTTTAAATTTATGGGCGGGTTAACCCACAATCCGACCTAAGTATCTATTTACTCTCACATATATATATTCAAATTAACCATAACTCTCGACTCGGCAATCCGGATTCCGGACACTTTGAAAATTAAGCATCATTGTATATAGATTAGTTAGTTAAAAAGTTGAACTTATATTGTTAAAATGTCCCGCCGTTCATCAAATTTGGTGTTAAATTTAAAATATAAAGTTTTATTAGCCTAATTGTTTAAAAACCGAAAAAAAATTACGGTAAATATTTGATAACATTTTTAATTTTATTTTTAACTGTTTTAAATTTATGTGCGGGTCAACCCATAATTCGACCCAAATATCCATTTACTCTCACATATATCCAAATTAACTACCATAACTCTCAACCCGACAATCCGAACACTTTGAAAATTAAGCATCATTATATATATATAAAGATTAGTTAGTTAAAAAAGTTGAACTTATATTGTTAAAATGTCTCGCGTTCATCAAATTTAGTGTTGAATTTAAAATTTAATGTCTTATTAGCCTAGTTGGTTAAAAGGGTTGTACTGGTTTTGTTAGGTTCCAAGTTCGAAACATATATATAACATTTTTAATTTTATTTTTAACCGTTTTATGTTTATGGGCAGGTCAACCCACAATCTGACCCAAAGATCCATTTACTCTCACATATATATCCAAATTAACCACGGCTCTCGACCCGACAATCCGGACACTTTGAAAATTAAGCATTATATATATATATATATATTAGTTAGTTAGTTAAAAAATTTAACTTATTTGTGAAAATGTCATGCGTTTATCAAATTTGATGTTGAATTTAAAATATAAAGTCTAATTAGCCTAGTTGATTAAAATGTTATACTTGTTTTTGTTAGGTTGTAAGTTCGAAACATACATATAGCTCGTGCATTTGTACGAGTAATGATATAAAAATCGAGAAAAATAAATTACGGTATCACATTTTTAATTTTATTTTTAACCGTTTTAAGTTAATGGGCAGATCAACCCACAATCCGACCCAAATATCAATTTACTCTCACATATATATCCAAATTAACCACAGCTCTCAACCCGATAATCCAGACACTTTGAAAATTAAGCATCATTATATATATATATATATATATATATATATATATATATATATATATATATATATATATATATATATATATATATATATATATATATATATATATATATAAATTAGTTAGTTAAAAAATTAAATTTATATTGTTAAAATATCTCGCGTTCATCAAATTTAGTATTGAATTTAAAATATAAAGTCTTATTAGCTTAGTTGGTTAAAAAATTTGTATTTGTTTTGTTAGGTTGCAAGTTCGAAACATACCTATAACATTTTTAATTTTATTTTTAACCGTTGTAAATTTATAAACGGGTCAACCCACAATCCGACTCAAGTATTCATTTACTCTCACATATATATCTAAATTAACAATGGCTCTCGACTCGACAATCCGAATATTTTGAAAATTATGCATTATTATATATATATATATTAGTTAGTTAAAATGTTGAACTTATATTGTTAAAATGTCTCGCGCTCATCAAATTTGATATTGAATTTAAAATATAAAGTTTTATTAGCCTAGTTGGTTAAATGGTTGTACTTATTTTATTGGGAAGAATGTCAATTTTACCATGGAACTATAATGAAATATCCACGTTTATCACTGAACTAATTTTTGTTCGTTCATACCATTGTAGTTGAGTTTAATGTTCATCTATGTCACTGCTGGACAAAAACATCCAATTCCGTCAAGTTTTCCGTTAGATGATGACACGTGTGATTGATATGTTATTTAAAAAAAATAATATATATATATTATATTTTTATTTTTATTTTTATTCATAATTTCTAAATAATAAAACTTTTATATTTTTAAAACCAAACAATATAGACATTTTGAGAGACACTAACAATAATTCACTTTTTTTTAAAATTAATATATTTTTAACATTTATTTTTATTAGCGTTATTATTTAGAAATGTTAATAAAAATAAATGTTGAAAATATATTAATTAAAATAAAGTGAATTATTGTTAATGCTTCTCAAAATATATAATTTATTTGATTAATACTTTTGAAAATGTAAATTAAGTTTTATTATTTAAAATAGTGAATAAAAATAAAAATATAATATATATTAAATTTTAAAAAATGACATGTCAATCACACGTGTCATTATTTAACGGAAAACTTAACGGATTTGAATATTTTTGTCCAGCAGTGACATAGATAACAGTGACATAGATGAACATTAAACTCAACTACAGTGGTATGAATGAACACAAATTAGTTTAGCGATGTACGTAAATATTCCGTTATAGTTCGATGATAAAATTGACATTATTTCCTTATTTTATTAGGTAGTAAGTTCGAAACATACATATAATATTTTTAATTTTATTTTTAACCGTTTTAAGTTTATGAGCAAATCAACCCACAATCCGACCCACGTATCCATTTACTTATATTCAAATTAACTACAATTCTCGACCAAACAATCTGAACATTTTGAAACCCGACAATCTGAACATTTTGAAAATTAAAATCATTATTTATATATATATATATATATATATATATATATATATATATATATATTAAAAATAAATAAAAAGATTATAAAAAACATACGAAGTGTCCAAAGTTCATCCAACCGTCTAAACAAATGAGATTAATAGAATAGTGTGTAAAAATTATAATTAACTAATAATAATATTGGGCAAAAATATGTATATATAATTTATTAGTAATTAGAACATTTTCAATGACTATTAATTTGTTTTTGTCAATCTTAATCAATCCCAGTTAATATCATTATTTTGTAAGGGTATTAATTAGATCAGGTTCATTTTATACACATTTCAAGAGGTTAGACTAGAGAAATGTAATCAGAATTCTAATTAATTATTAAATTTCAAATATTTTCGCAGCCTCCAAGACTTCAAATAATTCCACATTGTCCCAATTGGCAATTGGTATGTTAGGTTGGTGGCGGTTTTTCCTGTTTAATTAATAGTTAACCATATAATATATATATATATATATATATATATATATATATATATATATATATATATATATATATATATATATATATATATTTGCATATTTATAAAAACTCATAAATTTTTAATATTATTATAACTAATTAAAATAAATTTCCCCATATAAATACTCCATCTCCTTCTTCCATTTTTCTCATTCTGCTCTATCTAGCCAATTAAGAAGAACATTATGGGTAGTTTGGTGGGTCATTTAGCACCATGTTTAGGGTTCTTTATTAAATAATGAATTAATAATGCAATACATAAGCATTATACTGAACCGTAGCATCTCCACTCTTGAGGTCAAAGAAATATGTTTGGGCCTGAACATATCCCCGGGCGAGGCGAAAAAGACCGGTTCCGCCCACCACCGCCATCTCCCGCACCTTCGAAAACACGGTGTTCCTTCCAAGAACCGTGATCGTACTTCCGTTGTACTCCCCTTCTGTGAAAGCAATATTCATCAGCATCAACAATCCCATCTCTTCTAACGAAGCCGAGGCGTATAACCCTTGTCCCTGTCCAACTCTTTTCGAGGTTATGTTAGGGCCCAAAGTTAATGGGTTGTCCATAATATTCACTAGACCGAAGAACGTTGCTGAGCTATTGGTTTTTGGCGGCACAACCGTCACTGAGCTTGGCTTCGGACCACTGACCACATCATGCCAGTAGAACCTGAAACGGGCCGGTCCAGTTAAAAAAAGTTCTCTTCTCAAATAATCAATCATAAACATAACCAAACCAAACAAAACAAAACCTGAAATGGGTCAACTTCTCTTTGTTCATGCGGAGGAGCTTCGGGTTCATGCTGCTGCCGAATGTATCCTGGGCCGAGGCTACATTAATGGCGGATAGGAGGATAGGTAGAGTAATGAAGAGATAAAAAAATTTACAGGCGACCATATTTCTTATTGTAAGTTCCTTAAGGTTTCATGAAAACAGGTGACATGATCAGTACTATTTATTAAGGGAAAGAGTTGACGAATGAGGGCAGCAAATTACTTTTTAAAACATTAATCTAATGAGTTATATTTAAAAAAAAAACACAAAAATAGAAAACATGTTTTCTGTAAAGAGTTTGATTCACATAAATGCAGATGAACTAATTTATGTTTTATTTGCAACAATGAAATATAATAATAATAATAAATGTATATAATAGTAGCAGTTAGGTAAGTGGGTTAGACAACTGGGTATGTTCAATAATGTAACCACCAATTATGAAGATGAAGTTGTTATACGTACTAGAATCATTTTTGGCTTGTTTGATATTTTAAAAAATAAAGTTTTATGAGGGTAAAATGATCAAAAATATGTTACTAATGTAGTTGATTATTGTAATCCTTTGATAAAAATTGATTGATAATTAATGAGATATAGACATCTTTAACGAAGCCTAATTTTTATATTACAGACTTGATTTTTTGTTTGTTTGAAAATACCATTTTTTATTATCATTGAACGAAATTCATCCATTAAAATCTTCTTCATAATAAGTAAAAACAGTTAACCAACCAACAAAGATAAAGATAGTCAAACACTGTTGTAAGTTTGATTTTTTTTTTTTTGGCTAGCAGACCTGCAAAATGTAACTTACACAAGCCATATTTTCAAATAATTTGTATCTTAATCATGGTTTGGATGAAATTTTATTTATTGTTTTTCTTTTTTGTGTAATATTCAATGTTTGTGTTTTTTTTTCCGCTCATGAATGAGTGTTTTCCTAATAAAATATAGTAAATGATAAAGAATTCATAATGGGTCCTCTACTTATGTTAGATATTCAAACTCAATCCTTCAAATTAATCATAATGGGTTTGAGGTGTGGTTTTTGGTTTCAATAAGTGCATTTGAATCATAGAAGAAAAAAAACATGTGAATATATATGAAAATTGAATTTACTTAGGAAATATTAAATAAAATTGAATAAAATAAAACATTAACTGGATTACTAATTTTATTAAAAACCTAATTAAAGTTAAAATAACATTATTTAACAAAAAAATATATATATTCACATTAGGAGAGTATACAAAACAAACATGGCCTTAGATCCGAGTGAGGTGTTTAATTATATGTTCTCATTAGCTGATTACTAAATCTCTTAATATTCAATAGAAGTACCCACTTTT
The DNA here is from genome assembly GCF_907164915.1 of Impatiens glandulifera. Taxonomy (NCBI): domain Eukaryota; kingdom Viridiplantae; phylum Streptophyta; class Magnoliopsida; order Ericales; family Balsaminaceae; genus Impatiens; species Impatiens glandulifera. Next base: position 66,014,946 of record NC_061863.1, read on the forward strand.
AATTTATAAAATAACGGGCCTTATCATCCAAAATCATTGTTCATGTTTGTCAAAATTACATAATTTGGATTAGATCAAAAAAATTATATTTGTATCAAATAAAAAAAAATCACAATTATATAATTTTTATATCAAACAAATCACACTGAATTATAATTTTAAAAATACCAGTATTATATCAAATAAATTAATTAACATTCAATTTAACCTAGACAATCTTTTATTTGACTTAATATTAAGACACAAACAAATTAACAATTTTATATAGGTGCAACAACTCCCAAATTTATTATGACTTTGTTATATAATAAATTTTTTTGCTATAAATTCATTGCGGAAATAAGGTCTATAGGTAGAGTAGAATGTGATGTTGTGTCATGCTCTTCTACAAAACAAACTTTAATAATAAATAAAATTTAAATAATAATTTATATTACTAAATAAATAATAAATTTTATATCCTTATTAAATAATAAATAAACAGCATAGAGTCTGATTTAAACAAAGCTTTAATAAATTAAGATGTACTAAATCATTTTGTCTTCCACTTTACTCCATCAATAAAGAAGTTTCAACACAGAATGTGGTATTTCATCATTGTAAGACAAGCTGCTATAAAACTATTTTTCCATATTTAATTTATATTAATAGAACAAGTACATATCTTGTCACAATAATAATAAAAGAAAAGATTTTTTTTTGTATTTGATTTATTGTATAATGAATGTGTTATGGTTGGAAACAAATTTAAGAGTTAAAAAATAAATAAAATATAACTAGATGCAATTGTATTGCTCCCAAATATAAAATCGCATTACTATTATGTTCGATTATACCAACATTAATGCACTTCTCTCATTGAAACTCCGCAATTAAGCGTGCTGGTGCGATAATAGTATTACTACGATTGACATACCGACAGTCCTCTTTGTATTTAAGCTTAGGGTCCTGGGTTCAAATTTTCACTTCAAATCATTTTAAATAAAAATAAAAATTAACATTATTATTACATGTTAAGTATCTAACTGTATATGACTAATTAGTTTAATAATTTTGTTTAGAAAAAAAGTTTTTTTTAATGGTCCTAATTGGGAAGTCCTGTATATATCAATTAAATTTTCAATAACTATATAATTATTTCAATATCTAAATAAAAACTATAAGAATATAACATTATTAGCATTGTTTGAAACCAGCTATTATAACTTGAGTTGGATTTGAAACTTTTTTTTTATTTAAAAATTAATTTTATTTTAAATATTTTTTATTGAGATATTAATTTAAATAAAACAATGTTTTAAAATATATTTTAATTATATATATATTAACAAAATTTAATAATATGAAATAAAGTTGTTAACTTCAAATGAGAAGACATTAAACATATCAATATGGGCTCTCTAATTAATCTGGGCCGACCTCTTCTAACGGACTTATTAACGGATTTAAGTCAAACATTATTAATCATAGATTTTAAATATAGTTAAGTATTTAAATTTTAAATTATTTTTTTATAAGTTTATAAATTATTTTGATTTATATATATATAAATAAATAAAGTAAATCTACTTACTAAAAATCTTGTCAATCTCATTATTTTAATTTTTAGTTCGATCTTATAATAAAATAAAGAGTAACAATTAATTAAACTAAAGAAAGTAACAAAAATAAAATCTAAAAATATGTAATAAGGAATTCAACAAAAGCTTCTCAATTAATTGAATCAAAAGTTTCTTAATATCAATCTAAGTAAAAGCTCTCAAAATGTCATGCTTTTTAGTATAATCTCATGAATATATATTAAAAATAAATACAATATATAAATAAAAATAGTTTAAACATAACGTAAAAATTATAAAAAAAAATACAATTGTCCAAAATTTCAACAAACACTCAAAACAATTTAGATTAATAAAATAGTTTGTAAAAATATAATTAGCTAATAATAATATTGGACAAAAATATGTATATATAATTTATTAGTAATTAGAACATTTTCAATGACTATTAATTTGTTTTTGTCAATCTTAATCAATCCCAGTTAATATCATTATTTTGTAAGGGTATTTAGACGAAGTTCATTTTATACACATTTCAAGAGGTTAGACTAGAGAAATGTAATTAGAATTCTAATTAATTATTAAATTTCAAATATTTTTGCAGCCTCTAAGACTTCAAAGAATTCCACCTTGGCCCAATTGGTATTTTAGGTTGGTGGCGGTTTTTCCTGTTTAATTAATAGTTGACCATATAATATATATTTGCATATTTATAAAAACTCATAAATTTTTAATATTATTATAACTAATTAAAATAAATTTCCCCATATAAATGCTCCATCTCCTTCTTCCATTTTTCTCATTCTGCTCTAGCCAATTAAGAAGAATATTATGGGTAGTTTGGTGGGTCATGTAGCACCAGGTTTAGGGTTCTTTATTATAGGACTTTGGCACCTTCTAAATCACATAAAGCTCCATGCTCTCCGGCCAAACTCGTACACCTCATTACCATGGTTTCCAACCTCAAAGTTGAAGTATTTAGAGCTCTTTCTCATAATGGGTGCATGCTCTGCCTCTATAGCCATGGAGCTCTTCATAGGGCCAAACCGTCATCAACCCTTAGACAAGGACTGGACAATACCCTCTAACCACCTTCACAACTTCGAACACTCTTTTATATCCCTTTCATTCTTCGTCTACGCAGCCTTAGCCCTCGTCCTTGACTGCTGCGGCGGTGGTGGTCGGACCAAGTCGACTCAGCATGGTCTAACCCAGATACTTGGGGCGGCAGCCTTTGGGCAACAACTCCTCATATTCCATCTCCACTCAACGGACCACATGGGTTTGGAGGGTCATTATCATTGGCTTCTTCAAATTGTTATCTTCATTTCTCTTCTCACTACCCTTATGGGCATTGGTTATCCCAACAGCTTCTTGATCAGCTTCGTTAGGTCATTCAGTATACTCTTTCAAGGCGTTTGGTTGGCCACCATGGGGTTTATGCTTTGGACGCCCGGGTTTATCCCCAAAGACTGCTTTATCAATTTCGAAGATGGTCACCAAGTGGTTAGGTATGTTACATTGAATAATATTATAGTTTTGTATTATGATTAATAAAATTATTATAGTATAGTACTTGTGTTTATTTATTATTTAATTTGAATTAGGTGTAATGGGCATGAAGGTCTTGAGAGGGCTAAATCATTGGTGAACATTGAGTTCAGTTGGTACTTGATTGTATTCATTGTACTCTCCATAGGGCTTTACTTGTTCTTGATCAGATTTGTTTACCCTGAGAAGGAACAGGAGTATGAATCCTTATCGAAGTATGAAGAACAAGATCATGAAGATGTTGAGGCTCAGAAGAAAATTAGGAGAACTAAGAGCTTCATTACAATGGGGAAGGGATCAACTACATCAATGGATATCGAGAGGTGATCATCGAGAGAGACAAGTGATTAACTATGTGTCGATAAATTTGTGATCATATATGCCCATCAATAATTTTGGGCTTAATATTGAAATCAAACCATTCTTTAGTGTGTATTTGTTTATGGTTTTTTAGGAAAGGAAAGTCCATATTGATGGATTGATTTTAGAGAAAACTTGTGTGGTTTGTTTGTACATTGTGAAAGATTAAGGACCCGATTATATTTTTCATTGAAATGCTTTTCCAATTATTTTTTTTTGTCAAACCATGTTATAATTTGCACTTGTCAAACCTTTGGAAGAGATTTGGGTAATTTTATCCCATACGAAATTTATTTCTTTAATTGGTTTGTCCCTAATGTTGAAGTTAAATTAATTAATGTCATAATTATAAAAAAAAATATATATTTTTTGAAAAAGTTTTATAATTGTTTTTTAAATAAACTAAATAACGTGTCCATCCTAAAAAGAAAAGTCTGATTTAATAGACATATACCTGAATTTGACATAATTAAAGTCAAACATAACTTTGATTCATTATCACATTAAAAATAATATTTTTAATTAAGGATAAGATCAATGCCTCCATATTTTATAAAAAAAAAAGGATTTTTGTAAAGAAAAAAATGTTAGAATTTATTAAATGCAAAACTTGGAATCTTAATTATGCGAATGTTTTAAGACATGAGTTGAAATAGATCGTGAAAATTGAGATGTTAAACATTATAAGTTGTAAGAGATTGTGTAATTTAAAGAGAAAATACCTTAAGATAAATATATAAATTTGAATTCTAAATGGGAAGCACAAGGGAAATTGAGTTAGTGATTAGATTAGTGATGATTTTAGGATAAGATTAACGAAAAAAGTTTTATTTTCTGTTAGTTATTAATTAGTATATTCTGATTTTAATTTTTATATTTTAGAGCTAGTTTGATGTGTTTTTGTTTTTGGAATTTTGCAATTCAAAACTCAACCTATCCTATTTTATATTTTTTCAACAATTAAATTATTTAATTTATTAACCAAAATAATAAAATATTATTTTTTTATAAAATACAAAAAAGCATATAATTTTACCAATTAAAAATCCAAATAATATTTTTTTTATCAAACAAAATTTTGATAAAAACTCTTGAATAAAAAATATCAAACAAGCTTTTAATGTGATTAATGAAATTGTAATATATTTTTTTGAGTTAAATATTAAATTTATCCATGGCTTGAAGAATAATCTTAAATTTATACATCATTTAGAAATATATTATGTATCTATATACACTCAAAGTATTTAATAAACTAATAAATTATTAAATTATAATATTTCAATAAATGAACTAATTTTTAAATATTATAATTTATTATCTTTAAATATTTCATTAATTTATTTAAATTTATAAAATAAGATATTTTTAATATATTATTTTTAAAGTAATTATTAATTTATATATATTACTTTAAATTTTAATAAATATATATATATATATATTATTTTAAATTAATTACTGATCTCCATATATATATTATAAAAAAAATTAATTTAAATTTAAATTTTTTTTAATTTTATTATATAAAATAAAATAATTTTATAATTTAATTGACTAATCTAATGCATAAAAAAATTTAATAAAAATAATTCAAGTTATATAAAGTAAAAAAATAAATTATAAAAACAATTAAAATATAATATTTTATTTAGTTATTTTTGTTTAATTTTTGAATGCCTGTACTATTTTTATTAATCTTGTTATGTATAATATTAGTCAATTAAAATTATAAAATAATATTATATATATATATAAATTTAAAAATTCATTTTTTTTTATTTTATCACTAATTAATTTAATATATATATATATATTAAAATTTAAAATAATATATATATATATATTTATTAAAAACTTTGAAAATAACATATTAAATATAATTTATTTTAAATTATTTAATAATAATAAATTTTAAAATTTAAATTAGTCTAATTATTATTAAAATATTATATTTTAATAATTGATTAGTTTTATTAAATTACTTTGTTGTATAGTGGTTGGAGTATTCACTCTCAAGAACTATTCACTGTGCCCGCACAGGTTATAATATGGTTAGTATATTTTTAGATAAATAAATTTAAAACTTTCTTTCAAATGTATACATTTAATATTTAATTCTATTCTTTTATATAACTTGAGTGTAATAACATATATTTTTTATTTTATCAAATTAAACCCATAACAACTTACAATTTTTTTTTATAGCTATCTATTTTAAATAATAAAATCACTTAATTAAATAAAATATCAAATTATTTAAAACTCATTTTTTTAAAATTTAAATTATTAAATAAAAAATATTTTAATAATTTAATTCATACTTTTTTTTTTAAGGATAAACTAATTAATACTATATTTTCATTCAACTCATACTTAAAGAAAATGACAACTTCCTCAAGAGGAAGAAGAGTTTGATATCAAACTCCGGTTCGAAAAAGGAGTATGCCAGGTAAATCTTTGCATGTTTAGTCATAGAAATTAAGCATATATATATATATTGATTAAGATTTTTTTAAAATTTTTTTTGTAAATATATTTTTTTACAAGGTTTGTATATTAATGATTAAGATTAGTGAAAAAAAAATCAATTTTGAGTCATTAATTATACATATCTCATGTATTATTAGACGTTTCATGAAATATCAGAAATTAAAGCAAATTAAACCTTGAAAGACAATTTAATGGACATCTATATAGTGCAAGATAAACATGCACTAAGACATGAAACGACACCACACAGTTTATCAGCCATCAATTGTGTCATATATTGGCCATACATAGTATGCTAAAGTGATTGTTGTACAAGAATCATCACACACATATATAATTAATTAATTAAAGTACACAATACTTGACTAAACTGTTAAATAATTTAATCTCTCCCCACAACTACATACATTCAATGCATTATGCATGTTATTTATTAATTAAGCTAATCAAAATTAAATAGAATTCTTTAAAAGAAAATCCACATGTCCATATTGACCGTATTTTGATCTAAAATAGGAACCAATGTATATATTACTGTGAAACTTGTTTATGTTATTTTATATAATTATGTTATTTTATGTGATAATTGCAAATCAGTTCATCTAAAATTTTCTTTTAATAATGGTGTTAGTTCCTATATCATAATAAAGAATTTGTCAATTCACTTCATCTAAAATTTTCTTTTAATAATGGTGTCAATTGCATTTTTTATACTAAATGTAAAATTTAATAATAATTAAATAAAATTATAACAAAATTAATATCACACATTACAAAATTAAATTCCATTAAAAAGGAATATATAAGTAATATGTATACTTTATATATCATGAAATTCTTAAAAAAAACAATTTAAATTGAAGTGGAGATTTACTGTCAAAATTATGCCAATTTTTTATATTTTAAAAAAAAATCAAATAAAATTGACACTAAAATGTCCTCTAGAAGAACATACATGTTAATAATTAAGTTCAATAATTGTATGCATTTCAGTAACTTAATTTTATTTTAAAAATAAGATAAATCTACTAATCAAGATTAAGATAGTCATTCTATAATTCCCCGTAATCTGCAAGCTGTTATAATATTCTCTATCAAATTATGTCCCTGTGGGTCATATGAAAGCTACCATGTACGTATAATTCTACAAGGTTTCCTAGGCTGAAAAAATGTCAAATGAACCCTCAAACTTCTCTGAGAGTTGCAAACTGATTCCAATTATGTCATGAATGAAAATATGCTACACATTCTAGGTACAATGTTAAATAAAAATGATTAAAGAATATTCAGTTCAGCATAGCAGTGACCTCACCTTTAAGACATAGTATTTAAAAGAAAATGTAAAACCAATTAATTAATCACGCGATTGCAAGAACCCCTGCAAGAACCCCTCGTGAAGGAGAAGTTTGGAGAGACCCGATACAATATGCATGACTGATTCCCGATAAGCCAATAATAAAAAAATATCCACCATGCCAAAAAATACAGATGGATTCTCTATGACCAAATAGTAAATGTACCTTCTCACATAGAGTTATGAGGGGGCACGAAGGACCATTTGGTCACAACATTTTTTTAAAAGAAAAGGAGGAACCCAAATGCAAAAAATACATTTGTAAAAAAAAAAACTAGAGATAAATGTTCCAAAACTGCCTTTTCTTTTACCAAATGAAATTAGAGGATATCAATCACACCCTTTGGAAAATGCTTGTTCTTTTTGTTACAATTTTTTCGTATCATAAAATTGAAGATACCGTTCACAAACTAAGAATCTCCAATTGTGATCCATTTCATGAAGAACATTCAAACACCTTACTACCTTAGTGAAAGATCATTATAACAATATTGGAGGCATGTGGGAATCTTTCTAAAAGTGTAAGGGTCAATTTGAATAATTACAAAAACAAGAAGGGTTATTGAAAATTTTGCCCAATGTCACAAACATTTAAATACCTACATCCCTATCCATAATCTATTCCAAGTCAATTACTCTAGCTAAATATCTCCCTCACACTATGGGCACTTTGATTGGGCATGTCATACCAGGCATTGGATTCTTTATTATTGGTCTATGGCACCTAGTAAACCACATTAAGCTCCATGTCCTAAACCCAAAGGCATACACTTCCTTGCCATTTTTTCCAACTTCAAAATCAAGGCACTTAGAGCTCTACTTCATGATGGGTTGTAGTTCCATCTACATACTCCTCGAGTTAGTCATCGGCCAAATGGGTCACCATCTTTTCGACCAAGACGGGACCATCCGTTCAACCCATCTCCGCAACTTTGAACATGCATTCATCACCTTATGGATCTTGGTTTACGCTGCTTTCACAAAACTCTTGGACCATTTTGGCCGCCCAAAAACCAACTACGGTTTGACAATGACACTAGCAGCCGTGATGTTTTGTCAAGAACTTCTCCTTTACCACCTCCACTCAACCGACCATATGGGACTTGAAGGCCATTATCATTGGTATCTTCAAATTGTCATTTTTACCTCACTTGTTACTACTATTCTTAGCATTGGCTATAAAAATAGTTTCTTGGTTAGTTTTGTGAGGTCTTTTAGCATTCTCTTCCAAGGGATTTGGGATATTGTAATGGGAATCATGCTTTGGACACCAACTATGATTCCTAAAGATTGCTTTATGAACAAGGAGGAATATTTTAGGATAAGGTGTCATACCGATGAAGCGCTCGATAGGGCTAAAGCACTGATAACGCTTGAATTCAGTTGGTACTTGGTCATTTTCGTTGTCCTCACCTTGTGTATGTACATATATATGATTAAAGTATACCATGAAAAAGATGGGTTTGAGCCCATTGCTGACAAAGAGCATGAAAGTGACGACACAAAGAAGAACATCAAATCTGAGATCTCAAAGAGTCTCAACGAAGCATCTAATTAATATGCCTAATTATGCATTGGATGAGTTATTTGTGGTTTGGTTTGTACTCTATATGGTTCTCATTATGATCATATTTCTAAATTGAGTCATTCTTATGTATACAATTTGATTTGATTGATGTTACATCTCCTTTTACATGAATACATTTTTTAAATTAAAATAATTCAATCAATCGTAACAAATAATTTTTTTTAAATTCCAAACAATATGATATAAATGGTGTTCAGTCTAACAATACATAAAAACTAAATAGACAATCAAATATGAGATGATCGAATACTTTTAGCCATAGTAAAATAAAATATTTTAAAAAATAAACAATCTCATATAGAATATAATATAAAACCAAATATGTTACTCTACCTACCCAGTGGAAATACAATAATTTATTATAAGTGGTAGCATCGTTAATATTACTCAATTTTATTTATTTATTTTTGTTGAAATACTGGATTTTATTTATTTATGAGGTGTCATTTTCTACATTACAATGGTTTATTTGTAATATGTACTTAGAAAGTTTAAGGGCATGATCTTGTATCTTCTCATATATATATAGACGTGGCCCAAGCCCCACAGTACTATTGTTTAGTACCCACAACAATAAGTTATGATACTTTAATAAAGTTGTTTAATATCTTCATTGTTTTGTTATGTAATGGGAGACCACCACATTCAAATTATAATGAAGGATAGATCATTGAGTTTAATTTATCATATTTAAGCATTATATCCAGCCTATCAATCCATTAAAAAAACAGATTTTTCCATTTTCCTTCATCTCTATAATAAGTATAAATAACTTAAAACCTTCTCAACTCAAACACAATCAAAGTTCATTAGAGGTATTCATTTATTTGGGAGAGTTGAAATGGGAAGCTTTGAGAAGTTAGGGCATTTGCCTCATTTTATCTTTGTAATTTTTTTAATATCGGCATGTGACGCTATAAATGAGCCATACTCTTATTCTTCTCCGTCTCCTCCCTACACCTATTCGTCTCCGCCTCCACCCTACACATATTCGTCTCCACCGATCCACCGCCATCATACACTTATTCTTCTCCGCCTCCACCCTACACCTATTCGTCTCCACCTCCACCACCATCATACACTTATTCTTCTCCGCCGCCACTCTACACTTATTCTTCTCCACTTCCACCGCCATCATACACATATTCTTCACCTCCTCCACCGCCATCATACACATATTCTTCTCCTCCGCCTCTTTACTATACCCGTTCTCACAAGCATCCAAAACCTTATAATTTTCATTCACATCATAACAAATATAATCCATATACCTCTAAATCACCACCCTCTTACTACCAAAATCACAAGAAAAACTCTCATTACAAAATTAAAGAGAAGAAGTACACTCCTTACACATACTCATCTCCTCCACCACCAACCTACAAAGCTCAAGATAAGAAATACACTCCTTACAGATACTCATCCTCACCACCACCACCATACAAAACTCAAGAAAAGAAATACATGCCTTACACATACTCGTCTCCGCCACCACCCACATACAAAACTCAAGAGAAGAAATACACTCCTTACACATACTCACCACCAGCACCCACATACAAAGCTCAAGAGAAGAAGTACACTCCTTACACATACTCACCACCACCACCCACATACAAAGCTCAAAAGAAGAAATACACTCCTTACACATACTCGTCTCCTCCACCACCAACATACAAATCTTAAGAGAAGAAATACACTCCTTACACATACTCGTCTCCACCACCACCGACATACAAAGTTCAAGAGAAGAAGTACACTCCTTACACATACTCATCGCCGCCACCACCCGCATACAAAGCTCATGAGAAGAAATACACTCCTTATATATATTCGTCTCCACCACAAACATACAAAGCTCAAGATAAGACTCCTTACATATACTCGTCTCCACCACCCAAACCTTACTATTAACTTTTTCTTTTGTGAACTAAGTTTCTTTATTAAAATGTGGCTAAGCATATGCAACATCCAAAACTCTAAAATGACCCATTTCATTATTGTTTTAATTTTTTTTACTATTGTTCTGAATATTCTTTTTCAATGTATTCATTGTATTTTAGTTGAAAAATTAATGTTATATGATTGATGTTTGTAATTTTCAATGTATTCAATGTAATTGACTTGAAAAAATGTTATGAAATTAATATGTGTAAGATCTTTATAATTTTGTTATCAATATATGAAAGCCATATTCATAAAGTAACTATGAGCATTAAGAAAATATTTACCTTTAATTCTTTTAATTAATTATCATATGCATTTATAGATTACTAATTAGCTTACAAATAGATTTAGAAGATCTTTGGAAAAAACTAAAAGACATTGAATGATGAATGCTAATTACAACTGTAGCTAATAGTATTTGAATTTTGTAATTTTATAATCTTAAGTATTATTAGAAAAACTAGTATGATAATTTTGTGTTATAATACTAAAATATATTAGTATCATACTATTTATTTTGAATAACATAATGATATATAATTAATCAGTGGCAAAATCAAATTAAATTTTAACGTGGGCTAAAAAATACTTAAATCTTATAATATATAATTTTTTAATTATATAACAATTATATCAAAAATAATACAAGAAGTAACTATAACAAAAATATAAAATTAGGTACAATAGAATAATTATTTGCTACAATTGTGTCCTACGTGTTCAACGTGTTCATTTGTTGTAAAGTTTATTCATTTTCAATTATAACAAAAATCTCCTTTTTTGATGTATACTACCAAACTGTCATTTATCCACTCATTTCCCATCCTATTACGTAAATCAGTCTTAATAATTTTTATCGCAGAAAATATCATTTCAACCGAAACAGTCGTAACTGTTAAAACCAATATCAACTCAATCAAACAATATACTAATGAAAAAACTACATTCTTCCTAGTTTCAACCATCTTTCTAGCAAGACTCCTCAAATCTCCAATCATTGAAAATTTATTTCGTCGTACATTTTTAATGTAAGTCTCAAGCTCGTTCTTCAGCATTATACGGTCATTTGATGAAAAATTCTCCGGATAAAGTTCAACAAGGTGGAGTAGCTTATCAATATCAAATTGAGATCATTTGAATCTAAACAAGCAAGCACATCCGTATTTGATTCTGAAAAACGATTATTCATCTATTGAATCATCATATCAAGAATCTATAATAATAATAAAGTGATTAAGAAAGCGTGTAACATCTAAAGTTGTCGTTAATCGAGTACAATACGCAAAACTCCATTACATGCCCATGTGCTTGTAACAAATGTGAAACACTTTGTCGTTGATTTTGAAAAGTTTTAAGTTGTATTCTTGCGTCATTATGAACACTAGTTACACCACCAATATGTGTATTAAATATTTTAATCACTTTACTCCAATTTCTTATTTCTGAATTAGTAAATGTCTCATCTCTAACTCGGCATCCTCTATGAGAGTTTGTAAAGAGATAGCGCCAAAAACCTAAAGACAATTTCTTTTGATATGCTATACTTTAACCATAAAAACTTTTTAAACCAAACATCTTGAAAACTCCTGCACTCTACCAAATTGTTTTCGGGGATAGATATGACCAAATGTTTGACAATGTCCTCTAATCAAATACCTACATTTCAAACTTGATCTCTAATATAAATGTCAAATTCACTAATATAATTATTAATATATAACAATCGAGATGAATCTATAGTTCTAAATGTAATTGTTCAAGAAAAAAATGACTTTATTATAAAATTGACATAGATCTGCTTCTAATTATTTAAATATTTTGTTTGGATTAAGATGGTGAAAAAATGAATTATTTGGTTGAAATTTAATATTAATATATAATAAAATTTATTTTAATATTTTGGTTGATAGAGAATATAATTAAGTTGAAGTGACAAACATATATGGAATTAATTTTCTTTTCATTCTCCTCCTGAAGTGAACTAACTTTAAAGTAATCTAATTAAGTATGTTGTTATATTTGAAATAGTTTATAACTTTAAAATCAGATCCTCCCTAAAATGAATCTACTAAAAAAACAAACAAGGCATAAGAGTAATGCGTGTAGTGGGTAAATTCTATTATTGTCGCCCGAAAATTGTAAAAAATAATAAAAAAAATGGTGAAAGACAAAATGATCTTCAACTGGCTCATTCCTGTAAGATGAGTTTAAGTCAACTGTTTTTTTTCTTATTTAAAAAAAAAAAAAAAAAAAAAAAAAAATTCTCAGAGTCAGCTAGTGCATAAATTCATACTGGCCCAGTTTGTAAACGACAAAAAATTATTGCAATTAGAGATAAACATGTTGTCAATAATTCTTTAAAATGTTTTAAAATAAATGTAAAAAATATAGTATAATCTGAGCATATTTGTGCACAATAATAAATTACAAAATTAATATGGTAAATTATTATAATGATAAACATGCGGTTACAAGGTTAAAATACATAAATAACACGATAATAAAAAGCTAACATTATAAAAATTGACAATAATAGTTTCTAATATTTAAAAATAAAAGATAAAATATTCAAACAATTCTTATATATTTTTCTTAATTAAGCTAACCAACACATATTTTTAGAAAACTTGTTATTTAACCGTATAACACACTTATATATTGTCGTTTCAATTAATGTTTCAATAATATAATGATAAAAAAACTAATATCACACAAATTGTGCAAATAAGGATAAAATATATAAATTTGTTAGAACTATTTCCCTGTGTACTCACGTTACATTCACTTTTTCTCAATATACCCACATTTTTATTCTTTCCCAATATACTCACCTTTCTTTCTAAACTCATTAATTAATCTATTAATTACATATTTCTCTCACTAAACTTAATAATGAGTTAATTTTATAAACATAATATATATAGAGAGTTAAAATTAATAATATTTCATTAAATAATTTAAACAAAATTTAAATATTATATATTAAAATAAATTACATTATATAAATATTAAAATAAAATATATTAAATAAATATTAACATATTTTATCTTTATTTAATTTTATAAATATAATATGTATAATTAAAATTAAACAAATTAAATTAAATAATTCAAATAAATATTATAAATTAAAATAAAATATATTACATAAATGATAAAATAAAATAAATAAAATAAAACTTTATTTATCTTTATATATCTTATTTTATTCTCACATTTTTTTTATCTTTATAAATTATATATAATATATTTATTTGAATTATTCATTTTTATCTTTATTTAATTTTATAAATATATTATATTTAATTTTAATATAAGATATTAATTCTTTGTAGGTGATTAGAAAATAATTCAATTTTATTATATAACTTAATTTATTTTTATACATTTTATTTTAATATTCATGTAATTTAGATATATTTAAATTATTTAATTTTACAAATATAATATATATAATTAAATTAAACTTATAGTTGTAAAATTTCTCACTAGTTAAATTAAAAATGATAAATATACTTTAAATTAAAAATTTAAACAAAAATTATAAAATAAAATAAAATAACTTAGATAAACATTAAAATATATTTATGTAGTTTAATTTTATTTATATAACTTTATTTTAATGTAGTGTTTATTTATTTAAATTATTTAACTTAATATTTCGAATTTTAATCAGATAAATTATAATTATAAAATTAAGTAAAGATAAAATAGGTATGTAATTTTAATATTTATATAATATATTTTTTATTTTAATATATAATATTTAAATTTATTTTATTTAAATTCTTTAAGTATTATTCCTTTAATTATATAGATAAAATATATTAATATTTATTTAAGTGTTTAATTATTAGAAAATGTGTAATTAATAAATTAATTATAAGTTTAAAGAGAGAAAGGTGAGTATATTGGGAAAAAGTGAATAAAAGATTGGTAGACAGGAGAATAGTTCAATTTGTTAATACTATGACAACTTATATTTTGTGTCAACAAATATTTATGATTTTTCAGTTTAGATTTATCAAGATTTTTTTAAATGAAAAATATATGTAAAACTTGTTATTTAACAATATAATATTAATTATACTCTTTGTCAATAAATATTTGATAAATAATATGACCAAACAAAATTAACATAAATTTTTTTTTTGACCATAATCAAATGTTGTTGAGAGATGTTTACAATATTAAAAATAAAAAATATATATATATATATTTTAACACTACAACGACTTATATTTCGGTATCAAACAATATTTGTATGACTTTTCAGTTTAAATATATCAATTTTTCAATAAAATATAGAGATTTTGATTAATTATAATTTTTGAAATAAAAAATAGGTTATTTAACTTGTGTGAAATATAAAAATTTAATTTTTAAACAGTATGTGATTATTTAATTATATTTATAGTTTTGTTTATGAATTTAATTATATTTATAATTTTGTTTATGAATATATATTATGTAAAATAATTTTTTAACTATTAATTTATCCATATATAATTAATCAAGTTTATCTATTCTTATTTATACTTCAAAGATTTAAATTAATGGAAATACCTCTATAAATCTTGTATAATTATTATTATTTTGAAGGTAAATAAAATAAATTAATTTGGTAAGATGCAAATAAGTGTACTTGTAGGAATAAGATGTTATTTATATATGGATAGTTATGTGTGTATTTTTATAAATTGTTCGTTAAGATGATTTTCTATCATTTTTATTATGAAAATTTTGAGAGTCAAAAATTTCATCCAAGATCTCGTTCTTTGAATAGAGCGTTACGGTGGAATTCTTATGAATGATATATAATGAAAATCAAATGTATATATTATGGTTAGTCGTATGTGTCACGAACATGTTGAATCTGCAACTCACTTATTTTTGCATTGTCGAGGGGTGATTATTATTTGGAGTCTTTTGTGAAGTACTATTGTGATTTATTGGGTGATATCCGAGTTTTTGAGTAGTTGTCGGAAAGTTTGGAATGATGCAGATGATTTGACAGACCTACATATTTGGTTTATCATCCCAATTATAATTTTTGGTAGATTATCTGGTTTGAAAGAAATCGTTTAACTTTCAATGATCGTAGTCGTCCGTTGCGTATCATTCGTAATGCTATTGTTATGATGTTTTCTGAGATTTGTTCAAGAAAATCAATAAAGTCTATCGGGGAAGTTAATCGTTCTTCTCGAGAATTTACGAGTTCGATAACTTATTGATTATCGTTTTTTCTTTTTTTTCTTTTAATGTTATGTTTTATCGTTGTGTTTAAATAAATTTTTTCATTTTTAATAATGACAAATAAAAATAATAAATTTGGATTATATTTATATGGAGGATTTATATACGGACGAATTTATGACATTACTCCTATTTTTAAAAAAAAATTAACATAATTCACTTTTTTGTTTATTTAATTATTAAAAAAATAGTAAACTTACAT
This sequence comes from Impatiens glandulifera, assembly GCF_907164915.1. NCBI lineage: Eukaryota > Viridiplantae > Streptophyta > Magnoliopsida > Ericales > Balsaminaceae > Impatiens > Impatiens glandulifera. The sequence continues at coordinate 66,031,256 of NC_061863.1, forward strand.
TTATTTACTTGGTTTATCCAAAATTTTATCGCCCTTAAATTTTTTTCAAACTCAACTCAACTCTAAATCTTAGTCCGTCTATATACATATACATATAGAGAGAAAGAGATTTTTGAATAGGGAATTTGAGAGGGGATTAGATTAGTTGAAAATTTAACAAATTTTCTCTCTTCTCATCCTTTTTATCTTTTTCCAGGTCTCATGTAGTGACACGTCATTCTCTCCTAATTCTCCTTCTCTCTCCCAAATTTCTTCATTATATATTTATTTATTTATTGTATTTAGTATAATATTTATAATTGTTTAGTTTTCAAATCCATTCAGTATAATTCTCTTGATATTTTAATTATTAATTTTTTTAAAGATTTTTTTTAAAATTTTAACTAAAAAATTAAGTTATAATATTATTAATTGAAAAATAAAATTTATGTCTAAATTATAATTATTTAGTGCTTTATATATTTATAATTTTAATAAAAAAAATTATAATATTAATATATGAAACTAAATGTTAAAAAACAATAAAAATGTATTGAAAAAGAATATTTATAAAATATGTTGCTAAAGAAAACAAATTAAACTATTTACAGCGCTTTTTCACGGTTGCTAAATTTTTAACGACCCCACTTTTTGACATCTTACATAAGCAAGATAGCGACGCTTTTATGCGTCGGTAAATGCATTTTTTCCTGAACAAAACATAATTTGTTGTAGTGACTTATCCAGCTTTGTCCCCAATGTGCGACCTTTTTGCATTTCTTCAATCTGAACTTTAAATATATATATAGTTAACATGAATGCCATAGTTAATTTTCACCTTCATTTACCGTGGTTAATTAAAATGATAATCGGAACTCGTGATATATAATTTTTTTTAAACATCCTATTGAACTACTTAATAAGTTAGTTTAACTTTATTACATGTATTTATACAACACATTCTTAATTTGTTTTAAGTTTCATCAATTAGAAAGTACTATCACCACCTTTCTTATAAGAAGAGAACATTTTGAAAAAAAATCTACAAAATAAATAAATTAAATTGGCCCTAGAGATGTGGAACAAATGTCCCCTCAACACTACAAATTTTGATCATTTCAAAATGCAACTAGAGGATTTTTCTTTGCAACATAAAAATCTCCTCTAGTAAAAAAAAATATTAACAAATTAGGTAACAAATATAACAGAAAATTCTCTCAAAAAGATATAGCTATGACAATACATCGAATTCACTTAGCCCTACTATTTTGTTTCCTTAACACTACTATTTTATTTCCTTGAAATTAAGTTAAATTTATATTAATGAGAAAATTGATAAGAATCTGTGGTCCAGCCCTGTGCTTTGCTGCCTACCAGGCAGGCCCTTAACGCCGGTTTTATGTTACTGTCGTTATATTTTTTAACGAGGTTTTTTCATTATTTCCCTTCTCTAGACTTGGGAATTATTTTTCTTTAACATCATAAGAACTAGGAACTAAAATTCTCATTGTAATCCACCTAGCTTTCTGAATCTAATTAACTTGTGAATTCGTACCACCCCTATTGTTGATTTCATTGCTTGTTTTGAAGAACATTACATTTATTGCTTTCTTACCAAAATAAACATGAAAATGTTTATTATTGTGGAAGATGTCGATTAGAAGATTTGATCGTCATAGGGATATTAGATTTAGGGTTGAAGAGAGACGATCCATCTGGACTCCTATTCCATTAATAATTTGAAAATTATAAGGTACAAGATAGTCCCTGAAGTTAGAGTACAAAGAAATATAGAAGTCCCAAGATATAATTAAATAGTTACATTTAACCCTAAGCTTAAAAAACTGATATATTCTAATTCTATTTCTCACAATCTTCATATAGATAGAGATGATTGAAACATATTTAGGTCACATTAATAATGAGTATTATATTTTACACTTCAAAAATCATGCAACAATGGCTAATTATATTTGTTAATTATGTATAGTTTAATCAACTCAAATCTTATGTCCCAAGCCATTAAAAATGTTCCACACCTTTAAATACCAAACTCCTCCTCCTCCACCACATTCAACACATCGATCACTCTTTACCTAACACAACACAAAGAGCATTGATGGGCAGTTTTATTGGTCACGTGCTTCCCGGCCTAGGGTTTATCGTCATTGGATTATGGAAATTGATAAACCACATCAAGCTCCACGCCCTTAACCCTAAATCATACACAGCACAACTCTTCTTTCCCACAAAGAAGTCGAGGTATGGCGAACTCTACTTCATGTTGGGGGGCAGCGCAATCTCCATTATGATGGAGCTCTTCATCGGTCCGGTCAAGCACCAACCCTTTGACACTGACGGGACTATTCCCACCAACCATCTACACAATTTCGAGCACGCTACCGTCGGGTTGACCATATTCACTTACGCGGCTTTAGCTGTGATCTTGGATCGTTTTGGGCGCCCAAGTACTAAATATGGTATGACCCTAACAATTGGAGTTGTTGCCTTATGGCTAAAATACCTCCTCTTCCACCTCCACTCGGCCGACCACACTGGTTTGGAGGGGCATTACCATTGGTTCCTTCAGATTCTCATTATTCTATCGCTTATCACCAGTGTTCTCGGTATTCCTTACCCAAAGAGCTTCTTGATCAGCTTCGTTAGGTCCTTCAGCATAGCTTTTCAAGGCGTTTGGTACAATGTTATGGGAATCATGCTTTGGACAAAAGGTTTCATGCCTAAAGGTTGTTTCATGAACTTCGAGGATGCTCACTATGTGGTGAGGTGCGATACGGATGCAGCGCTCGATAGGGCTAAAGCGCTAACTACCCTTGAATTCAGTTGGTATTTGGTCATTGGTGTTGTCATGGCAATGGGTTTGTACTTGTACATGATTAAAGTTTACCCTGAAAAAGAATGTTTCGAGTCGTTGGCTAAGTACGAGTTTGGAGATGATCAAGATCACAATGATGCTGAGGCTCAAAAGAAGAGCAACAAACGTGGGATTTTAAACGGATTTATTAAGACTGGCAAGGAATTCAAAGAATGATTATGACAAGAGATAAGAGAGAAATGTTGGGTATAATATATAACCTAAAAAATGTTGCTTATGTTTGATGAATCTGTTCAAATTAAGCCTAGCCAAGTATATATTGTAATGTTGGTATAAGGAGAACATATCTGAATGTGTGTTTCTTTTTATTAGTTATAAATATGCATATTTGATAGATTTTACCTTAAAATAGTGAATTATTATGGTTTTCTGTTTTATGCTGTTAGTGTTAGTTTTATTTATAATTATTTATTAATTAGGCTCAAGAATCTATCAAACTTGGATAAACAATGTTCAAAAACTACACTTAATTACTTGAACATATATAGTTCATTTGCACCACATTAAATTAGTCATATATATGACTAAAAAATTTCACTCATAAACAGAAAATTTATATAATTAACACCTTTATTTTCTTACAAAGTACACTTTTTTTTATTGATCCATGCAAGGTAGTTGGGACGGTCGCATGCACGGTGGAAATAATCACAAATATATTAAATAGATAAATAAAATCCAAAAGAACCTCAAACTAAAAATAATATTTTTTTTAAAAGAAAGACAACTCCTCTCATATTATTACCAACAAAACTAGATATCTTATCCATAATACTTGAGCAATATTGAACCAATCTATTCAATCATCTGCAGGTCAAAATCTTATTTGAGAGAAATCATTGCAAAATTGTATATGTTAAAGATTATTTGCTCGAACTTCAACTTACAGAAACATAATTCACTCCCTGTCCTTCATAACATGTGACAAGGTTTAGTAAGAAAGTCATTTATCTCTATTACATTATTTTATTTGATATGGATAAGAATGATTATTGCTATAAGATAATATATTTTGTACAGATAAACAAAAACTTTAATTTTTTAGTAGCTTGGATAACCTAAATTTAACATAAGTACCTGAAATGACTCGTTCCGATAAATAAATGAGAACAGTTTTCCGGGTAACTCGAACTAAACTCAATCAAAAAGGTATTATTGTTATTCTAGTACCCCGAATTGAATACAACATAAACAAATATTTGTGGTGGGGGTGACACTGTCTCAATTATATATATAATTTCAAAATAAAAAAGATAGTGCACAAAATAAGCTTACAAAATCTGAATAAAGCCTCTTAAAAAACAATATTGAGCATGTCATTCAAATAAAATAGTAGTACAGTAAAAAAATTTGACAAATTTCTACATATTTTTTTACTAATAAACGGATTTCAATCACATTCCAAATTTTGCGACGATGAATGCGTGAAGACAATCGTTCCCAAATTCCGAGACAATTCCATTAAGAATGTTGAAACTTCTTTTTTGAAAGATCATTAACCACAATTGCAAGTTTAAGGTTTAACTTGAATAATTTACCAAACAATAAAGGTTATTTTGATCCTTTTTTTTCAATTTCACACATTTAAATGCCTGCATCCCTTCCCTAATCTCTACCAAGTCAATTCACCTAGCTAAATCTCTTCCTCACACTATGGGCACTTTGATTGGAAATGTCACACCAGGCATTGGATTCTTAATTTATTATTGGATTATATTAAAAGTGATAATTGTAGTCATTTACATTAGAGAGCATTTTAGGAAGCTTAGTACGTATATGATCAGTGGACTAGAATTATAAAAAAAGATTGAAGATAACATCAAATTTTGGATGATGATGTCTTGCAAGTATTAGAACCCTATATGATATCAAGCATATTTGTTTATTTTGATTTGATAAGAATTTATATTTTGAGATTATTTGTAGATTTTCTTATACGAGGATTTTAGGCTTATTTTGTCCTGTTAGGCTAGTTTTACGTGGATTAGAATTGGGTTTTTTTACGGATTAATGTTTAGATTTTTTTACATTTGGTATGGTTGCGTGTTTAAATTGGTGTTATTTTTTATTTAAAAATAAAGTTTTGTATAAATTTTTACTTATTTTTTTCTGGAAGACTCATTCTTTTTTTAAATATATGCTTCACTAGTACTCCAAGTGTAATCACATTTGATCACTTTCACAAAAATCACTTTAAATAAATTTAGTAAAATATGTTGATTAACAAAATTTCAAAAAATGTCACTATATATAAGTTACACTTTCAATCCAAACAATCCTAAGAATACCCCTATTCATTACTTACAACCAAATTCATTTATCAATATGGTAAAGGGAAAATTAAAAACTGATGTTGTTTTAAATTTTAAGTTACAATTTTTAATAAAATGATTAATTATATTTATAATATATTTATATAATAATTTGAACTGTGATAATATGTAATAATAGTAACTTTAAATTAATATAGTTATAATTTGAATTGTTTATGCGCAATAATTATAAATTGGTAAGATAGTTTAAGTGACAATAGTATTTGTCTAAAAAAACAAAAGTCAAAGTGATGAATTCTTATTTGTAATTTTTTAAGTTGAAATGAGATAGTGATTAATCTAAATTAAAAAATATCATGTCAAATTTTTTAAAGAAAAAGAGTTGTGTTGAATTATTCTTTTGGTTAATAAAAGGATTTTATCATACCAAAGTCTTCTACCTAGGAAACTAAAATATCAGAAGAAATAAATTATCTCAAATCGATTATAATACAAAGCCAGATATGTTGCCCTACACATCCAATGGAAATCACAATTATTTATTATAAACATCATGAGTGGTAGCCTCGATGTTTTGATTGGATTTTTTTATTTAAGAATAAATGTTGTCACTTCCTACATTATTATTGTGTAGTTTACTTGTAATATGTACTTGAGAGTTTAAGGACATGTCTTTGTATCTTCTCATATAAACGTGGCCCAAAGTATTAGTACCCATAACTATGAGTTATGATACTTTAATTAAGTTGTTTAAAATCATTAATTATCTCTTATGTGATGGGAGACCACATTCCAACTATAATTAAGTCATTGTATTTAATTTAACATATATAACTAATCAAGCTCTAAATCCAGCCTATTAATCCAATTAAAGAAACACATCCTTCCCTTTCCCTTCATCTCTTAGAGCAAGTATAAATGGCTTGCATCTTCTCAATTGAAACACACAAGTAAAGTTCATTAGAGACATTGATTTATTTGGGAGTTTGAAATGGGAAACTTCCAAAGGTTAGGGCATTTCTCTCTTTTTATCTTTGCAATTTTATTAATATCTTCATGTGGAGCTATAGCTGAGTCATACTCTTATTCTTCTCCACCGCCATCTTATACCTATTCGTCTCCACCCCCACCGTACTCTTATTCTTCTCCGCCTCCTCCAACGTCATACTCTTATTCTTCTCCGCCACCACCATACTCCTATTCGTCGCCACCCCCGCCACCATCTTACGTCTATTCTTCTCCTCCCCCGCCACCATCATACTCTTATTCTTCTCCTCCTCCGCCTTCATATTCTTATTCTTCTCATCATTATTATACTCACCCTCACAAACATGTAAAACCTTATTTTCATTCACATCCTAAGAAATATAACTCATATACCTACAAATCACCACCATCTTACTATCAAAGTCATAAGAAAAATGTTCATTCTTACAAAACTAAAGAGAATAAGTACACTCCTTATGCATACTCTTCCCCACCACCACCACCTCCATACAAAGCTCAAGAGAAGAAATACACTCCCTACACATACTCATCCCCACCACCACCAGTATACAAAGATCAAGAAAAGAAGTATAGTCCTTACACATACTCGTCACCACCACCACCATACAAAGCTCAAGAGAAGAAATATACTCCTTACACATACTCGTCTCCACCACCACCATCATACAAAACTCAAGAGAAGAAGTATACTCCGTATTCATACTCGTCACCACCACCACCACCATACAAAACTAAGGAGAAGAACACCCCTTACACATATTCATCCCCGCCTCCACCAACATACAAAACTCAAGAAAAAAAGTATACTCCTTACACATATTCATCCCCGCCGCCACCACCAAAAGAAAAGAAGTACACTCCTTACACATACTCATCCCCGCCACCACCATACAAAGCTCAAGAAAAGAAGTACACTCCTTACACTTACTCGTCTCCCCCGCCACCAGCCTACTACTAACCTTTTTACAAATTCTCAGTTTTTTTATTCAAATATGGCTATGCATGCAGCAGTCATAAACTCTAAAATAACTGTTTTCCCTTATTCATTGTTTTAAATTTTATGAATGTTTCTTAATTGATTCTTTTTCAATATATTCATTGTATTTTACTTCAAAAGTGTTATAAGATTAATGTTTGTATTTGTTTATCCTATTCTTTTTCAATATATTCATTGTATTTTAGTTCAAATGTGTTATAAGATTTTTGTAATTGTTTATCCTATTATCAATATATATATATATATATATATATATATATATATATATATATATATATATGAGCATCAAGATATTTACTATTTAGCCTTTTTTTCATTAATTTTATATACATTTATAGATAAATATTCTTACAAATAAGACTAGTAAATCTTATAAACTTTGAATGATAAATGATTGTTACAAAATAATATGTACTTTGTGTGGAGCATATTATGCAAGAAAAAATAATATCATACCTTCTAAGAGCTTGTTCTATTTTGGTTTATTTGAAAATTTTGTGATTTATTGAAATAATATGTTTGACATTAACCCGATAATTTAAATAACAAATACAACCATTTACCCTTTGTCTATTTCATTATTCATTTTCCTTCAATGGATTTGTCTTCTGTAATTATGAGATGCACGAATCCAGAATCTTAACTTCGACTGAAATTGTTATTAATTAATTTGCCTCATTTAGTCATGTAAAAGTTAGGTGATTTGAGAGTCCAAATGAAATGAAGGAAGAAGTGTACGAGCATACTTCTTCTGAGTATATCGATATCTTCTTTTTTTAAAATGTATAATTTATTTGTTTTCTTTGGATATTCTTAATCTGGTATGATTTAGGGCTTCTATTGAGCATGAAATCTTGTTTATAGGTTTTGAAATTGCAAGAATAATCTTATTCTTCGTTGTTGTTGATTCTTCTCCCGAAAGCTTACAAGATAATACTTAAAAAAATTGATGGGACTTAAAGAGACTAAAAGGTAATTATTGATCGATTGTCACTGAAAAACACTTTAAATAAAAGTGAAGAGTCATGGTTATACTTGTGGGGACGTATCATTTTCAAAAAAGAAAAAATATTTACTAGTTCACTGAAAATAATCATTTTTACGAATAGTGAAAATATTTTCAATAATCATTGTAACGGATTATCAGGCATATCATTTGAAAGACCGGAATAGCATTATAAATATTTCAGTGCAAAGAGTTAAAAGAGCAAAACATTTATTTAGCTATGTATTTTCTTAGATGGTACTTTAGTATTGAGAGTTCAAATTATCAGTATCGGACCTGAGATTTCGAAACTTGAAGCGAGCACAAAACTTGGTACCCTCAAAACTTAATATTTATAAAAATATTTTTTATCGATTTAAATATAACAGTATTTGTAACATGAATTTTAGAAATAAAATATCATCAAAACAATATGTCATAAGTAAATACTAAAAAAACAAAATAGATTCAAACAAAATATAAAATTTATCATCATATCTTTTAGGACCTCTTTCAACCAAAAAGTCTCTAATATTTTGTATTTTGTCTCAATTTCCTGGATCATCAACATTTAAAGGAAACAAAATCTTTTGATTTATATCTCCATCAGTGTCACTTTTAGGCATACTTACATCGTTCTCATTTTCAGACTGTTTTGGGTCTTCGTTGCGAAGTTCATTCAATTCACCATGTTCCCGATCATTCAACTTATCATCGATGTCATTCTGGTTCACTTGCTCTACTATTTGATCGCTTATGAAATATTTATTAAGGCTTCCTACTTGGCTTTGAATTAAAGCATCTTCCTTTTGTTTTTTCTTTCTTTTTTCTGCCCTAGACAATTGTTTTTTTATAGCTTTGATAAAACTCTAAATGCTAATCTGCATTAAAAAATTATAGATTAACCAGCATTTTATGAATCTATGATTAACCACAATGTTGCACTTCCGCTATGCAACAATGCAAGATACAGATTGTGAATCCACCATTCCACCAGACAAGTCCTCAACAACCAAAAATAATCAAGTAAATCGAACCAAAATTTCACCGAAATCGGAGGAAGAACTCTAGTGGGCAGTGGCGCAGTGCCAAGAAACAAGGTTGGAACGAGCGAAAAAGGCCCTAGAGCTCGGGGAAGGAGACGACCGAGTTTTCTGCTCCGATTCCGGCAAGCTGGAGGATCGACGACGGGCTTGGGATTTGGGGGAAGTGTTTCCTTTTCTTTTTCCAGAATGCCTTGTTCTTATTTTTTTTCTTTTTCCTTGATTTTGTTGATAAATGGGAATCGGGCGATTCTTTTCTCCAAGTAAGATAGTATTTTTTATTTTTTTTGGATACAAATTAAGTTAGGGTTTATCATTGATAAGTTATTAATTATTATTTATGGGCTTTTTAAAAATAAGCCCATGAACATATCATTATAATTTATTTATTTTTAAGATTTTGGTGCCCCAAAAATATTTGAGTCTGAGACAATTGCCTCACTTATTACACAGTAGGTCCGGTAACATAAGTTAATTTATTATAATGAATAATTTCATGTATATAAAATTATATATCTTAAATATTTTTCTCTTTTAAAAAAATATTTTGTATAAAATTTAATTAAATTAAAAACTACATATAGTAATGTAGAAAATAAATAACATACTAGTATTTCTATTTTAAAAACCAATTATAAAAATTTTAAAAATAATATTATAAAAAAAATTGAATTGTGAAAGTTATAAACTAATAAATATAAAACAAAATTTTGAAAAAGGTCCGTGAAATATAAAACAAATTAGTTATAAAAAAAATAAATTATTTGTATTAAATTAGCAGCCCATTAGACATTGTTATAGGTAGCCATGTGTGCATTCTATTTTATTATAAGCTCTTTTCTAGTATATATAATCATGTGAAAGTAACTTTCATTAATTAAAATCATGGAATGAATGACCCTTTCTTTGCTGAAGATTGTAAATCAGTCCTTTCAACTGATATATGCTAACCATGATTGAAAGCAATTTTAAATTTCTACAAATCCACATTTTATAACCATTTTTATTTTTAGTTTAATTAATAAAAAAAACATCTTTGATTTTATACTTAATATTTGATAAAATCACTCATACTAATATATATTTATTTTAAACTTTATTTTTGTAAATTTTATAAACAAAAATTGTTTATGATATACAGTATATCAATCGACTAATTCAAACGATCAATCGATTGACCAAACCCCTGATATCCACTCATAGCCATGAAATATACATTCATTTCATTATATCATATTTTTATATTAATTATCATATTAAAACTTATAAATAAAAAAACATTTATATCAATAATCATTTTTGTCTCAAAAAATACTAGGAGCATGATTTTGTACTAGGGGCAAATGCTTCTACAGTCTATCTGGAAAACAGCCCAAACTTCAGATTTCGTGAAGCCACCACCATTGAAAGATATTTGTCTTTGTAATAAATAAAATTAAATAAAATTAAAGGATTTGTCTTTTATAAAAAAAAATGACATGCTAAGAATTAATAATTTTTCTTCACACTTTTGCTCTAATTGTGAAATTAATCCTGTATAGTATCATTTCTATTTCGGAAATTTATTTTATTACCTTCCCGGTCCAATTTGTTTCACAAAATTCCACTATCAAATTAAATCGAAAAAAAAATTGTCTTTCAACAAGTCGATTCGAATGTGAAACCTAGCATACTTCCGAACTATATCTCCTCGGAATGTGAGTAATCTATTTCCTCTTTTATCTTAAGCTTCTAAGAGTAAAACTTTGATATTTCCTAATAAAAAAAATATATTATGACTTGTTTGGCTTCTGTCAAGTTGTATATAATACTTATACATATAATAATGCAATTGAAATCAAGTTCATGAATTATTTGATCAATAAATTACATGGATCCGTCACAAATAAGATGAGGAATCTTCATATCGATAAAGATATATAGGATTACATCAATAATGTGTATTATATTTTACACTTCAAAATCTTAAAACAACTATTACTTATATGTTATGTATCGTTTAATCAACTCAACTCAACTTAATTAATTCTTGTGTGTTAATCTTATGTCCCAAGCCATTAAAAAAATATAATATCCTCACACCTTTAAATACCAAAACACTCATCCACATTCAACACATCAATCCATCTCTCTTTCTCAAACACAACACAGACATCGAGCCATGGGCAGTTTGATCGGTCATGTGCTTCCTGGCCTAGGTTTTTTCTTCATTGGGCTATGGCAATTGATAAACCACATCAAGCTCCACTCCCTTAACCCGAAATCATACACTGCAAAGATCTTCTTTCCCACAAAGAAGTCGAGGTATGGCGAACTCTACTTCATGATGGCGGGCAGCGCAATGTCCATTATGATGGAGCTCTTCATCGGTCCGGTCAAGCATCAACCGTTTGATGTTGACGGGACCATTCCCACGACCCATCTCCACAACTTCGAGCACGCTTCCATCTCATTGACCATATTCACTTACGCGGCTTTCGCTGTGATCTTGGATCGTTTTGGTCGTCCAAGTACTAAATATGGTATGACTCTATCACTCGGAGTTATTGCCTTCTGGCAAGAATACCTTCTCTTCCACCTCCACTCGACCGACCACATGGGTCTTGAGGGACATTATCATTGGTTCCTTCAAATTCTCATCATTGTCTCGTTCATCACCACTGTTCTCGGTATTCCTTACCAAAAGAGTTTCTTGATCAGCTTCGTTAGGTCATTCAGCATAGCTTTTCAGGGTATTTGGTACAATGTTATGGGAATAATGCTTTGGACCAAGGGCTTGATGCCTAAAGGTTGCTTCATGCATTTGGAGGAAGCTCACTACGTGGTGAGGTGTGAAACGGATGCTGCTCTAGACAGGGCTAAAGCGCTAACCACCCTTGAATTCAGTTGGTATTTGGTCATTTGTGTTATCATGGCAATGGGTTTGTACTTGTACATGATTAAGGTTTACCCGGAAAAAGAAGGGTACGAGTCTTTGGCTAAGTACGAGTTGGAAGATAATCATGACGAGAAGGAATTGGTTGACGATAAGGATGATGATGATACCGAAGCTCAGAAGAAGAACAGCAAACGTGGCCTCTTGAACGGATTTATTAAGACCGGCAAGGAATTCAAGGAATGATTATGACAAATGAGAAGGGAGTTATTGGGTATATCTAACTTAATTAATTAATGTTGCTTATGTTTATCGATCAATCTGTTCAAATTAAGCCTAACTTAGTACTAGAGTACTGATCTATGTTGGCTTTAAGGAGAACAGATTTGAATGTGTGCTTCTTTCCTTTGGTTAATTTGCATTCTATGGATTTTAATTACCTTACTTAACTCTGTTTTATGCTTAGTTTATACACTCCTTAAAATATACATATATATGTCAATTCAAGGGTAAATTCATGAGGGAAAGTTCCTAGAAACAAACAATTATTGAAAGAAAATTGAATTCCATGTGTTGATTAAAATTATGAATACTCAATCAACTTGTTCATCAAATGTATAGACTGTTTATGTAATAATTCATTGCATTTATTCAATCCATCTCAATGCCTTCTCTCAACCAAAATGCACAAAATCAGATACTACAGATTCATTCATCAACTGAAATAAGAACTAGAACAGTCATCATTGCATCAAACTTCATCATATTGCATTGAAACTTTGAAAGGAAAATCTAGTACAAAGTCAAATAACTAGAATAGAAATATATAGAAGGTATCTAAGTCATTAAATCATGTATTCATTTCATTCTAGACATTGAAAAACTGTAAATAGACCTTGGATAGTTGGGGAAGACAAAATTGAGCAGCTAGAATTGATGATGGACACCCCTTCTCCTCCAAGCACTTCTTCTTCTTCTTCTTCTCGGGAAGGAAATAAGTGCAACAATGGAGGTTCTCTCTTCTCTAGATTAGCTCTCGGAGGTGGAGGAAGGAAAATAGAAGTCCTAAAGAAGAAAACTCTCTCTGCCAAGAAATCTTTATTTCAATCATACCCTTTTGATCGAAATACATTTATGAGTGGTCTGGAATACGATCTTCATCGTCATCCAAGATCCAATCGTCGATCTTTGAAGAAATTCTGCATCTTCTACGCCAGCCGCCGCCCCTTCCTTCAACGGCCTTCAGCTCTTCTTTCTTTTCCTTTTATCTTTTTCTTTCATTTAAATTCACCCCCATTCTTTTAATATATTCACAAAGACCCCAAAAGCCCTAAAGGCCTTAGGGCTTTGTTTGAGGTCTGATCCACTTTCAAAATAAAATAGAAATAAGGCCTTGTTTGAAATCAGGTTATTTTAATTTTTATTTATTTTTATATTATTTTATATAATTCAATTTATTTTTTTTTTTAATTATTTGATTATGCTTGAATTTGGTATACTAATTTTGTATCTATACCATATACCTTACCGAAAGTTTCGATATAGGAAAAATTATACAATTACTGTACCGTTATTTTGGTATATCGAAATTTCGACGTAATACAAGTAACATCTCATTCATACCGAATATTGATGGTATACAGCAATTTTGGTACGGTATAAGTATTATACCGTTCATACCGAATAATATTGAAGTTTACTTATATTTTAATTATATTTTAAAATTTATGTTTTTATAATTAAATTAATATTAAATTTATTTAAAAAAAGAAATAAATTTATTAAATTTATTGAGAAAAAATATATATATTTGTAGAGTTAAAGACTCAAATTTATTTGGAAAATGAAATAATTTACTAAAATCGATTTATTCGTTAAAAAACAATAACTATGTGAGTTTAGTTTTGAAAAAATTAAAACTTATATATATTATAAATATTATTTCGGTATATATCGATATACTATAATTTTAAAAATCTCAGACATTTATTGTATTGATAATTTTTGTATCGACATTTTTTGGTATAAAAAAATCAATATTTTAATATTTTGTGGTAAAATAATTTCGGTATATTATTAAATTGCAATCTTTGTAGTTAGATATAAAAAAATAATTTTATTAACTCAAAATTTTATAAAAATTATAAAATTAAAAAGTTAAAACTAGTGTTTACACAATAGTTTGGACTTTTTAGATTGTAAATGTTTTTGTTATTTTGAATAACATATTATTAATGTATGTAATTAAATTATTTCTGAAGAATATATATTTTTTTAAATTATTATGTTTGAAATTTTAATATATTGAGTATGTTTTCTAATTGTAACTATTATTGTCTTTCTATTTATTAATATTTCCAATTAATAAATAATTAGTTAAACACAAAGACAAATCAATGAATTGGACGTGTCAAGGAAACTTTAGATAAGCTTATTGATAAAGGTAGTTTTGTTAATAATTTTGAAAAAATTATTAATGCTTTAAGTAACCTCCATATACTTTTATAAATCAATAAATTAAACAAAGTAATTAGAAGCCCCATTTTTATTTAATTATTTTATTTTTGGAAAAGTTAAGGTATTATTAAAATCGTTGAGAAAAACGACAAATTTACAGCAAAAATGACCAATTGATGGGAAAGATCGGCAAAATGCAGTTGAAGCTATAGTAAAATACAGAGCAAATTAATTAATTAATTAATTAATAATATCTAATACATTTGATTAGTACATGATAAGGCAAATGGATATACATGACTTTCTTGTTTGACACAATTTATTCATTGCAACTTATGACTTGTCACAAATTGCTGTAAATTATTTTATTTTATTGTTTTTGTATGAATGAGAGATTGTATAATACTGAATACTCTAATTAGGTTTATAAGTTAAGCTAAACTCTTCTAGATTTACTTTATTTTTAATAATTATTAACTTCTATCTTACATTTTAAATATTCATTTCTCATCCTTTTGTCGTTTTGAAGTTTTAATTTTACACAAAACTATCGTTATAATATATATTGTCGATCCTCAGTCTAAACTCAGTACAAAAATAAATCATATGAATAAAAATAGTTAAAATAAAGATGAATGTCTTCTGTTAACTTTAGTATTTCAAATTTGAAATGAACGAATAATTAGTTTTCTTGTAAAAAAAAAATGATTCGAGGGATCAGCCAGACCAATAAAAATGAAATTGTAATATTGTAACAACAAAGATAATTATTTTTTTATAAATCTAAATATTTCATTCAACCATAATGTAACACTAGAATCACAACTATCGTAAAAACATTTTAAAATAAAACTAAATAAACTAGTTTAAGTGTTAAAAGTTTTACTTAAAAAATTAAATATCATAATTTAAATTAAAACGTTGTAAGATAAAGTTAAAATCGTGCTAAATTACTAAATAAAAAAATGAATATTTCAATATAAATCATCACATAATAATATTATGACACAAATTGTAACAATTAAGGAACAATATTTTAGACCGGGTAATTAATTAATTTCTCATATTCCATATTACTATATAAATCAATCTCCTCTAGTTTAACATCACACTCAAAATACCAAGAAAGTTACATTTTCTCCCTTAAAATCAAGAATATGGGCAGCTTGATTGGGCATGTATTACCAGGGCTTGGTTTCTTTCTAATTGGTTTATGGCAATTGATAAACCACATCAAGATCCACGCTCGCAATCCAAACTCATATACTTCAGTTCCATTCTTCCCTATCAAGAAGTCGAGGTATGGAGAACTCTACTTCATGATGGCGGGGAGCACAATCTCCATTCTCATGGAACTCTTCGTTGGTCCAGTCAAACACCAACCGTTTGACACAGATGGAACTATCCCAACCACCCATCTCCATAACTTCGAGCACGCTTCAATATCTTTGACCATATTAACTTACGCAGTTTTCGCTGTGATCTTGGATCGTGTTGGGCGTCCTAGTTCCAAATATGGCATGACTCTTGCTATTGGAGTCTTGGCATTTTGGCAAGAGTACATCCTCTTTCACCTCCACTCGACCGACCACATGGGCTTGGAGGGTCATTACCATTGGTTCCTTCAAATTCTCATTCTTGTCTCGCTCATTACCACTGTCCTCGGTATTCCTTACCCAAAGAGTTTCTTGATCAGCTTTGTTAGGTCCTTCAGTATAGCTTTTCAAGGAATTTGGTACAATGTTATGGGAATCATGCTTTGGACAAAGGGTTTCATGCCTAAAGGTTGTTTCATGAACTTGGAGGATGCTCACTATGTGGTGAGGTGTAATACAAAAGACTCACTCGAAAGGGCTAAAGCCCTAACTACCCTTGAGTTTAGCTGGTACTTGGTCATTTGTGTTGTACTTACCATGTGTTTGTATTTGTACATGACCAAAGTCTATCCCGAAAAAGATGGGTATCAGGCATTGCCAAAGTTTAAACCAGATAACAATATTGATGAGAAGAAAGTTGAGGATGATGTTGAGCAAGAGAAGAAAAGAAATGCTTAGTTAAGAATGGTAAGAATTGATCTGAGTGCATGTTATCCATTACAATATTGGTTTTCATTCTACTACTAATTAATTTGCATTTGATGGATTAGGATGTTGTATCCTAATACTATACTTAATTTCTATGCATTAAATAGTTTATCATACACATGTAAAAGTTGTGATCTTTTACTATATCAATCCAAAGTGATTAATATATGGTTTAGTTGTTTGTTATGGTTGAGTCATTCAAAACATGTTTTCAAGATCTTATATTGTTTGTATTATCAGAAGATTAAATAATATTCTTAATACAAATTTTAACATTTTCAAAAGTTATGAAAAAGAAAAAAAAAATAGTGATCTCAAGGTTTTCAAATATTTACTAAAACATTTTGTATTTGAGAAACAACTTAACTAATTATCTCTTTGGAAAAATGGCAATCTTAATGTTCTACTATTTTGTTAATACAATCTTAAGGTAATATATTATTATAGTTTACCAATCACATGTGAAAAATGTTTATCATTTTGATTTATAGTTTTTGTATTTTACTAACACTAAATAATTTTTGTAGTCGATTCCACTAATAATGTCTTATATAGATATTGTTGTTCGAGATTTGATTCTTTCAATTTTATTAGTTTAGATGAGTTTATTTACACTTTTAATCATCTCTATATAATATATATATATATATATATATATGGAAAACTAACATTCAACTTGAAATTAAGTTTGTTTGACATGAGATTTGACAATATTATGGGGATTTTTGAGTGTTTGATCTTGAGATTAATTTGTGTGGTTAATTGATTTGGATATTTTACTTCTATGTCCAATTTTTATCATTTATTTTGATTTGTGATTTTCGTGTTTATTTGATCTCATGTATTGAACCTTTTTGTTATCAAGTCCGAGTTTCGATTATTGCCGTGAGTGAGTAGGTTTCTTAATCTGCTTGAATCTAAGATTTTTGAGTTTCGAATTTTATTATTTATTTTGAACTATACCTCATTTATTCTTACTTTCTACTTTAAGTAGGGTGTAATTCTTTTGGGTGTTAGATATGTTTTATCTACATTTATTTTATTCCTTTTTTGAAAAAATAACTGTACAAAAAAACAAACCTCAGAAAATCCCAGGAAACTACAATAGTTGCAGCATTTTATTATTTAACATAAAGAAAGTAATTTTTTTAATAAAGTAATATTAAGGGTTCCTGTATTTTATCAAATTTAAATAATTAAACCAATATTCATCTGAACTAATTATCAATCATTCTTTTCATTAAATTGTTAAAATTCAAGTATTAAAAACAATTTTAAAATTTACTCAAATAATATTGGTTTTCATCAACAAAACAAACAAGATAATTAAGTTATAAATCAAACAAACCCTTAATAAATAAATAAAAAAGACAAGGACAAAAAACAGGAAATCACGTCCCCAGTCCCCCTTCCTTCCCAAATAAAAATCATGATAAGTGTTGAAGCCAATTCTCCATTTCCATTGCCAACCCTCGAAGCTTCCTTCTTCTTCTTCCTCGATCACTCTTCATCTCTTTTCTCTCTCTCTCTAGACCTCCATGGAAATCATGGCGACGAATCAGAAAACCTTCCTCACTCTTCTCCTACTTTCCATTATCATTTCAGTCTCCTCCCAAATCGACCCGCCATTACCAATCCACGAGCTTCTACCCAAATACGGCCTTCCCACCGGCCTCTTTCCAGATTCAGTCAAATCCTATACTCTTTCTGAAGACGATCGGATTACCATCGAGCTCGGCAGCCCCTGCACGGTGGAATTCGAATACACCATCTGGTATGTATAAATAAAAATTGAATCTTTTTTTTAACATTATAATAAGAAATAATGAAACTATCTATCTTTAAAATGAACAACAGGTATGATAGCAGAATTACAGGGAAGCTTGGGTATGGATCGATAACAGGGCTGAAGGGTATTCAGTTACAGAGACTCTATGTTTGGTTTGATGTTAGCGATATCAGAATCGATTCGCCGCCTACGGACGACATTTACTTTCATATAATGATGTTTGATAATAGTCTTAATGTTGATCAGTTCAAGGCTGTTCGTTCTTGCTCCAAAAATGCTTGGAACCGTCTTTCTTCCAAACAGGGACGTTTTCAGGTTCTTATATCTTCAATTCTTCATCGATATCTAGATACTCGATTTAGTCTTAATTGGAAAACAAATCAACGATTTTTCTGGGTTTAATTTGCAGGAGGAAGCTTTTGATACTGATGACTCTAAAGCTCTGGTTACCGATGAGTGAAAGTATGGAGAAGCGCCGGCGACGGTTGCCGGAGAAGATCTTTAATTAGTTTGTATTATTATATGTCGTGTTTGTTACTAGTTGGCTTTTCATATTCAATGTTTTGGTTATTCACATATTTTTGTTTTTTTATTAATAAAGATCATTTAAAAAGTTATGAGGAAAATAAATTTGTAGATTAGAATTGAATGATTATTGGTATCATCATTTATAAAAATAAAAAATTAAATTAAAATTTATAATTATATATTTTGAAAATATATTTGTGCCTCTTATTTCATAACTCTTTTTATTACTATCTAAATCTAGTTTGGTTTCCAAGAGTTTTTATAGACAGTCTAATTTTTCTAAAATAAAATTATATACAATGATATTTTTATTATATATATAATTACTTTGTTTAAAAAATATTGGAGTTGGAGTTTGGAATTAATTGAAACAAATATTATTAAATTTGTTAATATATATATATATAATTAAAATATATTTAAAAATATTATTTTATTTAAATCAATATCTCAATAAGATATTATAAAAAGTATAATTTTTAAGTAAATTTTAAAAAAAAATCACACAAAACCGACTTCAACTCCGGAGCTGATCAAACCAAACAGGGTTCCAACTCCAACTCCAGAACTGAGCAAACCAAACAGGCATACATGAGAACATATCCATCTTTGGAATGTTTTTTCCTTCCAATTGTTTGGATTGACGCTTCATTCCTTTTATTTATAAAAAAAATAAGTTGCTTCATAAAAGATAAAGAATAAATAAATATATTAGTGATGTTATATATTTAAATGTGTTTAACCGTGGTTAAGCTAAATTAGGGTGGAAGCGGGATTATAGGGTGTAAATAAGTCGAATCGAGTATTATACTTTTTGAACTCGACTCGATTTGTATAATATATATTCGAACGAGTACCAAAGTTTATACTCGAACTCGGCTCGTTAACCATTCGAGCTATTCGAAAATTAAATTTTATTAATTAAAATTGCATATTTTCCTTGAAATTGATTTGTTACTTTGCCTAAAATGTTGAGAATCGAGCGTAACTCTTAATTCACTCAAAAATGACACATTTTTTTTAAAAAAAAAAATTAAAAAAAACATTATATATATAATTTTAAGTTCTTCACAATAAAATAAAAAAAAATTGACAAGGACACTTAATAATAATTAAACACTATAAATATCATTTTTCATTCTATTAATAGAGCGTCTATTTTACAGTTTTACTCTAATTTATACTTGAATCAATGATTGCAAATTACTTTAAAAATAAACACTCTTGCAAAGGAAGAATTTTATATAACAAGGCATAACAAAGAAATTGATTATGAATACTGATGATATTTGTGTCTATAACTGAGACTAGTTTATTATAAGTTTTCAATAAAAGTTTATTTCATTAAAAAAGTATAATAATAAATTAAAAAATAAGAAGAACTATTTTTATGCACACTCCAGTATGACAACTATAAACTACACAATCAGCTTGAAACAACCCTGCTAAAATAAATAATAGCGACGTAATACCAAAAGCTCAAAATCGCTGAAGAAAAAAAATGGTCTAAACAAACAAGGATAAACAACTGCAAAAATTGATGTCAATAAACTTGAAACAACTCAACCAATTCAAAAAAAAAATAACATCTATATCTCGGAATCTTTGCAATAATTTATACATAGACCAATTATAACATATCGTTTGAAATAGTAATATAATACAAAATATATAGCAGTGATAATTAGTTCCATAAGGAAGAAGATTAATTATATATGTGTATAAAACAAGTAACCACAAAAATTATAAAAGAATATATGATCTTTTTAAAAAAGTATATAAACTAAATTTAATATTTGACAATAAATGAAGGGCATATTTAATCTTCTTCCTCACTGAGCAATACTATAAAATGCGCTGCCATCAATACCCGGAAAATAAATATACATTAAATCTTCTTCAAATTAATCTGTTTCTAATGGCCGCATTCCCATTACTCTCTGTATACATTCTTCTATCTTTTCTATTGATTTCCGATATTCCTAATTGCTTGTCCGCCGGAAGACCGATCGAAGCTCCGGTGCCGACGGTCCATGAACTTCTCCAGCAATACGGGTTTCCAAAGGGTTTAATGCCCCGATCCGCCAAGGCCTACTCTCTGTCCGCCGATGGAACCTTCGAAGTGGAACTGGAAGGGACCTGCTACATCACATTCAAGAACCAGCTCGTTTATTACGATGCCACGATTAAAGGGAAACTGAGGCACGGCTCTGTTTCTAGTGTATCTGGAATCCAGACTAAGAAGTTCTTTTTGTGGGTTCCGGTCACTGCAATCAATGCCGACGAAACGTCCGGAATGCTTGAGTTTCACGTCGGAGCTTTGTCGGAGAAACTTCCGGCCAAACAGTTTGATAAAATTCATAATTGTGAGAAACAGGCTGGTGGTTGGCGTCAATCTGGAGTTTCAATCTGAGTCGGAGATGATGGTAAATTATTGTGTTTGATCCACAATAATGAACCATTTGTGGCGGGTTCGGAGCTTTCATGAATAATTAATTTCCTTATCTCCATCATAATATTATTATTTAAATTAATTATTTATTTGTACTCGGAGTTATATATAAGTTTTTCTTGTATTATTTGTACTCGGAATTAATATAAGTTTTTCTTGTATTTCTATATTATTTTTAATCAGATATTCAACCTTCGATAAGTTGTATTTTTTATATTAGGCTTTATTATTATTTAAATTATTTTTTATTTTGAAAATGTTTAATTTAATAAAATAAAAATTGTTTAAGAACAACAAAAACTTAACCAAAATAAAAAAAATAAAGCAAAAATATTTAAAAAAATAATAATAATAATAACAAATCTGACCCCAAAATTCATATAATCTCTTATATATCATTATTATTTGAACTAGCATATATCTCATGTATTTGAACGAGTAATAATATAAAAAAATGTAAAAATAATATTACCGTAAAAATATTTATGGGCGGGTCAACTTATAATTCGACTCAAATATTCATTTACTCTCACATATATCCAAATTAACCACCGCTCTCGACCCGGCAATTCGGACACTTTAAAAATTAAACATCATTGTATATATATATATATATATATATTAGTTAGTTAAAAAGTTAAACTTTTATTGTTAAAATGTTTCAGGTTTATCAAATTTGGTGTTAAATTTAAATATAAAGTGTTATTAGCCTAGTTAGTTAAAGTTTATAGACATTTTAAAAATTAAGCAAACATTATATATTTATATAAATAATTATTTTGTTATTTATTAATTCATCATTTCTCATATTTTTTATTAAATAATTAATTAAAATATATTTTATTTAATTTTTTATTAAATATTAATTTCATTTATATATTTTTATTAATAACTCAATTTTTATAACCCTATATCAAACCATAATGAATTATTTAAATAATTCAAATCCCAACATAATAAATAATTCAAATCCCAAACGCAATAAAATTATTATCTATGACTATTTGTTTATGACAAATATTTTATTTAAAATTATAATAAAATCAAACAGTGTGAAAGGAACTTCCAACCATTTTTTCCAATTGAGGCTTGATGTGTTGGAATGATTAACAACTGAATTTATGAATTATTGTAAATTATAAGTAAGAATATTATATATATATATATTTATAAAGTTGGTTAAATCATAAATATGTCAAAATTTTCTTTATAAACATTTTGTTTACTTGATAATAATAAAATGTGTTATATAAAAATATAAAATCGATTACACACAAGATAGGTTAATTTTTATCAATTTAAATATGACACATTATAACTTTATACAAAATTCATAAATTCAGTTGAAGGCAATCTTTATTGTGGATGAAAAAACAAACAAACAAACACTATAAATTAACACTTCTAGATTGATTCAACTCCTCCTCCTCCGATTTCATTCCATTTCCTTTCACCTTTCTTCAGACAATTGCGAATTTTGTCGAACTGCTTGGCCGGGATCTTCTCCGACAGAGGTCCGACGTGGAAGTCAAGCATTCCGGTTATCTCCTGGACATAGATTCCGGTGATGGGAACCCAAAAGAAGAACTTCTTTGTCTGGATCCCTGACATAATGAAAACAGAGCCATGCTTGAGCTTCCCTCTAATCACTTTATCAAAATAGACGAGATGCTGCTCCTTGAACTGGACATAGCAGATCCCTTCAAGCTCCACTTCGAAAGTTCCGTCGGCGGACAAAGTGTAGCCCTTGGCAGAACGGGGCATTAGTCCCCTTGGAAACCCGTATAGATGGAGAATTTCATGGACTGTCGGCGCCGGAAATTCGACCGCTCCTCCGCCGGACACACAATAATTGCCGATGAATATAAAATACAGAATGTAACGAGAGACTGATTGGGTTTTCAGAAGCGCCATTGATAGATACTAGATAGATAGAGAGAGGCAGAGAGATTTAAAGGGGTACATGTACATCTCTGTCAAGGCATTTTATATATAGGATTAATTGCTCAGTGAAGAAGAAGATTAAAATGGCCCCTGTTTTGTAACCAAAGATTCAAATAAGCTTTTATACTTTTCAAGTTATGCTTTGTCATAATTCATCCTCCTCCTCCTCCTAAAGAGTTCAAAATATATTTAAAGTAATTTTGAAAATTCATTGTTATAACATTCAAGTATACATTAGAGTAAAACAGACTCTCAAATAATTGAATGTTATATATAATAATTGTATTCATCAACTTGTCAATAACTCAAAACATATATATATAATATATATGA
The DNA here is from genome assembly GCF_907164915.1 of Impatiens glandulifera. NCBI lineage: Eukaryota > Viridiplantae > Streptophyta > Magnoliopsida > Ericales > Balsaminaceae > Impatiens > Impatiens glandulifera. The sequence goes on from NC_061863.1 coordinate 66,054,899, forward strand.
CTGAGGCAAACCAAAAAAAGTGAGCGAGGTACTGAGGTATAATACACCCCTATATTTAATGATATCATCAAAAGATAATATAGAAGTTCATAGCCAATTTCAATTTTTAAACCACATTCCAATTACTTTTCTCAATAATTTGTTACCATTATTTCCGTACTCATTTATTTAGTGATAGTGACAGCCTCAAATTATATTTGAAATGAGCTTAAAAATTTAGAAAAAAGTATGAACACGTAAGCTTTTGTCATATTTTATTTCTTTGTCAAAAATATTATTACATATTAAATATCTTTTAAATAATTTTATTAAAGAAAATTTTATTTTTATAAATCTCTATTAATCATAATTTTTTAAATAACTCATTATAAAAACAGACCTTAAGGTGATTAGGAAAATGTAAATGTTTTGTTTTTATAAGTGAATTAGGCATGCCACGATAATATGACCAACTTTTAGCAGTTCAGATTTTTTTTTTTTTAGTAATTTAAATACTAACACATTTTGACATTACGCAAATAAAATATTTTTTATTTATGAGTGAATAAGATAGACTTTACACAAATACAATATCTTACACTTACAAGAAAATAACACATTTTCAAACAAATAAATAGATATTCTTCACCATACATGTCATGGAATCATAGGGAACACTTGATTAAATATATTACTCTTGTGTGGATTAAAAACATTAGGTGTATTGTCTTAAAAATTATAAAAGTATAATATTACAAATTAAATAAATAAAGTACAATATATAAAACCAAATCCACAAAGTAAGAATTGATTTAAAGTATTTGTTCAACATATTTTTCTTAAAGAAGTTATAACGTCTATTTTATACTGAAAATATTATAAATAGTTATATCTGAGATCATACGGATCTAGTCATGTTGAAGCATTGAAATTACTTAGGTGTTAAACTTATTAAACGTACATAATCTATTACCGTGAGAAGTCATGATTAAAATTATTAATAAAATATATTTTTTAAAGAATTAAGAAGTAGTTAGTTTATTGTGATGTCGAAAATTATGAACGTAGGGTTTCATTTAAGATGATTGAAGGACAAAACAATATAGTTATTCAAGTGTGTTATTGTGTTAAATAATATATGAACAATAAAAAATTTATATTGAAATAAATTAGTTAATCATCGTACCAACTAATTTTATTAACTTTATCATAGGAATAAAATTATTTAATTCAATTAATTGCATTTTCATAACAATTGCATTTCAATATATAAATCTCAATGAGTGACTCAAAGTATGTCAAACCAACTAGAAACACAATAAATATTAACAACTTAATAGACAAAATTGAAAATATAAAATAAAATACTCACTAACAAATAATATAAAGAATAATAATAAATAATGTGGAAGGAGATTAATGAATTCACCTACCATTTAGTCTTTTATTTTTATTTTAAACAAATAGTTTTTCATTTTTATTTAGTTGATCAATAATAATTTAATAAATTGACAAATAGTTTGATTGAAAATTTTCTTATTTGTATGAAATTAATATCCCATTTAATTAACTTATTCAATAAAAAAATATAAATATAGCAATTTATTTTTAATAACAATTAAATACACTTTGCAAGTAAATTTGTTTAGATTTATAGGAAATTAATAACAAAAAGCATTTTATATATGATTTATCATAAACATAATATTATATTATGATATTTTTTTTCTGTATGAAAAACACATTAATTCGATTTTATTATTTTGAATGGGAATTGTGGGTCGGTACGGTATACCTTAATTTTTTATTCATACCTTATACTTTACTTAAAACTTCGGTATAAAAAAATGCATACATTTACCTTACCTTGATTTCGGTAACCTTGCTTTCGGTATACCTTAATTTCGGTACGGTATCGGTATATACCTTTGATACCTAAAAAATATATTAACTTAAACAAAAAATAATTTAATATGATTAATACATAAACGTTACACAAAACAAAAAATTAAAGATATTTATGATAAAATAAATATTGCTTATAAAATCTAACATTCTTAAAAACTAGCAAATGTTAATAATTAAAATTAATTACAAAAATATTATAATCTTCAAGTTAGACTAAAGTGGAGGCGAGAGAGTGAGATTCAGAACGGTCTTTAGTTGCATCTGCAATTTGATTTTATAAATTGATAAAACAATTCAAATTAGATAATGATAATAAATATTAGTTAATTTAGACTTAATTAATAAATAAAAACTCACTCTTTTCAATTTCTTTGAACAATTCAAGTTCATCATCGGTAGGATCTTTCCATAAGTTGAATTCTTCTCCTTTTAGTCAATCATTTGTGCACACCAATGCCTCCACCATTTTAGAACTCAAACTGATCCTAAAAGGATTCACTATCCTTTTACCCAAGCTAAAAACAGACTCACTAGCCACCGTTGATGATAGAATTGTAAAAATATCCTTGCCAATAATTGAAAGGATTTGGTACCTAGTTTCACTTGCTTTCCAAAACTCCAAGAGATTGAAAGTTTGGTTGAATCTTTTTTCAATCTCATCGACAAGGTATTTATCTACTTCATTGGATATCTCTCGATGTTGTTCTTCTTCATTTTGGGCTTCCACATCATCGAACGATTCATCGTAAAGACCACCACCAACAACATTAACATCACTACCATTGTACTCTATTTGCATACTTTGACTCTCAACATTTGAATTATCGTGTATTCTTTTATATTTTGTCCACAAAGTTGTCAAATCTTGTTTAACCTTATCGACAAACTCTTGAACCTTTGTATCACCTATCAATTTTTTTATACTAACTTTAATCATTTGAAGGTTGTTCCTAGGGTCCAAAATATTAGGAATGTTTGTTTTGAAAATAAAGAAATCAAACAATTTATAGTGAAATAAAATTAGTTTTATATCTTATAAAATATAATTTGAAGAGATTGCATTATATTTTTAGTTGATTTCTAAAAATTATGATTTTCTAATTAAATTAATATCAAGTTTATTTATTTAGTATTATATAATATATATTTTTTAATTTATAAATATTATTTCGGTATTTCGGTATAACTCGATATACCAAAATTTTGAAAATCTCATATTTTTATCTTACAAATAATTTCGCTAACGATATCATACCTTAACTTTTTTTCGGTATACCTAAAATATCGATATTTTCGATAAATTACGGTACGGAATTTTCGATATACCTATAATATCGATAATTTTGCCACCCCTAAGAATTCAATTTATTCCTTGTAATTTAGTTTCGAATTCATATAATGGAACATTTTTGCTGAAATTTCCAAACAAACAAACACTAGATTGATCCAACTCCTCCGATCTCATTCCCTCCACCCTGCTTCTGGCATGTATATAGTTGATCTTATTAAAATACAGAAATCCAATCCTTCAACTTGCCTTAAATCATTGTTTATCTCCATGTATTCATTTTTCTAAGTGTAAACCATTTGTGAATTTAATTCCCAAGTTTAATTTAAAGCTGTAAATTTTGAATTATGCACCAAATCGTTGCCATTTCAAAAAGTTCAATAAAAAGTTAAAAATTTATTTTGTAATGGTATACATCTGCAAAACAGCAATGCTAAACTTGGTTTTGTGAATAAGTGACATTTTGTTCATGTATTGCGCCATGCTATCGACAATTGTTCATATATATTTTACTCAACAATAGAAGTAAATTACATAGACTAAGATACATATGAATGATTCTTTTTCAAAACAGGTAAAACTTCATCATTTTTGAACTGTGAGTAATTAGATACCAGTCCAAATAATCTAAAGTTAGAATGATTTGAAAATCTCTCTTTATCCAAAATCCAATATCCATCCATCATCCCCTAAAATCATAATAATGCGAGAGTTTTAATAAATCTAGGGTTTACAGAGAGCCAAAGGGAAGGGGGGGATCTAAACCAAGTCTGGAATAAAATTAAAATGAACAAAAAAGAGTAATAAAACAAACTATAAGTAAGGGAGACAAATTGGCTAAATATCAAAAGAACATCATCTCTATATTTTTTTGACATAATCATAAATTACCAATTTAGTCCCAAGCACTGGTAACACCTGCACCATATCCTCCACCTCCTCCACCACCACCACCACTGTAACCTCCGCCAGTCGAACCACCATACCCGCCCGAACTACCACCATAGTAATCACCACCACCGCCTCCTCCGCCACCCCTGTTGTTATAACCGGAGTCCCTCCTGAAATCGCGGCCTCCAAACCGACCACCGCCGCCTGAGCGACGATTCTTCCCTCCTCCAAATGTGGATCTGACAGCATAGCGCGAAAGCCAAGCCGGAACTTCTTGATTGGCCTCTTGCATTAAGTCGGATAAAGACCTTGCGAGGGAAGTGTTGTTATCGTTGAAGAAGGCAGTGGCGAGACCCGACTTCCCAGCACGCCCTGTTCGTCCTATTCGGTGGACGTAATCATCAATGTCGTTTGGAAGGTCGAAGTTCACCACATGGGCAACATGGGGTATGTCCAGACCTCGAGCAGCTACATCCGTTGCAACAAGAATTGGGGTGTTGCCACTTTTGAAGGATCTCAGAGCCTGTTCTCTTTCCTGAAAAAGGACCATTTTTGTAGAAACCAGAACAGATTTCATTTCCATTTTTAACTTGTAAAAAAGATGAACCAATAACACAGTCCGCGTAGTTTTAATTCAAATCAATGCAGGCAGGTATTTCAAACAGACTTATGAAACCAAGAAAATCAAGTAATGGACTTAATTGTTATTGCAATTTATAATGAAGATTCAGGAATAATATACATTTGTTATGTATGTAAATGATTAGATAATGATGCACATAAAAGAATATGGAAGAACGAAGATCATGATACAAAAAATGATCTTTATACAAATGAAGCAAAAAAATCACATAGTTTGGATCATGATCCACAAAATCATCTTTAAATGAAGTCAAAATTCACATTGTTAGCCAAGGTACCCGTGATCTTCATGGGCCGGGAATCAATGGAACACCGAATCAATTTTATAAAAAAAATTTGTCATTATTATTATCCTAGAAAATATATAATTTGGATCATAATGCACATAAAAGAATATGAGGATCAAGATACAGAAAGTAATCATTATACAAATTAAGCAAAGAAAAATCACACAATAATCTAGATCATGATCCAAAAAATAAATTTTATATTAAATGAAGTTTAATTTCATATTAATAGCCAGAAAATATATAATCTGAATAAAATGATCCTTATTTTAAAAGTCAAATCACATTATTATTATGTCAGCAAATATATAATATGGATCATGATATGCAAAAGAATCTTGTATCAAACAGAAATTTTTCAATGGGACAGTGAGTGCACAAGATTGTGACAAAATAACAGTTTTCAAATAGGCTCAATAATAACCACATTAAGAAGAAAATGTAATAAGATACTTGAGCACAAACATGTTATACCTTTGGAAAGAAAAATGAAAAAGGCAATTTGAGGATCCCACATATTTTCAAGGATACTCGATGTACAAACTTATTAATATCGCAAAAAACTACTATTCGCATTTATTCTTCATTCTAACACCAGAATGTAGATTTAATCTTATCATAACAGGAGAGAACAAAGGAAAATAAAGGTTAAGATTTTATCATGATTTTCAAATGGGCCGAAAAAGTTACCTGTTGTGTTCTGTCGCCATGAATAGTAGTAGCGGGAAAACCGTTCATGGTCAACCAGTGTTCTAATGCATCAGCTCCTTTCTTTGTCTCCACAAAAACCAAAGTTAGAGATTGCTGCAAAAATTCATACACAAAAGACTTTTAGCAAAAACAGATCAAGCAAAAGATGGTGTCAGCAGCTATAAGCAAAAGATAGAGCCTTTAAGAAAAAATTATATGCATTTCCCCATCCAGACAAGACCAAAAACAACTCGAAGAGGTCCATAAGATGCAGCCTTCCCATACCTTCCCTTGTGTGCCATTGGCCCTTTGTGCATGTAAGAGGTCCATAAGATGGCTTCTCTTGTCAGACTCGTGAACAAATTCCACTCTTTGAACGATCAAATCAGTACTTGATCCAACTCTTCCAACAGCCAGAAAAATGTATCCTGAAAGAAAATCTGAAGCCAACCTCTGTATGCATACAATATAAATTAGGTATCAATAAACTGCATCTCGATAAAATCTTTATTATTTTTTCATATCAAATTGCTCAGAACTAATAACAACAAAGAGATGATCTAACAACTGCCTATACATTTTACAAAAAATGAATATGAAAAAAAAATAGACCTGTATTTCTTTAGGAAATGTGGCACTGAAAAGCATTGTCTGCCTAACACCTGGTGGAGGCATATCCATCTGTTCAACAATTTTTCTTATTTGAGGCTCGAAACCCATGTCTAACATTCTATCCGCTTCATCCAAAGCCAAATAGTGGATCATCTCTAATGAAACTCTTGCTCTTTCCAGCAAATCCACCAACCGCCCAGGTGTTGCAACAAGTATATCAACACCTCTCTCCAATTCCCGCAGCTGTCAACATGTAACAATACGTAAATGGATGAGATTATGTTTCGAAACAAAACTTAGGCCGTGTTTGATGAAGGATTACTTATCCCATTCATCAATCAAATCATGAACTATAATAATCTTTAATTTTCATAACATTTTGAAATAGTAAATACAAAGGATACTTAAATAATCCATCTTTTCATCAAACAAGCTGTTAGTCAGAAACAGATTTAAAAATTTATTGGTTGTTTTTCATTTAGATTCAGATCTGAATACAAAGGCAGAATTATAAATGTTGCCAAATGGTCTGTAAAGACTTAATACTCGTACGAACTTCAAAAGTAACAGATGATGAATATCCCTCCCCCATTGGAAACAAAAGTAACATGGAAAGAAATCTAAGACACAACTAGCTAACCTGGTTATTGATAGGTGCTCCACCATAAGCAACCACAACCTTAACACCGGTTTGATACGCAAATTTCTTAGCCTCGTCATGAATCTGCAAGATAACTCAGAAATGTTTCAGGAAAACTAACTGGTTCATCACAACCCAAACATAAATAAGAAGAAAGAAATGTCTCACTTGCATAGACAGTTCCCTGGTTGGAGAAAGGATAAGAGCGAGCGGGAAAGCAACACGACCACGGGGCCGTCTGTGAGCAACCTGACTCTTCATAATTCCGCTAATAATCGGGAAACAAAAGGCAGCTGTCTTTCCCGATCCAGTCTGAGCACAAGCCATCAGATCTCGTCCTGCAAGGGAGATTGGAATTGCATGACGTTGAACAGGGGTAGGTTTCACATACTTGCACCTCCTTATATTCTCATTAAGTTCATTCCCCAGGTCTATCTCTGCAAAAGTATTCACAGGCGGAGGAACATTATCACCGCTAGTTTCAACAGGAATATCTTCATAAGCATCGAAGTTTATTCCAGTGTTTTGATCATCAGAAACATCTGGTTCAGCATTATCTTCTTCTGCAAATGGGTTAACCTCACGGTCCCTTCCCCGATCCCAGCCTCCACCACCACCACGGCCGCCACCACCATAACCAGATCGACCGTAATCATTCCTAGGATTCCCAAAACGGCTCCCACCAGAGGGAGCACCATACCCAGATGCAGGACCACCATACCCAGATGCAGGGCCACCATAGCCTGTTCCTGGAGCTTGTGCAGACTCAGAAGAAGGGGGACGATTGCGGAGATGAGGAGGAACATAGGCAGAACGTTGAGGTGCAGAAGTTGTACTACCTACAACCCCATTGTTAGCAGAAGCCCCAGCCGCAGCATTATCAGCTGCAGCTACAGAATCAGCCCATGAAGAACGCATAGCCAAACAGGAATTCAGGGTTGTTTTTCAGAAGAAATCTGGGAATCCTGAACTAAAACCAGGGCTTTGAATCTTTGCAGATGAAATCCTAAATCGATGCCGAATAATCCTTCTTGAAGTCTCCAACAATTCAAGTCAACAACGCGTATCTCGAACCAAAAGAAGAATCTCTGATCAAACAAACAAGAATCACATCCAAGAAAAACAAAACAACATTAAGAAGATAACTTTGGCAATGTAAAAAGCAACATGCATCAAACCTAGACGATCTGTGATATGAAGTCAACCAAATAGCGAAATAAAGGGAAACCCATTAAAAAGCTCACAATTTTGCACAAGGAAGAGTCAAGAAAGACGAAGAATAAGCAAAGAACACGGCCGAATGCGGGCGTGAAGGGGGAGGGGGAGAGAAATAAAGGGAAAGTACCCTAGAGACGACGATGACGGACGCAAATTGAAACCCTAATAGTTTTGCCGATATACGGTGAGATGGCGATAACTAAAATATCTAATAATTTATTCTCCTCCGTCTCTCTCTCTCCTTTGTCTTCCTCTTTCTCTCTCTAAAAGCCTAAAAACAAATAGTAAGAAAAAGAAGACTGTGTTTTTCAATTGATTTTCAACGAAGCATCAAAAAATCCTTTTTCTAGGGTAGGGTATTTCGCTTTCCCCTCCTCAAATGGAGGTCATTAGAGATCTTTGCGTATTTTCTTTCATTATTTATAATAATAATAATAATAATTGAATCATTCTAATATTTTATCAAAATTAATTATAAATTAACTAAAATCATAATAAGTTTATTTAATATATTAAATATTAACTATTTTTTAAATTTTTTTAAGAGAAAAAATTATAGTAGGTACCCTCAATAAAATATAAAATATGAGACATTTTGAATAATTATATGCTCTAACTTAAAATTATAATATTTTTAATGAAAAATAAATTTAAAAATATTTTTTCTTTTTAATAAGACTTTTGGCTTCGTCATTTAAATTCATAATAATATTTTGTTTTATTTGTTATAAGAATTGTTTTAAATATTATTTATAGAAATAAAATATTATATATTTTTTAAAATATGATTATATTTATTAAAAGAAATATCATAATAATAAATCATCAGAATCATGATCAGAATATATTATTGTAATTTATAAATATATATATATATAAGAATTTTTCTAAAGCATTATATATATATATATCATAAAATAACAGGCTGTTTTTATTTTACATATAAATAGGAATAAATTAATTATTGGAATTGAATAATAGTAAAAGGTAATATATTAGTAATCCTATGTAATATTCATGTTAACATTAGTAAATTTTACTCTTTTTTTCTATGAAACATTAAGATTTTTTTTTTAAATGCTTGTTTTGATTATTCAAAGTTTATTTAAATAAACTCGAGTTCCTCATAAATAAAATAAAAATATTGACTTTTTAATTAATAAATATCTCATCTAAACAAATTGAATATTTCTCACTAAAATATTTTGATTTAAAATAGCTGAGTCAAAAATCTTCTTCGAAATAAATCAAAAATATAATATAAGAGTTATATGGATGTATACCAACTTTCTAAAATAAAATAAAAATTATAATTTTACCATTAAAAGTTTTTTTTTCCTACTATATGATACAAATTGTTTGATTTGAAACTAGATAAAAGGCCGCGTGCTAACTAGTTAGCAAATTGCGTCCTCCAAAACAAACAGACGCAAGGAAAAGCAACGCGTTTGCAAATAAATATTGCTGCGGCCTAGTTTGATTTGGAGTTTAATTCGTATATATTTTTCTTTTAAAACAACTCAAAATACCAAACACCCTCTAAGCTAACTACGTTGTATTTGAGTCCCTCTATATTATTAATATATATTTTATGACAGCAAACAGTTTAAAGGGAGCAATCGTGGGCTCTACTGCTACTCGTATCTATAATCTAGATCTTCTTTCAGAAATAATTATTTATTATTATTTTTAAAAACTATAACACCCCACAAAGAATAAATTATTTCTCATAAATTTATTGAATCTACACAAGCCTTGTTTGATGAATAAATTATTTAGATAAATTATAGTTTTTTCAAATAACATTTGTTTCATTGAATTGGTAAAAATTAGTTTAATTTTTTTTATTCCTTATTTACCCTTATCTCTCTCCTCTCCCTGTATATATTAATTAATAATATTTTTTTAAAATATTTAATTTATATTAAATAAAATTTTAAAATATAATAAAAAAATTATTAAAAAATTATATATATTAATATTAACTTTTATTAATAAATAAATAAAAATTTAAATAACTACTAATTTTATAAATTACTACTATTAAAATTTAAATATTAGATTAGATAATATATTATGTTATAATTTTATTTATATTATAAATTTATTTTAATTAATATAATTTTTTAAATAAAAGAATTTCTTAATTAATATAATTTATATTAAATATTATTTTAGATAATATATAAATTTATTTTAATTAATATAATTTAAATTAATTAATATATTTATTTAGGAGGATCGTTTAAAGTTAGTCTATATATAAAAAAAAAAATTAGAATAAATTTCTTTATAAATATTTAATTTAGATGAGGTATATGTATAAATTAATTAACATTTGTTATTCAAATATATTAACTTTATTTTTTAATATAATTATTTATTTATTTGAATTATTTAAAATTTAAATATTATATTAGATAATAGGATAGGTTATAGTCATATTTATATCCTATTTATTTTTATTTAAAGTAATTAATAAAAATATTAAAATAAAATAATTTTAGAATTTAATTTATATTAAAATAAATTTTAAAATATAATAAAATAAATATTATATATATATATATATATATTAAAGTGAACTTTTATTTAATATATATATTAATATTAAATTTAATTAGAAAATAATTTTAGTATTTAAAAGATAAAATTAATTGATTAGATGATTGATATAATGTTTGTGTTTAGGATAAAAATTAGGTTTTATTCTAATAACCTTTCATCAAACAAGCTTATGTATTCCCTTATAATTGTTAAAAATGTTATAGAAAAAACATGAGAATATATTTTTCATAATAAATATATATTATCAATAAAAATAAACTACACCCCACATAAAAAATAATTACGTTTTGAAATAATTTGTAATGATAAATTTACAAATGAGCTCTCAAAGAAAAAATAATATAGTGTCACAAAATCATTCCATATATTATAAAATTGAGTCATGTAAAAAGAATTCATGTTATTACTTATCACCCTACTACAATATGTTCATATATCTTTAATAGACACTCTTTCAACCTTCACACTTTTACTAAATATGTCTTTCTCAAATAAGGATGAAAATGAAGCGGATTGGGACGAAAAATACGTTTGTTATTTTCGTCTCATTATACTTTGAAAAATTATTTTTATTACTATTCCCGTCTCATTCGGTTTCAAAAAATTACTCAGGACACTGTTATATCATATTATTTAAAAAAATATTTCATCAAATTATATAAACAAAATTTTTAATATTATATATATTATAATATATTAAAAAATTATAATATTATAAAAATAAATTTAAAAATCTTATAAAATATGAAGAAAAAAATATTAGTGATGTTATATATATAATTATCTTTATAGTGAGATCAAGTCCATCGGAATAAAGTCGGGGCGGGTGACACAAATATCATTTTTGGTCAACTACCGATCAAACAGAAAAAAAAAATACTCCTAACACGAGGTAATTCAGATCGAAAGTAATTAAGTTGAAAACTGCATTACGGTTTATAATTTCATCCTAGTATCGAATATAAGTTTTAACATAAAATATCCATTTAATAAAAAATAAGTAAAGTAAAAAATATAACATAATAAAAAAACTTAAAAAAATATGAAAAATTATAAAATATAATGATACTGTGAATCATTTTTAACGACCATTTCAACTTGATAGTCACTATAAAAAACATTAATCTTGTAAATATTTTAATCACCTTAATTAATGTCTCTTTATAGTTACCTACGATATTCAGCGTAACTCACTAAACCGAGATTAAAAATTCTTCATAAAATTTTACGCATATTTCTCCCCATTCTCAAAATAAACATTTTAAGAGGACAAACATATATAGACATAATTATATTTAATAATAATTTGGCACTGAAATAAGAGCAATTCGATAAGGACTATAAATATATTATATATTGGTAGTTAAAATATCTTTAGAAAATAAATTATAGTTTAATATATATATATATATATAAATAATATTTAAAGAGCCGTAAATATAAGGATTCTTTAAAAGGGAAATTTGATGAAATGGCCTTACTAATAGCCTTAATTTCAAAAAAGGTCGCGCCCGATAATGTTTGCAAAATGAGCCTTTTTGTCCTGCGAAAAGTCTGTAATACTCCTCGCACGCTTGTTTTACCTCTAAATTACGAGAAATGCAATTCACGCATTTTCATCTAAAAAGCGTGAGTTGATTAACGCGTTTTAGATGAAAATGCATGAATGATATATTTTTCGCATTTGGTATTTCTCGCATTTGATGTATTTATCGAATTTGATATTTCTCGTATTTGGAGGTGAAATTGAAGATCTGAATCATCGAAGGAGACAGATTCTTCAGAAGTTACAGATTTGCTTTGGAGGGGGAGGAAGACAAGATAATAATAATAATAAATTTGTATTGCGTTTTGCTTCTGTTTCCGATTTGCAGATGTTCTATCTGATTTCCATGTATTATTGTTTTCCATTCGATAAACCATCGATTCCTTCTCAATCGTTTAATACTGGTCGACCCATTTGAGTTTCTGATCTTAAGGGTTGTTTAAAACATTATCAAACCAGATCATTCTTAGCCAAGATGGCGCAGTTTCAGACCGTGGCTTTCGTTCCTGTCAAATCGGGTGTAGTTGAATTGAATTGTTCAATGAGATCATTTCTAGAAGATCAGAGTATCATTCAATTGGTTAAATCTCAATTCAAAGCTTATCACGCCGTACAGGGAAAAGCTTCGCCGAGGATATTCGGACAAAATCTAACCATTGGGAAATCACTTCTTCCAACCACGATCAGTTTTTCGCCTAAGGTAGAAGACGACTTTGTTTTCTCGCCGGAGAACGTTACCGGCGAAGTAGATCACGGGCATGATGAGTTATCGTCGTCTTTACTAAATTCAAATTCAAACGATAAGAAGCCAAGGAAAAGAGGAAGGAAACCTACAAATACGAGAAATATACCAAATGCGAGAAATACATCAAATAAGAGAAATATATCAAATAAGAGAAATATACCATTCACGCATTTTCATCTAAAACGCGTTAATCAACTCACACTTTTTAGATGAAAATGCGTGAATGACATTTCTCGTAATTGAGCGGTAAAACAGGCGCGCAAGGAGTATTACATATTTTTTGCAGGGCAAAAAGACCCATTTTGTAAACATTATCAAGAGCAGACCTTTTTTGGAATTAAGGCCATTAGGGCCATTTCATCAATTTTCCCTTTAAAATTGATTAAGTGAATTACTTTAACAAAATGATATTACTTGATTTTAAATTTAATTAATTTAAATATCTTATAATTTTTTTTTTAAAATTTAAAAGAGAGGTGTGACTTTCACACTAACTTCCTACCTTTAACAAAAAAAAAAAAAAAAAAAAAAAAAAAAAATCAAAAAATATATATTTTAAAATTTAAAATCATTTTTCAAAATTCATTAGAACTCTAACACAAACTACTTAACGAGCTATTGGCTGATAGCCATTGACATGGAATCATTTCTGCCGATTAAAGGGAAATATAAAAATAAAAGAATGAAAAAATAAAACAACAGCAAATAGACAAATATTTTTATATTTATAGGTAGAATGTTAATGCTTGTTTAATTTAGGGTTTTTAGTGACAATCTCAAATTGTTATTTTTAGAGAATTTCAAAATGTAGGTTTCAGTTTATTAATTGGTTCATTTAGTTTGGATAGAAGATTATTAAGTTGATTTGGTTAATTATACTATTTAGCAAAAACAAAATAAAATTATTCTAAATAATGCAAGTATAAAATATATTTAATTTTTTTTAATAAATAATAATAAACAAAGTATATTTTTCGAGGGAAAAGAACAGTATTCGTCTCTCTTTCTCTCTCTCTCTCTCACTCACTCTGTGTGAGGCAAGAAGACGTCTTGAGAGTTGCATAATCCTAGGGTTTCAAAGAGTTCTTGGATCTGGGATTTGGGGAAGATTAAGGCAAAGGAAGTAGAAAATGAGCTTCGATCCGGTTCCTTCGACTACTCATGGCAACCTTGATGAGCAGATTGCTCAGCTCATGCAGTGCAAGCCTTTGTCCGAGCAAGAGGTTCACTCTCGATCTTTCTATATCATTTCTCATTGAATTCTCTGGTTCTTGAGGATTCTTGTTGATCAGAGTCGAATTTCTTAACTGGCGCGTTTTTGTTACTCTATAGGCGAAATTCATTGGTTGTTTTTCTTGTTTGGCGTCTCTATGTCAAATTTTAGGGAAATTCTTATCACATGCGCAAATTAAGCTGAAAATTGTACAAATCAGGATTTGTCTAATTTGTGAAATTATAGGAAATCACGAGGAGAAAATATAAAACGGTTATTTGAATTACACCCGTGTTCATAAATGTGAATCTAGTTATCGACCACTGACAGACATCATACATCTTGAAATCTTGAAATGAGAAAATTGATGAATGTTCTGGTGAAGCAGACATAGAGGGCTTGGGGTGGTATACAATGATACATCTGATAGGTTGTCAATTGTTAAAAGGTGTTAATCTGGGCTGGTACAACTGATATTTCCATTTTTTTCTCTCTTTTTTATTTCTACAAAATGAATTTTTCCTGTTAGCTTTTGCAAATAATGAACTTCCTCTATAGCATATTGCATTCTTCTGTGGAGCTCAGATTTTTGCATCCGATTCCACAATAGCCTGTTCTAGAGCTGTGCTTTAACAATTAATACCTGTTGACATTCTTGAAGCTGAAGGCATAGTTATAGGTTTTGTCTTAGTTTGGTTGATGTTAGCTTTGAACACACTACATAATGAGGCGTTATCAAAATTTGACTTCTTAATAGCTATGTTAATTGAGCCGTATAAATAGCACTTATGCCTACTTACATTTTACCAAGTCATCTTTGTTGTAACTCATTTTGAAATTTTAGCTTGCATATCTTTTTGTTTATTATTTTTCTTATTTCTCTAAATGTATAATGGCAGAATCATGTTCTCAGTTATTCTGTTTCCATATTAGGAAGTTGTTCTTAGGCGATATCATATTTATTTTCTGTTTGTTGCAGGTTAGGGGCTTGTGCGAGAAGGCCAAGGAGATTCTAATGGAGGAAAGCAATGTTCAGGTCATTTTAACAATGCCTTCAATTTGGCTATTTTTGGTATCTGCAAGGTTACTTTTTGGCGGTTATTATTATATATGTTGAAGCTCACACCATCCCTTTTTTTATGCATCCAAGTTGTACTTAAATAAAAGTTGAAAATTCCAAGTAAGTCTAAAAGAACTTTATAATCAGATATGATGTTGATAATTTAGAGAACCTTTGCACAATTAACTCTCATAAATCTATTAGTTATTATTGATTGAGGTTGCTACTATGTTTTCACGCTTGTACTAAGTAATGGAGAAGAATTCCTCACTCAAATATGCTGTCTATATATATATATATATATATATATATATATATATATATATATTCTAAAATAGTAATTTATCTGTTTCCATTTTTTATTCATGTTCAGCCTGTGAAAAGCCCTGTGACAATTTGCGGTGATATTCATGGGCAATTCCATGATCTTGCAGAGCTTTTTCGGATTGGAGGAAAGGTACTCTCACTTTATCACATTTTCTGCTTGACTTGCATAAGAAGATTATTATGTTTTATTATGATTACTCATCTGATATTGCTGCCCATGATCAATATGCTTTTGAGTGTGACAATGTGCTGGGCTGTTCTCTTACTCTAAGAATATGTATTAGTCTCTGCATTTGAATTGTCTCTTCCAGACAAGGTCGTGTTGCTTACTCACTTCAATTTTGTTGAGCATCCTTTTGTGCTTCAAATCTTACCATCTTTGTAGCATTGTATGACTAAGTGATTGATTATTAGAATTGGACTAAAACCAAAATTGATGAAACATCTTTACTAGTGGAGTTTCTTTTGTAGTATCTGACATTGTTGATGTAAATGAACTTTTATCTTTTCCCTTCTCTTTGTAGCATCTATACCAGTATAAAATTTCAGTAATGAAGCATTTTTACTAGTAGTAGTATTGTATTCCATTGAGTGTAGGTGCGGACTTCTCTCTAGCTCACTGTTTTGCAGATGTACAAAATTAACCTGGCGATGTCTTTCAGAGCAACACTGCTCAAAACTCCCAATGTTCATTTGCATTTTGAACATAGAATAAGAATTTTCAAAGCTAGTTTGAATTTGCTGATAGGAAGAGGGGAACAAGATTTTATGTATACTTGGATTTCCCCATATGTGAAATAGAATAAAGATACAAACCTTATCATTGTTAAAAGAAAATCGTTGATTAGAAAGCATATACACGTGGTTTTAAAAACAATATATATATATACATGTGGTATTGAAAATTGCATCGTCCCATATACTTTTGGTTTGTGTGCTGAGTTGCATCCTCATGAGAAGTTTTAGCTTTTGATGTTCCTTCTGGCATCAATACTGCAACTTAATGCATTCTTCTTTTTCACCTATTTCTGGTTCTAGATGACTTCTAAAGTTTGACTTAGTGCCCACTTACTAAGTCTACAAGTACATTCCCTGCTAAACACCTTGTCTCTAATTTGTTTGCTTATTTGTCACCTTAGTTTTGTTGTCCAATACATGGGTTCCTTAGTTTAAGATGAAATCCTAAGAAATAAGGGTTGCTAATATGGGTTTAGGGTTTGTCGTTTTATTTTTGAAAGCGTACTTTGGTGCAATTTTCTCTACTCGAGAGCAAGATGAGAGTTTGTCATTTCATTTATTTTTGTAAGTGTACTTTGATGCCTTTTTTAAAAAATTAACTGAAATGATATGATATGAAGAAATTGAAATGTAACATAGAATTGAAGAGATTGTTAACAAACCAGGAGACAAGAACTTAGGAAAACTGCCACCAACTTTATTCACACCGATACAATACTAATCTTCTACTATTTATACTAATATTCTTGACACTCTTGGACTAGGACCATAACTAGTTCAATTACAATTTCACCCCACTAAAATACCCTTACATTTATCATGATGATTCTCAACAAGTTTCGAGAAGGGCAAGGGAGATGGTTGCAAACAGCATGGTCTGCAAGAAATGGACTTTCATTTATATGTTATATGTCTTCCCTTTCAAGTTTTAGTGCAATGCCTCCTTGATAATCATTCTCTTTCATTGATCATTTTTGAAGCAACTTGTGTTGACTGAGGCTTAATTAATTCTCTTCTTTTGCTTGTAACTATGGACTCTCACAGTCTTTACGAGCATTCATTAGTAAGCTTAACTATTTAAAAAATTAAAATAAAATAAGTTCATCTATGTAATTCATGAAAGAATTAAAAACAGGATAAGTGTATTTAGGTTAGAAATAAGGAGACATTAATTTAATGAGTCACTTCTTTCTGGCGTCCTATAATAGAAGTAAAAAATACCTTGATTTCTCTTTTATGTTTGTTTGTAACTTCTGTATGTGGTGTCAGTAATTTAATTGTTTGACAGCTTTATAAATGTTTATTCTTTTACTTTTTCTTTTTTTGGTAGTGCCCAGACACAAACTACTTATTTATGGGAGATTACGTTGATCGTGGCTATTACTCTGTTGAAACTGTAACGGTAAGATATAAACATCGTTCTCTGCTTGTAATATTTAATAATCCATGAGAGTAGAAAAATTGTTTACTCTGGCATATCATGTTTAAGGATAAGGCATAACTTTATGATGTTATGCTTTAGTTTTCAATATAAACTGTCTCTGTATATGCTGGTAGCAGCATAATTGTCTAGTTCTTGTGTCAACACCTAATATCTTCCTGTATTAGAAGATGGCATGAAAATAGCATGTCAGATATTGGCTTTTATACTAAAATATGTGTTTGAATGTTGTAGTAGCTTCTGGGTACACCTTTTTGCTGTCTTTTAGTGAATATGATTTTGAGCTGAGGTTTGAATGCATGACACTTATTATTTTATTGTTCTCAGTTTCTGGTGGCCTTGAAAGTACGTTATCCTCAGCGAATTACTATTTTGAGAGGAAATCATGAAAGTCGACAGGTGCACACTTGCTTGATATACTTACAAAAGATCTATTTGAGCTGTTTTAAATTGCTTTTATTGTTTTATACTGAGGATTATAATTCAACTAATATATTATGTTTGCTATATGCCTTGATCTTATGCCTTCAAAGCTTAACATTATTTACTGGTTGTCATGATTTGAATTTTTTTTATTGGCTTTTGCTCACTAGCATTAGTGTTTTCCTAAATTTCTGATGTGCAGATCACTCAAGTTTATGGGTTTTATGATGAATGCCTGCGGAAGTGAGTTCTCAACATCCAGTTTTTCATATATGAATTTGTCTACTGCCTATCCTCGATGTGTATATCTTTTTTATCAATGAATGCGTTTTTGTCCTTTGTCTGTTCTTCTTGCCATCTATCCTCTTAAACCCAACTTGCAACTTGCCTCATTAGGGCCAGGAGAGTTGCTCTAATATGTTTATGGAAGTTAGTGTGTGGGATTTCTCATGTTGTTCTTAGGATCTCACTGGAGATATATTTTTTATTGGAGTGTGTTGTTTGAATATTTCTTTGGGTGGTGAATCTGCATAAAAATGCTATGTTACACATGTGGATGAAGTTGGTGCATACATAACAAGTAAAAATTCAAAACACAAATGAGTTTTAGATTGTGATGCATTACAATCTTCGCATGCGCTTGTGTTCATGAATCTCTGATACATGATATATATGTACTTGTCTTCTCTTTCTCTGTTTGCAGGTATGGCAGTGCCAATGTTTGGAAGACGTTTACAGATTTGTTTGACTATTTTCCACTTACAGCATTGGTTAGTACCAAATATGCTCCCTTAATGGCTTATCATCACTCTGTACATGAGGGTAAATCAATTTGCTTCATCTAAATGCTTCTTGTTTTTAGAGCTAATGATGTTTTTTGTTTTGCTTTAAAAAGATTAGAAGTCTGCTTATGCCATATCAAATGTCTTCATTAGCTTTATGACTATCAGTTTGATATGGATTATGGATCTAGCAAAACGAGTTTACACTGTATTCTAGCTATAAATTCAGAAGTTATGAACACTGTTAAAATATTGCATGGTTTTCGATTTTTCTTGTGTTGCTAAAATATTATGCATAAAATTATGTTAAAAGCGTTTTAACAAGCAGAAATACATGAACCATGGATATTGCAAACACCGATTTCCCCCACTAAACTTATGCTGCCTTCTCCATTTACAAAGATCACGTTCCAGGAAAAGTTATCAACTCCATATCCTATCGTTTATAAATTTCAGGTTGAATCGGAAATTTTCTGTCTCCATGGTGGGTTGTCTCCGTCAATTGAAACCCTTGACAACATACGCAATTTTGATCGCATACAAGAAGTTCCCCATGAGGGTCCAATGTGCGACCTTTTGTGGTCTGATCCTGACGACCGTTGTGGCTGGGGTATCTCCCCTAGAGGTGCTGGATATACTTTTGGACAGGTAGGTGCTTGTTCTTTATTATTAGCTTATTTATCATGCATTGTAGTATCAAATCATTCAAAGTCTTCAATCCCGTGTTGCTTTCAGGACATTTCAGAGCAGTTCAACCATACCAATAACTTAAAGCTAATTGCTAGAGCACATCAATTGGTTATGGAGGGATTTAACTGGGCTCATGTAAGAATTTTCACTCTGATTATAAAAAGGCAGTGATTTTTATATAGCTTTGTAGCATGCAAAAAAAGGATTATTTGGGTTAAATGACTAAGATATCTTTTATGTTAATATTTAAAATGTTATAAAAAATAGTATTTTGATTAATGATTCGAATCATTGGTTATTTGTGATTAATTCCAAAAGCCCACTATCCAAATAGTAATCTACTCATCAATTATCAAGCAAAATACTAAAATGCATTTCTTTCTAGTTTATATATTTATATCCCTAATTTCTTTTTACTTATTAATCCTAAATAACCTACATCACACAAGGTTATTTGACACTTGGTTATTCAAATAACCCTAGATCAAACAATGCCTTGGATTAAATCCAAATAATCATTTATCAAGCAAGGCCTAATATTGTGCATTTGGTTATAAACAGGAGCAAAAAGTGGTAACCATATTCAGCGCACCTAATTATTGTTATCGATGCGGAAACATGGCCTCCATTTTGGAAGTCGACGACTGCAGAAACCACACTTTCATTCAGGTATATTTAAGATTTATGGGTAAAAAACCCACCCCACCACTTTTTCTAAAATATGGAAAATTTCATTCTTTTTCTCTGACTCGATATTGTAGTTTGATCCTGCTCCCAGAAGGGGAGAGCCCGACGTAACAAGACGTACACCAGATTACTTCCTATAATGTGCACCTTCCTGAAAACAATATTGTCTGAATTCTTCTGGAAAGGGCCCCCTCGGGCCTGGGGCTTATATAGAAGGTGCGAGTCATTGTTCAGATCGATCCTCTTTATGGAACATGAAATGGTGTGGCTATATTGGCTAAAGAAGAAGGGCATTTATGAGTGTGTTAAGTGGGGGGAAAATGTGGAGATATAATATTTTGCTTGCTTTGATTCTTTAATGGAGACAGCACAAACTAGTGCCATCGATTTTTTGTTTTTCAATCGCTTTCAAGTTCCCGAACTTTTTCGACCCTCTATTTCATTTTATGCCTGAATTTCTGTAAAGACATTGTTTTTAGGTTTTATTTTTAACATCCAATGCTTACCCCCTCCATCTCTAGTAGTTATACTGACTGTAACTTTTCATATTTATCGCCTTTCGGTTTTAGGGTTATTCGAGTTTAATATCAAATAACGAAAACATCATAAGTCAAATAAGATAAGTAGGCCGAGTTATTGTTATTTAGAGGTGAATTATTTAAATAAAAACATATTCGATTTTATTGGATATCATACAATTTGCAATAGAAGGTACTTCATTTGAAAACACAATTCTTAAATATGTAACTGAATTGAACTATTTTTTAAAATTAAACAAAAATATAAAGACAGCTATTTTTTAAATCTGGATGCTTGGAATTGGATGTTTTCGGAATAAAGAATAATAATTATTAATGTGAAGAAAAAGGGAAGGGGTGGTATGCCGCCGCCATAGAAATTCTCTAAAATAAAATAAACTTGTGTTCCAAAATTGAAGATGCCTCTGCAGAAAGTGTATCAATTTATTATTATTAATATTATCAAATTCAAGCATTTTTTTGAAGCTGTTATTCTTCAAGTTTAATAATATTAATTATTATTCCTGAAACTTTATATTAAATTATAACATACAAATAACGTGACGGCCTAAAAGGCTGTTTGCAAGCATATGTCCTGTCTATCAACTAATTAATTAATCCTACCTCAAATTATGGTTCATTATATTAGTAGTAATTAATTAATTAATTAATTAATCAGCTAGCTAGGTTATTTAATAAAAATCAAAAGCACAAGACTGTTTGAACTTATTTAAATTGGAATATGTAACAAATGGACAAACTCACTTAATATATAATTGGTTACTATATATATGCAAGTAATTCTATATTGATCCTTAAAAAATGATGAAAAACTTTAATAAAAAAGTGATGACATAATTTGAAGATAGATATTGAAAAGTGTTAAATATTTTACTGGTAAGAATTAAAATGTTTCTTCTTGCTATAATGTTTTTGTTTTTAATTTATAAGAATTAAAATTGAATTACAGTTTAATTATAATGAATTATTATGTTTGATTAAATTTATAATATTTAGGAAATTCATTTAGACACCCACATTTCAATTTTAATTATTCCTAACCAAACTTAACCTAATGACTTTTTTATAGTCAATAAGTAAACTCCAATTATTCAATATTTCAACACATTAAAAAACATGTCATGGGGTCAGGCCTAGGAATTTTGTTATCCCTACACACCAAAAAGTCACACCACATAACAACATTTTTAAAAAAACTCCTAATATAATAACATACGAATAATTATAAATAGAACAATATTTTTTCATTTAAACTCAAATTCGAAACAATCTTTAACGTGTTCAAAGTTAAACTATTGCATTATGAGGAATTACTTAATGAACATTTACATTAGAGGTTGGAGATATTTGAGGTAATAATCATCCAAAATAACTTAATATGGAAATGTCCAAATCAAAAGAAAGAGTCAAAAATCTTATAACAACAAGGAATAATTTATTGATAGGATCAGAACAAATTACATTATTTTTTTTTAACGATTAGGGAATAAAATATATATATATTCATGACCAATTGGCATCACAAAAGAAGAAAATAAAAGGATATTGATCACATGTATGTTGAGTTATTTAATTTAAATATATCAAAGATATCATTGAATGAGTGTGACTAGTTATTTTATTAGGTTATATATATACATTAATTTAGGTATATAGCTGTCACCCGAATTAAGGGATTGTTTAAATGATGTATATTATTTGAATAATCTAATATCTCATGAATATGCGTGTGGTGTCAATTTAGATTTTTGTTATCCCTAACTAAGAATTCTGAATTATTTATTAAATAATTTGAGACTGCAATTTTTCCATATCCATTTTAAAATATGGCATTGTTAATCTTTGATTTTTTTTTTCTTTTACCTTTGTCCAAACTTTGTTCTCAATTGATCTTTATACAATGTTAATTTTTTTTTTTTAAATCAACCAATCAAATTATTCAAGCATCAAATTAAATTATCAATTTAGAATTTAGAGAGTTTGGACTTGGAGTGATAGTATTTGACTAGCTAGTGATGGGTAAAATCTAGATGAGACTTTTAATCTTTAATTTGTTGTGTGTGAACTTAATTAGTGTAAGGAGAGTTTCTTGGAGCATTCCTCTACCACTTTAGTGATGATAACAAATTGAACTTTTTATTAAAAATGTTATTTGTCACAATTTGACTTTTTTTTTCCTAAGATCATGTTGAAAGGGGTATTGTCATGCCATGTGGGACTTGATTATGTTTTTTTAGTACATAAAATTAGAACGAATTATAATAAGCGACTACAATTTAATATGTTATAAGGGAGAAGGGTAAACTTTGATCTCTTATACATTTATCATTTGAACTACCTTATTAAATAAAAGAAATGTGTAGAACGATACTATTTAAGTAAGGAGTGAAAACAATTTTGTTTATATTTAATATAAAAAATATGAATAAATTAAATTAAAAAATAAACTTTGATAAATTTATAGATTATTTTACTCAAAAAACAAAACTTTGATAAACATTTTTTTTATAAGATTTTTGTCACATTGACAAAAGTGTATACAAAGAAAGACTTGGTAGAAAGTGAAAATTATAATACAATATCTAAATTACTATAATATTATGTTATGTTTTCTATTTATATATTATAATTTGACTGTAGTTGTTGCATTAGGATTTGCACTGTCACTCCCAACATAATAAATATCCATGAATTTGACAAATATTTAGCCATATGGTGTAAATTCCGTCACAGAATACCCTATAGTAAACATTCTATTATAATATCTGTGAAAATCAACTTATTTGTTGGTTACTTAAAGATGGTTTGTGAATAATATTTTTTAAATGATGATTTTACCTTATTTTGGGTTGATATATTAGTAGCAAGTAATTGTTATGTCAACTTGTTTGGTCATTTTAAATATAAAATTGTAACAAAACAATTTATGTAATCTAAAGTACTAGTATCACATAAACATATTAATAATAATATAGTTATAACTTAACTTGTTTCTTTATAGAAAAATCATCAATTATGCAAAACATATGAAATCTCATTATTCCAAATTTCCAAGATTCCTCCAAATTATATTTCCTTTATTGAATAGATTTTAGAGATAATATTATCAAAGTGATGAAGATACGATTCCATTCCATTCCACATCACTTATAAGCAAATTTATTCCAATTATATTAATATAAATAACTAGGTTAGTTTAATAATATATATATAATTTGATAATGAGTTATTATTTGTCTCAAATAACATACCCTAACAACTTCTTAATTATTTCCATAATAAGAAGTTTTACACTAACTTTGTAAATTAAATAAATAAAAATAATAGTAAATTATACTAAATAAATAATTCCAGTTTCTAAAATTTGTGATTAATATATTGTATGGAATTAAAAATTTTATCTAAAATGTTTTAGAATTATGAAAAAATTACAGATTTATAAACTGTATTTCTTCTAGTTTGACCATTTATCTCTCTTTCTCTCTCTCTCTCTTCCCTTTATATTGAAACCTCCCACCACATAAATCAGGAACCTTGAAATTGAGTCATCCAACGCTCTCAAATCTCCCTCATCCGTTTCCGTTTCCGACGCCGACGACAACATCAAACCATACATGACTTCTTCTGTCACTACACTTCCGACCACCACCGCACCCGCCGGCGGACCAATTCAAACAGCCAAGAAACTCACCCTCATCCCTTTAATCTTTCTCATTTACTTCGAAGTCGCCGGTGGCCCATACGGTGAAGAACCAGCAGTCAAAGCAGCCGGACCCTTTTACGCCATCATTGGTTTCCTCGTATTCCCCTTCATCTGGAGCGTGCCGGAGGCACTCATCACCGCTGAATTATGCACGGCCTTCCCCGGCAACGGCGGTTTCGTAATCTGGGCAGATCGAGCTTTCGGTCCCTTTTGGGGAAGTTTAATGGGTTGGTGGAAACTACTTTCAGGTATAATTAACATCGCAGCTTTCCCTGCTCTCGGCGTTGATTATCTCGAGAAACTATTTCCCATCTTTGAAGGTGGTTATCCACGGCGATTAGCGGTTACTTGTTCAACTCTCTTTCTATCATTCCTTAATTATCTCGGTCTTACAATCGTCGGTTACGTCGCTGTAATCCTAGGAGTGGTTTCTCTTCTTCCATTTTTAATCATGTCTGCGATTGCGATTCCGAAAATCAAACCAAAACGCTGGCTAAATCGCGGCCAACATGGGGTAAAGAAGGATTGGACTCTGTTTTTCAATACCCTGTTTTGGAATCTGAATTTCTGGGATAACGTTAGTACTCTCGCCGGAGAAGTCGATAAGCCGCAGAAGACTTTCCCGAAAGCACTCTTCGCCGCTGTCATCTTCACTTGCGTCGCTTACATTATACCGTTACTCGCCGTTACCGGATCTATATCCGTTGATCAGAATTTATGGGATACTGGGTTCATGGCTACGGCGGCGGAAATGATCGCCGGAAAATGGCTCAAAATCTGGCTTGAGATCGGCGCTGTGTTGTCGGCCATCGGATTGTTTGAAGCCCAATTAAGCAGCAGCGCGTACCAGGTATGCCTGTCAAATTTCTTAGATTTTGACCTTTTTTTCTTTTTTCATATAAATATAATATAAAATCATTTCAAAAAATTAAATAATTAATACCCATAATGTGAAATTATTTGTTATTAATAAAAAATAAAACTGATGTTATTAATAATAAATAATATTTTAATTTCTGAATTAAATAGTATATTATTTAAAATTAATATTAAATAACTCAGAATCATACTTCTTAGTTCTTAGTAATAAATATTATGGAAATAACATTTAATACGTCGATAATCAGCCTTTTTTAAAAAAAAGTATTGTTTTATTAAATCAAAGTTACTTTAAAAAACTAAAAATGATTTTATCTCTATTTCATATGGGAACATGTTTTTAAATTAGATGAAGTTATTTTAAGTAAAAAATTAATGTAAAAATCTTTTCTTTTTTATTATTTTTTGATAAGTTTGAGATTTTGCTAAAATGAAAAAATAATGTAGCGTAAAGGTTATTCTATGAATAATTTGTTTTAAAAAAAAATATATTTTTTATTAGTTTACAAGTTAAGCAAGTACAAGTATATAATTGTTCAATAATGAATTAATAAAAAAACGAATGGACTCAATTGATTGGTATGGGCCTTCCGGACCCATAGAAGGGCTTGTTCAATAGACTATATAGATTACTAAATATAAAAAATTTACTTATAGAATACATGAATTGCTATGTTATTTATTAGGTTCTTGGCATGGCGGAGCTTGCGATTTTGCCCAAATTCTTTGGCAAGAGATCTACAATCTTCAACACGCCATGGGTTGGCATTCTATTATCGATGATCATCACTATAGCCATGTCCTTCATGGAATTTGAGGTCATTGTGGCATCGGCCAACTTCCTTTATGGTTTGGGAATGATTTTGGAGTTCTCGGCATTTCTATGGTTGAGGAGGAAATTCCCGGGAATGAAGCGTCCTTATAAGGTGCCTTTAGGGTTATTCGGATTGACAGTGATGTGTTTGGTTCCAACGGGGTTCTTAGTCTTGATCATGGTCATTGCGAGTAGACAAGTTTACTTAATAAGTGGGGTTATGACTGTGGCGGGCATATTATGGTACTTTTTGATGAGGTTATGCAAATCCAAGAAATGGCTTAAATTTATGGAAGATGATGGAAGAGTTGAACTTGAAAATGAGGGATGACATTTTATAATGATCCATGAATGGATTCAAATTCGAGTAAGTATTTCCATGTTAACCTGTCCTACCAAGGCTTCAACAACCATCTTTTTCTCTCTTTTTTTTTCCCTTTTTCTTTTTTGGAAGTTTGTAGGGTTACAAAAGTGTTGGTGGGAAAAGTATAATAATGTGTTTGTATATTTTGGTATATTGATATTATTAGTACAAGATAATTTCTTAGATACATACATGATCTCTTTATTTCCATTTAAAATTTAAAGGATACTTCAAATCAATAAGGAATCAAAAAACCCTCAAAACAAAACAAACAATAGGAGTGACGGGTAAATTTGTGTAACGGATTGAGATAAAAACGCAAACTCAAATAAGCTTAATATTTCACTTAACAAGTAAAAAACAGGATTATAAGAATAAGACTCACTATAATTGTATAAAACAAATTTACCATTTCCCCTAATCATTGCAACATAATACTAAGGAACTTTCGTTAAATTTTAAAATAAAAATATTATATCAGTAATTTTAATACAAATACAAATTTTTAAAATGATCAAAGTATAATAAAAAAAATGATAAGAGACGTTTAAATATATCGATACAATCATGACATGCAAGAAAATATTAATAAAATAAAAATTCAAAATGAAAAAAATACAGTACATGTCTTTTATTTTTTTATTTTTTTATTTTTTTTAATATAAGAGGTTAACATGAGCCCACCTTTATGACACCCACTTCAAATTAAGACACAAATGTCTTCTAATAGATTATCAGCTAAATGTTGGATAACAAGATTAACTCACAATTTTATTTAAAATAATAAATTTTTGTTTGATCTTAATAATGTGGCTAGTGAAGGTATTTATTGTGGTCTCATCTGATGTTGAATGCAATTAATTGAGTTAGATAGACATCATGAATATCCTCACTCAACCCCTTTTAATTTGGCATTTGGACTTGGAAAAGAAAGAAAAAAAGGTATATATTCTCATTCAAATAAAATCAGAACCAAACAGGACATTGGAGAGATTACCAAAACTTTATATGGTCAGTTTAAGCATCTTATTCAGACAATAAATGTTCCTTTCCGATGACTGATAAATTTAATGATAATATAATAATTATAATAATTCACAATGGAATATATTCACAGCGTGAACAAAACGCTTCCCACATTCAGAAATCAGAATCTACAGTTCAATCATCTAATTTAAAATGTTTTTATTTTTGTAAAGACTCTTAATTCAAGGAGTCTTTCAATATTTTAAAAACAAACATGCATGCATCACTTTATAAATATAGTTATTTTATGATATCACAATTATCAATATTGTGCATGCAAGACACTGGTACACAAAAATTAAAAGGGTTCAAACCCTCCAAAAAGGCTTCATTTAAAAATAAAAATAAAAACTAAGATTGATTTCGAAAAAACTAACATGACCCGACAAATTAAACATGACCAAATATAAAACAAGACTTATAAAATCTTAATATATATTGTCTTTAATAACTGAATAATTTATTTTCCTCCGTTGTTAAAGTCTATTATGTAAATTAAAACCCTAATTTAAAATCACGCTCAAGCAGAAACTACACCAATATAATAGATGAATCTTCACTTATTATTTTTGGAGGGAATAAACATGAATATATAGATAGATGGTTAATCACTTGGAAAAGTTTGTCTCTACAAGGCAACAACAACATATGATATATATTTTTTTATAAATCATGATCACATTATTTTATAGATAATGATTCTATCAATATATATATATTTTTTTTATTTTTGTATTTTGACAAATTAAAAGCTTCAAAAATTGAACTTTTGTAACCAAAACAATAAGTCATGGGCTTCTTTGGTGAAAGAGCCCAAATGCTTTGAGTGTTTTGACTAATTATTGAAGAAAAGCCCAACCCAAGTTTTCTAAACAATTCTCTATAAACTGCACATAGAAACACATTTTATTTTGTAGCAATAAAAAATGCATAAACATTCAGCCCATTTTGGACCACATTTCTAATTAATTATATATATGCGACAGCGAGATAAACCAACTATTAAAGTTTTCATATATTTGAAAGATAAGTGATAGAGGAGAGAAAATAATGTGAAAATCATCCTAAAAAAATAAAAAGGGTAAAAAAAAATAAAGGTAAATTATTTTTTATTTTTTCAACCAATCAGATTACGCAATCATATTTCATAGTTCAAATTCTCTCCCAACATTTCTTTATTTCAAATAAGCAGTTTTCATCCCAATTCAATGGGCCTGTCTTTTGTTTATTGTGAAAGATGTTTCTCACCCTTTTACTTCTTTTTAGTTATTTTGTAATTTCTACTCTAAAACTTTATAAATAAATATAATCATTATTGTAAAAAAAAATGTACCAATTTATCAAATAAATTGATGACTGTGTTTTTGTAATAATAAAAAATGTTTTTATATATGTCGCTAAAAAGACGAAAAAAAAAGAATCAACAACAATATTAGAGTAAATGAAAAGCATATAGAAAAAAATGAATTAAACTAACAAGAATCACCCAAAAATACTTTGAACAAAATCAGAACACATCCTTATAAGCTCAAACAAGAGAATGAAATACATGTATGAAAGCTCATGCAAGAGGTCATTACCTTTCTTCAATGATATATTTAAATAATTTTGTTTGAAATGAGATTATGATAATTAGATTTAGTGAGTGACTATTAATATATAATAATTAAAATTATATATATATATATATATATATATATATATATTAATTTTTAATTTAGTTGATGTAATATGAAAGAGCAATTTGAAAAGATACTGAGTTAGTTGAGAATTATTCAAATAATTCATACCTAACTAACAATGTCTAAAGAGGTCATTTGATGTTGGACTTCTTACTTAAAAAAAAAAACTTTTTAACTATTCAATACTACAAAATATCAAAATTTTCTAACTATTCAATACATCAACCAAAATATCAAAATTCTCTTAACTTTATTTTTATAAAATGTAAATTTAAATTACAAAATAACATCATAATAATTTAATAAATTAAAAACTAAAATAATTCATTTTTATTATAAGAATTATTTTAAAACTTAATAAAAATCTCAAATAAACTAACATGATACTATTGACTATTTCATAAATACTCACCCATAACTAGCTAGTTATTTATTGAAAATGTTTATTTTCAAATAAAATAAATGTTTAGTAAGTACAATCATTTAGAAATTAGTATTTTTCTTTTTGTCAGTATTACATATATTCTTAAAAATTATTAAAGTAAAAAGTGAAATTGATTTATTTTTATTTGTCATGAAATATTAAACATTTTATCTCAACCTATGTTTGGAGGAATATAATTGGAATTATAGCACTACATAATTAGGGCCTAATTTATATTTGGGCTCTCAATTTTTATTTGCAATGTAGAAAATTATCCTTCATTTTTTTAATATAATTCACCAATTATTTATCTACTTTTTTTTTAAAACCCACCTTAATTCAAATTTTTTGTTTTTATTTTGACATAACTGCGTATAAATTTAATTATGATCATAAATATATTAAAGTTTTAAAAATATATAAATTTTAATAATTTCGAAATGGGAAGAACTAATTTACAAAAATCCATATACTTTACTATTATAATTCTATAGGCTGGAATAAAAGTTTGATTAGACATTTTAGTTTATAGTTATGATTATTGTTGACTAGTCAGTTTTTTTTTTTAAATTTCATTGGAATTCCTTATTTAAAATTATCAAACCATGGAACACTATATTTTGAAATTGTATAACATATTCCAAATCCAGTCAAATTACAGCATTTGAACCGGCAGATGTCTTAAAGTCAAATTGCAGCACTAGTAGATATTTATTATTATTATTATTTAAGGCCGACGTTGTTTTTTTTGTATTTTTTTTTATATATATATTTATAGAGAAATGAACGGAAATAAATTTGTGATAGAATTTGATTCTTTAAAAAAAAAAAAAAAATCTCTCTTTCTCTTTAGTCTTTATTATTTTTTCAGTCAATTATGTAGTAACATGTTATTTTTTAACTCATTCTCTTTCCCATATTTCATTCTTTATCATTCCTCATTTTATATTACAATTAGTCTCCTCTCCAAAATACAATCTAGGAGTGCTTTATAAAAAAATAATTATTAAAAAAAATAATTTTAATTCTTTCTTATTTATTATATAATTCATTAATTAATAATTAAAATAATTTGATTGTTTTTACTTATTTATTTATAATCGTCGCCAATTATTTTATTTAAATATTCTAGATTAGAACGATGCCATAATATTTGATTCTTATTCAAACTTAATCTCTAATCTACTTATTTTTTATTTTAATCAGTTCTACTTTAGAGATGTGACGAGTTCAAACCATCAATCTTTTTTGTTTATATAAAGTTAAATTATTCTTTAATTTTCTATTTTTTTCAATTTATTTCACTGTTCTATAATCATTTACTTTTCAAGTCCACCCAAAAACATTTTTAAACAACTCAAAATCCTATATTCAGCTATCATTGACCGCCTGAGCCAACCCCGGTTGTGGCGTTCACGTATTTGGTCGCGACCTCAAAATTGAGGCACGACTAAGGCCTTAACCAATCACTAATCAGAAAACAGGTGTAGGCCGCTTTTATCTATATATTCAAGTCCAACATCAATAATATTACACTATTAAGAAATTTATATCAAAATCATTTTTTTACAAATTAAACTCTCTAATCATTACTTACATTAACTAATGGTTGAAGGATTGATTCAATCAAGGTGTCATGATCAAGACTTGGTAGCATGATCAAGACTTGGTAGAAGGAGAGCAGTTATAGTTAGTGACATAGAGTTGGAGATTATGTTTTGGAGAATTTTTATAAAAAAAGTAAACTTGTTTAATAAAATAATAAGTTATTTTAGTTTTTAATTGATTTAATTAATTAATATCGTCTAGTATTTAAAATTTAACAAAAGAGTACTAGGGTTAGGAGAAATAGAAGGAAACATCCCTTTGTAAATTTTACCTTTGGGGGTCAAATATGGCATAACTTATAGCTAAAATCTTTGAAATTCTTGCCAAACCTCACATGGCCTTGTTTGAAGTCAACTTGTCATATTTCAAAGCCTAATTTTGAGTTTTTCTAGGTCAACTTCTTTGAATCTAACTGAATTTTAAGTCTTCTTTAATTTGTTTGTAAGACTATAGCTCCCGCTAGAGGGACCAGGTAATGTCTATATCAAATTGTCTTTAATATGAATTATAGGTATAGCTAACTTCAAAATTTATTACAAAATCATCACAATTTGAGCAACGACTCTCAGAAAAATGATCAGACCAATGTCACGACTGAAGTTAGTTAAGAAAATTATCAATAAATTAATTTTTTATCAATTTTTTTTGTAAATTAATTTTGTTTAACCATCTAAGATAGCTTAGGTGAAAAAAATCTTGCATCCAAAAGTTTTTATGTTCAATTCGCGTTAAGAATGTATTGACTTTGAAAGATCGTGCTATAGTATAAATTTTACATTTTTGTTAGAGTAAAAGTAAGCATTGATGTTGATGTATTCATATCCTGATTATTTTTTGTTGGACTATTTGGCTCGAAAAAAATCATAAGACGTTCAATGATCACAGTCGACTGATATGTTTACTCCACGATATAATTATGACGAACTGAGAGATCTTTTTGGGAAAATTGATATAGACATTCATGAACTTATTAATTTTTTTAGAATTTATGAACTCCTTACTAATTTAATTAGTTCGTTGAATTTTGACTTATTTTTGTATTGTTACTAGGTTAATCTTATATTATTATTATTATTTGTTAGATTTAAATTAATATATTTATATAAAGTAAAAGTAGGCATTTATATATAAAACACATGTTTACTATAGAACTGGACAGAGGGTTGGTTCAATGTTGCCTTTTTTTACATAGTATTATGGGTTGTTAGAGGAGAAGCAAAGGAAAACTTGAAAGAATAATAGGTGTTTTTTATATAAAAATTTAACTTTCTAAATAAATAATTCGTGAGCTCCACTATAAACGGTTTCGCAAGCCCAACAAAAATTCGGCTATACTCTTTTACATCCTTACATGAGATAATTTTAATTGATTTTTAGAAGCTTGTTTGGTTGCGAATTATTTAAATAAATCCTGATTTATTTTTAAAAGATGTATGTTTTTTAAAAAAAAAAATAGATGATATATTTATATTTTAATTAATAAATTAAGTGAAGTAATTATTAATAAATAAAATGTAATAATATTTGATTATTGTTGTCTTTATTTCTAAAACCCAACTGAAAAAGAATGTCTTTATTTGGATTGGGTTTATTTGAATAATCTAGAAGCAGAAAATAAATAATGATTAATGATAATTTTGAGAATGTGAAAATATTTTTGGTAAAATAACTTAAAGAGTATTAATATATAATAAAATAAAAAATAATAATTTAAAATAAAAAATATTTTAATAATTTAATTAATGAATTAAGTAATTTAATTAATAAAAGTGGAAGGAAATAATGTTTGAATGATTTAAGTTATTTAAATAACTCAAATCGACTCAACTATATAAAGTTAAAAATACAAAAATATTAAAATAACTTCTCACTATTTTTTTTTATATTAAAAAGGACAAGACATTGTTAATAAAATAACTTATCACTATTTTTTATTTTTATTTTAAGTAGGACAAGAAGACATTGTAACCTTAAAATTATAGAATTTTCAAATGGTTGAAAGTTTACAAGCTGGCATGGATATTACAATTTCTAAGAACTTGGGATCCATTATTTCTAATTGATAAGACCATCAATCTTATCGTTTAAGTAATTAATAGTGGAGTCAGTAGGTATTATTATTATTTTTTAATTTAATAGTTAATTTTTTATATTGTATTAAATAAATAATATAAATTTGTATTATTTAAAAGAAAAATTATTTAGTTAGTTAAATATTTTATTAATATATATATATATATATATATATATATATATATATATATATATATATATATATATATATATATATATATATATATATATATATATATATATATATAATAGTTTAAGGTCAAACTTTGTTAAAAAAAATTATTTTTATTTTTATGATTTTGGATATATGTATAGGAGGATAGACGCCTCTCGTTTACCTTATTGAAGGGGCAGCTCTGAATGAGCATATAATGTTGAAATAAAGTAAAACTATTAGGTAAGATGGTTATTGTTGGCATATACCGCTGGTAATGCAATTTTTTATTTATCTACCAAACAATTAATTAATAATTAATTACCCATAAACTAGCTACTGTAGTTAGCCGCCTCAACACTTAATTAACAACTCTAGCAATATATATATATATAGTAGGGTCCATTAATTTAGCTATAAGTTGTACTAAGAGTTATCCCTTAGTTAGTTGGAAGGAGCTCCATATAAAATAAAAAAAATAAATCAATTGTAAATAAATGAAAAAGGAATAGGCAATTAATAAAAGTACTCTTAAATGTTTTTGCATACAAATTTGAATGATTGTAATTATAATGAGCATTATTTACTCTTTAAAACTACCTATTAATAATAGCTACAACAAACTAACCGT
The DNA here is from genome assembly GCF_907164915.1 of Impatiens glandulifera. Classification (NCBI taxonomy): domain Eukaryota; kingdom Viridiplantae; phylum Streptophyta; class Magnoliopsida; order Ericales; family Balsaminaceae; genus Impatiens; species Impatiens glandulifera. Next base: position 66,089,171 of record NC_061863.1, read on the forward strand.
AAGGTTTTACAAAAATATTATTATTATTTTAACTATTAATTAAATTGCTAAAATATTTTAAATTTATTTTTAGAAATTTAAATTTTAAATATAAGGATATAATTTATTTTATTAAATTAATTTAATCAAATCTCAATGACATTTTTCTATCAAACAATTTAAAAAAGAAAATAAATCCATAAAAATCTTGAAAACCCTAAAATTAAACGAATCTTAAAATATTTATTCATTGATCAATTTATTAACCAAATTAAATTATTATATTTTTTAAAATTATGTTTTCATAACAGTAATTCAACTTTTAGTAATCCCAAATCAAGTTGAGTTAAATAACTCCAAAACGATTAAAATAATCCTTATGAGAACAAGTCAAGACAAAATAATAAAAAAACAACAACTCTATTATTGAATGTTTCTTATGTATATATTATTGTTCTCCGTTTATTTAATTATTAATAACAATCAATGTCTAAGTATTAATTAACTTTTTTTTATTTTCTGGTGGCTACTCCAACTTTTTTATATGTTTTAATTTATAAGATAAAATAATGAAAGAAAATCAATATGATTAATATATCAAAGTTTGAGTGAATCTTGATTACAATTATATATCTTTTAAAATTCACACCAGATATTAGAGGGTAATTAATTTGACCACCAACAACTTCCCACTTGTTGTATTTGTATAATTGTTACCATCAAATCATGTTTTCTTCTCAATCTTTTACCATAGAAAATAACAATCTTTTACTATATATACTAGCTTATTTGGTTGAAATTAAAAAAAATATATATTATAATATAATCAAATATCGTTACCATTCCTCATCAATAACTTCACTCACCAACCAAAAGACTATATATTTCAACTATCCTAACATAATAATGATAAAAAAAAAACAATTTCCTCAAAATCACTAATTATTTACAAATCTCTATTACAAATCACTCTACCATTGACGCCTATAATTTAATTTTATATATATTAAAGTAATATCACAATCAATTATTTACAAAACTCTATTCAGAATCACGTCTATGATTTTAATAAACGGACATTATCAACTAGATTTACTAATAATGATCATGTAGACTGTAGGGTCGGACTTCCTTTGAATCAATTGTCGGCTAATCAAATTATTTTATCTTTCAAAAATTTAAAAAGCATAACCAGAATATATCTTTAGGATGCAAGATTCTAATTAAACATGCATGCTTAAATGTTATTCTGAATAATATTACATAACTCCTCAAAATATTTATAATTACATTGATATTATTAAGTACAATTGATCATCTTCTTTTCTCTTCAACAAACAAATTAAGAGAAACATTTAACCATTAAACTTACTACATATTATTATTACTATTATTTATTAGTGGGAGCTTGTATTAAATCTTGGCGAAGTCCACAGTGCCCTTACCGTCATGAGCCTTCCTAAAGAAGTGCTTCACGTAGTCGGAATAGAGCACTTGCTTGTAGATCGGAGTCTCCCCGCCCTCTATGACCTCCCGTAAGGGTCCGATCACGTCGTTTGGTCTAGGGTTCACGAATATGGGAACCGATATCCTGTTGTGGTTTCCGTTTGCAGCCACCCTGTGCTCCACACTCTTGTAGCGTCCGTTGCTCATGATCTGAAGGGCGTCTCCGATGTTGATGACGATGGCCCCCTCGATCGGTGGAACGTGGATCCAGCTGTCAGTTTCGAGTTTCCTCACGTAGAGCCCGCCCACTTGGTCCTGTAGAAGGATGGTGAGAGTGGAGACGTCGGAGTGACGTCCGACTCCGATGGTGAGCTCGGGGTTGGGGCATTTGGGGTAGTAGTTCATGTTGATCCTCTTCGATCCCATCAACAGGTTTTCCTTCTCTTCGTCAATCTCTTTCACGTTGAGCCTCTGAGTCAGCGCCCCGAGAAGCTTCTTGATCATGATTTCAGAGCTCTTCAAGAATTCCAAAGCCTCGTCCCTATATATATATATATAGATGATAATTAAGAAGCATGAATTATTTGTAATAATATGATTTGATGCATGCCTAGATAGATATGCATATATGAATGATAATGTTTAATTAATTACTTGCAAGCTTGTGGCCAATAGGCATCGGCCTCTTCTTGAGAGACGTAAAAGAGGCTGAGAAAGTCTTTCCACTCGAGAGCTTTCTCGGCATGAGGAGTAAAGCTAGTCCCGAACCGGACATTATTGGTCGGAGAATTATCCTTGGAATGTTTATTCTTCTCCTCCGCCGCCTGGCTGAAGAAGCGGTAGGTGGATTCCTTGACCTCGTCGAGTACCTTAAGTGGAACCCCGTGGTTGACGACTTGAAAGAAGCCCCACCTCTCAGAAGCGTCGCAAATGGAATCTGCGACTTTTTGATCGGAAAGGTCGGACATGTCGATAACGGGAATGGAGTGTTCGTCGATGACGGTAGTCATGTCGATTCTCTCGTCAATGGGCTGAACGTATTGGTTGGGGAGGGATTTTAAGCCCAATTCAGAGAGACCCTTGACTCCATGCCCTTGATGAACAGCATAATTGATGATATCAAATGTATCATCAGATGATGATGATGTGGTTGTCATTGCAGGGGCCATAATTTGATTAATGAAAAATTTAGTTAATTAATTATACAAAGAGAGAGGAAATGATATTTGTTGAGCAAAAGAAAGATGGTAGCATGTTCTTATATAGCTAAAGATTGAGATATTATTATTATTATTATTATTTATTGTAAGAAATAATATGGATATGCAATATTGAAGAATTTGTCCTCATAATACTGTAGCAGGAAAGCTCCACGGAGATTCTTGTGTGATAGACAAGAATAGTTATTGGGTAATTATTGGGACTTGTTTGATGTGTGGTTATCTTGAAACTTTTTTCTTATTTTTATATTTGGTTTTGAGAATAAATATTCTTTATATGAAAATAATAATAACATTTAAATATTACAAGAAATAAAATAAATTATTTAATTCACAAATTAATAGAGAAGTTAATTAATAAAATCAAACAAAACCTTGAATATAGTGTAGAAAACATAATAATTTAATTTAATGGAATAACACCACTAGGGGCAGCAGCTTTTCTAGTCAAAATTGTCAGACTTGGTTGTTAAGTTAACACTATTCTTCCAATCACATGCCAAATAATTAAAATATTCAAAAACTTTATAGTATAGTTATTTATTTTAATTCAAAAAATTATATTATTTTTAAATAAAATTATAAAAGAAAATAATATATATAAATTATTTTACAGTCCAAATATATTTTTTCTTTTCTAAATACAATCAATTCAATTTAAAAGGTTAGAGAAATCTATAACATATATTCAAATATTTAATTAGGAGTTAATCTATGGTCATATATATTAATATACAGATACACCAAATTATAAATAATTTGATAAGTAATGATTAGTTGGTTGGTTTGTATCCGAGAATATAAAGCTGGTAGTGAGATAAATTAATACTCAAATTAGTGTGTAAACACATATTTAAATTAAATATTCTTGACTGAACTAAAAAATTTATGCTTAAATTATAAAATGATAAGTCAATATTTTTATTATTTTTTATTTTAATTTTAATTATAATTCTAATGACGTCTTATATTTAATTATTTTAATTCAAATGTATAAATTTATAATTGTCATATATTTTAAGATAGTATTTTAAAATAAATAAAAATTATTAATCTATATAATATCAAAATATTTTTTATGATTTTTAGAATAATTTAATTATTTTAAAATAATTTATATTTGTAAAATATATTATTAATAATTTTTTGTTAATAAAATTGTTTTACAAATTATTACTATTGAATTATTTAAAAATAAAGTGTTTCAACAAATAATAATTCATAAATTATGTAAAAAATATATTAATAAAAATGATATATATTGTCTAAATCTGAAAAATAAATTATTATTTTATTTTAATATTAAAATTAATTAAATAATTATTATGAATTATTAAATTTAACAAATAAAACACAATGAGTTTTTTCTAGTTAAAATATTAACACTGCAATTTATAAATAAAGCTCAAGTTTTCCCTCAACCAAATGTGTTTGCACATGTTTTACCCTAACTTTATTTTTATAAATAATTTATATAAAACTTGCTTAAGTTGCTCAATCTTGCCCATTTTTTCTTGTTTGAATTCCTTTACGTTTAATCTTTTGGTTTCTAATCTCAATGTTTAAGATACATTTTTCAACTCTTAATTTTTTTATTTTTTTTTATCTTTCTAGCTAGGTTTTGTTTAAACTTAAATTAGCTAGTTCAAATAACATAAAATATTGAAATTAAACTAGTTCAAATAACATAAAGTATTGAAATTGAATTGTATTCTTTACATATTGAAATTTTGTGTGGAGTTCCATGATAAATCATAAACAATGACAAGCAAAATCTTGTAAATATGATACAATTTCTATTTTATACCAGCTACTTTCATTATCAGGTCTATGTCTATGTGGGCAGTGACGAACCAATGATTTCGAACTGCGGTGAACTTGAAAAAAATTTAGGATGGTCTTAAAGAGAAAATTTTGAAAAAAATAAATATATAAAAGTAAAGTTTTATCATTTTTTTAATAATTAAATAAAAAAACAATGAATTATATTAATTTCTTTAAGAAATTAAAGGTAACGTCATATTTCTACCGTAAAAATTTTTTATTTTTATTTTTACGGACTGGGTTGAAACATAGATTCGTCCTTGTCTGTGGGCACAAAACAAAACAGCATAAGATTCTTCCCTGGTTTACAAATCCACTGGTCAACTAAGAATATTTTATTTTAAACAAATTTCATGCATTAATAGTTTGTGAAAAATTAAAACAAAATGATCAAAAACATGAAGATAATACCAAATCCCATGACTCGTCCTAGGAAGGGGCCGGAGAATATTGGTCCCATGAGCCATATTCATAAAGCATGCTCACAATAATTATGGCTAATAAATTGACCCTATCTTCTTAAATCACCTAGATAGCTTCACATTGGACAGTTTCCTTACATTTTCTTGTTCACATTTTGTCGTCACATATATTTTTTATTATATTTTTAGTAAAATAAATTTCTTTTAATGCATTATTTTTGCGAAAACAACAGAAAAAATGATTAAAGTCCCATTCAAAATAAATGCGATCAACATAACTTAAAACGCAACATAAGAAACATTACATCTATAAAGGATATATGAAAAAAAAAATGGAAACATCACATTCAATCAAGATCAAAAGTAATTATGTCTCAAAATCTTATATTTAATTATTTTTATTAATATTCAAAGATATTATATATTTATTTTATTATTTTAATTCAAAATCATAAATTACTAATTGTTATATACTTTAAGATATTTATTGTATTTTAAAATATATATTAAATAATAATTTTTTTTTGAATTAAAGAGAATTAGAGTACTAGACCCTACAATATGCCCATGTTTCAACTTAGAGCACTCTCAAATTAAATCAAACTCGCTTTAACTATTGTGAGTTAGATTGCCGCATACCGAATTTCAGATCCTTCTTCTGCATGTTCCCAAGAGATATTCATTATGTCATATTCAAATTTTCCATAGCTTTGAGTGATCTTCCCGTTGGCTTTAGGATTTTTAATACGTTGAGTTAGCCAGATATTATAGGTTTGCAACTCTAGTCGAATCTGAGGTTAGGCCGATCCGGGTTACTACGGATGTGATGATTTAGTCGATTCTGTATAACCGAGAGAATGGATCAAGTTGGTCATTTTGGTTTGACGAATTTAGCCGATTCGGTTGAAGCTGTCCTACACATATAGTTGAGAATTGATTAAGTTTTTTGGATAGTTAATTTTCTTTTAATAAATTAACTATCTTAATTTTTCTAACAATATATATATATATATATATATATATATATATATATATATATATATATGAGAAATGATTGACAAAGGAAACGAGAAAGGAATGATCACGGGTCAAAAAATAACAAAATTTTGCTATTTTTTTTTATCATTTTCTAACAAGTGATGTAATGACACATCATTTTCTTTCTCCTCGTATATATATATATATATATATATATATATATATATATATATATATATATATATATATATATATATTTATTGGTATGTTCAATTTTTTCTACTCATTCTTATACAAAAAATTGAAGTCACCCTAAAATTCATTCTTATACAAAAAATTGAAGTCACCCTAAAAAATTGTTTGTTATTAAAATTTTATTTTTTTATAAATTTGTTATTTTATGTAATAATTAGATTTATATTTAATTGTTTTATTTTTGTTAATGTTATACATAATTAAAAAAAAGGTGTAAGACATATCCAAAGAATAACATGACAAATATTAAACCAACACCTGCACATACATGAAACCAATATCTACAAATATTAAACCAACATCTGAAAATGCATGACAAAACATCATTGTTCATGAAAAACTAGGAACTAAGGCCCAAAATCCCACAAAAGAGAACGGCTATAGGTGCCAAAGGTTGTGCCAAAAAAATACAATTTAACCAAAAGATACAATTTAACCAAAAGAAATGTTGTCTAGAGAATGTTGTGAAGGTTGTTCACTAAACTGTGAAGGTTGTTCACTAAACTATGAAGGTTGTGACACAGGTTGTCTTGCAGTAGATGGTGCATGCATCACTGCTGAGCATGTTGCCCTGTTATGGCCTCGACCGCCACATGAGTTGCACCGTCTCTGTTCCTTACGAGGCTCACCTTGTGATGGCATACACTTTGTTGTTGTCCGACCCTTCTTAATCTTGATAGGGAGTTTTAGGCAAACTCGTTCCTTGATATTTTCTGGAATATCCCAAGAACCTTCATTGCAAACTGGATAACATGTCTCCGCATATGCCATGCACCACGCTTCAGTTGTAAAAACCTGAAAAATGATATTTAAGTCATATAAATTCAATCTTAGAGATTAAACATACAATAAATCTCTAACCTTGATTAGTACTCATAGGGAATAGATTTTCGGGAACGGGCAGCATCTAGGGTATGTGTACAAGGAAGACCAGATATATCAAATACCCTACAAGTACAAGTTTAAGTTTGGAAGTCAACTTGAAAATCATGTTCACCGTCGTTCACATGAAACTCGAATCTGTTAAGCGGATTAATATTGTAGAATCTGGTCTTCTTGGCTTGTTCACGTAAGAACTTTTCATAATATGGAGATAAAAGTTCTGTGTGGTTGGAAGTTTTTTCTCTTCTATTATGAAACCAATCTTGTAGTGTAAATCGTAAATACTCAACTAATGTTGTTATGGAATATTTCTTAGCATTCATGCTCTAACTATTAAAGCTCTCAGCGTAATTGCTTGTCATTTTACTGTATCGCAAACTAGTGAAAAAGACACGACTCCATCTCTCCACTCCAATTTGTTCCAGATAGGCAACAATCCGAGGGTCCTTAGCCTTGATCTTGTCAAAATGGTGATGGAACTTTGACATTGTGTATGCGCGTGAAACCATATCAAACTCAACGTGGCAGTTATCGGTTTTAAATTTGGCCATAATATTCATTTTGATGTGGTATGTGCATGCACCGTGATGTGCTTCTGGAAAAACTGCAGAAAAGGCATTGACAATACTTGAGTGTCTATCAGATACGAAGACGAGATCCAGGACTACACCAATTGCCACCCTTAATTATTGCATGAAATATGTTCAAGAGTTATTATTCTCAGAATCAACGACGCCAAATGCAACGTGATATAGTTGTTCGTTCGAATCCAATGCAATCGCAACCAATAGTTGACCTTCAACCTTATGCTTAAGAAAACTGGCATCGACGCACAATACAGGACGACAATACCTAAAACCTCTAATTGAGCAGCATAGGGACATGAACATATACCTGAAGTGACCATGCTCATCCATTTGGATGTCAGTTATGGTACCTGGGTTATTCTTCGCCAACATGAACAGGTATGATGATAATTTTCCATAGGATTCCTCCACAATTCCTCGCACCGCCATTAAAGCATTTTCCCTGGACCTCCAAGCTTTATTATAGGCCAGCTTAAACCCATAACTTGTCTGCATTTCTTCTATTATTTTCTTAGCCATGTGGTCAAGTGATGGTCCATGTACTTACGTTTGATGAATTCGCAATTACCCATGATGGTGCTTGCCTCACATTCTCTTGTCTCGTCAAAATTGAGAATGTATGTTCTTTTACTAATTTTCGAATGTCAAACATCTCTTGGAATTTTCCTTTCACAACACGCAATCTTCACTTGTAGTTCTCATTCACACATTTCACAAACCAAAGATCTTTTGTTCACTTTTCCACTTTGAATTCAAAATGATTAGCCATTTCATATCTATACACCCTCAATTGAAGTTCTTTTTTGTCATAAAAAACGTACCCACTTCCAATCCCCTTTCAAGGGTTAATTGAGCATGTGTTTCAACCTGGATTGGTTCAAATGAATCAAGCAACTCAATATGGCTGGATGTTTTCCTCATATGGGAAGTGATGGGTTGCCGGAGTACAAAAGAAGGAGGGGTACTAGCAACCAATTCACTCGGACGCAAACATGGAACTTATTGTTCTTCATCTGCATGGTGTATGTCATTTTGACTTTGTAAGACATCCTGCTCAAATATAGGGAATTCAAGAACCTACTCTCTTTGGATTTCATCCGTTGGGTGTGAAGGTAGTGTCTTCTCTACTAAAGAGACACACAGAGGAGTGCGAAGCTCATGTAGTGAAGTCGAAATTTCTTATATATAGAACATCACATCTTTATCATATTGGATAACAGTAGGAGGAGCAGTTTTCAAAACTAAATTATACTTGACTTTTTACACTAAATTATATCTCAATTTGTCCACACTAATAGTATCATAAACAATGTCAATTAATTCGTCATATGTAGTATTTAGTGATAGAGACACACATACTAATGAACTTGAGTCAAAAGAACTAACACCATCATCATCTTTCCTCCACTCTCCATCATATAGGACAAAACAACTAACAAATAAAGTGGGATATGCAATTGATACAAATTGAAATGTTAGTGTAGTAAACAAAACCATATTATTGTGGTGTGGTGCGTGGTATTATCGAGGGACGCAAAGGCAATTGCGTGGGTTGTGGGATGCAATAGTGTGTGGTGCGTGGGACATCACTCAAATTGCGTGGGACGCAATAGTGCGTGGGACGCAATAGTGCGTGGGACGCAATAGTGCGTGGGACGCAATAGTGCGTGGGACGCAATAGTGCGTGGGACGCAATAGTGCATGGGCTGAATTCGTGGTGTGTGGGTTTTGGTCGTGTGTGGTGCGTGGGTCATGATTCGTGGTGCGTGGTGCGTGGGATGCCACTCAAATTGCGTGGATTGCAATAGTGCGTGGGTTGTGTTCGTGGTGTGTGAGTCTTGGTCGTGTGTGGTGTGTGAGTCGTGGTGCGTGGGACACCACTCAAATTGCGTGGGTCGTGTTCTTGGTGCGTGGGACTCCACTCAAATTGCGTGGGACGCAATAGTGCGTGAGATGCAATAGTGCGTGAGACGTAATAGTGCGTGGGTCGTGGTCGTGGTGCGTGGAACGCCACTGAAATTGCGTGGGTAGTATAGTAAACATACTCATTTTTACACATCATTTCAAACGTACCCATTTTGACACAACATTTCAAACGTACCAAACATATTGAGTGTTCAGCTAAATAAGAATGAAAGAAATGAGGAACATACCCATTTTGAAGGCAATGATGCTGGTCGATCGGGTCTACACGACAATGTTGTTGGGTCTAGTCGTCCTCCAGTATTGTAGGTGGGTCTCGTCGTTCCGAGGCGTTGCTTGGTGAGTCGAGGAGATGAGAATGGGGATCCCTAAGAATGGGTGGCAGTTGGGTCGCGGGGGACCAGAGAAGGGGAAAGGAAAAGAGAGAAAGTGGGTTGGTGAAATGAGAGGGAAAAAATTAAAAAATAATGTTATGGGTAAAATCGTCCAAATTTTTTAAAAAAGAGTTATATTTAAAAAAATGAAATTATTGAGGTTACTTTTGAGAATGACCCTCTTTTCAGGGTCATTTGATCAAATTTCCCCTTTGAAACCATATCTTTGAACTAATTCCAAAACTAATCTTGTTTCACGTTTAACTTTTCAAATTAACTTACTTTGTTCATTCATTTCCAAACTAACCTACTTTACTATTCAAACTCAGTTTTCTTATTTATTTTTATTTTTTTAATTTATTTGTATTTAAATTTATTATTTTTATAAATTAAATTATTTATATTTTGATATATATTTAAATTATTATTTTTATAAATTTGATTATTTATATTCTAATATATATTTATTTTTAATTATTATTTTATATAACATTTTATTTTTATTTTAAAAAGTTTAATCTAATATTATATAAATGAGAATTATTTAAATATAATAACAAAAACATTATAAAAATATATAATAGTTCAAATTGTCACCGAATAAAGTAGAAAATAAGAAATTAAGCATTCAAGAAATAATAATAAAAACATAAGTCAAATATGTTTATCAACTAACAAATCTAACATAAAATATAGTGTTAAGAAAATTAATATTGGACATTCTTAATAGTACATGATTGAAAAAATATGATAATTTTATTCCCAATGAAATTTTGAGAAAGAAGAAAAATTAACGAAGTTAAAATCAGCGTATTCAAATTGAGATAAATAGCTCACGAAAAACCATAATTTAAGAGAAATATGCCAAGAAGGTTATATAAAATGTAGTTAAAGATGTATTTGAGTAAAATTGTCAATAATTTAGAGAAAAATGATTATAATTATTTTTATAAATTATTATATATAATTATGGTTAAAATATTTTAAATATATTAATATTTATTAATTATTTATGAGTATGGTAAAGTGAATATTTATTATATTATACAAATAATAATTGAAATGTAAAAATATATATTAAAATTATAATTATAAAATTATAATTTAAAATATATATCAAATATAAATAATAATGTAAATATATACATCAAAATATAAATAATCTAATTTATAAAAATAATAATTTAAATATTTTAATAAATAATAATTTAAATATATATATTTAATAATAAATTTAAATATAAAAAATAAGTAAAAATAAGTAAAAATATAAAAACTGAGTTTAAATAATAAAATAAATTAATTTGGAAATGAATTAACAAAGTAGGTTAGTTTAAAAAGTTAAACATGAAATAATGTTAGTTTGTAAATTAATTTCATAACATTGAGTGGTCAGAATTTACAGCATTTTTGATATTTTTTTTATCTGAATTTATTGTTATCATGACCCATATTCTCTCTTATTGAAAGTAAAATTTGGGTCGGTAAAATAAATGAAATTTAATCATGAACATAAATTTACACCAAATTAAAATAAATGTAATTTTTTTTATTTAATTTTAATTTAAATAAAGATGAAATATGAAGAGACAAGAAAAAGTAATGGTTGAAATATCATGAGTAAAATTTTATTATTTTTTCGCCAATTGCGTTAATTCATTTTCTTTAAAATTTATTTTTCAAATTTTCACTCCAATCATTTCTCTAGTTATAATTTATATATATATATATATATATATATATATATATATATATATATATATATATTTGTTATCATTCTTTTAATATATATTTTTTTTTTCCATTAATCTCATTATCTTTCTAGAATTTCAAAATCGCCTTATTTTTCGAAAGTGTTATTCCAGTTATTTTTATCATTTTTTTGCTGAAACTCGTGATTGTCATTATTGTATTTTTATCTAGTTTGTTGAGCAGTGAATTTTTTTTTTTACTAAACCTGGTTGTACATTGGAAAGAAGCCATCGAAAAAAACTCTTCAGCACAAACGAGATACGGAACAAACGAGAAAAAAAATATTCTTTCTATTTAATAATTAATTGTATTTATTCTATTATCATTTTGTTTAATTTTGTTTAATGATGATGAATTATTTGAAAATTTTATTAAGTTATTTAAAATTTTATTGGATTAAATTATTATAATTAATGTGATTCTATATTTAAATTTTATAAAAATAAGTAAAAATATTTGAATTGTTTAATTAAATAAAAAAAAATTGTGTGACATGAGTTCTTGGACGACAGTTTTGAGAAAATGTTTTATTATTTTAATTATAGTGATATATATTTTCCCCGTTAGTAAAAAAAAAAGAAAAGAAAGTGTGATAAAACATTTTGAACCCATCATCATACAGCAATAGCTTGCATACTCACATTATTCAGCTGGCATTTATTTTTCAAAAACATCTACGGCTAGCTATCATTAATATATTGGTCCCATCTTCATAAACCATGCTTCACGTGATACACGACTTGGGGGTATCTTTCCTTTTGTTTTTTTTTTTTTTTATTATGTTAGAAATAAAATATATTAATCTATTTTATTTTACAAATATCGAAGAAAAATAATTAAAACCCATAAATAAAATTCATTGAAGTTATAACATAAATAGTAATAAATTATTCATAAAAAAAAAAAAAAAACTCAACATACAACAAAATAACCATGAGACCATCTCCAACCGAAAAAATCCATTTTTAAATTCATTTTGGTGTAAATGTCACATCAACCAGTAAATTTTCTCCAACCGAAAAACTTATTCTCAAACCCAAAAGAATATTCTTATAATATTCTTTCTTATATCAACTTTTTAATATCACCTCATATATTTTACAATATTATAAATTACACCACAATATTTCAATATTACACCATTATTTTAAATTTGATTATAAATAAATTATTAAAAATTACATTACACAAACTGAATAAAAAATTATTGTTCACTATTATAATATTTTTAAACATTATTATAATTTTTTAAATATTATTATAATTTTTTAAACATTATTATATATATATTTTTAAATATTATTATAAATTTATGTTATACAAAAATATTATATAAATAAATTAAACTATATAAATAAATTAAAATAATAAATTATATAAATAAATTTAATGTATAGAATTGTTATAAATTAAGTCTATGTGTTAAATTTAAATAACAAAAAAAAAGTTTTAAATTCCATGAATATATATTGCTTTTAGTAGTAGAGGGAAAATGAGGAAACCATTTTGGTATCAATTGGAGTGAAAAAGGGTTTTAAGTGTGGGTTTGGTGGGCGGAATTTTGAGCAAATGACCCTAAAAAGGGGCTTAAATGCATATGGTGTGGGTCACTAAATTTAATAGCGCTGATGATCCCTTTTTTTTTTTTTGACGAAAATGCCCCTACTGCGTCACGCATCCTCAGGTGCGTGACGCAATTTTTTATTTTCCAAAAAATTTTAATTATGAAATTTTTTGACGAAAATGCCCAGTTGCGTCACGCAACCCCAGTTGCGTTACGCAATCGCGTCACGCACCCCCAGTTGCGTTACGCAATCGCGTCACGCAACCCCCGATGCGTCACGCACCCGCTAGACAAAAAAAAATTTGAAAAATAAATAAATAAAAAATTCGATTGCGTCACGCAACTGGAGTTGCGTTACGTAAGGGTAAAATTGTCATTAAAAAAATAGGGTCACCAGCGCTATTTAAATTAGTGACACACCATATGCAGTTAGGCCCTTTTTAGGGCCATTTGCTCAAATTTCCTGGTTTGGTGTTTGGTGTGGATTTGGTGTTGGAGTTGCTATTACACTTAACAAGCCTACATAATTTTATATTTAATTATTTTTATTAATATTTAAAGATATTATTTATTTATTTTATTATTTTAATTCAAATATATAAATTTATAATTGTCATATATTTTAAGATACTTAATTGTATTTTAGAATAAATAATAAATATTAATTTATATAGTATCAATTTATTTAATATGATTTTTAGAATAATTTAATTAGTTTAATATAATTATTATTTTTAAAATATATTATTCATAAATTTTTATTATAATAATTTATAGCTGTTTTAAAAATTATTATTATTGAATTATTTAAAAATAAAGTGTTTTAAAAAATAATAATTAATAAGTTAACTATATATAAAGTAATATAATTAATTATATATATATATATATATATATTAATAGAAATAATATTTATTGTCTAAATCTAAAAAATAAATAATTATTTTAATTTAATAATTATTAAATTTAACTCATAATGAGATTTTTTTTCTGAGAAATGATTTAGAGAAGGAATTTGCAGAGAATGATGCAATTTGATTAACCAAAAAAATAACAAAATTTTTCTTTCTTCTCTTCTTCTCACCTTTTATTATTTTTCCAACCAGTGATTAATGTAGTGACACGTTATTTCCTTCTTCGTTCCTTCTACGTGACTCATCTTCTTTTCTAGTTAAGATATATGACGAGCCATATATGAAATAAATTTAAAGTTTGCCCTCAACCAGTTACTGCTTGCACATTTTTATCCTAAACTTTATTTGTATAAATAATTAATTCAAAACTTGTTTAAGTGGCTCAATTTTGCCCATTTTTTTCTTGTTTGAATTTCTGTAGGGTTGTCCTACTCGTTTTTTTTCACTACGTTTAATCTTTTGGCTTCTAATCTCATTTTTTCCAACTCTTAAAGTTTTATTTAACTTTATAAGTTTTATTTCTCATGTTTTGTTCATAATTTAATCTTAATATAATATAATATAATATAATATAATATAATATATTTTTAACTTAAACTAGTTCAAATAATATAAAATATTTAAATTGAAATGTATTCTTTGCTTAGAGTGATAATTAAAGCAAATAATTTTGACTAAACATGAGTAATTAATTAATTGATAGCACGATCTTAGATAAAATAGAACATAATCTTTTGACTGTTTTGAAAGTTTTATATTTTGAAATTTTGAGTGGGTCCATGATAAATAATATTCATAATTTATAATATACAATAACAAGCAAGTCTTTGCTAAAATTTCTATCTATAAGATAGAAGATTATGAACTACTTTCATTTTCAGTCCCTGTGGGAACACAAAAAAGTAGCCTAAGAATCTTCCCTGGTTTACAAATCCAGTGGCCAACTTAAATTATTTTATTTTTGTGAAAAAATAGAAAAAAAAAAATGATAATAAAATGAAGATAATCCCAAGACCCATGTTGAAGTATGTCATTACTCAAACCCCACCGGAAGGTACTAGAGAGTAGGACCTTAATTTTTAGCCTAGATTCCCACCAAGGTTTTGGAGTCAAACATCGAGGGGCAGGGATTTTATCGTGTGTTTTTTATCCGAGTTTATTTTCAGGAATGTTATCAATGACCCCACATTCTTATCTCTCTGTGATAATCGAATTTGAAATCAATGGTTTTTAAGTAATATATTTTGTCACTTGAACTTTTATAGTTTTATTTGTGTTGAGTTATTTGAATTTTTTATTAAGTTATTTAAAATTTGAATTGGTTAAATTATTATAATGTATATGTTTTTATATTTAAATTTTATGAAAATAAATAAAAATATTTTAATTGTTTAATAAAAAAAAATATGTGAAATGAATTTTTATTTGGATAACAGTTTTGAGAAAATGTTTTACTATTTTAATTGTAGTCATATATATTTTCCCCATTAGTAAAAAAGGAAAAAGAAAAGTGTGATAAACATTTTGAAAATATTGGTTCCATCTTCATAAAAGATGCTCACATTATTCAGCTGAATATAAAATCTAAGGTAATTTTTTTTTTTTACAAAAATGACATTTATTTATCAAAATTATCTATGGCTAGCTATCAATAATATATTGGTTCCATCTTCATAAACCATGCTTCACACTATACACGATTATAGGCATCTTTCCTCCTATTCTTCTTAAGTTAGAAATAAATTATATTAATTTATTTTCTTTTATAAAAATTGCAGAAAATAGTTAAAACCCATAAAAAAATCTGTCAAGTTATAACATGATTGTTAATATATTACCCAATAGAGAAAAATAAACACAAACTCAGCATTCAACAAAATAGAGTAACGATAGAGAATAATTTGGAAGAAATAGGAAAATGGATAACATTATTTAATCTATTTGTTTTAAAAAATAAAAATATTTTATCTCTTCTTACACTTTTTCAGCAAATAACCGTAGTATCACTATATTACTAGTTAGAAGAAAGAAATTTTTTGATAATTTTCGGTTTGTGTCACCTCATTTCCTCTCCAAATCATTTCTCATTATATAAATGATCGGTTTTATAGAAATTCTTCAGTTTCATTGGTTTATTCAATTAGTTATACTATTTATTTATTTTTATTTAATTGTTTTTAATATTATTAATGTTAAATATAATTAAAAAAATATTTGAGACGTGTGGATAATATTGGTCTCATGACTCACATCACCATAAAGCACGCTCACATTTTCGGCTGAAACTAAATTTAAGGTCATTCAAAAAAAATAAAGAAAAAAAAAGGCATTTATTTAAAAATAAAATATGGTCTAATGGCTCGATGTTTATAAAATACCCTAGTTTCACATTATACACGATTTTGGACAGCTTTCCTTACATTTTTTGTGAAACAAATTTTAGTCACATTTATTTTTTATTTTTTTTAGTAAAATAATTCTTGTAATACATTTTTTTTTGCAAAAAACAAAAGAAAAAAATGATTAAAAAGTCATTTAAATTACTACATAATTTATCGTAAATTGTCAACAACAACAAAAAAAACTTAATATGCAACAAAAGAAATATTACACCTCCTAAGGATATATAAAAAATAAACATTATATTCAATCAAGACATAAAAGTAATTATGTCTCAAAATCTTGTTCAATTGGTAGACTAATAAAATATGGAGGAGTCTAATAAATTTTGTGTTATTTTCTTTGTAGATAGTCTTCCGGCTCATTTTGTGTTATTAGTAAGACCTCTTTTTTATTATTATTATATATAATAATAATAATAATAATAATAATAGAGAAAAAAAATAGATATTTTATAATAAAATATTTAAGAGATGGCAAAAGTGGAAAAAATGAATATAAGATAAAGAGTGAACAATATAATAATACATTAACGCCCATGTGACATCAAATATATAAATATATGTATTACAAAGTTGGACTATTCAAAGTAAGACTAAGTGAATTGAAAACATTTGATAATTAAATCCATTATCCCTAATTAATTGATGTGAAATATTTTAATAAATGGTTTACTAAATTAGCGGTGAATATGATGTTCCTTAAATAAAAGTATTTCATTATGTGCTACATAAAACGGTTTGATTAAATTAGGGTGACCAATTTAACAGAAAATTATATTTAATACAACCTGCCACTTGATTAAAATTAATATATAATCACTAGTGAATACAGATTTGAAACTGTTAGATAATAATTTTTTATTTTATATAACCGAAATTAATCAAATCCAACACCACCACATACAATAATATATTATTTTTAATATTTAATCTTTATTTATAATATAAATAAAACCCTAAAATTAATTAGACCAATTGGAAGATTTTATATACAAAATTTAATGACTAAATATAAATATATTAAGATTTATTTTTAATTATTTTATTTTTATATATAAATATATATAGAAGATGATATATATTTTTAATTATATATTTTAAGATTAAAAAAAAAAATCTGTCGAATCAACCTAGAAAAGGACAAATACATTAATTAAATAAGTTAACATCGCTATTAATAATTTTTATATGTTTATAATAAAATATATAATTAAATTGACTAATCACATATTTAATTAGTTGATTGAACCGCTTGTGTAAGTCCGATTATAAATAATTTTATATAACATCTTAATTATAAATAACTTTACAATTTCATGAAAATTAAATGGTTATTATAAAATAAAAATTAACTAGAATATTGAAATATAATGACAGTTTAAATATAACTATACAAATATCACATTTGAGAATGAAAAAAAAAAGTCACCAAACATATAAATATAAATAAGAACAAAAACAAAAACATATCGCCCAATAAAATATTTAACTTTTAGATTTTTGAAAAAAAAAATTAATTATCTTATAGACTTCATCGACTCCCTGAACAAAAATGAGAAAACAACGTCATAAATGATATGTCACTAAATTTATTAACCAAAATAATAACATTATATATATATATATAATTTTATGATTTCAAATTCATGTAAATTCATATATATTTTTAATAAACATCAATTAATTTTTTTAAAATAATTTAATATTTATTCAAATAAATTTATACTGAATATAGCATCACTTATACATTCTTTAATGGCCGCCTCAACATCTTTCAACGAAAACCGAGACTCCAACATATATTTTTGCGTTAAACTAATTAAATCAAAATTAATATCATTCAATTTAGGTCTAACTTTAAATGGCTCCTCAAACAAATCCTTACAAAAAATTGACAATACTCATAGAAATTTCTAGTTCAATATCATGAATTTCTCCTCGATTGAGATAAAATTAATCACATTATTTATTGATTGCGCGTTAGAAATTCTGTGAAAAAATTTAGTGTTTTTATCTCTGACATTGAATCGGGATAGGATCATCTGCTCCCCATGTTCTCTCTCAAAAGAAGGGAGAAAAACAGTCATTATGCCCCTGCCTATAAGAGGAAAAAGGTAGTAGAGGAGATTTGAGAGTAGACAACTCTAAGTGCTTTTCATCATGTAGTTAAATTTCGTTGATATACTCCAAATTATTAATAATGTAAATCTGAGAAGTAATTAATCTTCTCTATGGAGAGTTAATGAACCATGAGTTATTTATTATTTAAAATTTATAAACAAAAATTAAAAACTAAAAACATTAGCCGTTAATGTTTTAAAAATAATACATCTAAATACCTAGCTCCTCTAGTGTAATGAATAAGCTATATCAAATTATTCATAAATTAGGATTCAATCAAAGCAATCAAAACCTTGATGTTGGTTATTTAATCATATCATGATCACCTAATAACTAAAATATGATACTATATATTAATCTCATGGTAAGAAAAATCATAAAATTGCATGGTAAACAAATATCAATTTCAGTTGAGCACTTAAGTTATATAATAAAAGATGAATTTTATTTATTTTTATTTTAAAAAAAAATAACACAACCTATCATAATTAGCTTCACAATTAGTCTTATATCATTGGTCCATTTTAATTTAAGTTATCATTAGGAGCTAGAAACCGTATTCTTTAATCTAAGCCTTTTTAAATGATTAATGTGAAAGCAAAAACGCATCCTTCAATCATTGTACCATGGTATTTAGTTTTACCGACGACCTGTATAAACCTGTTTTTTTCAAACAATTACTTTATTGAATAAAAAAATGATTTTTTTTTTAAATATATTTTTTTTTAAAAGATTTATGTAACATAATATAAATGAGAGTCTTCAGTAATTTAATCATAAGCACATAAAATTACAAAAATACAAATTTCCAAAGTATATTTATTTAAATATTTTTTTGTATTTTAAAATTAAAATTTAATAAAAATAAATTAAATTTATTTAAATATTTTAGATGAAGAATAAATAGATTTGATAGTTAGAAAGACACTTAAATAATAATGAAATATTTTTAAAAAACAATCAGATCAAACTACTTCCAAGTACATTAATTCTGTGTTAAGATATTTATAAAAATCAACTTGATATAAAGTGATTTATGATTTCATCATTACATGTTGATTACTATTTTGTGTGCATTTTATTTCATTTATCGTGATATATATATTATATAATTAAGGGTGAAGAAAATAATTAACATTAAGGACAAACTAATTAACACACCTACCATCCCAATGATATTTGGATTTTGGCATGTTACTGTTATTAGGGTAGGTGAGATAGTTTGGTGTGGATTTTTATATATTCTTTTAGAATTTTATTTTGTTTTTATATTATATTATTATATTTCTAATTATTAATTTTATTTACTAAAATATTCTCTCATTTTTATTAAATTTAATTTTTAAATAAAAAATATTTTAATAATTAAACTAATTAAAAATCCAAATAACCTACTTCTTGTGGAGAAATCAAGATTTTAGAAAAAAATATAAAAAACTAAAAAAACCAATATCAAACAAGTTCTTCTTCTTATTTTTTTTAAGAAAAAATTTAGAGCTTGTTTGGATACGTTGTTTGGAAGATGCTTGTAATTTCCTCAATGTGCTCCTATGTGTACGTATATATATTTAAATAAGTTTCAAAATAAAAAATGGTTTTAATTTGCATCATTTAAAAAATTAAATAAATTGTGATATTAATTTTTTATGTATTTAAAAAAAATTGTACTATTTGTCATATATCTTTATAACCTACTTATTATTATTATTTTATTTAACCTATTTTATTGAATGATATTACTAATAAATAAATAGATTGGATTATATGGAAAAAACAAATAGAATCAATAGTTGACAAAAGAAAAAGTAGAAATCATACCCAACTTGGTCAACAAAAGCATATTTTAGATTTCCTTTGTTGATTTCACATATATTACTACTTATTTTATTTTAACTTGCTAATTAGTTAATTAGGTCTTTTATTGTATTAATTTGATCTTTTAATATTCAAATCAAATTACCGACACAATATATAGGTTCATAACACAATGCAAAGACACAATACTCTACGGAAAAGATTTGGACTATGTGAATATGAGTTAGGACTTAGGGTTACTTAGGAATGTTACTATTTTATAACAAATCCATTTTAAATTAAAATCTCTTCTCGATATATCTATATATATATTTTATAAGAAAATTAAAATAAAATCTTATATTAATTAGAAACAAAAATTACATAACTGATAAATGAGTATAAAAGAACATTGAGGATATAAGTGGAATAATTTTTTAATTTTTGGTCTCTTATGTCGACTCTTACTACTGGGATAACTTGGTAGATATCAAATGGGGTAATTAATAAAACTAAAATGATGTAATTGTCTTACATGGAAATTAGTTCAAATGTGTTTAAGTTATAAATAATTTTTTTTAAATGTTTTTTATTTTATTTTTAAAAAACCATTACGATCTCATAGTTTTGAGATTCATCCATCTCAACTTAAAAGTTGACTGAACAGTACATATTATAAAAAAAATGAAATAATAGAACAAAAAGTCAAAAAAAAATAACAAAATTTAAATGAAAACAAAAGTTGTTGAAAACAACAAGCCAAGTAAGAAATGGACTTGAAAAATCATCAATTACAGCTCTATATATTAGAGACATTGACCCAGTGGATAAGGTGAGTTGGGCAACGCTTGTTACACGGACACACTTACGTCCAAATCATTAATCTGACTAATTTGTACATAAGTAATAGATTAATCGAATCATATAATTAATAATTTTTAATAGCTTATAAGTATTTCTAATTTATCTCGAAAAATGAAACTAAGGAAAACGAAAAGAAAAGCTTAATTAGTATAGTTCAATCATTGGCCCAACTCTGATTATAGAATGTGATTTCACAAAACCATGAACAATGAGCATAATAGGGTATATGGAAATATATTGTCCTTTATAAAATTTAAGGTTTCTTTGTATCATATCTTTATCCATTTTAAGAAAAGTTCATAGCTAGTTGAAGATATCACTTTATAAACATCTTATAAAATCAATCGATACAACAAAGAAGTACATAATCGCAGAAAGTTGCGTATTTCTAACTAGTTTAAGATAAAACAAAACAAATGTCAAATTAAGAACAGTCCTGAATGATCTTTGAATTGACAATAGATTGTAATGCTTTTTTTTTTATTTTGTTTCTTTAGTTAGCTTGCTGGTCAAATGAGAATTGGTAAGAGCTGAAGTGTTAAAACTCTTTAAGAATTGAACTTATTATAATATATTAGATTTGAAGTGTAAAGTTTATAATATGAATGGATTTGTTTTAGATGATAACTTAAATTACTAACTATTTAATGAGAATGATTATCTTTTCAAAAATAAATAGAAGGAATATAAATAAAAAATTGTCAAAGAAAGTTGTGATAAAAATATATATATGAGATAAGGATAATGGAAATTAGATATTAAAAAGTGCAATGTATTTTTATTTTATTACTGTATATCTTAATTTATAAGGTTGCTACCAAACCATTTTTTTTAATTACTTTCAGCTAAATTAATTTTCAAATCGGATTATAAAATGTTTATGCTGATTTTATTAGGTTATTTATGACAATTATTCTAAATTCATTACATGTTTTATTGTTGGAATAAGACATTTTATTTTACGTGAAAATGGAAACGAAAAAATTTCAACACTATTTTTATTTTTATTTTTATTGATGTCACTTGTAATCTTGCTCTACTTAAATGATTAATTTGTTGGCTAAATGATTTGAATTGTTAGATCATGATTCGTGTACTTGTTGCGTAATCAAGCACGATAATCTCACAATGAAATCGGGTTTTTTATGTCCAACGTAAGTTAGTTATTACCCTTTTAAAGAGCTATTGCCTCAACTCTTGTGATCTCCTCTCTGGATACCCAAAAAAGATGTGGATTAAAATATGTGTAACATAATCAGGCTCCTGTTCTATGTGAAGAAGTGGGAATGACCAATAAGAGACGACACACAATTGAAATGGGTTAAGAATGATGTAATATGTATTGATCATATGCTCAAGAAATGTTTGATTTTTTGTGTAGTGACATGCAGGGACGGACTCAGGATTTCGAATTAGATGGGCTTAAAATAATAACGAGAAAATTTTGAAAAAAATAAGTTTATAAAAGTAAAGTTTTACCATTTTTTTAATAATTAGATAAAAAAACAATAAATTATATTAATTTTTTTTAAGAAATTAAGAATAATGCCATATTTCTACCGAAAAAAAATAATTCGGGGTGGGCTTCAACCCATTCGAACCCCTACATAGATTTGTCCCCGGTGACATTGTCAAAAACCCGATTGAATGCTTTTTTGTTGAATGAGGTTAAATATTTATTTTTGTTTAAATGATTTATCTCAATTGAGTTTTAACGTTGGTTTTTTAGATTAAAAACTTGTGATAATTTGTCTCATTACTTAATTTAAATCATAATTATTTTGAATTAATAATATGGAACTTAAACTAAAGGAGGATTGATTAGTATTATTAGGTGGAAATAGTGGGTGAGGATTGTTGTATCTAGTATGAGCCTGGCCCTGACCCTGTTCCATTATTTAAATTAGGTTTGTTCTAAAATTTTATGTGGGTTAGTTTTTCAATTTGAAGAATGGAACAGGTTTGAATTTTTTAAATAATTCAAATAAAATCAATTTTTTAATCAATTATTTCTCAACAATCAACTCACTCATTTCATTAATCAAAATACTTAAATATCATTTATTTTAAATTATTATTTTTTATTTATATATATCAATATCATTTAATTTTTTTTTTTATAAAAAATAACCATTATTATTCAAAACCATTAACCATCATTATTTTTTCTCTCTTTATATTTAAAAAAAACTAATTCCAACGAGGCTTTAGGAGGTTGTTCCATAGATTTTTATTAACTGCTATTGATATTAAAATTGTTTTATTTATTATTTTTATGATCATAATTTGAAAACTAAAACACTAATTATTTAAATTATATATAATAATAATTTCTCTTAGAAAATATAAAATAAATAACCAACCAATAAAATAAATTATAAAATATATATTTTTCTAAAATTTCATTATTTTAATTAAAAAAAAAACTAAATATCATTGAATTCACTTATTAAGTTTATTTTTCTTATATATATATTTTTTGTTCGTTTGGATCCTGTGAGTTTCTAAACAACAGGATGATATTGAAGACAATATTATAAATATATATAATTTCTTGTTATACAAGGAAACTTGAATCAAACAAACTTAGTAATATATTTTGCAGTTTCCGCGAAGAAGATGATCTCTTTCTCTTAACATTAAGAATGAACAATGACTTCACCTACCCACTTTAATTTCAGTCCGCCCGCCATCATAAGTATCCATTGGATCACATGCCAATTATTATTATTATTATTATTATTATTATTATTATTATACACTATATATATCCCATTAATCCATCCTTGAAAATCATTCTCATAGTTATCAACATCTTAATTAATTCTTTCTTACTCTTTCGTTTTTCAATGGCCCCCTCTTCTGATCATAACACATTTGATGTCATCAACTACGCCGTTCACGAAGGGCATGGAGTGAAGGGTCTCTCCGAGTTGGGCCTCAAATCCCTCCCTAAGCAGTATGTTCAGCCCATTGACGAGAGAATCGACATGACCACCGTCATCGACGAACACTCCATTCCCGTCATCGACATGTCCGATCCAAAAGTCGCTGATTCCATTTGCGACGCTTCCGAGAGGTGGGGCTTCTTTCAAGTCGTCAACCACGGGGTCCCTCTTAAGGTACTCGACGAGGTCAAGGAATCCACATACCGCTTCTTCAGACAGACGGCTGAGGAAAAAAATAAACATTCAAAAGATAATTCTCCCACCAATAATGTCCGGTTTGGGACTAGCTTTACTCCTCATGCTGAGAAAGCACTAGAGTGGAAAGACTTCCTCAGTCTCTTCTACGTCTCACAAGAAGAGGCCGATGCCTGTTGGCCCCAAGCTTGCAAGTAAGTAATTAAACGTTAATTCATGCATGCATATATGCCTCAAATCATATTATTATAAATAATTCATGTTGCTTATCATCTGTGTTTAATTGTATGTATAGGGACGAAGCTTTGGAATTCTTGAAGAGCTCAGAAGTCATGATCAAGAAGCTTCTCGTGGCGCTGACTCAGCGGCTCAACGTGAAAGAGATCGACGAAGAGAAGGAAAACTTGCTGATGGGATCGAAGAGGATCAACATGAACTACTACCCAAAATGCCCTAACCCCGAGCTCACCATCGGAGTCGGGCGCCACTCCGACGTCTCCACTCTCACCATCCTCCTACAGGACCAAGTGGGCGGGCTCTACGTGAGGAAACTCGAGACCGACAGTTGGATCCACGTTCCACCAATCGAGGGGGCCATCGTCATCAACATCGGAGACGCCCTTCAGATAATGAGCAACGGACGCTACAAGAGCGTGGAGCATCGAGTGGCTGCAAACGGAAACCACAACAGGATATCGGTTCCCATATTCGTGAACCCTAGACCAAACGACGTGATCGGACCCTTGCGGGAGGTCATAGAGAGCGGGGAGACTCCCATCTACAAGCAAGTGCTCTACTCTGACTACGTGAAGCACTTCTTTAGGAAGGCTCACGACGGGAAGGGCACCGTTGACTTCGCCAAGATTTAGTATTTGAATCATATATACCATACGAATAAATTTATTATTTTGATTTAATTGATAAGTATTTGTCATAATTTGTTTGTTGAAGAAACAAGGAGATTAATGTACTCAATATCAATGTATGTACTTATTAAGTTTATAATAATTTTTATGATGAGAATCTTACATCTATATATGTCAAAAATCATTAAGAGAATTGATATATCAATGGAGATAAGATCAAAACTGTGAATAATATATATAAGAAATGGAGGAGAATAAATAAAATGCAATGAAAAGAAGGTGTTGAGTTTTAATATTTAATAAATCAAGTATATATTATAACTTGGGAAAAGTATTTTGTGTAACCCAAAGATCACTTAACATGTCATTAATCTAAATTTTCAAAACAGATGGAAAAATACATCTTTTAGACTTTTGTTTTGTAACTTTTTTAATTCTCCACGTATCTTAATGACAAAAACAATCTACATATCCAATCTAGCTTTAATATATGATAATATTTAAGAGAAAAGCTACAATCCATCATCTCAAATTTGTACTGTATGTAAATAATTAATTAAGTGTACGATGGAATTCGGGTGGATAGAATGAGATGCGAGTATTTTAGGACGTATTAAGCGTCGTTATTTAAGATAATGATATATGTAACTACAAATATACCGCTGGCGTAATTTCAAGTAAAACCAAGTGTTTGCCATATTTTCAAGCGTTTTTTATAGTTTATTTTATTTTCTCCTATAAACATTAATTTGTGATGAATGAATAATTCAACTCATTTAAATTTTATTAATTAGTGGGTTGAGTTAGATAATAGTTAGGTATATATACCATAATAATAAAATCCTACGCCGGCACTTAAAATATTCCTTTCCGACGTATTTAAGCGTTGGTAAATGTTTGATTGTGCCTTAATCTAGTGTCAGCCAGGAGCTCTGACGGAAAGTTTTTCCCATCCTTAAATTGGCTCTGATAAAAGAATTCTGCCGCTATTGTTGAACCCTTTATGTTTTGTGTGTATATTTTTTTTTTCAAGCTATTTATTATTGTTTTCTTTTCAAATATTAAAAAAAAATTAAGAAAAATATTTCTTAATATATAAAGAATTAATTCTCATTTATTATAATAAATAATACAAAATAATATCTACAAAATTAAAATAAATAATTAATATTTATATGTCAAATTGTATGAACAATTTTAAAAAATAAAATTTCTCAATAAAGAAAATAACTCAATTTGTTAAGAGTCATACCAAATCCAAACTCTTTTGAATTGAGTTTTTAAGCGTGATTGAATATACAAGTCAATAGAACCAATGAAGCGGTATCGAAAAAATCTATATCAAATATTTTAAATGAATGATAATTGAAATTATCCTTAGCCCGAGAGTTGAAAACATCGTCGAATTTTTTTGTCAAACCATCTATATATATATATTGTTGATATAGAAAAATTGTACCAATCATTAGAACATAAATATATAGAGTGTCTCTATATAAAAGATTAGTCTAGTAATTTTAATTTATTGGAAAAACATGAAAAAATAACTCGAGATCCGTTAATATATTTTTATTTTGCATTTAAGAAAAAGACGAATACATTCGATAAAATATTAATATAACACAATTGACGGGTATGAACAACAAACGTATCACCAATAGTATTATTTGGATTACAAAAATTTGAGACGATAAAAAATCCGAACCAACTAAATAAAATATTGAATAAAATAAAGCGCAACAATATCTTAAATCTGATTAATAAAAAAATACATAAGACACTTTAGATTTAAAAAACAATTGGAAGAACATAATTAAATAAATTTTCAAACTTTTATTTTTTAATTTGTGAGAGAAAAAAATAGAAACACGTTATTAAACGTAACTCAATTAATGGATCCATAATTATCACAAGAACACACTTATGTATATTGAATTAGTTAAAATTCAAACTCAAATTCAATTCAAATTTGTAAAATATCTTAGAGTTTCGTTAATTCTTATTACTAATCACAATCTTCAGGTTCTAATTAATCTCTCAGATGCATTTAATTCACTCTAAAATTAATTTATGAAAAGGATTGTCTACACTTGAAAATTAATGCTAGCTTTCTTTGATTTTAGTATATATGGTAATAAGAAATTAAGTTGGTAAGAGCTGGCCGTATTAAGACTTAATTGAGATATATTTTAATATAGATTAATTTATTAGAGAGTAA
Source organism: Impatiens glandulifera (assembly GCF_907164915.1). NCBI lineage: Eukaryota > Viridiplantae > Streptophyta > Magnoliopsida > Ericales > Balsaminaceae > Impatiens > Impatiens glandulifera. Next base: position 66,116,699 of record NC_061863.1, read on the forward strand.
CTTATTTATTATTCAACATGTTTTAAATGAGGTTACAATTATTATTATTATTATTATTATATAGATTGAGAAAGAGAACTCGGTTAATTTCACTAGGATTATAAGATGCATGTATTTGATTAATGAAGTAATTATTAGCAATAGTGATATTTGAATGTGTTTGAAAATAAATAAAATTATAATATAGTTTTCATTTAAATTTTTCTAAAATTTAATTATTTAAAATTTTAGATGTCTTACTCAAGCAAAACAGTCTATATATATTTTTTTTTTAAATGAGATTATTTTTCAAAAAAAATTCATGTTATTGACGTATAATTTTTTTTAATTATTTTTTTTTAAAGAAAAAGAGGTAACACAATATTCCATCTATATGATTTCAATTAAAGTTCCTTTAGAAGAAATATTGAAATTTAAAACATTAATCTCTTTTTAAGTCCAAATCCTAATCTTAGACATGAACTACTATATATATGGGAGGTGGTTGATTGCCGGAGAGATTTACCATCAATTGTAAATTTGAATTAATTCATTAGATGTGACTGAATACAATCAAAGATTACTCAACATCCAAAGTGGTTTTATCACGTTAAATTTTATTTATTAATTATTAGTCATACAAAGTTGACCGGACCCGACCACCTACTGGTGTCTTTTTCTAGCATTATTTATTTATTAATTTATTTTTGTTTGTTGGTTTGTTATACTCTATATTCCAATATTGACCCCAAAATTACTTTCACGCATTTCTCACACACGAGCGAAACTCCCTAGAGCTTTCCAATTCGTCGCTATATTATTATTTATTTATTTATCTTCTAGGCAAAATAATAATAATAATCTCATCCTCTATATAAACGAATTCCCTAGCTAAACATTAATTCCATCATCTTCTAGCTATTTATCTATCTTCTTCTCTATATAATTAATAGTTATACATTAACCATATACTTTGATTAACAAATCAATTATATATGGCACCGGCAATGGCTGATACCTTTGATATCATCAATTATGCTGTTCATGAAGGACATGGAGTGAAGGGTCTCTCCGAGTTGGGACTCAAATCCCTCCCCGAGCAGTACGTTCAGCCCATTGACGAGAGAATCGACATGACCACCGTCATCGACGAACACTCCATTCCGGTTATCGACATGTCCGACCTTTCCGATCAAAAAGTCGCAGATTTGATTTGCGACGCTTCCGAGAGGTGGGGTTTCTTTCAAGTCGTCAACCACGGGGTCCCTCTTAAGGTACTCGACGAGGTCAAGGAATCCACCTACCGCTTCTTCAGCCAGTCGGCGGAGGAGAAGAATAAACATTCCAAGGATAATTCCCCGACCAATAATGTCCGGTTCGGGACTAGCTTTACTCCTCATGCCGAGAAAGCTCTCGAGTGGAAAGACTTTCTCAGCCTCTTTTACGTTTCACAAGAAGAGGCCGATGCCTATTGGCCACAAGCTTGCAAGTAAGTAAACGTTAATTCATGCATGCATCATATATATC